>NW_026126410.1:9697500-10326250 GCF_943737965.1 Phodopus roborovskii | reverse complement strand
TCAAACTCTGATGTGATTTGAGAGAGGAAGACAACATTGCTAGCCACACCCCAAGTTGCACTCTTTCTACCTGAGACTGTCCAATCAGAATCCTCCACTGAGGAGGACTTAGTGAATGCAGCTATAGGTAGACATGTGATCCAGGCAAACCAATCAGAGCTCTGCTTGGAATATTTTCCTTGGAGTAGGACTTTAAAGACAGGCAGAGCAGACTGATAATACAAGGGAGAGTGAGAGAGACTGAGGGAACAGAAACAGTTTGACAACATTTAAGCCTCAAATCCAGCTATACCAGAAACACAAGATTTACACTAAAGCTGGGTGTGGTGGCACACACCTGCAATCCTAGCATTCAGGAAGCTGAGGGAAGAGTTCAAGGTCGGCCAGGATTACACAGTAAATTAGTCAGACTGCATAGTATATAGTAGGACACTTAAAAAAAAAAGGGGGGGGGGTGATTTCTAGACTTCGGTTTTCCAGTTAGATTAAGCCAACATATTTCCCATTTTGTCGAAGTTTGTGTTGGGCTTATAAAGTAGGGAATAGGGAAAATGGAGATGACTTTAATCATTGGGAGGGTGGGGAGGTCACTAAAAAAGGAGAGGGAAGGGCTGAAGAGATGGCTCTGTGGTTAAGAGCACTGACTGCTCTTCCAAAGGACTTGGGTTCAATTCCCAGTAATCACATGGCAGGTCACAGATGTCTGTAACTCCAGTATCCAACACCCTCACACAGGGAAAACACCAATGCACACAAAATAAAAATAAATTTTTTCTTTAATTAAAAATAAGAGAAAGAAGAAAAAGGGATAAATAACACTAAAGATGGTTATAAAAGCCTTAAGGAATCATACTAATTTATACTTACCTAAAATATACATAATAAGTAAAGTTCACAGATATATGCATACACACACACACACCTATGAATGTATGTATATAAAGTTATACCAATTGGACTGAGAGTGTTCCCGAAGAGAGCCATAAAATCCCCAGTAGCAGGCATGAGAAAAGTCCTTTTGAGTTACTGGTCAGGGTAATTTGAGTGACTCACAAAACAAATAGGCAATTGCCATTGCCCTTGGTTGCTTCTCAGAAGTTGAAGGTATTTCCACTGCTGACTACACTTCAGACACAAGATTCAGGTGATGTAAGCTGGATCTGACATGAAAGCCATTTCCCTGGGGTCCAGCTTTCATAGTATCAGACAGTGCTACCAAGCTGCCAAGGTTCTACCCAGTTGGGACATCAATGAATCACAATGACCAGCATAGCAAGATATCCCTAAAGGTGCATTAGTGGCATTAGTGGTAACCAACAGCTATCCATTTGGACTTAAGCCACATTCAGAGGGGATCATTCCTGGCACTTAGAACATAGCCAATTCCCCCAGGTCAATAATGTCATGAATCTTAGAGAAGAACCTACTATTGCCTCTTGCTATGCCAGCATAATTTCTAACTGAATTCTAATATTTTTCTTTATGGTCACAGATGAATGTAGCACTCACCCCTCATCCAAGAAACTTCTTGGTTACCATGCAGAAATCAACAATGATCATGGGGTGTCCAGACCCAATAGATGTATGTGTGTGTGCGTGCGCGTGTGCGTGTGTGTGTGTGTGTGTGTGTGTGTGAATAACATGCATATATAATGTATGTAACATAACTCCTGCACCTAAAACTCAGGGGTCATAGTGGAAGAAGGGGCAGAAAGATTATAAGAGCCAGAGGGCCAGGAAGACTGCTGTGAGATTGTGTCTCCTAGAGATGATAGGGACCATGACACCTCAACAATACAGCTGCCTAAACAAGACCTGTACAATGATAAAAATCAATAGACACCCTAACATGGAAGGGGAAAATCTCTCACAGCTCCCCACTTAGGCAAAGAACCGCAGGCAACTGAGAACTGCTGAGAAAGAGAGAAAAACTAGTCTTTCCCAGGGATAAGATCAGTGTCCTAATTGGTTGTTCAACACCAAGCTGTCTATCTTAAAAATCACTTACATAAAATCAACATTAAACAGATTCAGCAAGCATGCCCCACCCACCACACATATAAAATCAAGGAGAATTTTGCCTTCAATTAGAGAGGGTAGCTCAAGAGAAGGGTTGGAGGAAGGGGACATAGGAGAGTTTGAAGGGAAGAAAAGTAAGCCTCAGCTAACAGGTAGTTTAAAGATGGCTGAGTTAGTAAAGTGTTTGCCTTGCAAGCATGACAACCTCAGTTAAGTCCTCAGAACACACATGTTAAAAAAAAAAAAAAATGGAGCATGGTGTCTTATGATTGTCACACCAGTACTGGGGAGGCAGAGGCAAGCAGATCCTGGTCAGCCAATGTGGACTACTAGGCAAGTTTCAGGACAGTGAAAGAGCATGTGTCTAAATAAATAAATAAATAAATAAATAAAGTAAAAATAAATAAGCAAAAGACCAAGGTGGAATGAGGAATAATGTTTGACATTGTCCTCTGACCTCCAGTGCATGTGTGTGTGTGTGTGTGTGTGTGTGTGTGTGTGTGTAACACATACACATAAATAAAGAATACACTCATACAAATACAAAATCTTAACTAATAAGTAAAGTATGGAATTAGTTTTGTTAGGTATGCCAGGTGTAAAAGTTCATTAAGTAGTTGCAGGAGGGCAAACAATTTAAAGGATTAGATAAAATTCAGGGATATATTTTAGAAATTCTTCTAATAGCTGCAAATCCTTAAAATAAGCCAAGCATACAAAGACAGTGTTTTCTCACTTCCTTCTAATGAAAGAAAAGGAACCAGTAACTATTGTCTAGGAAATCTAAATTGTTCAACTGAGGTCATTTGGAATTGGTGCTCCCAATAAAGACACAGAAACACAAGTTCTAATTCATTTTGAGCTGTTTGCAGTTTTCCCCATGTGTAGAATAGCTTTGATTTTATTCAGTGCTTCCCCATGCACGTGTCAGTTGTTTGCACATGTACTTTTCTGTTCTCCCTGTCTCTCTCTGCACACAGAATCGATCTCCACAAAACACTGCCTAGGCCTCCTTGCCAATTGGTCTCTGTTTAGTTTGGCCACTGAGAGCCATTGGCAGGAGTGCAGAATGCAAGAGGTGGAAAGGAGCCTGGGTAAGCCCAGGGATACCTCTCCTTTGGTCCTTACCTTGGCTGGTAATTCTGGCAGTGGTGTGTCTCCTGAAGGAGCTCAGGATTCTGGATAAACCCTGCCTTTCATGACTGCTGCCCCCTGTGAACATCCTCAGCTCCAAACCCTGGGAAAGCCACCTTCTTTTCTGGCCCTCTAGCCTTACAAGTGCTGGCAACTTCCTGGTTTTCTAATCCTAATCCTTTTTTAGCACTTGCTGTTCACCTCTTCTGCTCTTTCAACTTGTGAACAGTTCTGCATACTACATCCTCTCTGTTAATAACCTGCTTTGGTTTCTGTTCCTTTTCTTTTTTCTGTTTGTAGTCTGACTGATTCATGTTGTTAAGACCCCCAACACACATCATCAGATCTAAGAGGACAGACAAAAGAATAAAAGGAGTATCTTAATAATTTTTAACCCTCTAATTTTAAAAATGAATTTAAATAAGAGAGACAGAAGTGTTATTTACCAATAGTAATAAAGATGTATTACATGTAGCCCACAAGGAATATATAATATAAAGGTATATATTAAAAAGTTTTAAAATAAAATATGGTGTAGAGGCTAAGGGCCAACAACATTTGCAGGCTGCCAGCCAGGCCACCCTTCCCCTACCAAGGAGAATGCTTCCAAAGTTCTACAAGTAGTCATCATCTGGTAGGCCAGCTTGGGCAACAGTACCATGTACCAGAGTACACCTGAACTTTGGCCTCCAGCATCTTTCCAGTGGCCACTTCTTCCTAGGAGATCCTCAAGGCCAATACTACAGTTGATGACATGCAAAGTGGTACCTAGAGAAAGGTCTTTAAGTTCTAGATCATGTGATCACAAAGCTAATGATGTCAGAGCTGGAAAGACTAATGTAGGTGGACTTTTCTGTCTCATCAGTCAGCTCTGTCCTACCAGCAGGCTCCCAAATAACCACACAGAAACTTATGAGTAATTATAAATCTCAGCAATAGCTCAGGCTAGTTACTATCTCTTATAACTTAAATTAACCCATATTTCTTATCCCACACTCTACCACATGGCAGTAACTTTTTTCAGCATGATATATTCATCTTGCTTCTCCCCATATCTCCTCTCTGCCCTTCTTCATCCCAGAGAGCTCTCTCCCTGTCCTTAAATCCCACCTAACCTCTTCCTGCATAGCTATTGGTAATTTAGCTCTTTACTAAACCAATGAGAGAAAAACATCTTCACAGTGAACAAAAAGATTGTTCTACAACACCCAGTGGCCAACACTGGCTACTAAGATGGTTTCCTGAGGACTTTGGTACAGATGGAAGCCCTACACAGTGTCTGTGATGTGGACCTAGTGATCAGTTTGAACATTCCATCTCAGATCCCTTTTTTGAGGGGGGCAGATTTGAGACAGGATTCCTCTGTATAGCCTTGGCTGTCCTGAAACGCACTTTGTAGGCCAGCCTGGCCTCAAACTCACAGAGATCTACCTGCCTCTGCTCCCAAGTGCTGGGATTAAAGGCATGCACCATCCAAAACAAAAAACAATCAAATAAAACAAAACAAAAAAGAGACAGTCTGGTCTACAGCCATCTAAGACACTTTAAAAATCACCCAAGCTGATCCTAACAGTGTAGGCAAGATGACAATTGAACTCAAACTAATTGCACTCAGTGGTTGCTTCTCTTTGATGACTGTGTCTGATTCTTTCCCAAACATCCTGCTTTCTGCTGACTATGTATTCTCTCACCTGCTCCCTTTCTTCACAGACTGTTCAATAATCTAGAAGTTTCTGCATGTATCCTCTAACCTCCTTTGTGAGCTGAGAACTCAGTACTGGATTGAGCCTCTTCACATGCTGGGAACTGAACTGAGCAGAGGGGCTTGCGTTAAATGCTTGGCTCTGTCTTCTCTGGGTCTATTCTATACCCTTTTATTGTGGAAAATGAAATTTTCCTAATTTGTTAATAATTCTCAAGAAATAAGGGCGATGCTCACCCGAGGAAATGCTGAATGGTCATGTCTTCTATATAGAAGTAATAATCAGACCATAAGACATCATTAGACTAATGAAATGGTTAGACTTCCAAAGTCAAGGGAATGTGAATATTGAACATGCTGCTAATATTAAGGCAGACAGTGTTTTTCTCCTGTGAGTGATTCAAGCAGGTGCTAAATACTTGGTAAAGGGAACAGAGCCTGTGAACTTAAGGAATAGGTTGCACTAGCTGTACATTGCACCTACACTGAATATGACAGCTTTGCCATTATGGAAATCCCAAATCTGTTTGGTTTTGTTTTGTTGTTTTTTGTCTTCCTATTTTAAAGACGCAGTCTATTGTGCTGATATATAATTGTGATTCAATAAAGAGTGCCCAAAGTATCAGAAAGCAAAGCCAGCCATACAAGTTAGCTGTAGAAGCTAGGCAGTGGTGGCACACACCTTTAATTCCAGGACTCAAGAAGCAAGCAGAGAGATCTCTCAATTCAAGGCCACCCTGAACTATACAAGTGTGAAAAGAAACAGAGCTCATACCCTTTAATCCCAGCACTAGGGAGGTAGAGACAGGAGGTTATGACTGGGAGGAGAAAAGAATGTAAGGAGGAGGAGACAGGAATTCAGAACTTTTAGCCTTTAAAGACTTGTGGAGACAGGATTGCCATTTCAGCTGGGTAGAGGTAAGATCTACTGGCTTGGCTGCTTTGCTTCTCTGATCTTCAGCTTGAATTCCAATATCTGTTTCTGGGTTTTTATTTTTCATGTTACAGTCTATAACAGTCTAAAAATGAAGATACTAATATTTTGTCAATAATTATACATCAAGAAAGCATTTCTGAAAAGGGAATAGTATAGATATAATTTAAATGGCTCAGAAAAAAAGAAAGACTGGCATAACAGTAGGAAGGCATCAGGAGAAGACTTAATGCGAAAGTCAAGATTGGGCCTGAAACATACAGAATGGAAAAACCAGGAGGTCCTGCACAAGCAATGGTGCAGGGATAAACACGGAGTACTCTGACTGAAGTAGAGGCATCAGTGAGTCAATTGCCTTAAATAATTAAGGGAAGGAAAGGCTGGAGGCCCAGCTCCATGGTAGAACACTTGACTAGCATATCCAATGCCTTAGGTTCAAGCCCTAGCTTGGTGGTGGTGGTGGGGGGGGAGCAATGAATGAATACACTCATTGACTAAAGCTTCAGAAAAGGTCGCACTTCAGAGGATCACACTGCAATAGTAAGAAGAACATGTGAAGCCTGTTGGATCCCAGAAACTCTGAAGGAAGGAACCATGCCTGTTGAAACATGAGAACTGTAGCCCCATCTTTGTCAAGCTATGGGAACACCAGACCTGGAGTCTGGAAGCTGGCTTTTGTACCTCTTCCCTTATCTACTTCACATTTGTAAAATCTTTATGCTTTCAATGGTCTAATTGCGGAGGAGTTAATATTAACTGAGTCATCTAAAAATACAATGAGTTTTGTTACTTTTTACTTTGCTAAGTAGTTTTAGATTATTTTCTACACACTAATCTAATACTAAGCCTAAGATTATAAAGTCAATCTTGTTTTTTCAATATCCACTTTATGTCTTAATAATATGACTCTGGGTTGCATAAGAGCAGTCAAAAAGCATGTTTTTCTTCCAACAATTAGTTCTAGAAAATACTGAATTGAGGATAGCTCTGACATGAGAAAACCAAAGAACAGGAAATGAAGCAATACTTCTGACATCATGTATTAATTGTCTTTAAAAAGCAAAAGCATACACAAACTCAAAAAGGAGGCTGTCATTTGATGTTTGATGTGATTTTTTTTGGAAGAAACAAATGAAAAGAAACATTAATCTAAAGGTTAGAAATTATTTTAGAACTTCTAAGTGGGTTGATTTGACAGGTGGCTGATGAAATACAATTCTACATCCCATTTCATATTGAAGTGAATTTGTTTTGTCATGTGTATTACAATTCACATTAGGGAAGCTGGTAATCACTCTACTGTTGCCTCCTGTTTGATTGTGGGAAGAACCCTCGGAAGCAGTATCTGTGCTCTTATCCAAGGCCAGGAATGAATTGCAGTTGGAGCAAACAAAAGACTTAATTATAGCCTTTGAGAGAAAGCAGGAATAGTACCCGCTGAACTGAAATCTCATCCAGGTCAAATTTTAAAAAGAAAAAAGGAAGCGAAGCTGGCTGGACCTTGAGCATCTGGGAAACAAAAACCAAGCTTTCACCCATCTATAAAACAATCATTGTAGAAAATGAGTTGACATTTCAAGAAGCCTTGGAAAGGACTTGGAGCTGATGCTGGGTCTATCTTGTTAGTTTTAATCCTGAAAATACAGTAGATATAGTCTGCCTAATTTTATGAAATAAAGACGTGACTTAAGCATAGTTTACAAAAAGTATGATTTGAGGTGTGGCTTATGCTGCAGGCCAGGGACACAGAATGGAAAACACATAGAAATAAACCTTTTAGCAGAAGGCAGGTCAGAAGTCAGCAGAGTCACATAATCATGTCATTTGGTACAATGAGCCGGCCGGGGAATGAGAGCACGTTAATCCAAAGGGCGTTCGTTTTTTCAGCTCTGAGCACCAATGTGGCAAGGAAAGCAGCTTAATTGTTGCACTTCCATGCCACAGTGAAGCTGAGCAGACTCCTGACTGTAACGAGATTTTCAGCTAACCCTTAATTGTTAAGTCATTATAACAATTATTGATGTGTCATCAGTGCTATAATTGCTGTAGGCTCTTCTCAACACCTGCTTCGCATTTACTGTTAGCATTAAAAGACTTAACACGAATGTAAAATGAAACTATCATTTGTCAGCTGCATGTATACATTTGTTACAAAGCACTTTTAAGTGTGTGTGTGAGCACACACACACACACACCGGCATGGTGGGGATGAGCACGCCATCTCTTAGTGTTGGCCTCATGAACAGATCTCCATGAAGTCTTTTGCAGAAGCCAAAAGAACAATAAGGAAAATTCATGCAGTTGACCCCAGAGTGAATTCATTTAAAAATCCTTGGAAAGAGAAGGGAACAGTTGTTTCCACATAGCCACTTTTGTTAGGGAAGATGATTTCTTCACCTTGGTGCCATCCCTCCCAAAGAGCTTGATCCCCACTCTGACTTATGCAACCAAAGCTGCTTTCATGTCAACCTCAGGATGTGTGAACAGGTTGCGGGATCACACAGAGTGGAGCTCTTGGGTACAGAGGGGACCACGCCACTGTGCGCCCTCTGCTCCTCTCATACCGCCATGTATACCAGGCTAGAAATGTGAAGAAACAAAGTCTTAGAAGCACTCCTTCACATTCCTGTGATCTCTCGAATTGCAACTTTGGCTTTTATCTAAAAAAAAGTTTAGGCTGAATCTATGAACAGAATTTATGGAAGTGTTTTGCTCACTGCTGATTAAAAGTAGAGGTTTATGGCCCTTGACTTTAGAGCTGCAGGTGTTAAAGCCAAATATTGGCTATTTGTAGCACTGGAGTAATTTATTACCATCAGAGTATTAAAGGCAGAGTATGTATCAGGATGTGGCAATGAGGACCACATATTTCCAGTCATCTTCTCTTACCCATCTCTAGGGGGACAAAATATATATCTTCAGCGTGGCTACCAGGCCATTGGAGAACTACATATTCTGAGGCTCATGACAGCATTTGTGTGAAATAACTGTTATATTTTGACTGGAATGACCCACACGACATGCAGAGTTACATCAATCTCTCAGTGGTTGCCACCTTCGTATTGATAGCCCAGTGTGAGGGTATGACTCATCGTCTTAGGAGGGAAGGTCTGGGAAATCCTTTTAATATCAAAACTACCCAGTGGCTCTGCTTGCCTCCTCAGCCCTGGAGCTGAAACCACGTGCTTTCTAGCTGATATTCCAGTTCTCTCTAACAGAAAGAACAGTGGATTCATGGACATTCTGAGTCTGCCTGCAGACAGGGCTACCAATCAGTCCATGTTATCATCTCCTGAGAACAGTTAAGAAGATATGCACATTGGGGAAAGAAGGGGTTAAAATGAACAGCTATATGGAGGGATTACATTAAAGAAAGCAAAGAGTTTTAGTGGCTATTCAGCATCCTTGAATTTTTTAATATTGGTGACAATAATATGAAGTAGCATCAATCACTAAAATCAGAGCTACACAGACACAGCAAGAGAAGCCGCAGCACAGTTGTTAAAAAGCAAATGAATGGGGAAATCTTAAGACAGATATTTAAGGTGAATATAAAATATTCATAATAGTAAGTTAAGAGAATTCTCTAAATTTCTTTTTGGTCTGTTCCTACTATAGTAGATAAATGGCAGGGTATATTTTACAGATAAATGAACGCCCAGGATACCTAGGGAATAAGAGAGCTGCCAAAGACTACATAGCACAGGCACTTTGAATTTTCTAACCGTATTACTGCAAGGTTGTTTCAGAGGTCATTTGATATGAAAGCATGTTTTTTTTTTTTTTCTGCACTCCATATGCTGCCAAAGGGGGGAAATTTTAAAGAATTCTACTAGATACTGGGATAGGTTTAAGTGCATGGGGAGAGTGGTGAACACTGCTTGTTGCTCTAGTTGACTGAATGTCCCGTGGTTTTGCTCCCTTAATGCTACAGGCTAGTAGAAGGCTTT
Source organism: Phodopus roborovskii (assembly GCF_943737965.1). NCBI lineage: Eukaryota > Metazoa > Chordata > Mammalia > Rodentia > Cricetidae > Phodopus > Phodopus roborovskii. Next base: position 10,316,511 of record NW_026126410.1, on the reverse strand, counting down.
GCCCTGCATACTCCCAGAAGCCAGTTGGAAGTCAACAGATGGCTTTCTAATGGCTTTGATAGCTGCTTTCTCTGATCTGTGATTCTATGATGGACGAGGTATACTTTCTAACACAGGAATTTCATGGCCAACTCAGGTTAGTAGAGAGAAACAGGTGCTGAGTGATAGGAAGATATGGAGAGCAAGGTACACTTGAAACATCCTTTGATTTTTTTTTTCTCAACCAAAAGCCAAGAAAGGGGCTTACTTCCTACAGAGGAGACCTTAGAAGATGAAAATGCAAAATTGTGGATTTTAGACTAAAATTGTTTCTCCTTTCTAAAAAAAACGGTTGATTGTACAGCTGTTGGGAGAACCTTAAGAGAAAGAGACAGGTCTTTGACAAAAGGCCTGTGAAAGATATGAATTGTCAGGACTGAACAGTGTGGCAAATTCTTTTGCTTTCTGTGAGCACCGTGGAAGGAGTTGTAAAATTCTATCTGTGGACTTAAAGGGCATCTAAAGATTCATGACTTAAGATGGATGCAAAATATAAGTCTAGCAATGTCTGCCTTTTTGCAGCTATGGGAGTGTCTGATTTACAAAATGCATTTGGTTGGGGGAAACATGTTGTAATTTATCCTCTAGCATAACAGATCATCTACCTTTCTATTCCATCCATTTTCTGTACTGCTAACAGAAATGCACTATAATTTACTCATTGACTTGTATTTGGGGCAGAAGCAGGTGCCTAGACTGGGGAGCTTAGAGGTGAAGAGGGTTAACAGTACTGAACAGTATCTTTCAGAAAGTAATGCTGCATTTGGGAATTATAAAATGGGCAACTAGAGAAGGCAGGGTTTCTTTTTGGTTTGCTCAGCCAAGGGTCGCGATATTTGAGGTTGACATTACCAGTACACATGCATAACCATATTGCATTTCTCTTGGTTTTCTCTGATCTTATTTAATATTCCTTCATAAATTTCCCCTTAAAACACAGCACAGAGATGTTGAAAGAAAATCATATGGGTCCATAAATAATTCATATGTACCTGAAGGCATGGAAATCACACAAGACAAAAGCAAGTAGTAAGATAGGCGAACAAGAAGTTAAATGTAAATGTTATTGAGGAGCAAAAATAAAACAGTGCAAGTCTAACTGAAGGATTCTGAAAACTAATAAAAAATGACACTGCTCTCTCAATGAAGATGTTTGTAACCTCACTCTTTGGCCCACATCATGGAGACTGAACTAATTAATCAGCGGTTGTCTCGAACCTAAACAACTGGATTGTCTGGGCGATTGTTAGTGTTTAAGAGACAGAATGCCATCTCAATACAAAGAGATTTCCAACTCTGTTTACACACTACTCCTCTTTAGTATTCTACACTATGTCTAGGCTTTTTAGCGACATTCACAAACCCACCTGCAAACCACAGGCAATGGAGATTTTGGCATTGATTCAAAGATAGTGGGCACCTTTGTAAAAAAGAGTGTGTAGTGCATATTTTGAAGGTGGAAAACTTTAGCCATATTAATCGTCTTTCCTTTAGGGAATGAAGAATGAAAGAGATAACAGCTATAGATTAAAACTCATGTCTGATTCATCAGGGTTAGAAGTTTATTGTGACACTAAACCCTTGGCCTAAAGGGAGAGACAAAGGCAAAGGAGAGGATGGTGAGGGTGACAGCAGACACTTCCCCGCTTTGCAAATGGTCTCTAATGTGCAATGGCCATTCAGTCCTCTCAGCCAAGGATGAGAAAGCTCTCAGGGTAGACTAGATCTGTAACTGGTATTCTAAGGAGGAATGTCAAAATGTATCTAGGAAAGGGGCATTCTCCTCCAGCCCCTCCCCACAAAGGCAGAAAGACAGGCAATATGAGAACACAGTTTTCCTATACACAATAAGATCCTACTAAGATTACTCTGAAGATCCTCCAAAGTGACGCTGTATGATCCTTCTGTTACTTGATATGCATTCATTTGGGATAGTTGAGCAAAGTATCGGAGCATCATCGTTCCACAACGACCCTGCTGCAGATGCAAGTTCAAGGGTGAATTGTGATTTTCTTTCTTTTTTTTTAAATGAATGGATTTCTGACTAGGTCATAGAAACTTGAAAGTGTTATAACAGTTTTTAAAGACAGCTATAGTTATAAAACTACTGAGTCCTCCCAGCCCCAACATAGGACCAAACCAGGCCCTCTGAAATGTGGGTGTCAGCTAGGAGGCCTGGGCAGTCTATGGGGGCTCTGCCAGTGGAACCAGGATATATCCCTAGTGCACAAACAGCCTTCAGGAGCACATTCCCCATCAAGGGATAATCCCTTAGTCTAAAGATATGTAGGAGGGCCTAGGCCACATCCCAAATAACTTGACAGATTTTGATGATCCCTCATGGAATGCCTCACCCTCCCTGGGGAGTGGATTGGGGATGGGATAGGGGGGTCTGAGGAAAGTATGGGAGGATGGTAGGGAGAGGGAACTGGGATTGATGTGTAAAATAAGATTGTTTCTAATTTAAATAAAATTTATAAAATAAAAAATAAAAAAACTACTGTTGGAAATGGGATTTTTATCTCCATACAATTAGTGTAAAATAAAAATTCCTCTTGATAAAGTTCATATAACAAATACATGTTCATGTTTTATTTATTTTACATGTGTGTGCACATATATGCTATAGCATGTTTGTAGAGGTCAAGAATGACTCTAGATTCTGCTTTCTCCTTTTCTCAGGTCGTCAGGCTTGGTGGCAGACATCTTTACCCACTGAGCTGTCCTGTTGGCCCTATTTTTTTTTAAGATAGTATTTAATATAACACAGAGTACCCTTGAACTCACTCTGTATTAGAGGAATACCTTAATTTCTGAGCCTCCTGCCTCTACCTATTAAGTGACGATTTTATAGGTATGTGTTACCAAGCCTGGTCTTATGTAATGCTAGGGATCAAATCCAGGTCTTTATACCTGCAAGATAATTATTTTACCAGTGAAGATACATCCTTAGCCCAAGAGAAAAAAATCTTAACATAAATTTTCATTAAAGCATCATACATGAAGAAAAAGTTTTAATAAATTTCCTTAGCCTGAAATAGTTTCTTCTTTGCTATTTGCATGCTAGAGCAACCTCTGAGAATATGAAAAATGTCTACTCTCTCAGCCACACAACATTCCTTTTATATTTGAAGGTAGTTATATGCATGTAAAATCCTTAGTGTTTTGCAAAAAAAAAAAAAAAAAAAAAAAAAGCCCTTTGATTTTGGGGGTTCAGTCCTGATTTACATAAACCTGGAAATGCTAGTGAGTGTCTAAGCCTGTTTCTTTAATGAAAAACAGAAAATTACACCCATCTATAGTCATTAAGTAGATTAAACACATTAATATATGCAAAATGTCTTACATTGAAGGTGCTAGATTAGCATAATTACTTGCACTGTAGTTTTAACTCTCCTCTTTGAGCTGAGTTGGTTTTCTCTGGATGCAGTGACAATTCCCAGTCTATCAAGTACATGGTTTTGTTTTCTGTGGGAGTAATAACCTTTGTGTACGTGTGCACCACATACATTTTTATGCTCTCTCCTGACCACTATACCTCTCACAAAATGAAAACAGTCCTCTCTCAGTTCATTGACATATTCCTTCCTTATCATCATTTAAACATCAACTTGTATTAGAAATAAAGGGGAATTTGCTAATTAATTAATTATGTGGGGGCATGCACCATGGTGAGTGTGTGGATGTCAGAAGAAAATATTTGGAAGTCAGTTCTCTCCTTCCAATAGTTCTAGAGATTGAATTGGGACATCACACTTGGTAGCAAGTGTCCTTACCTCCTGAACAGTTTTACAAGACCATAGCTGTTGATATCATGTTAGAACTTCTCCTTGAGTGTAGCCTAGAAACTCTTCTTTCTTTCTTTACTCATTTATATCTTACAAATATTATTCATTTTGTGGGGACACACTGGATTAAAAAATTAAACCTTAGAGAAACATTACAAAGTAATTTGGTAATTATTGTTTTGTATGTGTCCATGTTTAGTCAATGCTGCACTCCAAACAGCTTACTGGGATGAGTTCTAGTTATTTGTCCTAAGCCTCATGTTTCTACTACTATAGCCTAACATGGCATTTGGATTTTGGAGAAGTCACATGAGATTTGTAACTCATTTTGACCTTGTAACTAATGAAAACCTCCAGCTTAAAAACGCAGGTGTAATCGTTTTTTTGAAATGATCATTTTGATCCACTTAGTATATGTTCCATTTTAAGTTCCAGGGACACAGCTTTGAATAAGAACAATGAAATCCCATCTTTCAGAAAAATAAAAACAACATAACTTTAAATGGAGTCAATGAAATCTACATTTGCATTTGAATTTTTTAATGATAAAAGTAACTCCTATGTTCCTGTCTTGGCTCATTTTTGATCAAGAAGACAAATATCAGAGCTGAATGGGATAGTAATACATTGTTTTAAACAATAAACTAGCATTTGTCTTGTTAATTTTAATATTTTAAGTGAAGACGGATGTGCCTTAAACTGCCTGCCATGGGCAGTATTCAGCTACTGTTAGTTCTAACAATGCAACATCTGCCCTCCCTTTCACCCACCATATTTCTGCAAATACTGTTAATTGGAATAATTTGGCAATGTTTTTCTCATAGCAACTATTAGAGTTCCCTTTGATAAGCAAAGCAGAATGGAGACAGAAACTGTCTTTGTCACCATTGTTTGTGATGTTCAAGGGTTGATCCCTGCATATTTCTGGTTATGGTATTGTGACAAGATAGGCTAGGTTATGACACCAACAAACTAAAATCTCAGTGGCTCAATGTGCAAATTCTATTTCTTGCTATGCCTTATTTCTGTAGCAGGTTGGAAGCAAGACTCTGCCTCTAGTAATCACTCAGGCATTCGGGCTGGTGGAGCAAGCTGCCATCTTAAATATCATCAGTCACAGAGCTGGAGGGAAAGATGGATGTGGTGAGTGACGGGTCTCTAGCCATAGAAATCACCTGCTACATTGAATTCCAATTGCACAAGGATGTCTAACCCTACCATATACTGAGAAAGAGAGTGTGGATTTGCAAACCACCACACTGATTACCACACTCCTGTAGTGATCTTTACTAATGACATCCTTTCCCAGAGTGACATTCTTTCAAGGTACTCAGAATCTTACTTTGACAATTATGCTAATGTGATCCATTGTCTAATTTATAATAGTGCATTAAATTTAGGAAGTTCTTGGAGTATCTGTCATGTGTCATCATAAATCTGGAAGATATTCTCTAATTAGATACTTCACTTTCCTAATGTCAAAGAAGTAAATCATTTTGTACTTGTAATAGAGGGATTTGACATAAAATACATTCTGGATAAGTTCAAAATGATAAGGGTTTTCCACCTAGGGTTCAGTGGCTGAAATAGCATTAATTAATATGAGGAGTGATTACTAGACAACCTTAGGAATTTCTCTAATTGACTTTCATCTGAAATCTCCCTCCTCCATATTTTGTGAAGAAAACTGCAAGGCTGTGGTACTTCAATATATTGCAGTTTAGTAATTTGTTGATGGTAAGTGACTTTCATTGGACTGAACAGACACAATTGCAGAACTTTCATGAACTCTTTCTCTTAGTGTTGTGTATGACATTCCTGGGTGGTCTTGTTAATTGGACTAGTGTCTTCTTAAATCTTAATAAATAACTGCCTGACCAAGTCTATCAATCATAAACATTCAGTTACAAATAGCATCATACTTCCTTTGTACTGTGCATATCCAAAGAACCTAATTTTGGTTCTCTTCCCCTGGCTTCTGGCAGACTTTCTGGCTTGTACCTGTTTTGTTTGTATTGACGCTCTACTGGGTGCATGTCAGATAGGAGTGTGTATTTTTTCTGCTGTTCTTTGTTTAATACAGAAGGCTGCACCATGCACTCTCCTTGTCCTTGAATGCATTTCAAACAGTCTCTCAGAACTCGCACATGGGTACAATGAAAGTGGTTGGTAATTGTTGATGAAAGCTTTGTAACTTCTACACCATATAAGAAAATAGAATTGTTGAGAACAAAAGCAGGTCCTTCATTCTTTTTATTCTGAGGAGGTTTACAGGAAACTCAGGTACAGCTAAGTATGCTATTCTTCTTCCAACTTAGCAAATGCAATATAAGATAGAACACAATAAAAACTAACAAGATGATTAGATATATCGAGTCTTGAGATGACTGCTTAGAGAAGGGGAATTAGTGTCTCCCAGATGTGAGCTCTCTTGTTGGTTGTCCAGTGCAAAGTGGTCAGCTTGGAACCACACATACACAATAAAAACAGACCTAACAGGCTGTGTTTTCATATATGTGTGCATATCTATCATTGTGTAGCAATAAATAAAAAAAGAAAAAGATGCTATCAACCTGAGGTGTGGGCATAGAAGAGGTTTGAGGGAGGTATTAGAGGGAGGAAAGAGGAAAAGAAGAGGGAAAGTGATGTAGTTCTAAATCAACTAAAAATATAAAAGCTGAATGGTGGTGGTGCACACTGTAATCCCAACACTTGGTAGGCAGAGGCAGATGAATACCTGAGTTCGAGTCTATAGAGAGATTTCCAGGATGGCCACAGCTACATAGAGAAACCCTGTCTGGAAACAGCTACAACAACAAATATAAAACACATAGTTTTAAACTTTTTAAAAAGATAGTATTATCCCATAGCTGAAGTTTTATTCTTGAGATTATAGTGTTTGGACATTCCAGAACTGAATTGGAAGAAGACAGCTTAGGCCATCTTTGTACTAATTGTTGTCACAAAGTCCCCATAAATTCTGTTGTTCATTACTGAATTTTTGTACTTCTGAATGCTATTTGTTGGAAATATACACTAAATTTCGTGGTTTATTCAATTTATTTATTCCCTGTTCCATCTATCCATATGTGTATAACTCACAGAAATGCTGTACTACACACAGTAAACAATAATGTAATTTAGGGCCTAAGAAAAATATGATTGAGAACAATAAGGTTATGACCACAGTCAAAATCATCTCAGAGCCACATGGTGACTGTGCACTACTTAGGTTTACACCCAAATCATTCTACCACTGAGCTATGGACCTCAAGCTATATGCTGAGAATTATTGAGTGAGGTTGTAGTGTTATTAAAATCACCTGTAACCCAGCCCTAGGTATCATAACAAATGCAAGTCAAGGTAACTCTATAAACATAGATTGTTACGAGTGGTTTTCCCGCCAACCTGGTCCCACTGCAGTGCCAGCCCCAAATAACACACAGAGACACTGTATTAGATATAGCTCTGATTTTTTTTTTTTTTTTTTTTTTTTTTGGTTTTGGTTTGGTTTTTGATATAAAGCTGTAGGCCTATTACTAGTGTTTCTTTTTAGCTAGGTCTGTCTTAAATACTAATCCATTTTTATCAATCTAAGTATTTCCATTTTGTCTTATCTTACCAGATTGAGGGTCCAGAGTTCTGATCTGTTAGTCCTACATGTTGAATCTGATTCCTATCTCTTCCCAAATCCTGCTTGTCTCCTAGTCCTATTGGCCAACAGGGCTTTATTCATTAACCAATAAGAGAAACATATTTATAGAATGACATCTCCCATCAATACATATTCAGAATACATAGTTTGTCAAAACATTTGCTTGTGTCAGGCAGGTGTGAATTCTCACTCACAGAAACTTCCATCTCTACAATCAACCTTTTAAAAATCAATCACATAAAACAATCCATACTTCAAGGTTTATATATGTGACACCATGAATCAAATATATTGTCATTTAAAACCATCTGAGGAAAAGAGAAGTGTAGTGCAGAACCCTGATTTGTGATGCTGCAGTATCAAAATTAAAGAAGCAAAATAAATCTAAAGTCTCAAAATCAACTGATTAGCTCTACTCTCCCATTGATTGACTTGTTTTTGTTATTGAGCTTTAAATGACTTGTGAAATCAGACACCATAATTTGCTTGCAATCATCTATTTGACTTATTCTTAGGAAATAAGGGTATTTCCAGTCACTCTGTAGTGACTAAAATCAACTACCTCCTCTTGACATCATATCTGATTCAGGATGCTCACAGTTCTTGGGTTATGTGACTATTTTATTCAGGTTGCATTGAGTGACTATTAACCTTCTATTTTTCCCCAAAGTTGATTGAAAATAAATTCTGATTAATTTTGTAAATCTATCTACACACCCGTCGCGACACTTCCTGTATTTCTGAAGCATTCCCCAAAAGTTTTACTGCTGTTCTTCTCTTCCCATTATAGATTGTCACAAAGAACTTCGGGATATTTATATGAACTCCCCCCCCACCCCCGCACTGCACTTGATTCTTTTCCAAACAGAAGAATTCACTACTGTAAATCCCCATAATGGCTGTTTCAACAAAATTAATGATGTGAGACAGTGTGGCATAAAACTATGTGAAATATACCCAGAAAAAGTCATACAATTATACATTTTAAAAGTTGATAGTTGAACAGGGCATTGGTGGCACATACCTTTAAATCCCAGCACTTGGGAGTCAGAGGCAGGTGGATTGCTATGAGTTTGAGGCCAGCCTGGTCTAAAAAATGAGTTCCAGGGCAGCCATGGCAGTTACACAGATAAACCCTGTGTCACCAAAAAAAAAAAAAAAAGGAATAAAAATGATAGTTGAGAATACTAATAAAATGTAATCTCAATTTTTAAAAATAAAAGGTGAAAATGACAAACAAAACTTAAAAAATAGTAATATAAATCACTCCATGCCATGACATTCTCCAGGCTGTGAAACACCTTAGTACATGATTTAATTCTCAGTCAAGCAAACTAGCCAATGTTTGAGAATAAACACATCAGTAAAATCATGTATGAATGATTAAAGTTTTAATGTCTCATGTTTTAATAAAACCAGGAAGCTCTGCATCCTCATGTTGAAATATGAAAATTGATGTTCCATTTAAGCTTTATAAGTGTTCTTACTGCTAAGAACGAAAAGCAACCAGAGATTTCTGCAGTTTAGTGACTGCTTGCTTTTCTTTAACCTGTGCTGACAGAGAAAATGTCAAATCACATCACAAATGTCTCTCTCTGACTAGAAGTTTGATTTTTGGAATGCAGTTTGCTACTTTTTCTTTTTTTCTTTTTCTTTTTTTTTTTCACCAAAAGATTATTTCCCCAAACAGGAAGTGGCTCTTAATGTTTACATTTTTACTAGGCATACTACTGTATTTGGAAATTTTAGAAGAAAACGAGAGTCTATTGGATTTCAGCTATTTTATTTAAAATTGTGTCATTAGAACAGGAGACAAATACTATCATCTCAGCATTTAGGAAGTTGGGGGCAACATAGCAAGTTCAAGGACAACCTGGGTTACATGAGACCTCTTCTGAAAAGCAAGACAAACAAGCAAAGAAAAAATAAAATTGTGTCATTAGAAAAAAAAAAAAAAAAAAAAAAAGGCTGAGGTTATATATTCCTTTCAGTTTCCTGTAGGAGGAGACCAGTTAAGAGTGGTTTATGGAGTTGTACACATTAACCCTTTCTTCAACTCCCTCACCATTACTTTTTTTTTTTTCAGTCTGATACAATAATAGTGACAGGGCCCCTCTCTCTGCACACATCAGGTCTGGAAGGATAAAGAGCTGGGATGCACACACACATACTAGCTTTGGGAGCCGGCTCTTCTTTCCTTCCCGAGAGGAGCTTCATTTCCACTCTTCAAATGAGAGGGAGAAGGGTTTAGGAGCTGGAAAGGATTTGGAAGCAAGCCAGTGCTTTGGTGTTGGGGGATAGGTGGGGGTGGGGGAGGATTGGTAAGTTATCGCCCCATACCATGAGAAACCTCAGCTGTTTGGAGGCTCAAGGCCATTAAAGGTAGATTCTAGTCTTAACAGGGATCTAGGAGCCCCACTTAGGCAGCCCCCTTTTCTATGCCACATTTTACTACTATGGATTTCCTCTTGTATCTATAGCTACCACTTGTCTGTAGGCCTCTCAGAAGCCAGGAATAATGTCTTCAATTTATATCCACGGAACAACGACTGAATTATGGTGTGCACACATATACTGAATTATGGTGTGCACACATATTTTAAAGCAAAAAGTAACTAGGCAACATGAAACTGAAACTAATTCTGAACCCTTTTCAAACAATAACAGCAACAGCAACAACAAAATGCCAGAACTCTCTTACCTCTGCTTAACACCAGACCAACTTGTCTGTTTATTAAAATGAGTAGTATGAAAAACACCTAATTGTTGACAGTATCAGTCACATCACTTTGTTTCCTCCTATTTTTCCTGCCTGATCACTGTAAGCAAGACCTTCTACCTCCTGCCTGGTCACAAGTCTGTGTTATGGCTTGTCAATATGTTGAATGTACAATGGTGCCTAGGGCAAAGTGGTGCATACCCATAAACATACTAGAAATTTAATAAAGGAATTTTGAATAAATTGAAGAGTAGCATCATGTAAGAAAGCATGAGCTTTTCTTCCAGTCCACTTGCAGGAAAATAATTATATGTGTATACTTACAAGTATCAGCTACCATGAGGAAAGGGGATGCAGTTGGAACCGTGTGTATTCTGGGATGTTTGGTGCTGATGTTCTCTGTAGCTCTTGACACAGAGAAGTTGATAGTCTAAGAAAATTGCCACTGTCCCAAGGATCAAGTTATTATTTGGAAACAAAGTATCTCTCACCAAGGTTCATCTATTGAAAGCTTGATCTCCAGTCAGGGTGGTATATGAGGAGATTCTAGAAACTTCTTAAAGAGCAGCCTAGCTGGAGGCTCTCTGGAAGCTGTTACCCCACTTCTGCTTCCTGTCTATATTGAAATGAGCAGCCTCTGCTGCATGTTCCCATCATCTCAGTGTTCTGCCTTACTTTCAGCCCAGAATCAAAAGAGCCTACTCCCCACATAATGGGCCTTTAAATATTATTATTATTGTATTGCATTGTGGGGTGGGGCAAGGCTGATGCAGTTTACTATGAAGGTCAGAGGAAAACCTTCTAGAGTTGGTCCTCTTCCATCTCTATGTAGATTCAGAGATTTAACTAAGGCTGCCAGTTTTGCTGAGCAAGCACCTTTACACACTGGCTCATCTCTCCAGCTCCCCTAATATCATTTACGCATATATTTTGTCATAATGACAAAAGGTCTGACTAATAGAGATAGCCTCTGAAATTCTTGGCTTAATCCAGGCATGATAAAGCTAGAGCTGTAACCCAGCATGCCTATCACCCAAGCACTTGTAGCTAGAGGCAGGAATTAAAGGTCATCCCTGACTGCATAGGATATATAGACACTTTGAAGCAAGTCTGAGATCAATGAGAATGTGTCAAAGAAAAGCACACAAAAATAGAATAAAACTTCTTGGTTCAGATATTGCCCACTACAGAACTCATCCTGGCCATATAGAATTCTATTTCTTCATTTCTTCTCAAACATTCTGCATGTTCTTTCCTATGCTGTCTCCTTTCATGGCCAATGCCTACTCATTCATTTGGTAGTGTCTTCTTAAACACTACCTTTTCCAGAAGGGTTTTCTTTGGTTCACCTGAAGAAATCGGATATCACTAAGTACCTCTAGAACACATAGATTAAGACCATAAACTACACAGAGACTTTAGTCCTCCTGAGTGTGACTGCTGTTTGTATAATATGGCTAAAAATACCCACACCAGACCAATGGTCTTCTCCACAGAGCTGTCCCTATGAGGCCTGTCCCTGGATATGCAGTTGAAAATGCTCAGTGTGTAATGGGCTGGGTCTACCAGTCTGCCTCTTGGGTGATTTTTCAGCTCACTGACTGGAAGGGGCCAAGGGGTACAACTGTCTGTTGTTTTTCCTGTAGTCCATGTGATACAGAATCATTCCTGTTATTTTATTTATGAATTCTAAGCATTACACTTCTGAGCCAAAACAATTGAATTGTACATTTGTGGCTCTTTGTGGTTTCCATCTAATGAGGTCAGACAAAATTGAGGCCAAATCCACTGTCTATTATTTATAAATTATATCAACTTCAAAACAGATGGGGCATTATAGGATAATATACACAGGACACAATCTATTTAAAGCATGTATTAAGACTGTGTTAGAAAGAATGGTATAGCATGACATTCAATCCATGTAAAAAGAAGTCACATGTTTCAAACATGAGAAACCTGGTGAAAACGTGACATTTACTAAGGCCCTTGGATCTAGAGGGTTTCTTTTTCCTATTTTCCCACTCTTCACCCTTTATCTTGACTATTATAATATAAAGTACTGGAGCTTCTTGGGTGTTCTCCCTTCCAGTTCCTCTTGGGTTTTGATTAATAATTAAAACACACCCAAATATAGGATTATATGACAGGATGACTACATGTAATAGAACCTCAGTGACACCTTACTTGCAACAGTAGTCTAGACAATGTGTTCAAGGTCATCAGTATTCACAAAAGAGCTCATCCCAAAAGTTTGTACCCAAATGAATGGTAGGTGTTCACCACTGGCTGCTGCTTTTTGAGATCACTTTCAGACTTTGTTGATGGGTTTACTCATAATTTTACTTGTTTTAAAAATAGGGGAAAAACAAATCTTATGAAATAACCCACCTAGTGAACTTAATAAGTCATTTGGCTGAACAAATTCTTAGGTATCACAATGATTAAATTGTGGACTTCAGCCTTTCTGCTATGGCTTCCCTCCTCTCTTACTACTTGCCTGTAAGAATAAGACTTAATCATAATAACCACAAAGCCAGAAATAACCCAGAAACCACATCCGTACTCTCAGACAACCCATAAATCATCTCAAACAAGTTTGTGTCCTAAGGTCTTTTCCCAGACTCTAAAATTTCCTGTTCTTTGTAAATGCTTCAGAACCCAAAGCTTGCCATGTCTTTGACAAGCACAAAGAAATCTTCATCCAAAATATAAAACAAATGATGTCTGTGGCATCAGGATTATGATACCAAGCATGAGTAGTTATATCATCATTTTGACTCATCTAGACTATGAATGAAGCAAAGAATTCTAAACTACTTGTGCTTTCTGCTCTGCCGGAAGACAAGGTTTTGTTCCCAGCACCCATATCAAGTTGTCCCATACCACCTGTACCTTTCATTCCAGATCCAACATCCTCTGGTTGGGTCATCTGCATACACATGAACTCATGCAATCAGACACACACACACACACACACACACACACACACACACACACACACACACACGAAAGTAAATTCGTTTTTAAATGTTCCAGGGAGCTGGGGAGATAGCTTAGTTGGTAAAGTGCTCGCGGGACAAGGATGGGTTTGATTTTGAGAACCAGTATAGAAGCTGGATGTAACAATTCATTCGTGTAATCTTGGTGCTGGGGAGCCTGGAAGAATTGGGAAGATGGAGGTTCAGTGAGAAGACCTGATGTATCAACAAATAAGGTGAGAGAGATTAAGGGAGACCCCAGTGTGAAACACTGGCCCTCACATATATATGCATGCATGTACCACACAATCACACATGCACACAAACATACCTTTTGTCATATGATACCTAAATTACCAAGTTTTTCAGTAGGAAAAATAGAAATATTCTACATTTTATTAGTAAACGTCTACTGTAATTGGGTGGTTGAGGAGAGGCAGAGAAGTGATTTTTTTTTAAAGGCAGACCACTCTATACGGCATCTATATAACATAAAACATTCATGGTGGGAGTTTACATAAAAAGACAAATCATGCCATTAGATTCTATGTCATAAAACCAGATGACAGAGGGCAGGAGGTATATCTCAGAAATAGAAGGTTTGCCTACCATCCACAAGGCTTTGGGTTTAATCCGCAGCATTTCAAAATAAGCAGAGAGCAAATAAACAAAAACCCAGAAGCCCAAGCAAACACCATTTATAATCCCTAAACCATGCAGGTTTAAGACACTTAGTAGATAAATACAATTGTTATGTATCAGTTATTCCCAAGCTGTGGTAAAGCTGGGGACAAAAAGAAGATTCTTAGGAACCCCCAAACACAAATATCTTTAATTATGAGAACTATATGTATTTCTTTATATATGTATTGCTATTTATCACAGAGCCTAATTTAAGCTAATACAAAGTTAGGTTCTTGAAGTAAAACATTAAAACAATAGTATCGCGGTTAAAAAGGATCAGGATAAACAAATAGGCCGAATAGATGTTTATTCAGGGAGAAATAACTTACAACCTAGACAGATGAATACCAACAAGTACCACTGGATGCTCTCCTATCCATCCGAGTCCCGCCAGCCAGAGAGATTTTCCAGGCTCTTCCTCAGACCTCCTTCCACAGGTCACATCCACCCACGGCTCCACCCCTCCAATGGGCGTGGTCAGTGCCACAGAATGACAATCTCACTACAGTAGTATATTGCAACTTCGACCAAGCTTGAAAATACTATGAACAGTCCCGTGATGCTCAGGGAATACTATCTCAGCCACTCCACCAGCAACTCTGCAACATTTACAATATGCTGTAAGACTGAAATAAAGGTCTGATGGTCTAATGTAGAGAAAGTGTGGTCCTTTCCTTTGGCAGTTATGGCCTTTTAGATGCTGTGACCAGGGAAAGCACTGTTCCATAATGCTTCTGTTCTCATACTTGGCTGTTTTACTCCATAGCATATTGACTCAACCAGTGGGTATTGATCAGGTATTTACTGTGCATATGCTTTTTTGTGGGTAATTTCGAGGAATATGAAAAAATTTTAATTACTCCATTGTGGAGAGATGGCCCAGTGGTTAAGTGCACACTGGCTGCTCTTCTAGAGGACCTGAGTTCAATTCCCAGCACTCACATGGTGGCTCACAGCCATGTCTAACCCTAGTTCCAGGGGATCCAGCACCTTCTTCCAGCTTCTGTGGGTACCAAACACATAAGTGGTGTACAGATATACATGGAGGCAAAACACAGACACACATTCCACCAGAACCTATAATCTCCAAGGGGAAGGACACTTTATTTGAGATTGTACTTTCCAGAATGCAATAAATTGTCACCTTTAATGGTAAACTATTGCTGCAGAAGTGTGATGAAACTTACATTTTAGAAAAATTCTGGTGGCACTAGAAATTATGGTTTTAAGAAACAAAAGAGTTCTGAGTGTAGTAACACATGCTTGTAATTAGCACTTGAGAGAGGCAGGTGGATATCTGTGATTTGGAGGCCAGCCTGGTCTACAGAGTGAGTTCCAGGACAGCCAGAGCTACATAGTGAAACCCTGTCTAGGGGGATAAAAAAGAAAATGAAACAAGAGGTTAGACCATGGAAACATGATGAAATTTGCAAGGGAGCCTGAATTACAACAGTGTAAAACAAGCTAACTAAATGTCAAAGTCCGGACTACACGCCACCAGACTAGGGGAAGGAAGAAAAAAACAAAAACAAAAACAAAAAACAAAAGAGACTTCCAAATGTCCTATGGGACATTTAATGCTCAAAAAAGTCTGCTGAGCTGGAGAGATGGCTCAGCAGTAAGAAACACTGGCTGCTCTTCCAGAGAACCTGGGTTCAATTCCCAGGCCCCACATAGCAGCTCACAACTGTCTGTAAGTCCAGTTCCAAGGGCTTCTAACATTCTCATACAGATATACATGCTGAAATTTGGGTGTGCAATTATTAACATAAATGAATCCTTATGCATGTGTTAATTCATAAAAATATTTAAAAGTGAGGAAACAAAATTGGACTAAACTTTAGATTCCCTTAACTTAGAGACAAGAGGATTGAGAGTCTGAGACTGACTTTGCAAACACAGAATAAAGCAGGGCTCCAGAAAACAAGTGAAAAAGTTTAGATAATTCCGATCTGCAATTCAACTTACCCATAATCTTTACAATTTTTTTCTCATCTCGAATTTGAGTGTATTCTTCATTTTCCTCATATTTTCAGAGTTCTTTCATTTCTTCAAATGTCTTAAACGAATGTCTTTCCATTATGTCCCTAGCTGTAACTGTTTATTTCTAAAGCACAGTATCTTCTTCCTGCTGCCCGGAACTCACAGGACAGTGAATGTTCAGGAGTTTTCTAATGTGACTTTTTAAATAAACAAGAACAGTACTTTTTTTTTTTTTCAAAGCATTAAGTGGTGGGGGTTCTTTTTGTCATTTATTATTTCTCTGTATGTTTGCCTGCACATGTCTGTGCACCACGTATGTGACTGGTGTGTGCAGAGACCATAAGGTGTCAGAGGCCCTGGAACTGGAGTTACAGATGGTTTTGAGTTGTCGTGTGGGTGCTGGGAATCGAACCTAAGTCCTCTGGAAGGGCAGCCAGTGCTCTTTACTGCTAAGCCATTTCTCCAGGCCCGTGATGTGAGTTGTTTAGGGACAGGTTTTAGTTGGGAGAGGGTGTACACTGTTAATCTTAGCACTCGGGAGGCAGAGGCAGAGGCAGATTTGTGAGTTTGGGGCAGATCTACATAGGTAGGCATCCAAGAGGTACACAGACATTGTCTCTCACAGGCTTTTTTTTTTTTTTTTTTTTTTTTTTTAAGGTCTGCAAGGTGGCTCTTGTAGCCAAGCCTGACTTGAATTCAGTTCCTGGAACTGAAAGTGGAAAGAGAGAACCAACTCTAAGGTGACCACTGATCTACACACACACACACACACACACACACACACACACACACACGTGTGCGGACACATACTCAGTCCTAATTGGAATGTCTTTACTACTCCCTACCCAAGGCTCAGAGATCTAAGAAGAAAGACTGTAGTTTCTAGGGTGGTGGGTGAATCCAAAGAAACAGCATTTTCCAAACACAAAATGGCTGATGGACAAAAACTGACCAAGGCAAGCCTGCACAAGTTCATAACAGACAAATACCAGCACTGAGAAAGGGAAGTAGGCACCAAGTTCCACCCCTAAGCAAGAAGCTATTTGCAATTGATAGCTACTGGGAGAGAGAAAAACCAGCTTTCTTTCTTTTTTAAATTTAGTTTAGGAACAATCCCATCCTGCCTGCCAAGTCCCACACCAATCTCCCCATCCCAATCCTCATCCCCAGTGAGGATGAGGCCTTCCATGAGGGATCATCAAAATCTGTCACATCATTTGGAGGAGTGCCTAGGCCCTCCTCCATGCATCTGCTGGAAAATCAGTTTTCTTAAAATGGAGTGATACTGGATATCTCAACTACATTCTAGGGCAGGTTCATGCTCAGCAGTTGGTCAACAGAAAACAAACTCCATGATTATTGTACATTGACTTTTTATTTATTTAAGAAGTCGTGAGAGGGGGAGAATATATCAAAATACATTATACAAAAAAAAAAAAAAAAAAAAAAAAAACAATTGTAACAAAAAAAAAAAAAAAAAAGCATGGAAAACTAGATTAACTTTTCAGATGCCTGATGACACTGGTCCGGGGTCATGTTTAACTACATGATTGTTTTTAGGGTTTTTCTAGCTGTCAAGTTGGCACTTGTTTTAATTGCAAAAGAGCATGAAAAGCCTTTTACGATTATGACTCCCTAAATCATGGTGTGGGTATGTGTACAGAGAAGTTTCTCTTCAAAAAACCTGGTGAATAGGTTTTGCTCTCTCACCTTTAGAGTCTCTGCGGCCTTTTGCAGATCTATCAGGCTTTCCAGGCAGGGGTCAGCTTGGAAACTGCTTTGTTCCTAAATCCATAAATGCAAAATAAATGATATTCAGATAAACTCATGTTTGGCCACGGCACTTAATGTAAAAGCAGAGGAGCAGGTATCCTTTGTTCAGTGTCTGATCTTAAAATTCTCTTTTATTAAGGCTGAAAGACAATTAAGTGCTCAACATTCTTAGCTATCAGGGAAATGCAAATCAAAACAACTTTGAGATACCATCTTACTCCTGCCAGAATGGCTAAAATTAGAAATACCATTGACAAGGACTCATGCTGGAGAGGATGTGGAGAAAGGGGAACACTCCTCCACTGCTGGTGGGAGTGCAAACTCATACAGCCATTTTGGAGATCAGTATGGCGGTTCCTCAGGAAAATGGGAATTAGTTTACCACAGGACCCGGCAATCCCCCTCTTAGGCATATACTCAAATGATCCACATCCATGCAACAAAGACATCTGTTTAACTATGTTCATAGCAGCACTATTTGTAATAGCAAGAACCTGGAAGCAACCTAGATGCCCCTCAATTGAAGAATGGATAATGAAGATGTGGCACATCTACACAATGGAATACTACTCTGCAGAAAAAAATAATGGTATCTTGAAATTCGCAGGCAAGTGGACGGCACTTGAAGAAACTATCCTGAATGAGGTAACCCAGTCACAAAAAGTGGAACATAGTGTGTACTCACTCATATATGGATTTTAGACCTAGAGCAAAGGATCACCAGCCCATAATTCACACCACCAGAGGAACTAGGATACAAGATGTATTCTAAGAGATTCATATAAAGTCCCTCACAGAACAGGGGACAAGTCCCCCAGAGCATAGGGGAAGTGGGGGGGGGGCAGCGAGTGGCGAGAGAAGTAGGAGAAAGCAAGGGGGAGGAAAGGAAACACGTGCAACTAGGAAGATTGAGCCCGGTTAGGAATAGAAGACAGGAGAGAGAGAGAGAGAGAGAGAGAGAGAGAGAGAGAGAGAGAGAGAGAGAGAGAGAGAGAGAGAGAGAGAACATAAAAGAGGGAGCCAATATTGGTTTGAAGATAAAATTGAACACAAAGAAAGGTCTAGAGAACTACAAGACTGCTCCCAACTAACAAGTTGAGTTTACGTGGAAAGGCTATCATAAATGCCCTTCCTGGATAGTGAGATCAACAACTAAATTATCCATGGAGCCCTCATCTAATACCTGTTGGAAACAGGAGCAAACACCCATACGTAAACACTGAGTCGAACTAGAACCCAGATGCAGATGGAGAGGACAAGACCAGGCAGCAGAAACACATAGAGACAGCTTACCTGAATAAGGAGGAGCTAACGGGCCCCCAGACTGATAGCTGGGAAGCCAGCATGGGACTGACTCAGGCCCCCCCTGAATATGGGTCTCAGCCAGAAGGACTGAGCAGTCTAAGGGACCTCAGACAGTGGAGCCAGGATGTATCCCTGGTGCACAAAAGGACCTTGTGAACACATCCCCCATGGAGGGATAACTGCCTGAACCTAGAGACAGGAGAGAAGCCCTAGTCCTTACTTCAAATGACCTGTCAGATCTACATGACCCCAACTGGATGGCATTCCCCTACATATGGAATTGGGGTGGGGGGATGGGAGGGGAGGGTGGTTAGGGTTCATGTGAGAGGGCAGAGAGGTTAAAATTGAGGGATGGAGGGAGGGAGGGGGAAC
The DNA here is from genome assembly GCF_943737965.1 of Phodopus roborovskii. Classification (NCBI taxonomy): domain Eukaryota; kingdom Metazoa; phylum Chordata; class Mammalia; order Rodentia; family Cricetidae; genus Phodopus; species Phodopus roborovskii. The sequence continues at coordinate 10,297,211 of NW_026126410.1, read as the reverse complement.
TGGGATCGACATGTAAAATAATAAATTTTAAAAAAAAGAAAAATTAAAAAATTCTCTTATTATATCATGGGTGCATTTTTTAAATTTTAAAAACATTTTGCTGGCATTTTCAGTTGTTTTCATCAGATCCATTAAGCCTGGCATCTAACCTGCTATTGTTGCATGGGAGATTTAATTAAATTGTTGAGTAATTGCTTACATGGTTTCTTTAAATAATGTGTTTTGCCAGAGTATTTAAAGAGTTGCTTTACAGGTTATTAATTTAACTGCTTACATTCTAGAAGCAAAACAATAAACTAAATTATTTGGAACCATAATAGTTGAGGAAAGAGGACATAATCAAATCCATCCATGGTCTGACCTAGTGCAATTACTGCTGTCACCATCCCAGTCCATGCTGCTTGGGTCTTTCACCTGGATTGTCAAAACGGTCAAACTGTGTAATCTTTGCTTTTAGCTTTGCTGCTTTGCATGCCAAACACAGAAGCCAGAGGCTGTGGTTCAATTTAGGTATGTTAAATTGTGCCACCTCTGCAGTACTGCCTATGGCTTCCCATCTCACCCATAACTTGTGAGAAGAGACACTCCTACCCCCAGGGCCTTTGCATGCGCTATTCTTTGGATTCAGTGCTGTCTCTTCGTTTTGTCCCAAATCATCATTCAGGACTTGTTCAAATGTCATCTTCTCAATGAGACTTTCTCCAACTGCTTAAAATGGAAACCCCTCTTCATGCCCATCCAACATTCCATATTCCATTCCCTTGTTCTGTTTTACTCCATCATATACATCTTCTAATACAGTAAGTGTATGAGTTAATATTCATAGACTCTTGTCACACACATGAGGAAGCAACTTATTTGGTAACAATATATAATGATTTACACATGCAGTTAATTATCTGACTCCATGAGGACTGGGATTATTGCTGTTTTCATTTATTACTGTATCCCCAGTGTCTAGAACAATGGCTGCATGATACATACACAAAAAGTGCGTTGAGTAAATAGATATAGCTATTAATATACAATAAAATGGAAAGGATTCAGTTTGTAAAGAATTGTTTTCTATGGTTTGAGAAACAGAAATCATCCCAAAAGGGCAAGTCCTCAAAGACTGCTCTCTACAAAAGAAATGTAATTAAAATTCAAAATTTGAAATTCTTCGCAATATTCCGAAAGGCACCTTTATCTGAATGACAGTGTTTTGAACTCTGGACTACTTTTGGCTCACAAGTCCCTGGTGTGACTCTCCAAATAGTCATTTAATATAGAGCCATGTGTTCAAATAAAAGAGAGAATATACTTGTTCATTGTTCAGTTGTTAGAAAATAGCTGGAGAAAAGATGAGATTTCTGTACACCAGTGAGATGCGGCACAGCATACGAAAGCAGAAGGGTTGAATCAACAGATAATGAGTTCCTGTCCAGCCTCTAATTCCTGGATTTGGATAATCTTCCTGCAGAATCTCTCTGCAGTCTGGCTTCAGATTTCTTTATCTGTATTCGGCTCTGTTTTATCTCCTGTGAAAAGTCTAAAAAGGCTTTTAGGAATAGTTCATTATTAAGAATACCCCATTCTTATTAAAACTAATCAAAAACATTGAAAAGGTGAAGGGAAGTGCAAAATACTTCTGTTGTTCCCTTCAGCTCTTGTAGAAGCACAGAGCATTGATTGACCCTCCCTCCTCTCCAATCTCAACAGCCTTCCCATCCCTCCAGAGATCTTGAGTATCAAGACTACCCAATATAGGCTAGCCATTTTACAGATTCCAAGTGTGGATTCTCTGGCTCCTTTATCTGACATCGTTTCTTTCCATTCCTCTTGTAGAAGGGTTGCACCCTGTGTCTAAGAGATAGATTATCAGTATTAACAAGACAGAGGCTGATTTGTCTTGTAAGTATCAGCCATGCCCATTAAAGCCAGTGAGGTTCGGGGCATGGCTGAATAAGCAAGATCTCTGGAGGATGTGATAATAAACTCACAGCTGTTTGAAGCTACCTGCCTGCTTGCTGAGGCAGGCGTTTATATGCACACACTGTAACAGGATTTACAGCAATACCTTGACAAAGTTCAGTCGTAGAGACTTTCTGATCACTTAACCATTCTGCTGAGAACCTGAGTAAAGCAAATCTGTAAAAAGATATTAGAAATTTAAGTCCAGTCAAACCTCTAGCTCCAAGTGGCAGGGTGGCTTCTCCAGCCCTTTTACTTTCTTTCCATTCCACCCATTTCATCTAAATAAACAAATAAATAAATAAATGGTGATTACCGGTATTTGTAAAAAACAGGCTACCTTTTTGTTTTGAGGGCATCAGGTTCCCAATTAAAAACAATAAGTTTCTGGGCAATGTATATTCATTTCAGCAAGCAGATTGTTAGTTTGAATGAACTGTTGGTTCACCTAGGATTGATAGTACACAGGTTGGATGGATAAGGTATGGAACATTGTTCCCTTCTTTGCCACTTCTTTAAATATGAGAAAATTTGATTTAACAAAATACTTTTGCAAACATTCATATTTAATTGCCTTTTAAGATGTTAGTTTATATTACAGGATATGTCCAGAGTTTTCAGGGTTTTACCCGTGAATGCATGAGATGCACGCTCTCCCATCCAGTCTCACATATTAGGCAAGTCTTCTGCACAAGGCACTGTCTGCATCCTAGGAACACAATGCTAAATGACAACACAGTCCTTGCCCTTAAAAACTTGGTCTCATTGAGATGACAGTTGAACAAACACAAAAGGTAAGCTATGTTCAAAAAGGAACCTTCCAGGTCACTCTTACTTGAAGAAATTCCCAATCTAGTAAGGAAGTGGAGGGCCTGTGAGAGTGAAAACTGAAATTTGAATGATTTAGAGTTTATGGGGGCAGTTGGTGTAAGAAATACCAAGAGCATTCTAGAAAAAGAAGTGATATGCACAAAGGTCTAGAAGTGAGAGAGGACTTGAGCTGTTTGGGGAACAGAAAAATGGCATGGCTATAACTAAAATGGAAAATCGAGGTAAGGAAGTAGGTGCAAAGCCACAGAAGTCTTTTGGGACAAACCAAGGCATTCAGGCTTAATTCTAAGAGGAACAGAGAGCTAGTGATGGAGTTTCAAAGAAGAGAGACAAAATGTGTTTCAATGGCCTTTTAAATAAAAGGCTAAGTTGTGGCCGCTGAATTATATGTGGTCCTAACAGTACCCAGATATAAAGAAATAGCATTCTATAGTATGAAATCAAAGGGGGCTTTAAATTAGCAATTTAGCCTTCAAAACACTATAGGAGATCATTAATCTCATCAAATGACAAGGTTGTCACTCCAGATGATTGAGATTATTATTACCCATTAATTTTATGATAGAACTAGTAATCTATATTAGGAGGACAATCTAAATTTCAGTTGAAGCTCTGACTCTCTTAGTTCGAGTAGACTATCAATAGAGTATCTATCTACTATCAGTAGACTATCAATAGGTAAACAATAGCTTATGAACTGATACTACTGTTAAGACAATCACTGACCTAATGAAATAAAACCTCCAAATTTTGTTTTTGGAAAAACAGCTTCTAGGTAAAGCACAGTTGAAGGTGAAGGGTGCCTAATACCTCTTTTCCCTTTTTCTTTTTAATCCAATTATTTACTCAGCGTTCCACCAAAAAAAAAAATTAAAGCCCTTCCTACACATCAGACACAGGGATACAATAGAGTCCACAGCACCATGTTTTTACTTACAAGCAGAAATTAAGCAATCAAAACATTGCAGTGATTATTAGGATGAAATAGAGTGGAAGGCGGGTACCTGGCCAATATCTTGGCACAGAGGAAAACGAGTCTAGAATAAAAGCTTTTCTAAGTGACACTGAAGCTTAATGTTAAGGTGTCAAAAGATACTTCGGGTGAAAAGAAATCAGTGTACAAAGGCCCTCAGGCAAGCAGCAGCGACATTTAGAAACAGACCTCTCCTCTGGCTTGGGTACAGGATCAGGGGCATGCTGAGAGCCCCAGGGGTGTACAGCCCAAGGTGGGTTTAGTTCTTTGTGTGTGGGGGTCCTCTTTAGCATAGTTCATGGGGGGACGGATTTTACAAACCACCAAACCTTTAGGTTCTGACTTGTGGAATTTTGAAAGCATTTCTGTAATAAATATGAGGTGAGTATACTGTTTGGCAAAGACTGTGTATATTGGCAAGATGAGAAAACCTGCTGTGAATTCTAAGAACATGGAACACCAGTCTCGGGCAATACAAAGCTGAAATGACAAATGTCAAACATGAATCGTTGTGCATGGACTGCCTGCTCAGAAAGTTTATTCCTTTGCAATTATACTTCTGAGGCCTTGGAGGTGAAGGCACCATGTTACCATTGACGTGTGATTTTATAACATCTCAGAGACCACTGCTTGTCTTGTTCATACTCTGTAGCTGTCCTGTTAGGTTCTAGTGTTTCTCTTCTTCAGTGAATACTACACAAGGATCGACAAGTCAGAAACAGCTCAAAGTAACAATCCCTATATATAGTAAGTAATAGCTGTGGTGTTCACAAGAAGTATGCCCATAACCCCTAAGACTTAATGCCATCACATTATCTGCGCTTTATATTTTCATGTGCACTTGGCCTCAATTATTCCTTCTGACAATATTGTAGAGTATTACAATCATGATTTGGGCAGATAAGGGCTCTAGGCTCAGAGAGGCTAAGTGTGACTTTTCTTGACCCAATCATTTAATGTAGCTTCTCATTTTCTAAAGCGTTCTCTACAAAGGCTGCCTGCCAACATATGTGGTGAAAAGCATGTACTTTAAGGTACACTTTCAGTTTCTCTTAAACAATATTAAGAACTCAGAGGTACACAGGCTTTTACAACCATATACCTGTTCATCAATGTCTAACTTCTTGCCTTTCATCCATATTTCAAGTTGAAGGGGCAGGGTCTACTCAGACTACTGACAGGGGGGCCTCCTATCATTTCAGTTATGAGGAGGACCACTTCTCAACCATGTATCTGCCCATCTATGGTCACAATCGTAAAGGGTCGACTTCCCATTTTCCTAATAATGGAAAACTATCTCTGACTCAATGAGAGTACATATAATAATTGTGATCACTCAGGTAAACTGAAAAAAACAAGTTTCACTTGTTTTAAAAGAAAAATAGATGCAAACAGGGCAATATTGGTATTTAAAAGACCAGTTTACACCGTCCTAAAACCTGCTATCAAAAAGCATTTGTTCAACAAATTGGGTGGTTTAGGAGTATGGCAAACACTGTAGACTGTGATAACAAGTGATTGACATCTTTGGCACAATGTACAAGGGAGAGGCGTGTAGCCTAACATTTGCTAATATCCTTTCCTGGAAAAAAAAAATCAGCTGCGAGAGAAGCAATGGTGACTGTGTGTAATGTTTTAAAAACTCGAAATCCACTCTCCCCAGAGTAGGAACTTGGAAGTTCACCAACAAGGATGGTATTGCATATTAGCTAGTCAACTTGGCTTTCTAATTAGCTCAAGAGAAAAGGTAATATTCTCTTTCCCAGTGAGCCCTCTTTAGTTATGTGGTATTTGCGCATCTCACCTGGGCCTTTCAGTTACAAATCCACCTCCTTGAGGAGCCCTGTGAAAAAACAAGATCAAAAAAAAAAAAAAAAAATCCAGCTATAAATCAGCCACGTGGAGCTAGCTACTGCTGCAGCGGTAGCTGACTTCCTGGTTTGCTTCCTGCAAGCCTCACGCAGGGGAGATCCGGCAGTGGGCTTCAGGAAGGGAAGGGCAACCTAAGTCCACCTGAGGGGCGACCGGTGGCGGCAGCATCTTGGGAGGGCACGGGAGTCAAGGACAGAGTATTAATCCACAATTTCTATAAAAGTTTGGGGCTCTGGAAGCTTTAGGAAGCCGAGCCGTAGGGCAAAGGCTAACAGCAAACCTGGGTGAAAGTGTTAAGTTAGTTCCAAGGTTACTAGGGACTCGCAAGGGGGTTCTCCCGGTGGCGGGGGTGACGGGAGGGAGGGGTGACTGCGGAGATAGAGCGGGCAGGTAGAAAGGAAGACTGGAGAGCTATCCACTCCGGCCGGTCGGAGCTCTGCGGAGGCCGCCGGAGGGGAGGGGGGTGCGGCAGCGGAGCGCAGAGGCAGGCGCGGGGAGGGGGCGGAGGGGCGAGCCAGGGGAAGGTAAAGCCGAGGGGAGTTCCGGATCTGGAGCTGGAGAGGGCAGGCGGTGGGGAGGGCGGCGGGCGTAGCGATCCGGGTGGGGGGGAAAGAAGGAGGAGGAGGGCCGGGGGAGGGGGAAGAAGGGAGGGGAGAGCGGTGGCGGCGGCTGCGCCGGGCTGTGTGTCTCTCGCCACCGGAGGAAGATGAGGCTGAAGATCGGGTTCATCTTACGCAGTTTGCTGGTGGTGGGAAGCTTCCTGGGGCTGGTGGTCCTCTGGTCTTCCCTGTCTTCGCGGCCCGACGACCAGAGCCCGCTGAGCAGGATGAGGGTGAGTGACCCGCCCGGCCCCCCTCCGGCAGCGGCGACCTGCAACTTGTTTTGTTTGCGCGCGCGTGTGGCGGGAGCGAGGGGCGGCGGGGTCGCGGCAGCGTGGGCGCCGCAGCTCCGCAGGTGGCGCTGGCCCGGCGCCGGCCGATCGGGGGCGCCCAGCCCCACGCCGCGGGTCCCCCTCGGCCGCCGCCGGCCCGCCCCCTGGCCGCCCCTTCCTCCCGCGCGTCCCCGCCCCGGGTTCAGCGCCGTCACCCGCGCTGCGGCGCCGGAGACGGCGGCGGCGGCTGCCGAGGCGGACGCGCTAGTGCCGGGACTGCCGGGACGGAATCGCGGGACGGAGTCCGGTCCCGGGAGCCGAGGCTGCTCGGCGTCCCACTCGGAGCTGCGACCCCCGCGGTGGCGGCAGGAGGACGCGGGGCTTGGTCCCTGCTGCGGCCTGTGGCGCGTGCAGGCCTGAAGGAGGCGAGATGCCGGCGCCGCCGCCGTGGTCCGGAGGAGCAGGCCCCGCGGTCCAGCCTCCCCGGCGGTCCCCGCCCAGCCCGGGTGCTCGTCCCCGGGGCGCTCTCAGCCTGTCCGCCCCGGGCTCCAGCCCACGGCAACGCCTCCCCGCAACTCCCGTAGCCGGGAGCCGGGTGTGACGTGCCGCCCAGGCCTTGCCCGGCACTCGCCGTCCCTCGATTCCCGGACAGGGGAGGCACGGGTCTCCACACCGGATCGGTGTCCCTGCACCCGGCCGCCAGGGAACCCCCGTCCGCCCGCGGCGCTCCCGCCATGTCCCGCGGATCCCGAGCGGGCTCCTCTCCCCGGGGCCCTGGCTGGGCTGCTCCGGCCGAGGACATAACTTGTTCCTGCTCCTGGCTGCCCCTCGCAGCCTGCTCCATCAGCCAGACGCCGAGAGGCGCGCTCCGCCGGGACGCATCCGTCTGCCGCCCTCGGCGGCGCTGGTGTTAGCCTTGACAGCGCCTGGCTTTGAGGGTTTAGTCAAGCTGCTCGGAACTTTAGTTACCGGGATCCGGCCACTGTGCTACACTTACCCAGCAGTTGGCGGCGCGAACTACACTGCTCCCACCTCCCTGGCTTGACCCACCCCCACCCTCAGCAAAAGGAACCGTTACAGCCCCTGGAGTTCCTCACTCCCCCTCATCCCTCCATGCCCACTGCCAGGTCAGACGCAGAAGGGAGTGGAAGATACTAAGGGTTCCGGGACACAAGTGGGACACAAGCTGAGCAGCCGTGGGAGGAGTGTGTAGTCAGGTGCCTTTTGCAAAATCAGCGTATCATCTACATGTTGTACTTTTAAACTTTACTTTTGGAAAGTTAGTGTCAGGGAGTTGAGTGTAAAAGCTTGTGATGACGGTCCGAGAAGACTCCTAGGAGGAGGTCCCCCTGTCACAACGTAATCTGTAAATTGCAGTACTTGAGGCTGACTTTACCAGAGTCCCACCTAAGTCACCTCAATGGATAAAACAATTAAAGTTTCCTTTTCAGTGTGTTTTGAGTGATGGGTGGTTTTTTAAAATCATTTTTTGCTCTCAAATTTATTGAATTTATTTTTTTATCAAGTCATCAAATACCCTTTTCTATAAAAGGGCTGTATATAGTGCTGGAAATCTTAAACCTCATTTTTCTGAGAAGGAAATCGAAAAGTCTGCCAAAGCTAGTGGTGTTCAAAATGTCCTGTAGTTCTGACCCTTTTAAGTTGTGCCCAACCAAATGAGGCCTACCTATACTCCCAGCGTTTGGCAGGCTGAAGAGGGTTACTATTGGCTATATATCAAGTTTACGGACAGCTGGGGCTACATGAGACTTTAGTCTCAAGAAGCTGGGGTGTAAAAAGTAGAGGCATGTCATAATATATTTCTAGATAGCTTATTAGTTTTGATATGTAATAAACTATAGTGCCCACTTGTTTATGAGATGAGCACAGCTTAATTTTTTTGCCCACTGTATTTGATTAGTCAGTAGATCTAATATAATTTGTCATTTTTATACTTTGACAAAGATAGACCAAGATTTACCAGCACAGTATTAAAAAGAATGCTACGTATCAGCAGATGTTAATGACTTACCAGCAAATAGTAACCTAAAGCAATTTAAGGTGTCAGATATCATAAGAGTATAAATCTGGGACTGTTACTTCCCTATAATGAAAGCCAACCTGAGGGTTCTTGAGAGCCAGTGTTGGAGGAACAGGGAAGTCGAGTTAGGGAAGAGTCAAATGCTGACTCCTGGGTTTTCCCAACCCCTTGTGGTACTTTTACAGTGTGCCTGCAGATGCTTCCCTCCATTGTGAGAACCTGCTGCTCTTGGATGTGGGTCCATGTGTGGCTTCTTTTGATCCCTCCAGACCAACCTACCTTAGCAAATGAAAGTTCTGCCCCTGCCGCCACCAGGGCTCTGTCCAGCCAGGGCCGCATTTGCCTTGTACTGCTGGTATTACTGGAGCTAAAGAGTCCTTTGAAGATTTCTTTGCTTTCATTTTTGTGGAATGAGTGAGGTGAAGACAAAATTCCCTCTTCTGAGCCTCTTGCTGTTTCTCTGGGGTGAATGATATTTAAAATGGCCTTACCACTTCAATCTGATTTATTTTGCTTTTGGAGGTGGGATCTCTTATAGCTCAGGCTGGCCTTGAGCTCTGTATATACCTGAAGATGGCCTTGAACCTTTGCTCTTTCTGCCTATACCTCCGAAGTGTTGGGATTACCGTCATGTGTCACCAGGCTGGGTTTGTGGTGTGCTGGGGAATCTTTGTGTGTGGCAGGCATACATTTTGTCAACTGAGCTATATCCACAACTATTATATGACTATTTTTGTTGATGTATTCAGACATCTGTGAATGCCTGCTATATCCTGGGCATGGTGCTAACTATTAAGGAAACACTTCTTGCTTTAACATAGTGGGTCTTGCAACCTAGTGAGAAAAACACAATGGTAGTCAAGGCTTCACAAATACACAAATACAACTGTGCTCTGGAGGAAATGTGAATACACTTGTGTTATGAAGGAAAACCTTAGGAGGTAAGAAAATGGAGAGATTTGAGCATGCAAATCTTAGTTAATAACTGACTTCTGAGCTGAAATCTAAAGATTTGAACAAGGGTAGTTGTTGAGCTCGGGGTGGGATGGAACAGTTCCAAAAGAAGCCACATGTGCCAAGTTTCTGGGACACGAAGTAGCAAGGATATGGTGAGAACTGGAAGGTTGATGTAGGGGAACATGGAGAGTGAGACTAGACAGAGTGATACTATACAGGGCTAGATCTGTGGACCATGCCATTATGAGTTTGCATCAGTGGGAAGCTACTGAGAGATGTAAGTAGGGGAAAGGCATGGCAATATTTGTGTTTTAGATCACTGTAGCTCCCTGTACATGTGCTTTTTAAGAACAGGTAACAGGAGTCTCTTAATAATAATCCAAGTCATATGTGACATTATTTGGCCAGGTGGTTGTTGAGAGATGAAGTAAATTGATTCAAGAGCAGCTCAAGATGCAAAGGCACCAGGATTTGGTGAATGGATGTGGAGGGGACAATTTCAAGAAGTCTAGGATGACAGCTGTTTGTTACATTAGGATAAGTTAAGAAGACAAGATTCATGCGTTCTATTTGTAGTTTATAAGGTCATTTTAAAAATGGATTTTTTTTTTAAGGTCACCATTTATTAAGGCCATTGTTTAGACTTGGAAAGTGCAGAACATTTTTCTAAGTAAGTAAAGCTAAAGCGACTGTGTTTCAGGGTGACACTGTTTCTCCCAGGTGTTACCCCTGGTTGTTTGATATTGAATCATATAAGCTCTGGAAAGAAAGGTTTGTAGTGGAAATGTTGACAGACCATTAACTTCAGAGTTTCTATTCAGATGTTCAGTACTGGAGAGACCTGTGCACAACCTGATTACTGTGTGTGTGGGTGTGTGTGTGTGTGTGAGAGAGAGAGAAAGTATATGTGTGTGAGAGAGAGAGAGAGAGTGTGTGTGTGTGTGTGTGTTTGAGTGTGTATTAAGAGAGAGGGAGGAAAAGAGAGAAGTTCAGAAGCTTTTTTTTTTTTAAGCTTCAGAACCATTCAAGGCAGAATTCTTGTTTCCTGGTCAGAGTATCTCTCCACTCTCCTTGGTGCTGAATTTATGGGAGCCGACAACGATGATGATGGTGATGATGATGATTTTATCAAATAATGTAAAGTGAGGTGCTGATGGCTCCTCTGTAAGCCGATCCCCTAAGTGGATACATCTGTTGGTTCTGTGGGAATGATGTCTATTGAGTGATTTGGCAGGGTGGGATAGCACCCTGCTTTCAGCTGTCCCCTCATCTCCCCCTGACTTAGGCTCCATACATGCTGCTCACAGCATACAAAGTACAAGTCCACCGTCTCTACTTGGCAAAAAGAAACTAAATAAGCAAAGCTGCTCTTAGCTCAGTAGCTATATGAGGAGAAAACAGGGCATCTCCAGGAACCACATCCTACTTGTTTGTCCATAGCTGTGATAACACCATGACCAAAAGCAGTTTGGGGAGGACAGGGTGTTTCAGCTTACACATTGCAGTCCATTTGTGAGGGAAGTCAAGGCAGAAACTGAAGTAGGATCTTGGAGAAAGACTGCATACTGCAGCTGCCTTACTCAGATCCCCTAGGATCAGGAACAGCACCTCCCACAGTAGACTGGGCACTCCCACACCACATTAATCTGTAATCAAGAAAACGCCCCATCAACCAACCCAAAGGCCAACCGGATGGACAATGGAGGCATTTTCTCAGTTGAGGTTCAAGTTGACAGAAAAACAAAACAAACAAAAAACAGCACAAAATGTTATGTTAGTAACATTGGTAGAGAAGGCTTAAAAATAGCCATTTGGAGAGCACACAGTTTTTAGTAAAGGAGGGAATGAGAACTGTTGGGCAGCAGTTGGATTTGGATCACTTCTTTGTCTGGTAGGCTGGCCATGTGGAATGGGAGATAAGAGGTGTAGTGTGGATTTCTGTGTAAGCCACATCATGCCAGGCTGTAGTACATTGGAGAAGGAGAAAGGGACACATCAGGAATGGAAAGCAAAATTTTCAGTTTGAGTCACTAGTGAACAAACTGTTTGCAAATCCTAGCTTGGTGATTATTTAAAAAAAAAAAAAAAAAGTGGTCAGCAGAGTGTAAATAGCTGAGTGCAGGGAAATTATGATCATTCGGCTTCAGAGTAGATAATTGTCTTTGTTCATATTTTGAATGCTAATTCTTATTCCTAAAGATTTTGTGTACTGTCTGACAAAAGAAAAGAAGCAAAATAAAGAATTTACACTTCTAGTGTGCAACTGATGAAGGCCATGAATTGAGCAATTTTATAATTTTTTTTATGAATGGGGGTAGGATGAAAAAGTTGTTGACTGGTTGTTTTGTAGGAATTGGGAGGCACTGGTATTGCAACGAGTGGGGATGGGAGTGTGAGCTGCATCCCCTGAGATGTGCAGGTTATCATATTCCAGGAAAAAGGAATTAAATAGGGGTAGAAATGGGCAGTTTAATGAGGAAGAAACAGGAAAATCTCTTTCCCTTTTCTTGGAGGTTGCAGTGGGTTAGTGAACTGAGACAGACTCTCAAAAGCCCTGCCCCATGTCAGTTCTGACCCTCTGCACTATCTGCACACCAGAACACTTCCAACTAAGGGTGTATGTTGTAGGCTTTTCTCCACATGCTGTTATTGTCTGTAGCTCAGGTGAGGAAGTATTTCCAGTTTTTCTCTGCCAACTAAGTGGCTTTTCTCATATCCTGATCTTCTCTTTTCATACCCCTAGCTTCTTGCTACAATATTATAAACATGGTACTCATCAAACAGTCGTTTCTTACAGTTTTGAGTGTTTACAAAATGTTGTCTGTTGCTATAGTGGCTGGCGATGATATATAACAGAGAATACTGATGATGTTTTTAAGTCTTGACCTGATAGCTAGCTACACAGTAATGTCCATAATAATATTAGGTGTGTATGTGTGTGTGTGTGTGTGTGTGTGAGAGAGAGAGAGAGAGAGAGAGAGAGAGAGAGAGAGAGAGAGAGAGAGAGAGAGAGAGAGAGAGAGAGGCCTCTAAGTACCTCCCAATCCCCAGCTTCCCATTTGCTCAAAATGCTGTTGTGGCCTTTCTGTGTGCTGCTGGGCTGTCCTCTAGAGACACAGAAATGGCAAGGACATTGGGTCTCCCCTAAGCTCTGTGACTGTGACTGTGTGACAGTCACAAAAAGGAGGTCTTTAACCAGCCTTAGTAGGTTAGGTGAAAGATAGAAGGGAAAACAAAAAGCATAGCATTTAGATAGCAGTAGACTGTCAATGGGATCAGGCCAGGTAGAGAGACAAGAAAGTAACAGAATGAAAGAATCTGGTGAGACCAGGAAGCAATTCATTTTTTATTGGTGAAGAACGGTGGGATGTGATTGGAGAAGTGAGTTCTGACCACATTGTGAAGGGAATTAAATGAGAGACTAAGGAACTGGGTTGGATTTTATTGACTTAACCTTTAAAGTAAATTTGGAGACTTTTTGAAGGGAGATGGAAGCGATAGTAACATTTACACATCAACTCTTATTCAATTCTATTCTCTGAATATTTGAAGTATTTACTAAATGTCAGCTGAGTGCTTCCCATTACTTCATTGCTTTAGGTATTGGTCATACCACACAGTCTAAAGTAGTAACAACAGTAGTGGCTAACACATGAATTCTTATTTTGAATCAGGTAAATATTCTCTGTATTGTGGGAATTATGGCAGCTTTTGAATGCCAACTCCACGTAACCCAGCTCTACAGGTGAAGCTGCCTCAGTGAACCCTTTATTAAAGATCACTACCTTAACAAGTATTAGAGCCAGGGTCAGAGTTAGGCTCTGTATGTGGGTTAGCAGTTTCAACCCTGTGACAAAACACCTAAGCTAAACAGGGAGGAGGGATTTCTTTTGGTTCACAATTTCAGAGGTTCCAGTGTCATGGGACAGAAAACAGGTGGAGAAGACTAGCTCACACTGTGTGTCAAGGAAGCAGTAGCGGGGTGGGGTGGTGGTCCCACTACCATGCCTCTACAATCTCCCAGTCCTACCATCATACTGTGTAATTGACAGGGGATTCAGGGTTCTTGGAGTTCCCCAGTTTATCAGTTGCCAACCAAGCTTCCTGGACACAGGAGCCTGTGGAGACCCTCTATACCCGAACCTCAACCTTCTCCCTTCACCCCTCACTTGAACATGCTCAGATGGAGCATACGGAAAGGTGCTGTGCAAACTATAGCTAGATCCTGTCAGACAAACACCCTGACAGTAAGTCAGAGAAGTCGATGCCAAAGCCAGAGACATGCATTTAAGCCTGCCTTGTAAATCCCAGGCAAGAGTGTTCTGGGCAGAGGGGAAAAAAGTACAAAATCTCCAAGTTTGGAGTGAAGCTGGAGTGTTTGGGAAACAGAAAGGAGGTCAGTACAGCTGGAGCTGTACTGAGGGGGTACAGTACTTGATGAGCTTAGAGGTGAGTCAGAGCTCTTGCCTGGAGTCTAGGTCATGTGGTCTGTTGATAGAGTGGTGGTTTATTTCAGTTTGTGTTCTTTGTCCTTCAGCCATTATTAATTACCCTTTCACTTTCAAATGTCCTGAGTTGCAGGGGAAATGGATGAGGATCTCACTCACCAGACCCAGTCTTAGATAAGTGGAATCACAGACACACACACACACACACACACACACACACACACACACACACCTACCTACCTACCTGATTTGCAGGCTAGATGTAAACAACTGTAGCAGCTGAGATGAGAACTGTATTAGCTGATCCCACTCAGGCTTGTGGGATCACAGAGAACCAGCATCTAGTTTAATTGGGGCTGGATGTCAGCACGGTGCTTGTTTTGAAAAGGCACGAGTTGAGGGTACCACCTAGGAACATCATGTGTAAATGCATGAAAGACCACGGCCAGTCCTGGAGGCCATACAAAAATGAACAAATTTGAGCCCTGAAAGACTAAATGATATGTATTGTTAGAGCTGATGGATAAGGAAAATCTGGAAAGAGTGCAGGCTAAATGCCAGTACGGGATAATTGTCCCTAGAGGTTAGGGTGAGGTTTACCTAGGAGAGGGGCATAGAGGCTGTATACAAGGTGAAACTGTGAGAATAGAATTGCTCTAGAGTAGAGTACGTATGCTTGATGAAATGAGAGGATGCCAATGAATTGAAGATCACACCCGGAAGCGTAGAAAAGGTAAATTAAGGATCATCAGCAGATTCAAAAGCCACTATATTGACATGAGGCTGTTTAAGAAAAACATGCCTGCCAGTGGCTGTGAAAGTGTTGCTCCCAGTATAACAGCCCTGCCCTGCCTCAGCCATGGGAGGGAGGGTCTGTGTAACATCGTGAGCATGTCTCAGTAAATGCTATGACTCGAAGTTCAAGTGGTGAATAGTTCATCCTGGGAAATACATAGAGGAGATGGAGTATTATTAGAAACCCATTACTTATAGTCGTAGAGGAACATAATAGTTGTATCTAATCTACTTACCCCTGCATACTGTTGTGTACATATAGATATGTGTATGTATTTTAGGTTGATGTGTAGCCTGTACTTGTGATAACATGATATGCATATACTAGACATTATAATAATATATATTAGACATTTTGTGCTTTTTGGCCAGAACTCCTCTGATTTAACATTGCCTAAAAATCATTTTAATTTTTAAGTTAGAAAAGAAATTTGATGCCAAGAATATTAGGCCAAGTGTTAGTTTCCCACACTTTGGTTTGACTGTTGTGTATGGGGGGAGTGGATTGAAAAACTGGACTCAGCATTTAGCAATCTGAGTTTTTTATTATTAAGTTTTGAAATTATAACATAGCAATCTTGTTTTTAAAAGATGGGGTTTACCATTTCATTCTGATTTAGACTTGTGAGCTTGGGGGAAGCAGACAACTTAAACTGCAGCTTCCCGGGCATCCTCTGGAAGGAGGAAGAACTAACTAGCAGATACTTCATTTGCTCCAAACCCTGAATATTTCAACATGAGGAATGTTCTGCTTGCTGCCCCGTTGCACACACCCCCCACCACCATCATGAATTCCCCAGCCTTCTCTCACCTCACCCGGAGAAACATTTGACATGCCAACAGGGAAACTTGCTTCAGTTCACTGAATACAAGAACCAGAACACCAAAACTTGAGGGAACAAAATTAGCTTTGCATCACCTAATTGGGTTTATAGCTTTGCTGCAGAGTAGCCTTGCTTCTCAAATCTAGAAGGTACAATTAACTGCAGTATTATATCAATACCAGCTAGTCTGCTAATAGGCAGCTAAGCAAAGCAATTGGAATTTGTTATTATGGAGAATTTTTTTTAAACTGCCGAATTAAAATTAAATCACACGCTACTGGGAACCATTTCTGTAAGAGAATAAAGAGTTCTAATCATTTTTTTTTCCATCTTTTAATTTTTATTGATTCTCTGGGTTTCAGGATACATTTGGCCTTAAGAGGTATAATACTCTATTCAGTAGCAAACCAAATGTTTAACAGTTGTCTGGCTTAGAAGTAATTTTAGCATTTGTAGAATATTTTTAAGTGAGTGTGTGTGTGTGTGTGCGCGCGCGCGCACACACGCGCACTCAAGTGCCCGAATGTATTTATGTTTGCTGCATGTGTGCCTCATCCCCTAGAGGTCAGAAGGGCATCGGATCCCCTGGAATTGTAGTTACAGGTGGTTGGGTGTTGGGAACTGAACTAGGGTCCTCTACAAGAACAACAAGCCCTCTTAACTACTGAGCAGTCTCTCTAGGCCTCCATTTGTAGTGCTTTTAGGAAATTATTTTATAATATGCCATAGTGTTTACATACTGACTTGCACACTGTACATGCTTCATGTAAGGGATGGTATTAAATGGGCCGTCACAGAGAAGCTGCCTGAGAAAGTTTTGTCAGGGTGACATATCCTAGACTAACCAGGGAAGAGTCTCAGTGACAGACTGTCGAGATCAGGTAGACATATAGGTATATATTTTGGGGGTTATCTTAATTGTTTTAATTAGCAGTTCTCAACCTGTAGATCACAACCTCCATAGGGGTCCCATATCAGATCCTGCACGTTGGATATTTACATAATATCCACAACAATAGCAAAATTACAATTCTGAAGTAGCAATGAAATAATTTTATGCTTGAAGGGGTCACAACATGAGGAACTATATGTTAAAGGGTCACAGCATTAGGAAGGTTGAGAACCACCATCTTAATTGATAGGGGAAGGACCCAACCTAAAAGTGGGCCATCTTGTCCCCAGGTTTGGTTCTTGATTTGTATGGGAATGAAGAAAGCAGGCTGAGCCTTTATGCCTTCATTCTCTCTGCTCTCCACTGTGGCTGTGATGTGCTAGATGTTTTAGATAACTCAGCCTTGACTTGATGCTGTGATGGGCTGTGTCCTGGGGTTGTGAGCTAAAATTAACCCTTTCTCCCCTGGGTCGTTCTTTATCAGGGCTCTTCATCACAGCAACAAAAACGAAACTAGAACTCTACCAAATTTCTTTTCAGTCATTCATATGAGTATGCAACATTTCTATTTACTGGACTGTTTGCATTCTCCCTTAACAGCTGATTTTTCCCTTTCAGTAAAAACACCAAAATAGAAGGAAAAAAA
The DNA here is from genome assembly GCF_943737965.1 of Phodopus roborovskii. Taxonomy (NCBI): domain Eukaryota; kingdom Metazoa; phylum Chordata; class Mammalia; order Rodentia; family Cricetidae; genus Phodopus; species Phodopus roborovskii. The sequence goes on along the minus strand of NW_026126410.1, from coordinate 10,280,108 downwards.
AAAAAAAAAGAAAGAAAGAAAGAAGGGAGGAAGGAAAAAGACAACAGCACAAACATTAGACATTCCCTTTAATGATAGAAAGATTTGCAGTTAGCTTGCAGGTGTGAACACCTACCTCCCTCTCCCAGGAGTGCTTGATTTAAAACTAACGCATTGATCTTGGCTATTAAAGCATAACAGTGGTATCAAACTCTCAGGGTAGCAAAGGAGGCACTTTGGGATAGCTTTGCAGAATTTTAGGAATTAACCATGTAAAGAGGTGATACATGGTGACCACATCAATGCAGTAACTCTAACTCTATACTCGTCTGAGAATTTACATTTTGATATCTTCCTTTAAAAGGCTAAGTAATTTTTTTTAGCACAGACTAGTAAGGTGCAGTTACATGTTATAAAGAATAGTCCTAAGACACGTGCTTGCCGTATACTAGATAGTCCTCACTCATCAGCATTTACTATTGCACTCTGCATCAAAAACATGTTGAATTTGAGGTAAATATCTCATAGATGTTTTAAGATTTTATCTTTTACGTGTTGTGTGAATCTGTGCATGTGCATACACTGGTATATGTGGATACCCTAGGAGGCCCCAAGAGGTTCTTAGATCCTCCAAAGATGTAGCTACTCACGGTTGTGAGTGGCCCAGCTTGGGTGCCAAGAACTAAACCTCGGTCCTGTGAAAGAGCTGCAAGTGCTCTTAATTACCAAGCCAACCTTTTTACTGCCATCTACTGTGCCACAGACAATACAGGCATATAACTCTGGGATAAAAGTAGACTAGCAGTACACTGAAGTGAACTGGGCGGATGTGTGCCTGTGCAGATGCCTGGAGGGTGTCAGGTATAGGACATGACGAGGAAAACATGAGATCGGATCTTAACTCTTTTAGGTTTGTAATTTGTAGTCAATTACACAAACATTTTACAATCATGTATGGTTAAGTCAACTAAGAAATTGTATTTGTTTAATGTTGCTGTGAGATATGTATTTGTGAGTGAAAAATGCTGGAATCATTTGTTGACAGCAACCTGTATTCATATAAAATGTGCACTCTGTGTGGCCATTGCTTCTTTTGAGACAGGATTTTATGTATCATGCTGATCTGAACCCCAACAATGGTCTTGAATGCTGGTCCTCTTGCCTAGAACGCTTGAGTGCTGAGATGACAGGCGTGCCACCACACCTGGTTTCTGTAGTGCTATAGACTGAACCTGGGCTTCCCAAATGCTTCCCAACCACTGTAAGAGCTCAGCTCCAGCTGTAGCTGCAGCCCCAGACCCAGACCCAGACCCAGACCCAGCCCCAGGAGATGGGTTTTATTATGCTGACTTGCAATAGCTGAAATGGGTACACAACCTCTGCAATGTGTTCTTGTGGAAAATGCAGTATGTTGCCAGCAACTTTTGTTAGATAATTTGATTATGCTTTTTAAAACCCAACTAATCCTACAGAATTAATATTTTAATCTCTAATACAGTGAGGTAAGCTGTGCAAGTCTTAGTATTTGTTTCCTTTACAATCTGTTTGAAAGGTTTTGCATCTTTTGAAATAATCCATTTAAAATGCCCTGTTCAGACATCTAATTCTTGCCAGGATGATTTAAAATGAATAAAAAGTCCATTAGATTTTTGGCAAATATGTTCTCAAATTATCATGTAGAATAAATGACTACAAAGTGCTCTTTTAGAGGAGTGGGATAGAAATGACGGAGATGTTACTAATTTATACATTACAGTTTTTCTACTGTGGGAGATGTGCAGTTTTTTTTTTTTTTTTTTTTTTTTTTTAACTAAAAGATCACTAAGCCTGGGGAATTTGGTAAGATGAAATCAACAATTTTGTTTTTTAGCATTTAAACTGTGGATTGCTATCATAAAGAAATGCAGATGTACAGTTTAATTAACTGTGGTTCCTTGTAGGCCTGAGAGGAAATTCTAAGCCCTGTGTCTGCCTGAGAAGGTTGGAAGAAGATGTTTCTATAGTAGTTGGCAATCAAATTTGCTTATTGTCCAGAGGAACGATGATGGGAAAGAAAAAATACCTTTAGCAAATAATTCCCTGAAATTCTGTCTTCAGAAAGAGGATAGTTTTTAAAATATTAGTATTTTAAAGAAATACATTTTCTGTGCGGACTGATAACTACTATTCTTTTTGTTTTGCTTTGTTTTGTTCTTACAATGCTTACTCTTTGACCTATTTATTCATTTAAATTGTTTTTTTTATTTATTTTACGTCCAGTGTGCAATTTCCCCTCCCTCCACTCCTCTTGGTCCCTCCTCTCACCTCCACTCTGCTCACACCCATTCACACTTCTTCCATTTCTATTCAGAAAAGGGCAGAGCTCCCATGGATATCAATAAAACATTTGGCATATCAAGTTGCAGTAAGACTAAGCACCTCCCCTTGTGTTAAGACTGGTCAGGACACCCCAGCATGAAAAATAGGTTCCCAAAAGCCAGTAGAAGAGTCAGAGACAACTCCTGTTCCCAGTGTTAGGAGTCCCACAAGAAGACCAAGCTACACAACTGTTACATATCTGCAGAATGCGTAGATCAGGTCCATGGGGCTCCCTGGTTGTTGGTTCAGTCTCTATGAGCCCAGGTTAGTTGATTCTATGAGTTTTCTTGTGGTGTCCTTCACCCTTCTGGCTCCTATAATCCTTTCTCCCCTCTTCTGCAGGACTCCCTGAACTCTACCTAATGTTTGTTTGCCTGTGGGTCTCTGCATCTGTATCCGCGGTTGCTGGATAAAGCCTCTCTGGTGACAGACAGTTGGGCTAGGCACCAATCTAGTCACAGGAGATGACCAGTTCACTCCTATTCTTCTTGTAGCCAACATTTAGACTCAAAACATAACACACTTAACATTTATGTCTTAAAATAAATGTTGAGTAAATGAAAGCACAGTACAATTCTGAAGGGTAGTATCAATCTGCAGGGACAAAAATACTACATCCTTTCCCAGACTGTGATGCGCTCTTAGCTTGGGAAAAGAGTTGATGGCATCATGAAGTGTCAGTCAGAGTACTTACATGTCATGTGGTTAGTCTCAGGTTGTTTCCCAATGTTATACTTGAAAATTGGAAGTGATTTCAATAAACACTGGTTCATTTTGTTTTCCATTAATTACTATCACAGAAACATGCAGGCTATTCCCCTGGCTCCACTGAAGAAAATCCCAGCCAGGGTATAATGAATAGATTCACTGTAGTGCAATCATGGTTCATAAGAGATAGTTATATCATCCTTGACTTCTTTTCAATTAACTGGTTACGCTAAGCAAAAAGTGAATGGTAAAATCATCTTTCTAGGGCTGAGGCAGTGGTTCAGTAGGGAAAGTGCTTGCTGGGCAATCATGAGGCTTTGAGTTTGAATCCCACAGAAAGCCAAGTGTGGCAATGCCCACATCAGTCCTTAATCCCAGTTCTCTTATGGTGAAATAGGCAGCCAACAGAAGGCCTGTGAAGCTTGAGCCAGCTAGCAGGAGATTTTCTCAAGTCAGATATGACATTGTGATATAAATGTTGATACAGTCTTATTATCTCTCCCTCCCTCCTCCCCCACCTACACACACACACACACACAGAGAGAGAGAGAGAGAGAGAGAGACAGACAGAGAGGGAGGGAGGGAGGGAGGGAGGGAGGGAGGGAGGGAGGGAGGAAGGCAGTAATCGCATTCTAAAGATACAACGAATGGCTTGAAACTGTCCTGATTGACATCTACTTGTAGCTTGTATAACAGGTACTTGTACTTACAAGGAAGTCTATCTCACATATACTCACATAAGGCACAAACCCTTTTTTGAGATATAACAAAGATGATATGTATGTATTCAGTGCAATTTTTGTTTTCTAATGGGTTGAAATACCTTTCCTATGGACCCCTCAGTATTCAGTAAAACAACTGCCATTTGTTTACCAAGTTCATTGTTTCAGTCCCTGGACTTAGGATTTGTTTCTCTGATTATGAGGCCTGGTTGAGTGCCTGATCAGTTTCTTGGGTCCCAGTGAGTGTTAAATGGGAGAAGGACTCCTTCAAGGTCAGGCACGTGGTGGAGATGTGCAGTCTGTGCAGTACAAAGTCCAGACCTGCCATTGGCATACAATGTGCCTCTGGGTACAGAGCCTGGCTGGTTATTTAGAAATGCCAAGCAGACAGAGAAGTAACACCTTCAGAATATGTCCAGTTCTCTCTGTTGTACCTGATTCTTTTTAATTAGAGATAACCAAACCTTATAACTCTGCTTATGAGCCAGTACTAATGAGAGAATATTTCATTTCTAAAATTGAAGATAATGAGCCTCAGAGTTTTGCTGTGTGTAATCTCTGCATCCCCTTCACACTCCACTCTTCTGACATGCCCTACTTTAAAAAAAAAAAAAAAAAAAAAAAAAAAAGACACAAAAACCTGTAGTCTTCAGAGGTTTCTGCATCCTGTGAAATGCCACTGACCTGACAGGAGCCCAGCATTGACTTGGAATGGGGGAACAATGAGAGGTGTTTTTTTTTTGTTTGTTTTATTTCTTCACACAAACCTTTTTTGTCAGAGAAATGTGGATTTTCCTGGGTTGACAAGGGTTTAATTTTATACTGCCTCACATATGCAGCAATGAAAATCAAATCAAATTTAAATTTCTAAGTAGACTGTCTTCCTGATAATATTTTTAAAAGCTAACTTAGAATAGTACTGTTGGAACTTAGATGTCCTAGCATTCTGGAGGCTGATCACTGTAGTTGAATCTACTTTTCTCTTCCTGTCTGCCTCTTGTTACCTGTCCATGAACATGGGTCCATTTGCCACAGTTTCACTTAGGAACTACTTTTTTTTTTTCTTTTGCGAGACAAGGTTTCTTTGTGTAGGGAGGCTGTCCCAGAACTTACTCTGTAGACCAGGCTGGCCTTGCCTGTCTCTGCCTCTGCCTCCTTTGTGCTGGGATTTAAAGGTGTGTGCCACCACTGTCTGGATAGAAACTACTTTTTTTTTTTTAACATGTTAAGCAAGTTTATTAAGCAGTACAACATATTATATACAGTTTGTGGAGAAAAAATGGGACATGGTAAGCAGAAATCTATCATACAATAACACAAAGTCAGCAGCAAGCTAATTAAGAACTGTTGCACAATGACAACACAGTGTATCCCAATTGGGTGGTAGACAGAGCACACTGTGGGTGTCTTCAGGAAGAAACTGAAATTGCAACATGAACCAAAACATAAACTAGGAACTACTTTTTAAAGGGTGAAGAAAGATCAGTAAATACACTTTGGCATGGTAAGTCAGGTTCCTGATTTATTTCTAGTGTGTTCCCCTTTATTTATCTGCGCTACTTATTTCCAGACCCTTGAGTCCGTACTGGTATTTGATGTCTTTATTGAGGATGTTGAACATGTACATTTAAACATGTAGAAACATGTACATTTAAACACCCAGAAAGTGCAAACCAGAACAAAACCACACCACTTTAGTCTGTGGTGAAGCAAAGCAAAGGCGGTTTCCTGCCCTCGATGGAAGCCACCAGCATCTTACCTGTTCTAAACAGATGAGTTGATTGACCTCTCATCCCTGCCTTGTGAAAGCATGCCGTGTGGGCACAGACAGCCCCCTTTCCTTGTGTGGCATCAGGGATCCTGAAAGGACAGCATCTCAGATGGACGTTTAACTTATTACTAAGGCTACTAATCAATAGTAGGGAAGTTCATTTGGGAGAGTGTAAGCATTTTGAACAGTGTGACTTGGGATTTCTGTTCACTGTGGTTGGTTCACTGACAAATCCCTGATCCTATGAAAATTGGTTCTATATTTATTTGATTTTCTACTATTGCTAAATGCTTCCAGTCCCAGACAGCCTAATGATTTAAATGTGTTTGATATTCAGCCAAAGGGGCCTACAACTCTGGAACACTAAATTTATAATGTTACACGAGTTCCTAGTTTGTGTAGTGGAGGTTCAGTCGTTGCTGCTGGGCAGGTTTCTTATTCCCTGATGTGGGCCTTGCAGCTGTCTCTTGGTTTTGCTGCCCATGAACTATATCTGTTTCTCTTATGGGAACTATATGCTATTCAAGTGAGAGAGGCTAGCTCTGTGGAGGTTCAAGAGTCAGCAGTGTCGCGCTTTGAGAGACCTGACGTTCTAGTGGCTTTCTCATCACTGTTTTGCTGAGATTTTGAAAAACTCAAACATGTTCATAATTAAGTCAAACCATCCCTCAGATGAAGATGATTACATCTAATGTGAAGATGGGGGACTTTTCGGGTAGGGTAGAAGAATGATCTCTCAGACACAGGCAGGACAGTGTGTGCCACTCCAAATCGGGAGGGGTTTGCTGCACAGCACAAAGGGCTAGTCTGCCTTTTGGGGTTTTTGTTTATTTATTTGTTTGTTTTGCCTTCTTTTTTCTTGAAGTTGTGCTTGACTATGTAGCTAAGGCTGGCCTTGTTATCCTACTGCCTCAGCCTCCCAAGTAAATACTGGGAATTCAAGGATATCTCATCACACCCAGCCTTAGGCCAGCCATTTGAATGGGAGTTGGCATGTAGGAAGATGGGGAGGTCTATTATTCATGCATGTTGTTTTTTTCTCTTAAAAAAAATAATAGGGACAGTAAGTAATTAGGAAGAATAACTATCATGAAGAAATTATTTATGTTTCACTTCCCTTACAAGCTGACAGATGGTAGATAAAAGCTGATGTCATGTAGTTAAAGTACACATGGACTCTCCTGGGGTTAAGATGTGGCAGAGCCACTGTTAATAGCTTTATCAGGCTTCCCTTAGTTCTTGATCTTCTGTGAGCTTGCTTTCCCCATCTACAAAGAAGATGAAAAATACCGCTTTATAACAAGAGCCTTTTAAAATTTTGTTTATTGCTAAAAGCAAACAAGAAACTAAAAGTTACCTGTAGAACTGTGCAAAGGTGGTTATCATTGAGTATGTGGTACATTGCACTCCTTGCACAAAGGTATGTACATATTAGCATGCATCACAGTATATAAAGTGCTTTATGGATTGCCTTGTAGAAAATGTTTTCCTTTTGGACGGGTATTCTTCCTTAAACTAACCCTCCTTAAATACCAGTTTAGCATTGACAAGCTTTAAAGGGAAGAGAACATTAAAAATGAAAAGAGAAAGGAAGGAAGGAGGAGGGGGAGAGGCAAAAAGAGAAAAAAATGTCTGCATGTTGGGAATCACATGGACTAAACCAACATGTATATACCACACTTGCAAAATTATTTTCACCTGCCCTTTTAAAAATGCTTAGGCATGACTCCAACTCTTATAGGACTTAAAAGATTTTTCTGACTTGCTAGAACTTGGAGTTTCCCGACCAAACCAGCAGCCAAACAGGGAAAGAGACGCGATGTGAGGGAGAGCTGATCGAGCAAGCATGTGGAAGTTACTGATTTCATATTCTCTTCCTCCTTTTTCACCCATCACAGCCCACAGTGAACTTTGATTTGGAGTTCTTGAAACACTCCAAAGCCGTTAAACCTCTGGGCAGGGACTTTTTGCTGGGATGGGAGTCACTGCAGTGGTGTCGGCCATGAGGCTGAGTAGACATGACTGCCCCCTTTTTTTAGTCTGAGTCCCATTGCCCCTCTTCCCTTTTTGCGGAGTTAATTTCAGCTACTAGGATTTTGTGCAGCATTTTCCTCTGTAGTGTGAGTATTTAAAAACAAAACTGATGTTGTTGTATAGCCAGCTATGCTGACTCCACCACACTGCAACAGGTCTATCTTCAAAGGCTTTCTCATTTATTTGTTTGTTTGTTTGTTTGTTTATTATCTTCAGAGTCTTGTTTGTTTGCGGTCTTGTGCATGTTGAACAACCCTCTACAATCAGGCCATCTCACTGGCTTTCTGGGTCTATAAGTCTTGTTTTAAACTCTAGTCAGCACATTTTCTGTGCCCTATTGCAATCAGGCACTTTCCACTTAAGCCAGATGGTAGCCTGAAAACTGAGAGCATCAAGTACTATTAGTTTATTTTTTTGCTTCCTATTTTGTTTGTTTTGTGTTTTTCGAGACAGGGTTTCTCTGTGTAGCTTTGAAGACCAGGCTGGCCTCAAAATACAGAGATCCGGCTGCCTCTGCCTCCCTCCTGAGTGCTGGGATTAAAGGCCTGCGCCACTTCCGACTGGCAGGAAGTGTCTTTTACTTCTTAACAATACCATCAGCTAGACATGTTTATACTCAGTGTTTTATTCTGACATTTTACAGATGCAGGAATTTGTGTTCAAGGGGGTGAAATGACATGCCCAAGCTCCCTTGGCCCTACAGTAATGGGATTAGAATTCAAAACCAGGGTCTACCTTCTCAGGAAGGATTTGGTACCACAGAGTAGGACTACCTCAACCATTTTCTGTGAGACAAGATTTGTTAGCATTGCATGTGCTACTTTATTTAAAAGAGAGATTTTTTTGAGGCACTTGAAAAATAATGCAGGTCACATTACCCCATCAGATACACATCGTACATTGACTGGTATGTTAGCAGCCATGGGGATTGTATAACAAAGGACCTTCAGCACCTGAACTCAGCTGTCACACATTAACATGGTCCATCCACTCTTTACAGAAGTCTTCATAGAAGGGCTTATGTCTCCTGGAAGGATAACTCAAACTGGTTGCAGGTTACCTGGGTGATGTTAGCAGCTGGTGCTATGTGGACAGATGGCCTCTCTAGGGAAGAGTCTAGCTGTATTGTCTGATGAACTACCATGTCTATATTCACAGATGCCATTCCATCATCTAGCTTGGAATCCTACCATCTTTCTCAGTTCACTCAAGGTCTGCCTCTTTCTTGATGCTGTTTCTGTTAACTGCACACCACAGGGATGTACGCTCTCAGATAGGCTCCCAGGTGGCCCATGACAACACCTATTATACAGTTGTCCGCAAGGAATGTTTCCAGACTTGTCCCTAAGCTCCCAGAGGGCAGACATGTGCTGTTTTTAAACTGCCCTCCAGGTCATGTGCTGACTAGTCCCTGGCAGAGAGAGCCTCAAGCTGTGGTAGTGGCTTCTGTCTACTTAACAGATACTCACTGTCTCCTTGATCATACGTCCTCAGTGAGACCACGGTTTATTATTTTTATTTTTATTGTTTGTTTATTTTATTTACTGAGGGAAGGACACACTGAAGAGAAAACCCAGAGCCTCCAGACTCCAGCATGCTGTGCAAGTGCCCACCATGCCTGTGCCTGCTGAGTGTGTGTGTGTGTGTGTGTGTGTGTGTGTGTGTGTGTGTGTGTGGTGTGCCTGCCTGCCTGTGTGTCTTTCTCTCTTTGGGCTTCACTGGAGGTGAATGCTCTTAATCTTCAAGCTCCAAGAACTTATATATTCACCTCACACTGCTCTCGGTAGTATGTCCCCTATACTGTGCTTCATTTGCATATCACTCATTGAGGTTGCTCTGATGTTTATTTTAAAATAATTTTAGTTAAGTTGTATATCTCCATTTACAGAAGGTATTTCACAATTGTGGGGAAAACCCTTCTGATCAGTGGGTTTCTTGTGCATCGCTTTTGTTTTGTCCCTATTGCCACCACAGTTGTGTGCTCAGTGTTTGCATTCAGCAATTTCATTTGTGTAAGGAGCCTCAACAAAGTCTGGTTCCTTGGCTTTGGTTGGAGGTCAAATGGTTTTAAGTCTGACCCATCTTAGATTTCTGTTCATATAAAAGTAGGGAGATGTCTATTTCAAAGCACAGGAATACAGTAGAGCCCAAACCAACTGAAGCAATAACAATCATTTTCCAGCATGTAAAACCAGAGTCCTGCAATGCATATTACATGGAAAAAGTTTTCTGCGTTGGCAAGATTGAAGTATTAGTCTAATAACACTTGTTCTGAAAATGCCACCTTTTCTTTTGGAAACTCCCTGCAGTAATCACGGATGCTCCTTCCTGGCTCCAAGGAACCTTTGTGTTCAAAATTAGCATCATTTGTCTTTGAAGCTTTGCATAGTGTTCAGTGTCCAGGCACGCCTCTGAAGTCTGATGCTGCCTGATGGGAAGTATTAGTTCCTCCAGTACCCTAGCCTTTCCTGTGGAAATAGATGCTGGGCTGACTATAGATTCGGTTGTCGGTTGGCTCAGTTGATGTGTTAAAGTTACAGGATGGTAACTGAGTATTTGAGGCCTATATAGATTAGAATATAGGCCTGTTTACTACCAAAGAAATCCAAAACATTAGCTTTTTAAAACTTTTCTAAGACTCAAATTGATAACGGCTGCTCTTCACGGTCCTAGATGATGTCACAAGGGTCCATGCCTGTTACCCCTTATTCTGGCCTTCCTACAGTTATACTTATCTAATGGGCCAAAATTTCACTTTCATTTTAGTTCCTTTTCTGTTACTGTGATGAAACACCCCAGGACAAAGGCAACTTATAGAAAGAAGGGTTTATTTAGGACTTACAATTCCATAGGGATAGGAGTCCATCACCATTATGGCAAGGAGCACGGCAGCAGGCAGGTGGGCATGGTTATTGGAACAGCAGCTTTCGAACTCACATCCTGATCCACACTCAAGAAGCAGAGAGCACATTGGGCATGGCAGGAGGCTTTTGAATCTTTAGAGTCCACTCAGTGACAGGTCTCCTCCAAGGTCACACCTCCTAATCTTTCCCAAACAGTTTCACCATCTGGGGACCAGGTGTTTGAGCCTGTGGGGGCCATTGCCACTCAAGCCACCACAACTGTTTTGTTCTTATTTTTCAGGTGGGAGGAAATCAGAAAGGGAAGTTTGCAGCTTCACCTAAACACATCACTTTTAACAGATCTCATTAGTGAACACATAGTCACAGGAGAAAACTGGGTCTAGAACTTCATTTGGTGACCATGTAAGGTTGGTGAAAGGCTATGACCATGGTCATTGGAGATAAAAAGAAATAGGTGTGAACTTGCATTGAAGCAAATCCATGCACACAATTCAAGCATGGAGAGGGGAGATGGACACAAAGTCTCAACACTAGTTGAGGACCTATTGGCAATTGATAGCTACTGGGTGTGGAAGTCAGTTTTCTTTAAGAACATGGCCTCTGATGGGGAGACCACAATTCAGTAGATGTCCATGCACCCAATAACACCCAATAGTATGTGGAGAACATAATTAAACACAGTGGGTTTTAAAAATATGAGGATACAGAATTGCTTAAGTAGAGAGGTAGGGCCTGATCTGGGAAGAGTTTGGAGAAGAGGATGAATATGATTAAAACACACTGGACAAAATTCTCAAAGAAGTGGAAAAAAGGTAAAGTTTTTATGTGAAAAAATCAGGCTGGCAGGATGGCTTAGTTGTTAAAGGAGTGGATTTGAAGGAGGGAGTGAATATGATCAAATAATATATGGAATTATCAAGTAATTAACAAAAAAACTTTTTTAAAAGAAGAGCTTTACATTGAGTGGGATGTATTGCTGCACTGGGAGAACCTTCAAACTACTCAGGAAACATGGAGAGAGTGAGTCTAAAAGCAAGCATCCTAGATGCTTGTAAAAGAGAGAGACTGCTGGACGCATGGCTGCCTGTTGCAGCTCTAGAAAGACTTGAAGCTGGTTCGGGTGGTGGAACTTGGTTGAATAAATGCTGGAGACTTGGCCACTCCGGCTGCTGTGGCAAGCTGTCTTTGGCACTAGGGCAAGAATCAACCTCTTCTACCAGATCTCTGCCTTTCTGTCTCTGGTACCTCCTGCTCCTGACAGGGAGAGATTGACAAAGGAGAAATGCTTGAAAGGTTCCAAAACCAGTTTCCCAGAGCAGAGTCTGGAAAGGCGGAGGTTCAGTTTAGTAACTGGCGAGTCACTGGGTTAGAGCTTTCCTTGGAAGATTTGTGCTATTACTATTTTTTTTTTCATTGAACAGTACTGTGAGAGAAATTTGAGGGGTGGACTTGGACTGGAGTGATAGGAGCAGAGGGCATCCTCCATATTGACAGGAGTAGACTGCCCTTTCAAAGAGCTGTTTCTTTGTGTCTGAATAGAACAGTGGTCCAGTCACTCTTGTTTTACATCTTTGGTGAGCCTTTCTATGGAAGGAAGCATATCTTCCAGCCTTCTATTTGTGGCTTAAGGCTGCAGCCTATTGTTTCTTCCTTCCTTGAGGAAATTTCTGGGAGTTTTTATTGTTTTAAAATTTTTTATTTTTAGCTAGGCAGTGGTGGCACACACCTTTTATCAGGCAACTGCATCTCTAAGTTGGAGTCCATCATGGTCTACAGAGTGAGTTCCAGGACAGCCAGAGCTACACAGAAAAACCCTGGGTGAGTGTTCTGCCTATGTGTGTACACATTTGCCTATTTTGATGCAGTGTTAAGGTCTTGAAGATACAAAGTTGACTACTTTGTCCCCAGGGAGGCCACAATCTGGTTTCACTACCAGCCAGATGTGAAGGTATTAATACTATTTTGTGTGAGATTAAAATAGAATTTTCCACTGGGAAGTAGAAAATGGAAAGCTCTTGGAAGAGAATCAACCTTTAAACTCATCTACCAAAGTAGAGTGTGGCCAGCCTGACAGAGAAGTATATGTAGGTGTGCTTGTGTAGAGAATGGTGTGGGAGAGAAACCAGAATCCAGCAATGTCATGCAAATGGGAAATAATCTGTTAAAAGGACACACCATGTAGTACCAGTTCTTATTTAGTGTATTCATTTGTCCTAAAAATCTTTGTTGTTTTTATTTTAAGGGGTTCACATTTCAGGAGCGTCAGCATTATCCTCAAATTTGTGAGTCATGTGGCACTGTCCACCGTTGATGTCACCATTGGCCTGTAGATGTGACATCAGCACCAGTTGTTTAACTGCTAAACTCTCATACAAGATCCAGCTATGGGGAAAGAGATCCTCTAAATCTCATCAGGGAATCCAGTCTCCAGAGGGGACATGAAGGATACTTCCTAGGATAGACAAAATGTAATATAGTGATGGTTCAACTTGAAAGAGACAGACAGAATGACTCCGGGGGCGGGGGGGCTTCTCATTCCTATCACCTGCTACCTATTAGCATCCCTAACGCTTGTCTGAGTTCATGAAATAAATGCCATTTTCATTAAGCTAGCTTGCATGGGTTCTGTAACATGAGCCAGTTGTTCTGGATGGCATATCCCACATGGAAATAAGCTCCTGTTTTGACTCAAGGGAATCAGTATTACAGTTACTGTGTTAGACAAAAAGAGAGAATTTTGAGCAGGACCTTGGAAACTATATAAGGTCTCTGTGCAGTTGCTGTGTGGCCTTGTATGTCTTATCTCTCCTCCAACAGCTGCTTATTTTATTTTTGAAGTATGACACAAAGGAAGATGAAACATGTTTCTATGCCACAGTAAAACCTATTTTTATATAATTTTTGTTACTATATCTGACTTCCTGATCATCTTTTTTGACCAAGTATTTAATTGTGACATGTATTATGAGAGAATTTTCTGTGTAGATGGATAAACCAGAAGGCAATGGAAGAGAAAAGGGGAAATTATTAATGTCCCAAATTGTTGCTCTTTAAACAATATAGTTAATGACTAGTACAGCTGCTTTCATCCAAACTTTAATTTTTTCCAACTATTGTAAAGTATCATTTTTGCCACCATTTTAAAGCATGTGCACTTAATGCATTTGAATAAATTTTTCATTTATCAAAGAAGTATCCGAGCAGTTTATATACAATAGGAAGCTAGACTGTCAGGCCAGGCTAAGAATGTTCATTAGCTAACAGTAATAGTAATGTATTGTTTTTTTTTTTTTTTTTTTTTTTTGTCCTGTCAGTTTTCAGTATACATTTTGTTCATATGCTGTGTAGTTATAGATAGTGAAAGCAATTAGACTTTAGTTTTCTCCTTTTCTGTTTATAAATAGACTGAAAATCCTTTTGATAGTCAAGGAACCAATTAAATACTTCTTTAATGGTTCGATTAATTGCTCCATGACCATTATTTATTTCACTGTGCTTGGTTAAGATACAGAAAGTAAAAAGCACTAAGAGATAATGGAGCGACAAGGAGATTAATGGTATAAACTAATTGGGGTTCTTACTATCAAGTTTAATGTAACATGTCAATATACAGCGCGTACAGGAGCCATGGTTTGAACATGCCTTGGGTTGTTTAAAAGGACAATTTAGTTGTAAATAGACACTTTACTTATCAACTTGGAAAGTCAGTCTCATTGCCTAAGGGTTAGTATATAACCACATTGCAACTTTTAAAAAATATTTGGAAGTTGTTGTTGTTGTTTCCAGTTACTCTCCATTTGTAGAAATATTCTGTGGATTTGAATGTAAACTGAGGAATTTATTAGGTTTCTGAAAAAAAAGAGAAAGTTGATGTTCACAGATAATAAATGAAATTATTAGTTGTCTTGAACTCAGGCCTTGTTTTGAGAGGTGGTTTGATGTGAGCCTTTGACTAGTCTTTTGACTATTTTACCTTATAGGAAGTTAGTTTAATGTGGTTTGCAGCTACAGAAACATTCGAGTCTGACTTTTGGAAATGTCCTCTGTACTTTTTATTGCTTTTCAAGAACTCAAAAGAAGGATTTGTAAACCTACTTAGGGCTTGGTTTTCTTTAGCTAAATTTCCATTTGGAATCAGTGGGCAAATGGCAGGTGTTAATTTCCAGTGGGGCTACAATAATAACTCAGTTTGTTCATGAGCTTGTATTTCATACACATGAAGTATTTATAAATCCATTTATTTACTTCAATTTCAAGACAAAAGTACAAAACCTGCCTGTGGGATTTGCAGTTAGTATTGAAGGTTGGATTTGATGAAATGCCCCTAATTATCTGTCATGGCTCTTATACTGTTCATTATTTTTCTTGTTCATTCTCCTCTCTAAGCAAGTTTAATTATTCCTTAAAAGATGCAGTGCCTGTCCATAAAAACAATAGAATCCTTTGTAGATTGAAGATGCTAACTCTACATGTATTTCACCTTTGGAATAACTTTTGGACCTAATCCCTTCCTATGCCTTCAAATGCTAGAGTGACTGTCTAATTTCTCCAGAATCTTGGGCCTGTTGTTTAAAGGAACAATAGTGGCATTGAATTCAGCCTTGCCCCTGGTGCCTTCAGTACCTGAATGTAACCCACAAGCATGTTTTCTTCTCAAGGACAGTAGAATTTTCTAGTTAGTTAGCTTCAGCTGTCAACTCGATACAGCCCAAAGTTACCTGGGCTAATCTCAAATAAGGGAGTTGCCTTGATCAGATTGGCCTGTAGGTGTGATTGTGTATATTCTCTTGATTGATTGATTGATTGATTGATTGATTGATTGATTGGAGTAATTGATGTGGGAGTGTCCAGTGGGTGGCACCAAGCCTAGGCAGTGTCTGAGGGGACCAGGGGAGGCCGTTGGGTCCCCTTCCTCCCTTGAGCTGGAGTTAACAGGTGGCTGTGAGCCTTATAACATGGATGCTGGGAACTCAGGCCCTCTGCAAGAGCAGTGTGTACTTTTGCAACTGAGCCATCTCTCTAGCCCCTCAAAAAATAATGAGGAAAACCAGTGTACAACATGATGTGCTGGCATTGATTGACATTTTAAAGCCTAGAACTTAACTGTGCCTCGTAGTAACATTTGTTATATATAGTCAAGAATAGTCACCTTTACGTTACTATGGACACAACAATCTCTGGCTTTATTTACTTTCGGATGTGATAAATTAAAGCTATTTGGTAATTCTTCAACTAACAAGGGGAAAACTCTTAACACAAACAATGGGAAATCACTAGTTTCCTTGTTCAGATTTTAATAGCGAAAGGATTTTATGCTGAAATGTATTTGAGTTGTTTAAAATGGAAACATTTCATATGTTAAGACTTGTGGAAAGATCTTGGAATTGGAGCCATGATCATTTGATATGATTTGGTGTGAAGAATATTGATGTTTGGTTGCCATGAAGACAAAATAGTTTTGTGCTAAGGGTGCAGTAGTGTAATAACTGCCCCAAACCTTGAGCCACACCCTTGGCTGCTGTTTGCTTTGTTACATAAATGCTATCTTTATTGACGTCTCTTATTTTCATGTAGAGATGTGTTCTTTGCTCAGACCTCTAGAGGTTCATTGGAAAGTTATATGTATTTCAGAGACGGTGAAGTTTTTAAATGCCCTTATTCCTCTTCCATCCCTGCCCCTCCATCGCGACCCTGCTCCTTTCTTGGCAGGAAAACAGAATGAACAAAATTTGAGCCAGTGAGAATGCTGGTGACACTGCTCTAACTCCATGCATGCTTTCTCCCAGCACATTCTGGAGAGTGGCAATTTCAGACCGACCACTAAACTATATCCCCCTACCCCCTTTTGTTAAATAAAGGAGAGTTATTCTGCAGGGTTTCTGTAACCTGGATTTCTTAAAATAAATTTCTGTTTCATCAAGACGGTGATGTCTAGGACTGTAGAAATATGTCC
The DNA here is from genome assembly GCF_943737965.1 of Phodopus roborovskii. NCBI lineage: Eukaryota > Metazoa > Chordata > Mammalia > Rodentia > Cricetidae > Phodopus > Phodopus roborovskii. The sequence goes on along the minus strand of NW_026126410.1, from coordinate 10,263,719 downwards.
TCTTTAAAAAATGGAAAGAAGCCCGTGTCTGTGAAGGCAAAGGAAAGGTTAGGAATGGACTTGATAAACCCTGGTAAATACATCCTTTAATTAATTCAGCAATAAGGAGAAGAAGGAGCTTCTGTCAGTGTGTGTTGTGACTGAGTGTTTGATGGCCCAGCTGGTAAAGGTCTTATCCCTAAGTCTGACAGCCTGAGTTCCTCCCTTCTGCTAACACCCCACACACAGCACCCCCAGAACACACAAATAAATACATAAAATGTCCTTGTCCTCAAATCTTATACAAGAAAGAGATTAAAAATGGGTGCATTGGTGACAATCAGAGGTGTTTCTACAGTGTTAGGTAATCAAGTTCCATCACACCTTATAATTGGTAAACGACAAGCTGTCACCATAGGTCATATTCTAGGATTGTTTCAGCCACAGTATCAACACATTGTTGGGGGAAAGAAAAAAATGGTGTTCTTGTCTCTAGTCCAGTTTGGCTGTCTAAACTCCACTTAAGGTCTTGTTCAAGTCCAGACCTAGGATGCTTGGGCTCTAGTTTCAGAGACGTGGAGGGACAGAGAGGAAAGTGGATGGAAGATGACTTTGGGCCCAGGCAGTTCTCACTTCCAGCTATTTCTCTTAGAGCATACTATTTAAATGGTCAGAACTTCACCTCATCTGTACAGTGGAAACTGCCACCTTCACAGTGCAGTCTTGAAGGCTAAGGAAGTCATATGTGTACCATATTTGGTCCTCGTCATCCTATGTCTTACTTTTCTATTATTATGCTAAAACACCATGACCAAGGCAACTTCTGTAGAAGGAAGGGTTTGTTTGGAACTTACAGTTCCAGAAGGATGGAATGTGGTAGGAAGCCAGGTAGCAGGCAGGCAGGCATGGTGCTGGAGCTAGAGACTCAAAAAGGGAGCAGAGAGTCTTCTGAAACCTCAGAGCTCACCCCCAGTGACATATGTCCTCCAGCAAGGCCACACCCAGTAATCTTCCACAAACAGCCATCAACTAAAAACCACATTTTCAAATGCCTGAGACTTATGGGGGCCGTCTCATTCAAACTACCTCAACCTGGGAGGGTGATTCAGCTTGCTTTTACTTGGATTTACTTTACTTAAAAACTTTGCTTAGTGAGGAAGAGTGGGGGAAAAGACACTTCATTAAGCAATGTGTAGGCTCTCGTGTTAGTTCAAGCATTTACTGTAGCCTTAACCAGATTCAGTGTATTTATGTCAGAGCCATTAAAAATCGAAATAAAATTCTCATGCTGCCCGGTTTCTATTACTACTACCTAAGTTTGGCAGAAACTGTTTGTTATACTGATTCTTGATGAGTCTCAAGCCTGAAATTCTTAAGGAAATATCTTTACTTGTTCTAATCCAGTGTTTCACAATCATATAAAAACAAAGTCTTTATTAGTGTGATAGCCTATGAATAATTAATTTGTTGAAATGCCTAGTAGTTCAGAACTTGTGTGCCAGAGACCGTTGTGTAGCACCTCAGACAATGCTGGGAAGCTACAGTGAAAGAGGTGAAAGGATCTTAATGGTTGTGATTTGGGTAATTACGGTAGTCTGAGAATAACTAGTATGTGTTGTGGAAGAGAGGAGAAAGCCACTCTCATTCATGTGGTCACAAAAGGCCCTAGGAAGGGTATGATTCAGATGAAACCCTGCATTACCATGCAAGTGAAAGGCCCTTAGAATTTACTGAGGATGATAGAACCCTGTGGGCTGAAAGGAAGAGCATCAGAGGAGTTCATTTTCTCTAGAATCGCCCTTTGTGGAAAGGAATTAGAGTAAGATCGAGTATCGTGGTGGCAATAATTCCTATCCTATTTCTTATAGTTGTTACGTTGCTATCTATTATAATCTTACCTAGTGCCATGGTTCAGGATAGATGCCCTGGTATCTTCTCTTGTATATGTGACTGCAGCTTGCTGATGAGCTCCTCATGCCATCATATGTTCACAGCATCCCTGCCCAACAAACATTGAAACATGCCTCATCTCATGTCATCATATGTTAGCAACACCCCTACCCAACAAAGAAAAAATTGTAACATGCTTCATCTCTTTTCTACCCATTAACTTTTAACTGTCCTTCAGTCTCTATCCTCCCACCAGAAAAAAGGGGTTCTTGAGGATTAATACACTGGTGTCTTCTCTTCTGAGTGGTGATGGTGATGGCAATAGGATTGAATGCAAGATAGTGTAAGTTAGATTCTGCAATGCACATTTCCTGGGTTCAGAATGATGAGAACCGAAGACTTGTGCTGGCACAGGAATTTTGTAGCAGTGGCTTTAGTACTCTTAGAGTTTTGCCACATTCTTTAACAAAAGGCAAGATTTTCTGAACTTGTTTTCATACATTATTGGCTTCTAGCCTTTAGAAACTACCAGTCCATGTAGAGAAACAGGATGATAGCAGTTGATACAAATGCTTAAAGAATCCATTCCTCAGGCAACCTTTACACAAAGGAGAGTTTATAAAGTCAAGGAAAGTAGTCACATGGTGTCAGTGCACTGGAGAAGCCATTTAGCTAGCCAATTACACACTAGCTTCTGCACCAGCCCTCTGGAATTAACCTAATTGTGTTCTTTTGAAAGTCAGTCACCTTTTGCACATGACAATTTTGTGCCAACAGAAAGAAAATGTCGGGTCTTTCTATTACAGAGAACCACTTTTCCTCTAGATTGTCTGAAGCAGACAGGCGGCTGTTCAGATGAGTCTCTTTAGAACCATCTTGGGTCATCTGCATATGTCTCACCCTATGATGTGTTCGACAGCCGCCTTGCTCTGAGACAGTGCTTTCTGAACCCTATGAGACTGCTCTTCAGAAGCAGAAGAGTACCCAGTTAGTGCAAAGACATCAGAAAACTGACAGCCTCCCTCAGACCATTTCAGGACACCATATGCAGGATGGTTCATTTGGTTAGTTGACTAGCACATGTTCTCCTTGTCTTTGCTAATAGCTGTTTTATTTGTCTTTCTTAAACTCTGTGCCACTCAGGTCTTCGAGATATGATAAGGAGTAGGCAGTGGATATGTTCTCATGAAGACTGTAGCCCCAAATAGATTTTGCAAGATTTATTTCTTTCCAGTTTTTTTTTTTTTTTTTTTTTTTTTTTTTTGTGCTAAGGTCCTACAGTCCTGAAATTCTGTATCAAAGATTGTGTTGTGTATTTCTTTTTATTTCAATGAGCCAGAGCAATACTCTGAATGAAGCAGTGTTAAAACAGCATTTTCAACAACATGTATTTCTCAGATACCACTTTTGAACTCTAGATTAAGTTACATTTATCATGGGTGGGAAATAAAGAATGCTTGTGGAGCAGCTACCGTGTGTGCAAGTGACTGGCTGGGTGTTTATATAAGAAGTTCATGCTTTTGCTAAACATTCAAGACTAGAAGGGTGCTCGTCACGTAGAATTCTATTTGATAAGACTTGTATGGTTTTGTAAATTATTGTTTGGTTTTTGCTTTGTTTCACCATCTATGAAGTTCAAAGTTTAACCTATCTAGTAATTTATGAGACCCTTTAGAATGCTTTCTGCCCTTCATACTTGCTATTGAGCCTCGGGTCTTATGCAGGCTAGGCAAGTACTCTACCACAGAGCTGTCTCCTCAAGTTTCTAGAAGACATTTTGTAGCTGCCTCCCTACCCCAGCCTTTCTTTTCAGCTCAGCATTTTGGAATTTGTATTATACAGCATGTTTTTAGGTATAATCACATCATATCCTCACTATAATGAGATGTTAAGTTGATGAATGAATTACTTACAAACCTGGCCAGAGTCACACAGGTGGAAAATAAAAATCAGATATAAATTCAAATTTCACTGTACTTGCTGATCCCATTGCATTTTGCTGCCTATAGGAGATAAAAATGAAAACTTTAAGTGCTTTGAAAAGGTTCACAGCTATTTGTATGACTAGAATATAATTTATTTTAAGCAGAGAACTAGGTTATATGCTATTTCTACATTGAGCCCAGTCTGTATGTTTTCAGTCTGTAGGCTTCAGTTCAACTCTGTATTGTCCTTAATGAAAATACCAGCTCCCATTTAGAGTAGGTGACCAATAGGTGGAATCAGAGAAGACAGCTTAGAAAAAATAACCGCTTTCGTTTTAGTAACTGCGAATTATGTCCTACCGCCTCCCGTGCTAATTAGTTTGGGGCAAACTATTAGTGCTTCAAGCAGATTTTCTAGAACCCCACAAATAGTTATAGGTCATCTCTCATTAAGATATTCTTACTGTGGCATTTCCTTTGTAGAAAGGCAAGGAACCTTTGGTCTCTGCATCTTACTAGATTTTGAAGTTTCAGAACAATGACAGCTATCTTAAGTAGAAGCTTGTATTCTGACTACAGTGTAAACTCTTCCCCAAGGACTGTGTGTGTCATGTGGTACGAAGTCTGATTTGTATGAAAGGATCCAGGCTGGGTTAGATAAGTGATAACACTGATTTCTTCTGTTTTTCCCAGTGACTATTGCTGTTTCAGAGCAATCTTAATAGTGTATATTATTTGTATCTTGCCAAAGGGAAACACATGCATAGTTTTCAAAATGGGAATGCAACCAATATTTGAATTGCTTTCTGTGGATCTTTCCCAGTGTTTAGCTCATGTCTAAAGATGGGAACTCAAAGCAGGGTAAGTGAGACTTCTCCAGAAGAGAAGTGTGTGTTACTGAGGGTCCTGTTCTACCCCAGGCATTGTAGAAGGTGGAAATCAGGATCAGTATGGAATTAGGGAAGTTAGAAGTTCCTAAACTTGAGGGGCACTGGAAGTAGCCCGCAAAGCTGATTACCGTATGGCTCACAAAGGTAATAGAACCAAACACCAATGAAAAGAGAGAGCGCTGCTAACCTCCTCCTAATTTGGATATACCTCTTGAATCACTAATTCCACTCTTTTCTGCTTTTTCCTTGTCTAATTAAGGTTTCACTTCCATTTAGAAGCCTTGCGGTCCAGCTCAAGAGGCTTTCTTTTCTTGGACATTTCTAGCATCTCTTTGACCACACAACCTGAGTTGTGATACTGTTGGATCATGGATAGCATTTGTGATTCGGCCTCTATGTCGCCTGATGACCCCGACTTTTACACGTGCTTGTTTTGGTTCTGTGGCAGCCCTATGAAGGGTTCTGCTTTCTCAGCTAGATACATTTATTCCCTGTCCCTTTAAGGCAAGACATTATTTTGGCTCACGGTTTTAGAGGTTCATGATTTCAGCTCCTTTGGGGCAAAGAAGATACAGAGTAAGTTAAGCAGAATCAAGGCTGAGCTCCTGCAGACACGAGTTCCCAGCAACTAGTCTTGGTCAGCTAATTCCCACCTCCAAAACAGTGGGAACTCCAAATCAGTTAAGGAACAAATCAGGAGAAACTGGTAGATACTTCTGATTTGAGCCATATGCCATCATTGCTGCAAATTCATTTCTTACCTCTCCCTGCAAATCTCTCATTTGCTTTATGTGTGTTGGTACATACACATTTATAATGAATTGATTATATAGTGACTGTCTCATTCTTCAGATTTTTGCTTAAATTTTATTTGCCAGAAACAAACAAGTACAAACACTTTTGCCTTCTTTTGGGTTCCATATGCATAGAATATTGTCTTCCAGCCCTTTGCTTTCAATGTATTTATGTTTTTGATGTGAAGTGAATCTTTTATAGGTAGTGCTCTGTGTCAATGCTGTAGATTTCTGGATTCATTTTACTATGCGAAAGGCAGGTCTCCACCTCCTGGCCTCGTTGTTCCTCTGTCTCAGAAATGATTGCTCACTTCCCAGCTGCAAGAAGAGTTTTCTGGAGTATTCAGTAACACAGTGGTTCTCAACCTTCCTGATGCTGCGACCCCTTAATACAGCCCCTAATGTTGTGGTGACCCCAACCAATCATTCTTGTCGCTACTTCATAACTGTAATTTTGCTACTGTTATGAATTGTGATATCTATTATGCAAGACATCTGACATGTGACCCCTGTGAAAGGGTCCTTTGATCCCCCCCCCAGGGGTAGCAACACACTGGAAAGGGTCATTCACTTTCTACAGGGGTCTCAGCCTACATGGTGAGAGCCACTGCAGTAGGCTTTGAACAAGACGGGCTCCATCTCTGAGCTGTTCGTCAGTGCTTTCCCCACCTGGGCACTAGGAATAAACTTTTGTTTGCTCCCAGGTCTTGTTTTCACTCCTTTCCAGATCCACAGTTGGAAACTGCAGTATGTGCTGACTCTGGAACTCACATCTCCCCTGGCCCTTGTGTGTAGTTCCTTGGAGCCAAAGGAAACCAATCACTCAGCTAGATTTCACTCACAATATCATAGTCCTGCTTCCACTTACCGGGCACCTGCCAATACCTGCCTGTACTTCCAGGTCACCCAAGCTGATCCCCCTATCTCTGGCAATCTGACCCAGCCTCCATCACTGCCTCCATTCATGTGTAACCAGCCTTTGGCCAGCTGGCCGTTTGTCACACTCTGTTTCCTATCAATTTCCCCCTTCTTCCTTGGCTTTCTCTTATCAGCACAGAAGGATTCTGGCCTCTGTTGCCTCTGGCTCAGACCACAGATAGGGACCTAGCAACTAAAGACATAGTTATTTAAGTATGCTTATGAAGAAACATCGAAGCCTGCTTATGACAAGTTCAAGCCAGAAGAATGAGTGCTGGTTTTCTGGCAGGAATCATGCCAGAAAACCCATGCTGTGGATTCTCCATGGGCACGGAGCCAGTGCTTGAGGTAGATAGAATTTCAGCCTTCAGAAACTCACCTTTGTCAGCTGCTTCATAAACATACTTAGAGCTACATGAAAAATGGTCACCTTTTGCATAATCTCGGGCAGCAACGGAGCAAAACAGAAAGCTTACTTATGTATTTACCTGTTTGTTTATTTGTTTCCACATATGGGCTATATTAGTCTCATCCTTCTTAAGTTGTCAATAAAAAATTAAAATGTTACACTTTAAATGGTTTCTATAGAAAACATTTCATTGTAATTCTATTCCGATACTATCTAGTAGAAAAACAAAATAAATTCTGGTCAGAAATGTAATTTCAACTTTAATAGCATTTACAGTTAGATTTCTAAAAGCCAGGTAAAAATTTTAGCATTTTACGGAACCCACTGTGATCAGTAATACATCACCATATAGTCCATAATTTTTTAAAGTAAGTTTGTATTTAAATTTTAAAAAGATCTTATTTTACATACCCATCCCAGTTCCCTCTCCCTCCCATCCTCCCATACCTCCCATCAACCCCACATCCCATCCCCCCCACCCACCCCCCCAGGGAGAGTAAGGCCTCCCATGGGGGATCATCAAAGTCTGTCACATCATTTGGGGCCCTCCCCCCCACCTCCACCCCCATCCCCCCACCTCCACCCCCCCACTCCCACACCCCCCCACCCCCACCCCCGTGTATCTGGGCTGAGAGAGTATCCCTCCACAGGGATTGGGTTCCCAAAGCCCATTTGTGCACTAGGGATAAATACTGGTTCCACTGGTAGAGGCCCCACAGACTGCCCAGGCCTCCCAAAGACACCCACGTTTAGGGACCTGGTTCACTCTTATGCTGGTTCCCCAGCTGTCAGACTGGGGTCCATAGTCCACAACTTTGAAATGAGCTATTTTACATTCTCTTCTGTTTGAAATCTAATGTACATTGGCAATGGCAGCACATTCGTACAACTAGCCACATGTGAGACCACCTTATTTCTAGAGCTTGTATCATCTCTTTTACTGTGTCCTATTTTGAACATCCACCTCCACAGAATTTACTGAAATAAAAAATCTCTGTAGGAGCATGGGCCTGTGTTATTTTGAGAACAGTACACTGGGCATTCAGAGAAGCATCTCTTAATTAAAAACTACTGAGATAGTACAGTTTCTTCATCTTTAATATGACTAAACACCTCCAGCTTTAGTACTATTGCATGGAGATTAATAATTCAGACTATGGCCTTCCATAGAGAAGCCTGCTGTGTTGTTTACTATACACCACAGTTATTTCTGACATAGAATAAGAAAACCAGGGCAAGAATTTGTGCAGTTGTTTCTATAACAAGGGTTAGGGACAAGAGTGTCTTTCAAGTTAATCCTTGAAAGTCTAAGAAAATTAAATGTGTTAGCACATGTGTCCCAGCACACAAACATTGTATACATACTCTTCTTAGCTGAAATTTCACTGTGATGATCATGGCTGGGCAGATTTTTCTGGGTTCTTCCATTGTCTTGAGTTGGTACCTTGTCCAACAGGCCTGGTAGACCAGTGGTTTTTGGAAACTGCTTAAGAAAATACTGTATCAAAATAGCAGTTAAATGGCCTGAACAAGAACAATACCAATAGACATGCTAAAATGGAAGAGGGGTGTGTGTGTGTGTGTGTGTGTGTGTGTGTGTGTGTGTGTGTGTGTGTGTGTGTTTACAATCTACAAAAAAGAGGTCATGAATTTGAAAGAGAGCAAGGAGTACATGAGAGGGTTTAGAAGGAGGAAAGGGAAGAAGGGAAGGGGGAAGTGATGCTTTATATATTTACATATATAATTGTTTTTTTTTAAAAAGTAGTAGCTAAAAAAAAGTCAGCAGCTAACTCTCTAAATAAAAATCCAATAAATTGTTTTAGAATCCTTAAAAACAACAAGAAACAATCGAGGGCTGTTGAAGTCACTTTAATGGATTCTAGATATCATGAATTAACACAGAATTCTTCAGCCTATCGTATTTTTCAAGGTGTCAGCTCTGGACCTTCAGGTTAACATTTCATGTTTAAATAATGACAAAACTGCTGGAACCCAACAGCGTCATGGCTGACTACTCTGTGATTTTACGGGAACTCTTTACAGGGTGAGTCACAATAGCCGCTCTTTCCCATGGAGCAGAGAAAGGCAGCACACATGCCCACTGAAAAGCAATAGACTTCAGATAGGTCATCCCAGATGATGCTGAACGGAGGTTTGCTTTTTAACACTCATTTTTGGACCAGTGAGGATATTTATGCCTATACTGACAAGAACAACTATTAGTAATTTGGTGTGAAATGATTAAAGATTGATTATCCAGTTTAAGTCAAATGAATTTAACAACTGAATATTTTCATGATTCTTTATGCCCATGTTTATGAAATACCAGTTAAGACTGTAGACGTGTCAAGTACAGCATTTTCACCAGTCATTAGGATGGGTATATAGCTTCTACTTAGATGAAGTCAGGTTTGGATGATTGGATACTAACTCCCTTGAAAATGGAGAATGCACCCTGAGAGGAAGAAGATGAAGAAGCCGGGCTGGGTAGCCCCACGTTCCTGCCAGTGCTGACCCAGCACTGTCTCCCACTTATTCTGCTGTCCTTTTTGTCTTTGGCTGTGATGACTCTTGCTAGAATGTAGTTATTTGGGTACAATGTGATAATCTGCTGTGATAAAATGACAGGATTATGTTGACACGTGTCTTCAGGGTTTATCAACACACTGTAACATAGTCAATACAAGTATGACTTTAGTGTTTCCACATGTCCTATGGACCGCATGGCCACTTTCTCACGTATATGTGTTCAGTTTAGGAAGATGATTGATTTGGGCAAATGGCTATAACTGGATTCATAATGCTTCAGGAAGGGGTGGGGGAGACATATTGTCCAACTTCTAGTTTACTAAATACCTGAAACAAAAAAATGGACTTGTTTTAAACAAGAAAAGAGAAATATACCTCTTTTTATATTCTCCTGCTTTGCTTTTCCTCTTCTCACATAGGACAATGTTTTTATTATGAAACTAAAACTGATGAACCTGATCCTGAATTCTGGCTGCTATTCAGGTAGCATTAGTAAAGGCCAGCTCCCCTTGAACCTGAGTTTTCTCAAAGCTACTTAGTTCCGGTGGCTCTTGGGCTTATAAGGGAATGCTAGCCAAGACAGTTAGAGAACTGGTCTAGAAGTAGACAAGGAAGAGCATTCATTTCTACATTAATGTTTGTGGAATGCTCAGGCAACACGATAACGACCCTAAGGCTCCTGCATTGTGGTAAATACTATGGATGGTGACACATTGTCTATAAGAGTCCTAGAGATATTTTTATTATGTGTTGTGCTTTGCTATCAAGGGACACCATTTGCACATATCCTGAGAGCTGTAATTTGATGACTGTGTGGTGATTATTTCTGAGTAATGTTATAGGTCTGTGAACAAAAAAAAAAAAGCTATAAAAATTCAGTCTAATGAAATTAAAGATTAAATTACAAAAATACTACTACAGATAAATAGTGAAAAACTGACAAGCATATAGCATATCTATTCATTTGCTGTCCTTTATGCTTATACCAACTTTAGTTTTAAAAGTCTTTTTTTTTTTTTCTCCTGAAGTAAATTATATAAACACCTTTTCCCATTATTTCCTCGAAATTTTTTCTAGCACATTTGATTTTAGACTGGGGCTTTTAGGTAAACTTAAATGGACCTTTCTATCACAAATATCTGAAAAGATCCCTGCAATCTAATGTATGTTTCCCTTCATGAAGTTAACATAGCATCTTTTCTGTTGCTCCAGGAAAATTTGATAAACCCCAGACAATTTCTGCTTGGCAAAACAAGGATCATTACATCTCCAGGTTTGTTTTGTTTGTTTGTTTGTTTGTTTTTTGTTTTTTTTAAGACAGGATGCCACATAGCCCAGGCTGTCCTTAAATTTTCTTTATAGCTGAGGCTGGCCTCGACCTCTTGATCCTCCTGCTCCTGCTTCCCAGGTGTTAGGTGCACTCTAAAGCTCTTAAAACTCAGCAGTCTGTGTTGTGGGAAGCATCTCAACCTTTGCTTTCTGATAGCCTCGGCTTTATTTTGAGAAGTCATTAACTTGTGCTTTAGTGGAGATCACATTGTTAAGGTCACAGGAGCTCCTAGTCTCTTGTCTCTAACTCGCCCGCGCCTTGGGACACAGAGTATGTTATAGAAGAAAGGTCAAGATCTCAGTGTGATTAAATCAAGCCCACGGGGACTAAAAGAACGCCAAATTTTAAGAAGTCTTTGTACAGAAAAGGGATCGAAAAACTCAGCTCTGCCCTAGGGAAAAGTTAAGCGCTTGGAGCCTACACACAGGAGACACCAAGAGAGCTGTTCCGCCCACTGGTCTAAATCTAGGTTCCCAAGCCTGGCAGAGTCAGATTACTGGCTTTTGGCACTGAGCATTTGTAGGACACTTTGATGGAAAGCCTGTCACCCCTGTCTTCATTTTGCTCCCAGACTTAACAGCTTTATGGATTTCTTTTTGAAACGAGACTCTTTCGAACTCCAGGAGTTGGACAGCATTTCCCACAATGTTCTTCAATACCTCTCAAATAGCAGAGGCAGTATCAACTCATCCTGGCACACAGCCCGTGGTTGTATTTCAGGAATACACCCACTGCCTTGGTGATGGCCATATGCCAGTTTGTGTAGCCAAGTTGTGGTTTGGGCGTGTGGACCCATTCCTTTCTGTAACCCTATCGTAATCTCGCTTCTTCTACTCACTGGAACCCAAGCTGAGGGCAGATGCCATGGCTTTGATTGCTCCTAACCAGACTACTACTGAGATACAAGACAGTCCTTTGGTGAAATACAATTAGGGTGTGTTTTTCTTTAAGATGAATGGATTAACCACCAGTAGAAAACTACATTCTGTGATTGCTTGATTAGTAGACTTGAGTTCCTTTTATTTTTTTTAACCAAGGTTGTAACCCAGAATTTACCTCAAGCTCAACATGCACACTGTTACTGAGCTAAACCTTTTCCACTTAGAAAATGCTCTGTGATTTACTGAGAATATTAAGATTTCAATGTCAGCCACATAAGAGTTATTAATATTTAAACTTTCTCTGAAAAGTAGATATGACCAGTTTTTAAACTCCACTCTGACTTAATGCTAAGTTGCTGTGATGTGTCGTTTATGACACAGGCAAAGATTTAAAGCAATTACAGTTACTTCAGTACTATGTAATTCTGTTTTATTCAGCCTCTCCTGCACTTAATTCCTGCTGTTTGGAGGGACTGATCTAAAGAGATTTTAGCATGGCTAAAAAAGGAGCCGGGGACTTTGTTCTCATTTCTTTATTCTCTACAGTGGTTTCCTCCATGAGCAGTTAAAGCATCATGTTTGGGGTGTGTGTGTGTGTGTGTGTGTGTGTGTGTGTTTTGTTTTTTATTTCCCTTCAGTCACAAGCCGTTATCTTTACACAGTACAACAAAGATAAATTAGTAGGAAGGTAAGAAACTCTTGGAGGCACTGCAAGTCTCAGTGCTGAGTCTGACTTCCTGTGCATAGTTCAGGAGCCGTTACAGTTCCCAGAGTGAATCTGCTCCTAGCATCCCGACACTTAGGGTCTGTGGACCTTCAGTGACGTGTGTGTAGGAGTGCAGCATTTGTCTCACTAGAAGGATCTTGACATTAGCAAATAATCTATGTCCCAGACTTAGATTTGATACTGGTTTAAGGTCAGCAGTTTTGTGAAATTATGGGTTTAAAGCCGGGAAGACAGACTTTCTATTCCAAACACTTCCTTAGTCTTTTAAATACCTGCACCTGGTTAACTGGTGACTTTTAGGTAAGCTTATCTCATTGGTTCCTCTTAGACAGCTCCACAGAGATGGGCACACTATCACCTCCACTTACCAAAGAGTCAGCTGCTCCTGACCTGAGATGACATAGCTAACAATGGAAGATGGGCATGGGACAAGGATTTGTGACAACCACTTTAGAGCCAAGATGAGTTCCTTTCTGTCATCCATCCCCATCATTGTTTTAAATAAAATTGCTAATAAAGTCACAGCAACACATTGTTATTGGTAAAAATATGCTAGTTTCTGCCCCTGAATCTTTTTTGAAAATAGACTGGTTTTTTTTTTTCCCCCTTTTACAGGATTTAAAAACAAATCCCAAATCCTAACCCCAGCCCTTGTCTAAATCATTTGTCAGAACTATCCCTACTTACTTTCCCAAGGATGAGCAATCACTGTGTTTTAATAAAAGATAGATGAACCCTTTAACAGCTATCTCATAAGCAACTTCAAGAATTACTGCTATTAATACTGACAAGAGTCATCAAGCACCCAGACCAGTATCTGTCTTCTGCATTGAGCCCCATTCATTATGGTTTAAGTACATTAGACTCCCTCACCCCTTTTAAGTACCTAATCCTGCCTTGTTTTTTTTTTTTTTAAGATTTATTTTATTTCTAATTATGTGTTAGTGTCTGTGTTTGGGTATGTGCATGTGAGTGTTCCTACCAAGGTCATAAGAAGGCATCCAATTCCCTGGAGCTGGAGGTACAGGCAGTTGTGAACCCAGCATGTGGGTGCTGAGACCTGAACTCGGGTCCTCGGCAAAAGCAGCCCTGCTTTCTGAACCACTGAGCCATCTCCTCCCCTTCCCTGCTTTGTTCTAACATATTAAACGTTCAATAAATTTGATGAATAAGTAGTATTTAAAGAATAAATTTTTTATAAGTAAACCTTGAGTTACATATAACACCTTTCATATTAAATGACTCTAACTATGATGTAACTGTCTAGTAATTAAAATACTGGTTTTTTTATTTAAAATAACTGGATATCACATTTTTATAGTGTGTTTCCTTTAGGAATTAATTCCTTTATTTCAGTTTTGGAACAAACCTGTCTGTCTTAAAGAAAACCCCATGCCGTCCAAAATTTGACAAGCTAATTGGTCATCATAATCACCTAGAAAGCTTGTTTCATTTTTTTTTTTTTCTGTAAGCTTTTTAAAGAAAAATTGCTTAAGTTCCCATCAGACTGTATTGTTCTGACTACCACGGTTAGCTGGCCTTTTGTGAAGGGCAGCGTTCCCTCATCAAATATAAATGAGTTACAATTGCTTCTGTAAAGTCAGGGTAAATACTTAATTCTTCCCTTTAACTACCACATTTCAACCAGGTCTTGCCAATCAGAGTTGTCGGTGCCATTTTCTTTCCAACAACCAGAGCCCCTACCTTATAATTTTCTGTCTCTGACCTAAAATTGCCCGGAGGAGACTCAGTTCCCTTTGATGGGAGACAGTATTTAGTGACTGAGATGTGAGTGTTCAGCATACCTAGTCTATTTGTGTCATTGCTGCTAGGCTCTTCTAGTGCGCCTAGCAAGGAAATGTGTTTGGTTCTTTTTCTCATGAATTCACATTGAGATTCCTAATTGAAATGTAACATTAATTTTTAATCATGTTTGCATCCCATCGACAGTTTTACTTCTAACTAATGAATTGGTTTATCCGGTTTGAAAGTATAATGTTGGCGTTACTAGTGCTAAGAATAAAACAACAAATATAGCTTCAAGGTTTCTTTATGATTTTGTTTAAAACAAAACAAAACATGACTCAGGGTTGGGGATGCAGCTCAACTGGCAGAATGCATAGCACCTTCCAGCACTGCAAGCTGACCTGTGGAGGTGAACTTCTGGGTCAGTACCAGCTTGGTTCCTGAGTGTTGGGTAATTATCATTTCTGAGGGATGACCTGTAATTTCTGTAGCAGGAGGTCAGTAGCACCCACCAGCCTCTTGGTATTTTAATCGTAACTCCCTTGAAAGCAGTGTCTTGAAGAAAACTGACAACAGATACAAAGCGGAGAACTCAGTAAGGACCTAAGAATTTACCTCCCTTGAACGCACACTCCTTGGGTTTCTGCTCCCGAATGCCTATGTTGAAGGTGTCACACAGTGTAATTCTCTTTCTGCCCCTGATATTTGATGTTTGAATGATTAATAGCTTACTTCACAACATCCCTCTATTTTTAGGCTTTTGAAAAAATAGCTTAAAGAGATGAGATGGAGGCAGCAGGGTCAGGAGGGATTCAAGGTCATCCTCAGCCATCCATCTAGTTGAGGCCAGCCTGGGCTACAGGAGGTTTTGTTTGTGAAAAGAGAAAAACCTGAGGATGTTTTTGTTTTTGAGTTTTATTGGCTTTGTTGTTGTTGTTGTTTGGGGGGTAGTTGTTTTTAGTGCTGCCTAATCTTCTTAAATTAAAAAAAAATTTTTTTTGAGCCAAATGCTCTCTTGCTGGGTCCTTGAGCCTTTCCTAATTGCTCATAGAAATGCTTTCTTTTGGTCCTTGCATTTTGTAGAATGATCTTTTTGGCAATAAATTTTACAGTCTACTGTGACAAAGAACTTCTGGGGGGTGGGGAGGACTAGGGTTATTACATAAACTTCCTAACAGGTCAGTTTTCTTCTGGCTAAATAATTTTTAAAACAAGCTCAACAATAAGCTTAGTAATTTTAGAGTTGTATAAGTATATTCAATATGGAAAATTAGGAAAGCTGTGCTAAAAGAAAAAACAAGTACTTGTAACTTATCGCTAGAGAAAGCATCGAACTTCGCTTCCTTCAGCTTACTTATTATTTGTTGCGTGTTTGGGGCCATATGGTATCAGCATTACATGTAGCCAATAATGTACTCTATTCTTAAAATTAACAAAGACTTTTAGCAAAAGTATTTTTGCTTCAATTTTTAAAAGTGATGTACTTTTCAGCTGTGTTAATTGCAGCATAGCTTCTTGACTGTTCCATTCTTTTGGTGAACATTTATGCATAATGTCATTTCTGAAATTAGAATTACCTTCCAAAAATACATTTCTAGGCCTAAGATTTATAGTCAAGAGGAATCAAGAGAGTAGAACAGTTAACAAATGAGCCCTGAAGCTGGTGACCTTGTGTTTGACTCCTGTCTTTAAAGCTTCTTGATAAGGCTTTCAGAGAACTAAACTCTGGCCCCATTTCTTATGTGTAACCTGAAGATTTATGGTACCTTAGTCAAGGGGTTCCTGACAGGGATGAAAAGAGTTAGGTGTTGGCTCTTGGATACAGGTCCATGGGCAGAGCCACTTGCCTAGCATGACCATAGCCCTGGCTTTCAGCAGGCATGCTCGCACATGCTCACTCAGAGGGTTGAGGGATGTACTGGCACTTGTTAACATTGCCTCTTCTTGACCCTGTTGCCTTATGGAACTGGCTTGATTCCAGAGTAATGGATGGTGTGGTTCCTGTTGCTCAACAGCTAGTGTCTCTCTTAAAATACTCCAAGTATCCTGAAACAAACACTCCAATTGTGTGTAACGTGTCCTAGAAAGAAGGTTACGTATTTTGAACAGCACTAGAATAAAATTGAAATATTGCTTTCCTACCACCTAAAAAAAGTGGCAGTTGGCAAGGTTAAGAAATAGAAATTAATTTTAAATGTACTGCAACAAAATTTAAATGGTCTGATAATCTAAACAGAACCTGTTTACTTCCTAGGAAATCAGGGATTAAAAAACACCCCAAATCATTCTCTGTGAAAGCTGTGTCTGGCTTTGTTTTATTTTGTTGTGATTTTGAGATGGTCTCAGGTAACTCAGGCTGCGTTTGAAGTGTCAGTCCTCCTGCCTCCATCTCTGGAAAGCTGGCTTTAGAGTGTGCGTCCCTATACCCTGCAGGAGCGGTGTCTTAACATCTCCCTCACTGTTCAGTTCTCCATCGCCACTAGCTCCCCTGGGTCTTTCACAGGGACCTTTCTCCTGTGACCCAAAGAATAGACTGCTGCCTGCATTTGCTGTGGGTTTTTTGGTTAGTTGGCTGTTTTGGGTTTTTTATGTTTTTGGGGGGTGAGGGTCCTTTTGTTTCTCTGGATTGATACATTTTACATTATAGGGGAAAAATAACAGAACTTATGTCTTTTTTTTTTTCAATTATTTGTTTCATGTGCCTTGGGGTGAAGGTGTCCATACGCCAGAACTGGAGTTATACACAGTTGTGACCTACCATGTGGGTGCTGGAAACTGAACCCGTCCTCTGGATAGTATACTTGGTGCTCTTAACCACTAATCCATCTCTCCAAGCCCCAGAACTCCAGTCTTAAGCACAATTTGCCTGTCCTAAGAAACAGCAAGCCTTTCAGGATGGTGTAATGATTTCACCCATCTTTGAGGGACCAAGTGTTGTGATAAGTTCTTTATTAGAACAGACAGTGAATGAAGCCATAGTTGTGGGCACACTCCTAGCCTCAGCGGCCTGCTGGTCATGAAAAGGCATGGGTATTTTTTTTTTTAGGATGCTTCTGAGCTATAATTCTATCAGATATATATCTGATAGAATTATATATCCAAGTCCATTTAAATGAAAACAAACATTTATAGACAATCAATATTTGGGAGTTTGGGCGTCCTTCTTTCCAAACTACTTCCTGCTGGTAAGGGGCGCTGTCTTGGGGGATTCGAAGAAGATTGCAGAAATCCTGGCTGTAGTCTGTAAGGCTGCTTTGTCCAGCTGTTTTGAATGTAGAATCACCTGGTACTCTGTTTCAGGCGGTCTGGCTTGATCAAACCACATTAGTCTGAAAGGAATCCACAGTGTTTCATTTTCTGTGGAAACAAAAATAGAAATCCTTTTCCCCAGTAACTTGTCCTTGAACTTAAATTTTGGGTCAAAGCATTTTTTTATTTAATTTATTATTTTACATGTCGATCCCAGTTCCCTCTCTCCCTTTTACCTTCTCTGCCCTCTCACATGCACCCTAACCACCCTCCCCTCCCATCCCTCCACCCCAATTCCATATGTAGGGGAAAGGCATGGGTATTTTTTAGCTGTGGTTTGACAGCTCAAAATCCAGCATTATCATAGGACAAGAAACACTTTAGTCTTTAGTTTTGAGAAAGACTGATTTACTTCTCTGTGCAAAATTGCTGGAAATGTCTTCTCTTCCCCTTGTGTTGCGTGCTGTCAAGAGAAATTATAACCTAACACCCTGGAGGAGCAAAGAAGCTTTGACAAGGCACATTGCATTGCTCAATGTCACAGTTGGCTCTTTCTCTGGCACAAGTAGGTGCCAAAGCCAGACTTTATAATGTGATAATAATAATAATAATAATAAAAACCAGAGGAAAGATAAATCAGTGATATGCTAATTGGCTTCTAAAGGCTCCAAAAATTATTTATGTAAATTTCTCAGCTCCTAGAAACTGTAAGTCATTCTCAACAGACTTTTTTTTTTTTTTTTTTCATTGAAACGCCTTGCTTATAAAAATGAGGATTCAGCTTGTCTGTGGTAGCGATCCCTTTCATCCCAGCACTCAGAAGGCAGAGGCAGGGAGATCTTTGTGAGTTCTAGGCCAGCCTGGTCTACATAGTGAGTTCTGGAGCAACCAAGACTGTTATACAGAGAAACCCTGTCTCCAAAAAGAAGACGAAGGGGGGTGGGGGGAGAGAAAGTAGAAGGAGAAGGCTTTTCTGAGAGCTTCTGTTCTGGTTGGGGAAGGAAAAACTAACATGAAGGGTGGTTGGGGAGTTAGAAAGGTGCTGAGGAGAAAAGAGGGAAAGGGAATTAACACCACAGCAGCTGGAGCACTGGCTCTGAGACAAACCCTGGAGAGAAGAGGAAGAAACTGGACCCAGATGTGCTGCTGACTGAAGTTGTCCTGAGAGACCAGCAGGAACCATTGTCATTTTAAACAGATAAGCACAGAGGGCTGAGCTTACCTAGAGCCCCTGGGAAAGCTGAAATTCTCTGCCTGCCAGACCCTGGGTGGTCATCTCCTTCTCTGTGTTCCTTATGGGGTGAGCTTGTTGCACCCTTCCTCCTTGCCACTCAGGTAGTTCTCCAGCCTGGTTTTTCTGGGGCGGTATTAATATCCTAGGTGTCCATTGGTTCCAATTGACCTTTTGCTTTCAGAATAACTTCTTTGTTGGTCTGTGACTGCTAAGAGTTGCTGAAAAGGCAGGTTTGTCTACATATCCAGGGTGTGGAGTTAGCTTGTATTTGCATTCAAGATGGAGCTAAATGCTGCTTGTAAAATGCTCGTCCTAGGGCAAGACACAGATACCTCTATTTCACAGTGTGGAGTAAGAGAATAGGGTTCAACCTAAAGACCATAATTATGGCCATAACTGTTAGGCCCGTTGGACACTTATTTCTTGAAATTCTCTCACACTGTGTTTTCTAGTATTTTGTCTTCTTAGATCCAAAGCATCTCTGTTATCTTCCCTTCTGGTTCGTCTGCTACATTAGAGCACTCATTCTACCCATTTGCTTTGATGGGATGTGTGCTTCTCTTAGGGTTCTTCCTAAGCTACTCTCAAGGTTCTTCCTAACAGTCCTAAGGGGCCTGTTCTCTTGGCTTCTGCTTTGTTGCCTTTTGTCACTCCCCAAACACTCTATCCCTACCTTCTCTCCTGTCTCCTTATCAGTAGACCCACCCTTCTATCTTGTGGCCCCAGGCCATAGCTTTCCCTGCCATGGGCCCTGCTTCCTCGGGTACTGATTCCTCCTTACCTCCAGGTATAGTATCTGGCATATTGGAAAACTAAAATACATAATAGGAGAAGTAAAATGACGGTTCATGTGTCTTTTAATGATGAATCTATGCTAACTTGAAGGCCACAGGGCACTTGGGACAAACTAGACAATAATTGGCCAAGTATTTCCTCCTGAGACCAGGCCTGTTGAGAGTTGAAAGGAAAACATGTCAAGACATTTATGCCCTAAACAACCTGGTCTACATTCAGACCTTTCGGTCTCATCTAATTATGTTCCTGTGTCATACTCCCCTAAAATGGGTCACAGTCAAACATGGTAGTAAGCTTTGGTCTGCTTAAGAATGATGCATCTGCCCTACACAATGAAGTATTTTCTTCCTTGGAGTGATTTTCTTTTCTTCTCTGCTCCCCCCCCCCCCCAGATTTTCAAGAGGAGATTATTTGACATCAATTGAAATGTACTTGTAGTTAAGTTCCTGTTGCAGGCTTTGTTCTTGAGCTGTTGTGGAGCCCAGCCTTCAGGGCAGAGCCAGGAAGCACTAAGCAAAGACTGCATTATCCATCCAACTGCAACTGCAGATGTAGTCTCTGCCATGGGGGAGCATTGTATTCTGTTCTTGAATTTCTTCCCAGAGGGACAACAGGACATTGCTCTTTTAGTTTTCAAGAGGACATTAAATATTCTCTCCCAACACGATTGCCATGTTTGACTTCATTCTACTCTGAGTGGGTAAAGTGTCGTCCTAAATGTTACAAGGAATATTGAGGATTCTGTTGGTGTCATAATTTCTCTGTGAGACTCTTTGGGAGATTATAAGTTATTATGTAGCTTCCCTGGACCTTCCAGATGGGAAAGATGATTAAGAGCTAAATTGTATGCTTGCCTTTCAGTGATACTAAATTATAAAATCGAGTATTATACTGGAAATAAGAGTCATAACACACACACACACACACACACACACACACACACACACACACACACACACACAGGGGAGTATGGTCTCCAGGGATAAATGCTAGGAATACACTTCCAGAAGATGAGTTAGAAAGTGGAGTACAGGGGCAATCTTACTGAGCAATTCTAGGTAAGAATAGAGTTGATTGGTACAAGCTGAAACAAAGCACCAACACATGATTCGAGTGGGCTGAATGGATGTGGCCTCATCTCCATCAATTCAGCCTTAAATACATCCTCCTTTAAGTACCTGATGAAACGCCTTGATTGTTGTTCTGAAGTGTCTATTCAGCAGGGTTAATTTCTCTTCTTTCTAAACTGTGTGGTCCTAAAATGTATGCTTCCTCTTCTTGTGCACATACATAATGTATATCTATGCATACATTATTCATATGTCTTAAAATCTTCACAGATATTTTATCTTAAAATCCCATTGCTTTGTTTCTGGTTTTTCCCACCATTCTGTTCATTTTTTCCAAACATCTTCCCTACAGCTCATTCTGTCTAAAATAATCTGATGAGATTTACTATAAAATATTGACAACTTTATTGAGTTCTTCTGTGTAACTTATATATCATCTATAAAGTGCAAATTCTATTTAGGAGCTTTCTTTTAAGATTTGAAAGACACTTGGCTTCTAATGCAGTGTTTTAAAAAAAATCTATGCTATAGCCTTCAGTGGTTTCCAAAAAAAACGTTACCATTCCCTTTCACTCCTTTGGGTGAGGTTTCTTAATGACATTTGTATGCCTTGTATTTATAGCCTTACTCTGAAAGTCTGTGTTCTTAGTGCTAAAATATCAGCATAAATTGACAGATAAAATTTGATAACATCTTTTGAAATGTATTGTGAAATGATTTGTTGATCATTTATTTAATACTTGTTTCTTTGACTCCTAAAACTCATTTAAAATCAGCTAGCTAGTTAATACTAAATATTCAAAGTAAGGTATCTTCCAACGTGTGTGTTTGTGACTCATCCTGGGAATTAGAGCATGAATTGTCATGCAGTCCCTGAAGGTAAGAATTATTGGAGTTTATAAATATTTTTAAATTATATGTGTTCCATAAGCTTCTTGGGTATTTTTATTTTATTTTCAGTGTTTTAGACAGGGTTTTTCTGTGTAATGGCTCTGGCTATCCTAGAACTCACTCTTTAGACCAGGGTGGCCTGGAACTCACAGAGATCAGCACCTCTGCCTCAAGTGCTGGTATTAAAGATGTGTACCACCACTACCACCACCACTGCTGGCTAGCTTCCTAATTGGGTTTCCTTGATAATAATTATTGATGATAGTAATTGGTCAATTAAGTAGTATTGGTGGAGCACACTTTAAATCATAGCACTTGGGAGGCTGAGGCCAGTGGCTCTCTATTGAGTTCAAGGCCAGTCTGATCTACATATGGAGGTCCAGGACAGTCAGCTAGCTACATAGTCTCAAAAAAAAAAAAAAAAAAAAACCCAAATACATAGTCTTATGAATAAAAGGTGGAGTGTTGTTAAAATATCAATGTATCAATGTGTTGCTTGTGGTTTTCCTATAATAAAATTAGCCACATTTTAGTATTTTGTTTTCTCACTTTTTTTTTTTTTAATTAATTCCCTCTTAGCTGGGTGTTGGTGGTACACACCTTTGGTCCCAGCACTCAGGAGGCAGAGGCAGGCGGATCTCTCTGAGTTTGAAGCCAGCCTAGTCTACAGAGCGAGTTCCAGGATAGGCTCCAAAGCAATACAGAGAAAGCCTGTCTCAAAACACACACACACACACACACACACACACACACACACACACACACACACACCATTTATTCCCTCTTGAATATTGCCTCATATTTTCCTGGTCTAATTTAGAATCTCTGTCCTATTACTGTTTGCAAGTATAAAATTTAACAGGGTGTCTTTTGTGAGAGAAGCTGATCTAGAAAACTAAGACTATGGTGAGTAGATTTACTTTCCCTTGCTTAAATAAAGTACTATTTCTTTTCCCTGTGAAGCACCAAGATTTCAGTTGCAGAAATTTATCCAAAGCTGAACAAAAGAAGAAACTTTAAAAAGGATTATTCAAATTTTCGATGTGTAGGGAATAAAAAGGATTATTCTAATTTTTGATTTGTAGGGAAGACCCATTTGCAGTTATGTCATTTATATTCCCTAAGCACTAGCTTAAACCAAGCAAGCATAGGATAATGTATCCAACATCAGTTTAGATTCCCGGAAGTACTGTAATAACAGATGAGCCACAGCTAGATGATCTCCACATACTCAACCCTCGAGCAAGCACACACTGGAAACCCACTGTCTGCCAGGTCTTGTGACTCACAGATAAATACAGTTTTATGCCTGGCCAGGAAGAAACGTGTAAATAGATACTAAGGCCATGCTGAACGATGGGGAATGATGGAAGTACGCACAGGGAGGGATAAGGGGAGTGGTTTCTGCCAGCTTATTCCTTATTTTAAGTTGCTAGTTTGAACTACTGTGTGCTTATTGGCAATTTCCAATTTACAGAATAGAACATTACAGATTGCAGAGTTAATGTAAAGGATTTTGAGGGAAGCTCCTTTCAAGCTATAATTTTAATGTTGAAAATTAAAAGTTTAAATTACTAAGAATTCCATAACTTGTACTTTAAATGTAACTTTTTTTTTTTTTAAGTACAGTTTAGCTGGACATTGTGGTACATGACTTTAATTCCAGTCCTCAGGAGCCAGAGACAGGTGGATCTCTATGAGTTCTGTATGGTGTATGATCCAGACCAATCAGAGCTATGCAGTGAGACCCTGTAGTGTTGTTTGTTTATTTGTTTTGCAAGCATAACTTTCATGAATTTAAACTACTTTAGTTTTCATTTGGATATACTAAACTTTGCTTAGAATTGTAGCATATACATCTGGATAAATGAATGGATTTGTGATTCATCCTGTTTATAGTACTTCCAGATATACTTGCAAGCAATGCCCAATCACTGAAATAATCTACAATTATTAAAGTTCAACCTTAAAGCTTGAATTTAGGGGAAAAAAAAGTATAGCACAGTAGCACATGCCTGTAATCCCAACATTTGAATATAGGAGGATCAGAAGTTCAAGGTTATCCTTAGCTACATAGCAAGTTCAAGGCCATCTTGAACCATGTCTCAGAAACCACCACCAGTGACAAAAACACAATATAATATTCTTATATTTCTAAAGGTTTTACTGTTGTTAACTAATATAAGCTGGTATCTCTGAAATATTTTAAATAAATACATGTTTTGTAAATAAATTTGTATTTGTCCATTAGGATTACATTCTGATAAAGATAAAATAATAATTTCTTGCCTGTTAAAAAGGTGTTTTCCTAAAACCCAAGGGAAGAGCTGCCTCAAACACAAATTATCAGTCTTCATAACGTGAGGGAGAGTGTCAAAATCTTACAATGATGTCTCTTCAAAGAGAGATGGCTTTAAGAATTGAGCATTGCCTGATGGAAAATAATCATACATAATTATTATCAACAGATAGAACATACAGAAGTGTCAGTAATCGTGTGTGTGTGTGTGTGTGTGTCTGTCTGTCTGTCTGTCTGTCTGTGTCTGTGTGCTATTTGTATCTGTGGATGTGTATGGGTATATATGTGCATATACATATATGCACTTGAGTGTGGAGATTAGAAGTTCATGACAAGTGTCTTCCTTGATTGCTCCCCACCTTTATCTTTCTAAGATTTATTTATTTATATATTATGTGTATGAATGACTTGCTTACCAGGTGTTATATTACAGGCTATTGTAAGCTGCCATATGGTTGCTAGGAACTGAGCAAGTGCTCTCTACCTCTGGACCATCTCTCTCTTTCTCATTTAATTTTTTTAGGTCAAAACCTCTCACCCAACCTAAAGTGCATCATTTTGGCTACAGTGGCTGACTAGTGAGGTTTGGGTATCCCCCTGCCTCCACGCTTTCCTCTCTCACGAGCCAGTTTACACCTGATTTTTTACATGGGTGTCAGAGATCTGAACTTAGGCCTTTATGTTTATAAGGTGAGCGTTTTATCCACTGAGCTGTCTCCCAGGCCTGATGATGGGCCTGATGGGTTTTTGTTTGCTTGGTTTTATACCAAAGTCAATAGTAGGAAAAAACTTGCTTAACCCTGTTTAATTTCTTAGATGATTTTAAATGCTTAGAGGGAGCATCGGTTTTACACTCAGAATATCCAGTACTCATGATTACATAGAGGAAAAGCCTTGGGTGCATTAGAAGCTCCTAGGATGACTGTGCACTTTTGTCATCTGTTAAGTAGGGAATCCAGTGTCCAGAAGGAGGTGGCTAAAAAGATGTTTGGACCAGACATCAGAAAATGAAGATAATTTTAGATAACTTTAGTGAGTTTATCATCACTCCACTAGCTGATTACAGAATAATAATGGACATTTTCCTACTGAGTATACAGTATTTTCAGTACATTTGATTTTTTTTTTTCATAAAGTCAGGAAAATCACAAAATGATCTTATCCTGACAATGGAAAAGAAGCTGTTAAAGCTAACACAAAGATCCTAAGCCTTAAATGTGCCATCCTGGGCTATTTTGTTGTTGACGTGTGATTGATTACTCAGGTTACTTGAGAAAATGATCGTGTCAGTGCAGATAGATACCTCATTTAAGAACAACAAATGAAGCTGGGCTAATCACACAAGCCTATAATTTCAGTGACTCTAGAGAGAGACTGAGGGAGGTGGATCACAAATTCAAGGCCTGCCTGGCCTCTTGAGTGAGCTCCAGGCTCTGCTTGGACAACTTAGTGAGACTGTATCTCAATAAACAAACAAACAAACAAACAAACAGGATCTCAGTGGTGGAGAACTTGCCTAGCATGGGCAAGGTGCTAGCTTTAGTCCCTTGTATCTTTTAAACAAAAGACAAGGAATGCCAAGAGATACTCAAGTGTGAAAGAAAGCCCAAAGACAGCTGGACCAGCTACACAGTAGTGAAACATAAACCGACACTCTTGTGTAATAGCAGTCTTCCTTTGGTTCTGACATGTAAATATTCAAAACTACAGTTTGGCCAATTTTGAGGAAAATAATCTGTTTTTGTGCTTGTCACATGGTATAGGCTACTATAGACAGACTTTATAGGATATATTTTTGTTTTCCTTCATGTATCTGGAGCCTTGATTAAAAAACCTTTGCAGTACTTACACTGGCAGTACCTAGTTACAACTCTTGTGAGTGTGTTTTCTATGGTGTATGGGCAGTCTTGGGAGAAAAGTTAAGTGAAAGGGATAGGCTTTCGATATGTAATGTATCTGGTGGCTCTCTGTTGTCAGGATCTTAACATTTTGGTTTCAAGGTTACTTTTGAGGAAGTGGCTTAAGGTACAGTATTGAGCCTGCCTGCCCTGCCAAAGTCTACCACTCATCTTTTTAGTTATTAAGCTGTGTTACTAAGCTGTGATGACCGTAGTATCAACTACTGACTTTTCTCCAGTCTGTTGATCTGGTACCTTCAAAACAACACAAGTCCACAGGAAGCCCCCCTACAGGAGTCTGTTCCTTTCCATAGATGATTCCTCTTGTCATGATGTCATTTATTATCTTACTATGTCACACCAAAAGTGTGTATGGAATTTTTCTATTCACATAAGTGTACTGAACCTAGAAGCACACTTCATTTCTGCCCTAGCCCCCCACATAGACATTACCATGGCAAAATGTCTTCCTGGTTCAAAACTTTTTAAATGTCTGGAAATAGGGTCATTCCTTATAAGAGGTAATGTCCTAGAGCAGTGGTTCCCAACCTTCCTAATGCTGTGACCCTGTAATACAGTGCCTCATGTTGTGGTGACACCCAAGGATATAATTATTTTGTTGCCACCTCATAACTATAATTTTGCTACTCTGATGAATCATAACATAAATATCCAATGTGCAGAATATAAACCCAGAGATTGAGAACCCCTGCCCTAGATATTTAAGGGCTGCTGAGATTTCCACTTAATCTTGGATTTAGCAATTTTAAGCCCCGATTAAGCACAAATTATATCCTCCACAAACATGTGAAAGCATTCCCACACTCCACTCATGTATGCGCGTGCACACACACACACACCATACAGCAACTTGCAGTGCCACCAACTGTTTCCTTAAAAATGGTGGCATTTAGTTGGTTTTGACCTCCTCCCTCCCCATTCTCTGCCTGTTTCAACTGTTGTGAGTGCATCCCAAGAAAGGATGTGTGTACTTGCTTGTTTTGGTTAAGAGAGTTTTTAACCACTAACTAAAATGTATCGTGTGATACTTTTTCAATGCTGTGGCTCATGAAGAAGGATGCCAGTAGTGGCCATTTTCTTTAAACTGTTGTTTCCCAACGGGCCACGTAACTGCAGAAGCATCCCGGAACCTCTGATTTCATACCCACTCTTCATGACTGTCACCTGCCCTGAAGACCGTTTTTATAGTCCTTTTAGATTAGTGTCATCTTTACTAAGGCGTGGTCATCCTGGAAAAAAACGGGACATACAGAAAGGATTTGGGAGTTCAGGGCAGGGAGTGTTTTAAAATATCAGGTAGACAGTGACTAGTCTGACCTCAGTTCTATTTCATATTACCATCTGGTGATAAGTGCTTGTATTCTCTGTTCTTTTCCACCTTTGTGAATGTAATCATCCTGCAAACGTAACTTCTGGGTCTCTGCGCTCCTAGTCAACAGTGATTCATTGGCTTTGGCTGTACAGTAAGTCAGTCACTGTTATAGTGCTGTGAGTCATGGAGGCTTCTGAGTCATTTACTCCCTGGAAGATGGAGTGCACAGCTTTGCTTCTCAAAGGAATTAAAAATTACACTGCTTTAGAGCCTGAGCTCTCTGAATCATCTAACCTTAAGAGATGACATGATTATTCCTAATTGACATGGGGGTTGACAGACTCTCCTAGTGTTTGGTTCTACCTTCACAGTTAATAGACATACAGGCGTTGAGAAGCCAGGAGATTCCATTTTTCTGGCACTGTTATATATCATTAGAGCACAATATCATGCAGAGAGTATAGTTGTGTCCCCAGTGAATTCATAAGGTACTGCCAGTAAGGGTCTGCCTGCTGATCCGAGCCTGTGGATCCCAATTCTATATCCTTCGTTCTTTGTCTTTTCCTTTTCTTCTCTGTCTCTCTTAAGTTCAAAAGCATATATTTTAGAATTCATTTATTTAGTAAATTTTTATTGAGGAATTCCATACCAAGACAGATTCTAAAAGCATAATAGATACTGTTGTCCTTTTACCAAACTTCCAGTCAGGTACAGGTAGCCTTCCACCTACCTTTGCATATAAAGTTTTGTTGAACATAATCATCCTCATTTATTTACATATCTGTGACTTCTTTCACACTACAATAACTGAGTTGAATAGCTGAAAGAAAGACCATGTAGTTTGCAAAGTAAAAGAGAATAAAAGTACTGTTGACTCTTAGGTAAACTTACTCAGTCCCTTCTTCTTAGGTAATAATAGAGACATTACATGGATGCAGCCTGGAGTGTAGAAAAATCTTGTCAGTGCTGTTAGAGAATGCCTGCTGAGACCTGTGGCCACAGGTAAAATAGAAGCAACCAAAGTTAATATCTTCATATTTGATTTTAGGAGAATCCTTCTAAATGTTGTGAGGGAAGAAACGATGAGGGGAGGCTGTGGGCGCATAAAGAAGGGAAGCATGAGCGTGGCATGGGTATCCAGAGCAGGGCCTCTTCAGCCAGTCAAAGTGCAGATTGTAATTTCACTTGGTACTGATTCTGATCTCAGATAATTTGGTCATCTCCTTCTGAATTATAATGACCATGCCTCATTCATGAGATTACACAAGCTCATGTATGAGAAGCATTTGGAACACAATGTTCACAATCTTCCAATTGTCACTGGTACTACTATCATAATAGTCTTCCCTAAAGGGGATTAGCCAAAATTAAGTAAATCACAGTGAGGATAATGGAAGCAGTCAAATTCCGTAGCTACCCAGGTGACAGAATTGACAGGGAATCATAAGGGACTGAATGTCAGTAGAACAGAATGTCAACAAGAAGTTGACATGAAATGTAGCTTTGAACTTCATCAGCCCAATAGAGGGTGGGTATCCCGGGATCTGAGGTAGAGAAGACTGTGATGAAACCTTTATGTGCGGCAAAGGGTAGGTTCTGTTAGAGATAAAGTTGATAAATGTAAAGGATCAGAAAACAGTTGTGTACATTATCTGGAAATCAGAATTGTGGTGTGGCCTGGGGAAGTGAACAGAAGAAACCACCAGTGTAAAAGTGGTCACTGAGCTTAGAAGAAAGTGAGGTAACCAGGGACAAAGATAGAACACACTTGTTATAGAACCCTAAAATACACTAACACCTTAAAGCTGACAACCGTTAAGTCAAAGAAAAGATTAAAACAATGCTTAGTAAAAGACACACGTGAAGTGATACTCCATCTCAAATCCATTTCATGTACTATTCCACATTCTTCTGATACTGCTTCCTTTTATGAGACATTGGGTAAGAGTCTTAGGGTTTCTACTGCTGTGGAGAGACATCATGACCACAGCAACACTCATAAAGGAAAACATTTAATTGGGGTAGCTTGCTTACAATATAGAAGTTCAGTCCATTATCGTGGTGGGGAGCATGGTGGCCCACAGGCAGACATGGTGCTGGCTACATCTTCATCAGAAGGCAACATGAAGTGCTGTGTGAAACTGGGAGGTATCTTGAGCATAGGAGATCTCAAAGCCAGCCCCCACAGTGACACACTTCCTTCAACATGGCAACACCTCCTAATAGTGCCACTCCCTATGAGACTGCAGGGGCCACTTACATTCAAACTACCACAATAAGTTAGTGTGTGGTATGGCTCTTCCAACCACTTGTTCAGATCCAATGCCATTTCCTTTCTACAGATTCTACCAATTCTCAAAATTCTTCATAATATGAACATTTGAAGGGAGAGAACTTCTGCCTTCTTATGCTAAATTTGGTTCAATGTCAATAGCTTTGTTCTCACACCCTGCAGTGTTTTCTAATGATTTCTGTTTTGATTCATCTACAACACTGCACATTTGGAAAGAGCCAGCAAACAGATTAGAGAAAGTGGCACACTACCCTCATTGGAACTACTTGTTGGCTTCAATACTTGCCCCTCTGTTGCAGAATTAGTCATACTTAGGGTGCATTCTTCTTATGATTGCCTGATCCTGAGGGACTCTCCAATCCTTCATGAACATTTTTTTGGCCAGGTGACCTTCTAGTTACTTATTTTTATTGTTTTAAGTTAGTGTATAAAAGTATTGAGTTTCATTGTGGCATTTCTGTGCATCTGCATGTGTGTGTAAGAGAGAGATCATATTTTGTTTTCATATTATATTCTCCTTTCCTACTGCCCTCTCGTGTGTCCCCTGCCACCCTCTGGCTGCCAGCCACCCCCAGGATCCCCCTCTTCTGCCTTCTTTTTGCATTGCCTTTTCTTTTCTAATTGTTTGCCTCTGATGTTATTAGGACCCAAAGTTAGATTCAAGCATAGTGTCTTCTACACAGCCATGGGCACAGAAGCTTGATCCAAAAGCTATGTCTTCTGGAAGAAGGGCATCACATTTATGTAATCAAGCTATATTGCATCTTGTATTTCATGCTTTAGGGACAACTTTAAAGTGACCTCAAATAATGACTTGTGTAATTCACCTACTTCTAGTCTTTACACTTTTTGTTATCTTTGGGCCATTTTATAATATTGAGAAAGAATTCTTGTCCACTGAAATGGAAATTGTGTATAACAGAATACAATTGATTGCTGCCCTGTCTAAACTAATATTCTTGACATTTATGTACTTGTTTGTTCTTTGAGTTTATCCTTGAAACCATTGTAACATGTTTATAGGTTCTTGTTAGTGGAGTAACAAATGTCTACATTCCATGTTAAAATCACTTGTTTTATAAACACACATGTATGTTCATATGCATCTCTAGAGAAAATCATAAGCAGTCGTTAGCTATTGATTTCCAGTACAGAAGGAAAGGTAGAAAAGCTTGCTTTTCATTTTGTGCCTATTGGACCTATAGTTTATTGGATACTATAATATTACTCAAATAAATGAATAATTTTAAAAAAAAATCATATTGAATTCTCTAAAGTCAGTCCTTAGTTACTCCTTACCTAGATTCCCATGTGGAATATCATACATAATACAGAAATTTCTATCTGTAATAAATTGCAAGTAGGTAGCAGCCTAAACACTTGGTTGTGCCTGGAACTCTTACATATTCTTTAAAATGAAGTTTTGAACTTTAATTCTCAGGGTCATGCAATTTAAAATTTTGAGGGGGGTTGAGCTAGCTCTGTTATTGACCTGTTAGAGGATGGTGTAATTGAAACATGGAGTAACTGGGCAGACAAGTTGGCCTACTTTGCAGTTCACAGGGAGCCTTGCGTTACCCAGCTGTGCTGGCTCTATACCTCCTATGCCCAATTACAGCTAACTCTCTGCCTTTAAGCAAGTAGCTCTTAGTAGCTCTCAGGCTTAGGTGCATATTACACAACCTGGGGTGCCTTTAAAACTCTGCATGCCCAGACCAATTAAATCACAGTGCCCGAGAACTGGCACTTTAGTATTCTTTAAGGTCCCCTGAGATGGTGCTAATGTCGACAAACACCACTTTATGAAAAGAATGGCATTGGCTTGGCAAAAGGTTAACATAGTGTACCTCAGAAGCAACAGCACTGAGGATTTCTGGTGAAAGATCTATGTAGGTGGAGAGGGTCCAAACTGAAAAGAGAGCACCACTTACCAAATATTCTTACAAGCAGGGCCTGTCTTTACCATATTACCTGGATGTGGCAAAGTCAAGTGCAGAGAGAGATTTAAAGGCCGTGGTGCCTTGGTTACAATTATTTGAGTTTTGTTTGTTTCTACTTACTCTGAGTGAGTAGAAAATCCTGAATTGGGATCAAATGCATATGTTTACCTTGTTCCTCTGCCATTTTGGGCACAAAGCCAGTTGGCTGTGTGACATGCATCTGATATCATTGCTACCATATGGCTGTATTGCTAACAAAAGGTTCTATTTGTCATATATCAACAGGCTAAAAAACATTGCTGTACCATAAGACCAATTAAGTATCTGTCTCAGTCATTGAGAAATCTTTTAAAGAGAGTTAAATTTATGAAGAGACAAGTAAAAAATGTGTTCATTTATTTTGAAATAATAAGGTGAGAAAATAGCCTTTTTGATCCAATCTGAAAGATGTCTTCCAGTACAGCATCCTGATTAATGGTATCCTGCTTGCATTTCACATTTTAAACTGTTTTGTCATTGCCTCAGCCTTTTCTTGAACATGAAAGTTTGTAATATGAATTCTGCTGTGGTTGGTGTGCCTTCATGTACTCATTGTATATCCCCTCCCTTTTGTATAGGAAGACAGAGATGTCAATAACCCTATGCCTAACCGAGGAGGCAATGGATTAGCTCCTGGGGATGACAGATTCAAACCTGTGGTACCATGGCCTCATGTTGAAGGAGTAGAAGTGGATTTAGAGTCAATTAGAAGAAAAAACAAGGCCAAAAATGAACAGGAGCGTCATGCTGGAGGAGATTCCCAAAAAGACATAATACAGAGACAGTTCCTCACATTTAAGCCTCAGACTTTCACCTACCATGATCCTGTGCTACGCCCAGGGGTCCTCGGTAACTTTGAACCCAAAGAACCCGAGCCTCATGGAGTGGTTGGTGGCCCTGGAGAGAAAGCCAAGCCATTGGTTCTGGGACCAGAATACAAGCAAGCAGTTCAAGCCAGCATTAAGGAGTTCGGATTTAACATGGTGGCAAGTGACATGATCTCACTGGACCGCAGCGTCAATGACTTACGCCAAGAAGAGTAAGCACGCGTCATCTTCTTTCTAAACTTGGGGCAGCTACTGTTTTTATAGATCCTTAGGCTCAGGGAGGTTGTTAGGGATGATGAAAATATCTGTTTCTTTGTTCAGGGAAATAAAAGGACCCTTGTTGAGTGAAATGATCAGAAGGAAGAGGTCTCTATTTGTGTCATCATATTGAAGATATGAAGTGCTAATTTCTGGAATCTCCTACTTTGGTAGTAGCCAAAATATGGCCTCCAGACTAGCACCAGTCTATGAGTATTTTGTTTTCAGTTCACAAAATATAAGTAAGCTTGAACCAGAATGAAAATACACTGCACTGCTAGATAATTTATGTATTGAATGGTACAACCTCCTCTGTGTGTTTTCATTCTGGGACAGGAAAGCTCATCATCTGTGAAACAGTAGCGAATACTAATGCTGCTTTGGACATCTCATGTCCATAACTGGATTTATGCTTTCTTTGACTTTCTCCCTCCATAGTGAAACAGAAATCGAAACAGTTGAGTGTATGCAAGAGAGGTATTCAGAGAAAACTGTGGTCTACACTTTTAAACTATTTTCATGTGTTACAATTTTTAAGTGAAGGATTTTCTGCTCTTAGCTTTTGATAGACAGTGATTATTGAGTAAATTCAAAGCTTTCTCTTCCAGTTTATTCAATAATTGGTTCTACTACTATGGGATCTAAGTAGCTTTCATGATTGTGAATGCAGATTTAATTCACTATGACTAGAAAACTCTTAAAAGGTATTATTCCTGATGTGCTGTTACTGTAATCTTTATTTTAAAAGGTTAACACAGCAGGTGCACACACCACTATATCCACCCACAAACACACATGCACGGATGGACCAGCATTCTTTAGGACTGCATGACAAAATTCCCAATATAATGCTATTCCTTAGATTTTTGACATTCATACACTTAGTATTCAGACTGAGAAGTGATGAATGAAATATGAAAAAAACGTGGAAATTGAGGAACAGCTCTGTGATGGTGAGAGACATCCATCTTATACAGAGAAGCATCAACATCTCGTGGGCACTATGAAGGGAGAATCATAGGACAGTTTGTTCCTACTAGAGCCTGAGTCATAAGATTGCCAGATGTAACAGCTCAAAATACAGTATACTTAGTTTAGGTCTGAATTGCAGATAACTAATTTAAAACTTTAAATTGTTGTCAAACATGGGCATATCTTAAGGTTTTTTGACTTACTTGGAATCCAAATTTAACTGGGTATCCCATATTTTATCTGGCAACCTTCCCAGTCAGGTGTGAAGATGGATGTGACAGAGGTTGGACCTGCCATGTAAATGCTCTTTGGCTCTGGTAACTGGATTGTAGAAAGCTTGAGTGTGTTCCCATTATCTGAGCACAGAACTCATTTGTGTGCACCAGTGTTCTGTGTGCTCTTACGCTACTGTTGGAGGAAGAATATGGGAAGGGGAAAGTGTCCATCATTTGTTGTCTTTCTCCTGCATGCCAGAATGTCCTGCTATTCTGGAATTGCTAGAACGGTTCTTGCAACCAACCTGTGAGAGAAGCCTCACCTGTGTATATAACGCCTAAGGCTTAGAATCGTATAAACCCAACAAAGTAGCAAAGGTAAGACTCATCAGTAGGCATGTGTGTGTGACAGTATGTACTGTGTATTTTTTTTAATATGTAGTTTAAGACACCAGTGCAAGCATAGTTCATTTCTAATATAAACGTATGGTAGGGAAATCATATTGCATACCGTTCATAGGAGAGAGGACTTTGGTTGTCACCACCAAAGGCAGCATGTCTGATCACCCTCAGAACTGTTTTCTTTTATTGCCACTGCCACTGTCTCTCTCCATCAGCCATGTCTTTCCTGAAATCTGGCAAAAAGCTTGCTACCTGCTCTCTCTATTTCTGTTATTGCTTGTTATTCACACAGCGACCAGTGTGATTCTCTAGGAGCCCTAATAAGGTTATTCTCTGCCTTTCCATTGAACTTGAAATAATGCAAACCTGTAACTTGTAGCAACCCTTGCTCTGTGACCTTGCCTTGCAACCCTCCTTTTGAAT
This sequence comes from Phodopus roborovskii, assembly GCF_943737965.1. Taxonomy (NCBI): domain Eukaryota; kingdom Metazoa; phylum Chordata; class Mammalia; order Rodentia; family Cricetidae; genus Phodopus; species Phodopus roborovskii. The sequence continues at coordinate 10,229,563 of NW_026126410.1, read as the reverse complement.
CATGTTCTTCACCTCATCTCCTGCCTGTGTAGGCCCATCTCAAGATTCCTGTATCTGCTCTCCTTCTGGCTTGCTTCCTCCCTTTTTATCACAGCTGGATTCTTCCCATTCTTTACCTCTTACTTAGTTGGACCTCTCTACCTTTAGGATCTAATTTGTAATGCCTCATTTTATTCTGTTCATTCTCCATAGCAGCTTTGCTTCCAGTACTCGTCAAATCCCCAAATTAGATGCTGGCTTATTTAATTAGCTTTCTTTCTTATCAGATGATAACAGAGGTTGAGAACTTTGTTTTCTTCACTAGGTACTTCTAGGTCAGTAGGACCACACTGGTAAATATGTCTTGAGGAAATGAGTGAGTGAGTGAGTGAGTGAGTGAGTGAGTGAGTGAGTGAGTGAGTGAATAAATGAATGAACGAACGAACGAACGAATGAACGGAGTCTGCCATAGTTCTGCCCCTGGCTTTGTTACCAGACATGAGATCTTTGATCTGCCATTTACCTTCTCTAACTTTAGTTTTTAATTCTTAACAATAGGTTTGACAGTATTGATCTGTCAGGGCTGAGATTAGAATTTAATGGCATAGTAAACCTAAGGTCTTTTCTTACAATCCTGTTAATTAAAACCTAAAGTATTATTGGCTCATTGACTGCTATAGAGATTTCCCAGCACCTTATGATTACATTTAAAAGTGGTCAGTTCTGTTTAACCTTGGTATTCTCTATCACTCTTCTGAAGACATTAATGTCATTACTGCCTAATCTAACTACCTTCCCTCTGTTTGCAATGTCCCTTCCTGTCCCTCTTCATGCCTTCATTAGACCAATTTTTTCCCATATTCTATTCTCTTGCACAACTGCAACAGAACCTAGAAATAACACATGCATTCGTGTATCATTTCTATTAAGTATTGTTGTTGCCCATCAAATAAAATGCTCTGACACTCTATCTTTATGTTTGCTCCCGAGCCTTTCCTTGAAGTTTTTTAGTAATGATGCTCCCTTCTTTGAAACCATATTTCAAAAGAGACTAAATATAATTACCATCAGAAACACCTGTAATTTTTTTATTGGATTCCTTTACACACACACACACACACACACACATGCACGCAGACACACAATGTCAGAGCTAGGGAGATAGTTCAGGGACCAGAGTGGGTCCCTAACACTGGTGTAAAGCCGAGCAGCTGTGGCATCCTGCCTATGATCCCAGCACTTAAAGGGCAGAGAAAGGAAACAGCAGGAACAAGCAACTAGCCACACTAGAACTGGTGAGCTCTGGATTCAGCAAGAGAGACCCTGCCTTAATGTTCCATTTTGGTGTTGGAGTGTGACTGGAGAAGACACTGAGTCTAAACTTCTGGCTTCCACGTGTGAATACCACATACAAGCAAGAAACCAAACACAACTTCATAGCTTTTATTCCTCCTTGAATTCTTAAAACTTAATGTAAAGTAACAAATAGTTTCATAGATTTATGTTAGAATGTCAACTATCTTAAGAGCTTTGTCTAAAATACAATTTAAAATAACGACAACCCCCTGGTTTTGCATATGATCTAGTGTGTCTATTAGTACTTTTATGCTTTTACTGACAGGATGTTAATGACATGCATATTGCATACACCACCCTCTTGCACTTCCCCACCCCCAGTAGAGAATGTGCTTCTTAATGCCACCAGAGACTGTAGGGTGTGGCCAGTGCTCTGCAGCTGTACCTTGCCTGTGTCATTCACATAAGGGAGGACCTGCAAAGCTTAGAGACCTGCTTTGGGTTGTTGGTCCAGCTGTGACATCTAACACTGTGGTTAACTTGCTCATTCTTGTGGCTGTTCCAGAGATGTCTCTGATGAATGTTCTGTGCCCAAGCAGCCAGAGAGCTGCCGAGCTGCCCAGCTGCCAGCATGACTCATGGATATAATGCTTTGAATTGCATTCACTGGCTCAGTAATTTGCTGGTTGTTGATAGCTTATTAAGAGGCTAACAGCATTTGGAGTGAACTGAAGCCTCCATCTTTTTTTTTTTTTTTTTTAAATACTTAAGCCAAGAATGACCTCTCTTGCCTTCATGTTTATTTTTAACAATGAAGTATAATTTATTATAATTCAACAAGTCTTAACTGGTATATCCAGTTAGCTGGCCAGGGGATCTAACAATGAGAAAATACAGTATTTGTCCCCAAGAAACTTACCATCTGTCCTCAGGGAAAAAGGAAAGAATGTCCTAATATAAACTAAAGGAGTCATAAGAAATGTGTGAGCATAGACAAGGTTCATAGCAGTAAGTGCTCACGCGGAGAAGGGCTAGTTAGTACAGGATTCAGGGAGAAGACACTGGGGAAGACCCCTGGAAATCATAGGTAGAATATTCTGAGGAAGAAGGTACAGTAAAATACACGAAGGAATGGTCCAGTTTTCTTGAAACAGAAAGTATTTGGGGGGGGGGGGACAACAAACAAAGCTGGTACCATAGGTAGGGCATTGGCAGTCTGTAATACCATGAAGTTTATTCTAGCTTGGAAGTCAGAAGCTGATGCAGAGAATTTTAAGACTGCTAGACCAGTGTCTAGGGTGGATCTGGGGAAACCAGTTAAGGGGTTAGTGGTAGCAGATAGTAACTCCAGTAGGGGTTACAGAACCAGAAAAAAAGAGACAGAAGAAAACAGTAGGTCTTTGCAGGTGATGGAGTGAAAGGAAGAATCAAAGGTAAATTCATGGCTTGCAAGTCCCGTAACATAAAGAAATGGTGCCAGATACAGTCTTGAAGAATTGTCTAGGACAAGATTTTCTGCCCAAAGCCCATTTGCCTAAACCAGTTTATTCCCTGACTTTCGTGAATTCATGAAGCCATCCAGCAGGACAAACTCGTCTCTATGATGAAGTGGTTAAGATAAAGTATCATCTAACAAAGTTTATGATTTTCTTTCCATTACTGTGAACTGCTGATACAGACACATGAAAAAGAATTCTGTCCTTTTTCTGTTCAGGAAGGCAGCCAGTCAGAGGTATAGAATCGAAGCTGGGTTTGTTTCAAAGAAATGAATTAATATTTTGACTTGAGCAAATTCATCTCCTTCTAATATTTAACCTTACCTCCCACTTAATGCCTTTTGCATCTCAGTTTATAAAGCTATCTTAGTTGCATTTGTAAAGTGTAATAATAGATGTTAAAGTGCTTTGAAAACTCTAAGAGCTACAGAAAATTTAATACAATTGTTAATAACATTCTTAGTTCTTAAGCTGTTCTGTGGAACACGGAGAAGCTTTGAAAATAGTTAACAATTATCCCCATACCTTATACATACGAAATCCTCTCTTACCAGATTTCAAAATAAATATTGACTTCTATGCTCTAATTTTATATTTAAGGTGAATTGTGGTAGTGAGATTTTTCTTATTCTTTAAAGGTTCTCTTTAAGATCTGGGTTTTCTAAGATACAGTAATGTAATTTGGGAAATGGTTAGTATTTGAAAAATGTCATTTCATTAAAATGCTATAGCTTTCTTTTTGAGTTCTTGAGGCAGGACCTCATGTAGCGAACCAGGCCCCTGCATCTTCTTTCCTTGTGTTGAGCTTTGAGAATACCTCTATGCCCAGTCTTGTGATGTTGTTTTTAATTTCAATTTCCATTTGTCATAAGTCATAAGTTTCAGTTAGAGCAAACTAAAATTTGGAGCCACTCATAAAAAAATTAAAACATATATTTGAGTGATATGTGTCTCACATACATACATATGGATAAATGGTTCATGCAGGTGAATATACATTTCTTTACTTTACCCCAGTTTGTATTATCAGAATATATGATGAATCTTTATGAACATCTGAATATATGATGGGTCTCTATCAGAATATATGATGGGTCTATACTAAGAACAATTTTAACTCACAACCCTTTTCTCTACTGAACTCCAAAATATGTCCAAATTTTAGTTTGGCAGTGTGTGGTCTAACATATAATTCTAATATATAGCATAAGCTCATTTAAAAGGAGTTCAAGGTGAGCTGTGGTGGGTATTTTTCTTCTTGGAATCCAAAAGATACTTTCTAACTAAGCAACTTGAGTTTTTTCACTCTTGGAAAAATCTTGTGTGTTTAGGGATTTTTCTGCTCTGCTCCCCTGCTGCTGCTTTCTCCAGTAAACAGGTACATGAAGAGACACACAGGGACATACATGGCCCTCGGGAACCCCCCTCCCCCAGCTGTGACCACAGAGCTGCCTTCTGTTTTAGGTTCTGGCTAACAGCAGCAGGTGTGTTTAAGCAAACCAGAGTTGCCACAGAAATCAAGGGGTGGCCTCAAGTCACCCTTATTCCCAAACACTGAAGAGAGTACCAAATTCACAGCCTGAGGCTATAGAGGCTAGAGACCCTGACAACGTGTTGCTCCAAGTTCCCATGACCAGAGCACCAGAAATCTTAAATCCTTTTGTCCACTCTGGGCACTCCTTTCTTTCACACCCCCTGGGGACTTCACTTCCTCAAGTGTCGCTTCCTCCCATTTGCTGGTGCTGTCCCAGGGGAGTAGGCTATTTCTTCCAGTTCATGTATCTTACATATCACCCAGTGTGTCTCGTCAAGTTAGGAACACCCATTGCTCAGACTGGTTTTCCTCAACCCTCTGCTCCCCACCAGGAGTTTAAACTTGTTTTCTAGAAAGCAGCTAAAGGTATTTATGTTGGGACTAGAGAGGTGGCTCAGCAATTAGGATCAATTGTTCTTGCAGAGGACTCTGGTTTGGTTCCCAGCACCCACATGGTGGCTGACAAACATGTGCAACTCCAGTCCCAGAGGATCCAACACCCTGTTTTGGTCTCCATGGGCACTACACACATATGATGCACAGACATACCTTCAGGCAAAACACACACATAGGAATTTTTGGAAAAGTTATGTGTGGTGGCATTACTAGGTATCCTTTGCCATCCCACTTAAGTGACAGAACCTCAGGTAAACATTGGCTTTTTTGTTTCCTATTCTGGAGAAATTGCTAGAAGGTAAAGCACTTGGTTTATAACACAAATACTGAGTTAGAGCCCCACACCCATGTAAACGCTGGATCCATCCACATAATCCAGATATAAATACATGCCCATAACTCTAGTGTGGTGTCTGAGAGAATCAGGGGCTTATTGCCTGGTCAGGGAGCTTTGGGTTCAGTGGGAGACCCTGTTTCAAAAGATAATGTGGAAAGCAATAGGAGAAGACATCCGATGTTGACCTCCGACTTCCACATGTACATTTGCATAACACACACAACTTTAAAAAGAAAACCAAGTACGTTTCCTGCCTATCAGAAACACCAATGGGACCCCTGAGGGACTCTTTGTACCTGCTCTTTCAGGAATGTCTCAGTCTGGAAGGCTGTCAATCTCTGCAAAGTTAATTAGCCTTTGGCTTCTGCTCAAAGGTCAGTTCCTTAGGAAAGAGGAGAACTAATAGACCCAGACATCCCAGGCCTGTGAAGGGCTGCAGTGTGAAAGTTCAAAGCAAATAGGAAGTATAGGGCTGCCCTCCATGCCTTTGCATGATTCCTCTGGGAATGTGCTGGCTGAGACTGCCAGCAAGCGAGTGAGCGAGCAAGCGAGTGGCAGCCAGAAAGAACCATTAGACAAAACCTGTTTACAACTGTGTGTTGGCTCTTGTGTGTTTGGTAAATAGGAAAGTGGCATTGAGTTACTGAAGAGGACCCCTGAGGTTTTCTCCTGGAGGTTACTGTTTGGTGATAGGGGCAGGCCCCTCATGGTTTAAAAGGGGAACATAGCATATCTATGAAGATCTTAAGGAAAAAGGCCTTCCCTTTTGTGATGCCTTGTGGCTTCAAAACCCACAGAATTTGGCATAATTTTAGGCTCTCTAGGGAAAGTACAAGTGCATCCAGAAAAGCTGAAAGGGAGTTGATTGATGAGTAATGCCATCCTTGGATTGTGCTTTTAATTTTCCTTAAATGAGCTATACTAGAACCTAATGTCTCCCAAAATATGCAGAATGGGGAACATAAGCCTTTGGGTTTTAAGATTGCAAAGTGTGGACTACAGTATCAAGTCTGGGGATTATAATTGTTGTTTGCTTTTTTGCTTTCCTTCAGGATTTGCTCCCATAGCCAGAAAACACGGGTTTTTAAGTGATCCGGTCCTAGGCCTCGTATTTCCTCAAGTCCTAAATTTTGAGTCATCTGGTTTTATTCTGGTTTACCTTAAATCTATTCTTCCTATCTCTTGTTTTTATATATGAAAATCTACGTAGGAATATGTGCATGCCATCCTACCAGAAATACTTGGCTGTAAAGAACAGTCAAAGCCAAACCCCTGAGCAAATTGCCATCGTATGGCAAAGCTGTAAGAAAGGGAGGCATTTTCCCCATTGGAAATCAGTCATTTTATGGAAGTGACTCCCTGTCACAAAGAAGGAAAAGGAAGATACCCTACCTCTGCATTTGTTCTAGAGACAACAGGTATTGTCCTTGGGCCACACACTCAGGAGCTACTCAGAGCAGTTTAGTGAGGGAACTCACTATTGTCAGGTAGACTGTAGAACCCTGTGATGATAACCCTGCCCCCTACACTAGTGGGTGTTTTTCTTCTTGTTTTTAAAGATCAATGTTGCTGAGGGGACAGTTTGTGAATCAGATTAGAGCCAGTTAGGATGCTTTCTCTGTGTCAAGAGTGTGAGGCTGGGGTGGGGTAGGGGTGTGGAATCAGCACCATCCTTCTTCAGGAGGGATTGGGGAAGCCGTAGCAAGTACAGTGTGTATATCCCACGTGCACTTTGAATAAGTTAATTATCTTTGCTCACTGGAAGCTAAATGTTGTTGTTTTGTCATTCCTACAATATAGAAAGTAAATGTGCTAAAAGCTTAAAAAATATAAATTAAAAAAAACTCAGCACCAAAGCCAAGCTAATTACACACGTTACAGTGGTATAAATAACATACTTTAATTACATTTCAGTAATACCTTTTAGAGTGTCACGGGAAAATGGCCCATAGCTATTTCTTCCTCAGTGAATCCTGTGGGAGATTCCATCTTCAAAGTGCAGCTAACACTCTAGAGTAAAAGTCACATTTTTAATGACCCGGTAACTTATTTTAGAGTGAGCACCTGCCATTTCAATCAAAGGGGAAAATGTCTGCATTTTGTTCAGAATAGAAAGTCCCAGTGAGAAAATCAAAAACTAGAATAAAGGGCTCTGAGGAAGATTTGAGTCTCAACTGCACGTTCCTAAGGCTTTGGAGATGAGCAACTGCCACTGTAAGGGGGAGATCTGTGAGTCTTCACTGAATGAAGACAGCCTCAGCAGGCTCTTCTTCCTATGAGGCAAGAGCGCCCCCCAGAGCCCAGTGCTACTGAGCTGCAGGCCCTTGGTCTCCTCCAAGGAAGATCTTTTTCATGGATTCTTTTTTCCAGAATGAGAGGGGATTGGGCAGGGGGGGTGGGGTTGAAGGAAGACAAAGTTGCTGAAAGCTTTGGTAATGCCTCTAAAGCACAATGATTAAGGAAAGAATCAATAGGTCTTTGAAAACTGAGTCCAGTTTAATCAGCTCCTCTATGGCTCATTACTAAGAATCAGAACAACACAAGCTTTCCTTCTATTGCAAATTTCTGACCATCAGAAATCCTATTTATACTTTTTTAGCTTATTATCGTTGTAGAGATAGGGTCTCTCTTTGTTGCCTTATGTAACTTCCAACTTTGGATCCTCCTGCCTCAGCCTATTTTAGTTTATTGATAAGAACTTTATGTTGTAAAGGTGCTAGAGTCTTTGCAAAGAGGTAGTTGGCCTGCTTCTATGAAATCCTGTCTCTAGACTAATGACCCAGGAATTGTGGTGATGGGCATTGATATCTTCAGACAGAAATGGTTTTAAGTGGCATAATGAAGTTGTTTGTCATCATCATAATAATTAAAATTAAATTCATGAAGGCAACCAGGTTTCAAGCATGGGTTCTTTTTTTCTTGGCTGGGCACTTTATTGTAATAGTGATTGCTTTTGGAATTCAGGAATTTAACAAGATACCCAAAAGTTATTCATAGTTCCTGAAGCTTAGACAGAGTAGTAGGATAAATATCCTAAGTATTTATATTATATGATGTCAACTTTTTATAGAACATTATTTCTGTGACCTAAATTCTAAACTTTGAATTCATGGGCTCAGGACCCTGGGTGACTTATTCTACCCAAGGCTTTTTCTTTTTGGCAAGCTTGCCCTAGGTAGCATAAATAGACACAAAATAATTTATGCTTTTTAGTTAATCTTAGAATCTGATTTTCAGCAGGAAACTACAACTGGATGGCATCATTGGCTCTTTTCATCCCAAGTCGCATCTGATCTCAAAGGGTAAATGTGTTGTACAGTTCCTAAGTAGTAAGGTACCAGGGGCTGTGGTCCCAGACACGATGCTGTAGGACAAAGCCAGCCCTACACAGAGTGAGCTGTGTGCACATACACCTTGTGGCATTGTGGGTTGGGTTTGTTAGGGTAAAGTATGTTATTTCCAAGGGTTCTTCTCTGAGCCAGTTTCCTTATTTGTAAAAAGAGGGAATTGTAGGCATGTTTTCAGTCTGTTTCATCCACACAGGTCCTCCAGTTCCTCTCTGTAACGATCTTTTTAGACAATTCTGGACTTCCATTCTTTACATCTTCTTGGAACCCTTTATCCTTAAACCAGTCTAGAAATCACTGCCCTAGATGATCATCAGAAATATCACCTGTATCAAAATGGGCTCCTCTTCCTGTGTTCACATTCTCCGTTAGCTTCTCTACCACCTAGATTCTGAAGCTGAAGAACCAGAGAGCAAGCAGCTGGTGTTGGCTGTCAATTGCTCAAAGTTGCTACAGTTTTCTCCCTTGGTGTTGCTTTTTCCTGTATTCTCAGAGGTCTGGGGATGGGGGTTGCCAGTAGACAGCCTTTGGGCCACTGCCAGATATCACAGCACTTGTTGGAAAGTATCAATAGCTGGAGCATCTGGTACATAGACTAGGCAGCATCGAGCTGAGGCATGGCATACACTGGGTTCTTCCCAGCACATTAGCAATTCACACTTGTTTGGCAGAACTTGCCCTCTGGTGCCCAGCCACTCATTGCTGTGGCCAGTTTGGCAGAGAAAGCATCAGTCTGGCAGCAGAGAGACCAGGTTCATCCTTCTTTAGTTTCCCCAAAGTAGGCAAGGGATCAGGACGGATTAGCTAAGAAGGCCATCACCAGTAGATATTGCCAGGCTCAACCCTGTTTGCATCTCTAGAATATAGCCCTGTTAGCAAAGCCTTTGTGTACAGCAGCTCCCAGGATGGGGAAAAACCCCTCTGCTCTGTAAGTGAAGAAGTGAATGGTTATCTAGCCCTTCTTCGTGTCTAACAGCAACCGCTGTCTGCTGAACATTTGTCATGGTCTTTTACCATGCGTTTATACATTCCTGATTTTGAGGGCGTAAGAACTAATTCTGTGTGCCGAGAGGAGTCATCATCACTTATGTTTCCTTGTGTTTAAGCCTCATCAGTCTTCCCCACATGATGTCAGTCTGTGACATGGTTTGCAAACTGCCTAGCTTACACCAAGTTCCAAAATAGACCAGCTATTTATAGCAGTGATGGTGGTGTAAGGCTGGTTACACTCTGTCTCACTCTCCTTTTCTTCTCTCAAGCGATATGATACAGCATTGAATTCCTTCCATGTTCCTGTCCCTAGGGTTTTCCCTTTTGTTTGTTTGTTGTCTCCTTCTTCCTCTGAGTCCACATCTTTGCTTTCATTCCACTTCTCAAATGCCCCAATCATACTGACTAATCATCTCTAGCAACCATAAGGAAGAGTCGGAGCCACATAGTGGCTTTCAGTGGGAATGGCCTGGGCACTTTCAGAACACTTACCCAGTATCCTCCACATGTCATAGATTTGATTCATAGAATGTTAGAGGCTAAAGTGGCCAAGAAATCTTTCCATGTTCTCATCGTACACAGAGAATCTCCAAGTGACCACCAAAGTGTGGGTGGCTGCCCATAGGGAATCTAAATTTTCTAGGACCTTTCACCACACCCACACCAGCTGCCTCCCCTCCCCCCCAAAAAAGATGAAAAAAGTCTATTTATGAGAGTCTTATGAGAGTTGTTGTTTCATGTGTAATATTCGTGGCACATTCACAAAGTTCTTCTATAGTAACAAACTGGAGAAACAGTGACAAAGAGGAAAAATACTAAGAGGCTAAGTGGGCAAAAGCACTTGCCACCAAGCCTGATGCCCTGAGTTTTATCCCTGGGAGCCATGTGGTATGAACCAGTTCCCACATGCACATGCATCATATATTCACACAATGCAGAAGTAAAACAAATGCAATAAAAATGGTTTAAAAGTTTTACAAGATGGTGTATGAAGATGCCATGAGACCCACTGCTTTGTATGCTAATGAAAGAAATAAGTTTAAAAAATTTAACAGAAAAGCAAAGGATGATAGCAGTCCCAACCTGACTCTCTTAAAATATGTGAATAAAAATCCCAGTTGTATGTTTAAGGACTTTTGCTTAAACTTAAGCTGAAGAACTCAAACCAAGAAGAGGTCAGAGAGGCATCCCAAGAGTGGAGGACTAAGAGGAGAATGTTAAGGGACTGGACCAACCTAACCATCATGCCACGCTTGTCACCTAGATCCCAGATTCTTAGCTGTAAGTCACATATTCACATATGGGGTTGCATAACTAAATACAGAAGTTGTGAAAAATGTAGCAGTAACAACAGCAAAAAAAAAAAAAAAAAGTTCTGAACATGCAGCAACCAAAAATTAATTCAGTGCAGAATGAGCCCCAAGTGTTTCTGCAACACCATTCACCCATTTTATATCATGGAACTTCACAATGGTTCTGTGGGTCTGGACACACAGTACATACATGTAGCATTGTACACTCTGTTGTGCAGTGGAAGGCCCACAGAGATTGCCTGGAACACCTCAGCTGTGATTGGAGACTATGGCATATGATGACCTGTGGTGTTTAACAATACAATGTTTTCTCCTTTCATAGAAACACAACTATGCAGAAAAGAAAAAAAAAAAAGACAGTATTTTTTTCTATTGTCATTTATCAACATGTAAATTACTGACTCTTTGGATAGATTGTGTCCAAATCTTTTGTTTTTTTTTTTTTTTTTTTGTTTGTTTTTCGTTTTTGTTTTTGTTTTTTAATGCTGTTTGGTGCTGGGAGAGTTCCTGCATGGGGACCTAAGTTCAATTCCGAGGAACAGGAAAGAGAAACTCACTGTTTGAGTTTGAGTTACAGGCGAGTTTCATAAGAAAAAGAAATTCAGTAGACTTTTGTTTGGGGATTAGGGTAGAATTTCCAACAATTTCTGAACTGTCCCTAACAGGCTTCTGCCATTCTGTACTACATGTTTCTGTTAAGCAGAAATTCTCAGCCTTGGCAAGTGTAAAATCAGTAGGATAGGTGTGGAGCCATGTACCTTTAACCCTAGGACTGGAAAGCCAGAGGTGGGCTGATCCCTGGGAATAAAGAAAGCTACACAGTGAGACCCTGCCTTGAAATAAAACGAAATAAGATCCTGCAGGGCAACAACCCTTAGCAGCAGAATACCACCTTGGCAAGTCCGAGCCTGAGATCAGGGTACTTGGGGTTCACACACTGCAGCGTCCCATGGAGAGCTGAAGAGAGCAATCAGTCTGACAGCTAGCATTTGGAGATCCTAGATGTCCTCTGATGGGAGATGCCATTATGTATATATGTTTCTCATACTGGTTAATAATAAAGCACTGTTGGCTAATAGGAAAGGAAGATAGGAGGGACTAGGAGACAAGGAGGAAATAGGAAGGAGGAAGGAGGAGTCAAGATGGAGAGTCTGAAGAAAGCAGTATGCCGCAGGCTCCCCAGTAAGAGAAATACATAGATCAGCAGAAATGGGTTAATAATTAAGGCAGAGCTAGCTGATAAGAAACAAGTAACAGGGCCAACAGCATTGTATCAAATACAGAGTCTCTGTGTATTATTTGGGGCTGGCGCGGCGGCAGGACAAGACCAGGCAGCGGCGGGCAGAAAAACCGAACTCCTTACAGTCCTCTTCTAGCCAATGTGGTTCGTAAGACTTGCCTCCTAAAGCTGTGAGGAACGAATGTAATAAAGAACCCAAAAGGTGTCTATTCCAGTAGTAACAGGAGTCCCACTGGTTGGAGAGCCTGATGGTTAGGGGCCATTTTTCCCCGTGTCACAGAGCAGGGGCTCTTGCTTCTGATAAGACCCCTCCCTCTCTCATTGTGTGGCATTCACCCTTGTCTGAAGTGTGCTACCTTCATCATCATCTTTCATCCTGCCATCACACAAGAGTAGAAGCGCTAAAGACAGGGAGGAAACACAGTCCTTCAGACCAACAGAGGGTAAAGAAATGCCTGCTTTTCTGTATTGGAGAGATCAGTCTCTAATTTGCATCAAAGGGAGTGAAGAAAAAATGCATCATGGGTGTAGGGCTTAGTATTTCAGTGATATTAAAATAATACTTCTTAGTAAAGAACACCTTTGTCATTTCTGAAAACCTAACCTATAATCTAGCCCTATAATTCTTTTGGCTAAGCACCTTTGTAGGCTAACCTAGCATCTCGTAAAGAGAACACATTGTCCTTGTGAGGGTAGGTTGTCATAAAACAGGCTAATTTCTCTCTGACTGCCTCTTGGTTACTGCTGTTGCTAAGTGGCAAGGCCGCCCTCCTCATCCCTTGCTGTTCGTTTGGCAGCTTCAGCTTGCAGGGCATTTTTGTATGTGCATGACTTGCCCTGACTTCTTTTAAATGAGTCTTTTGGCTATTCTCTGGCACAGCATAGTTTTTTTTATCAGAGCAACATTTCATTTTAATTGAGAAGATGCAACTCCAGCTCTGTCTTTTACATCTTGTATGCCGGAGGAAGCATTTGCTCGTGGGACGGATATTTGTCTCTCTCCAGCACACTTCCCCTTAGAGTGAGCAGTCCAAGAGCAGAAAATTCCATAGGTGACCCCCAACTCCTGTTCCCCTCTTAGTACAATACTAGAAGTTGAACCCAGAACCTTGTGTATGGTAAGAATGTGGCCCCACCTCCCAGTACATGGTTTTTACTAAATTGCCCAAACTGGCCTTCATCTTACTCTGTAGCCAAGATTGAATCTTCAGCTTCCCAAGTATCTGAGATTACAAGCCTGTGCCACCTAGTTTGACTTTTCAATAACTGCCTTCATTAATGAAATGTCATTTCTGTGCCTCTGCATTTTGATGTGTAGTCAGTTCATCACAGGTCTGCTCTATACTGACTGAATACTGTCTTCCAATACCGAACTATTGTTCCTAGGTGTCTTAGTTAGGGTTTATTGCTGTGAAGACACCATGACCACAGCAACTCTTATAAAGGAAAACATTTAATTGAGTCCGGCTTACAGTTCAGAAATTCAGTCCATTATTGCCATGGTGAGAAACATGGCAGCAGGCAGAGCTGGTGCTGGAGAGGTAAGGAAGTGATCTACATCTTCAGTGTGCTGTACTGGGCATTGCTTGAGCATATGAGACCTCAAAGCCCACCCCTACAATGACATACTTCCATCAACAAGGTCATGCCTCCTAATAGTGCCACTCCCTATGGGTCAAGCATTCAAACATATGAGTGTTTAGGGGCCACTGCACAAAGGCAAAATACAAGGTTAGGCTTTGCAAACTCCTGGTCACAACCTTTTCCAATATTTAATTTTATTTATGTATGTGACTACTTTAAAATACCTCCTACTCCTTCTTTGTATACTATTGAATATTTGACAGAAACCATGGCCATGGAGCCATAACTCATGCCTACACAAACCTTACAGAACAAGATTTTTTTTCTGTAAGGCACAGCACGGTGTCTTTATGCCTCAAAATGCCTGATAGCACTTTGGTATTACACGTGGGGCCATTTTAAACAACAAAATCCTCAACCAAAAGTATGAAAAAAGGAGAATAATGGGGTATTAAGTAGTCTACAGCAGGACTATTTTCTGTACAAAGGCAGAGACAATGAGCACATCATCTTGTCAGTCTGTCAGGTGGCTCCAGGTTCCATTCTCATTGTGGACAAAGACTGAAAAATAAAGATCTGCTAATGTAATAAATATTTTTACTTGGTAATTTATGCCAAAATAAAATCTGATAATGAATTATAGAAATGTCAAGAACAAAAAAGCATAGAGTATCAATTTTTCCATACAAGGAACAGAAAGAAATTGGCCTGTTCCTATTATTATTACTCCTATACTTCGTCTTCCATTTCCTCTGTCTCACCCCTTTCTTCACTTTATCCTCATCTCCTTTTACAGATGTCTCACTGCTGAAATGGGCTTGGGAAGGAAACTGGAGTCCTGCCAAGCCTTGCTCCCCAGAGGCTGCTGCAGTCCGAGACATAAGTGATGGAACACTGTCAGCTTTCTGCACTGTTTGGAATATTTATTAGATTTGGTGCTGCAGCAGTCTCTGTTGATTAGTCTACCTAATCAGAGTTCCAGAGGTGCTGATGACTGTAAACATAGCGGTGCCCTCCCCCCCCCCCCAGGTACCGAGTGCATACCTTTCCTCAACAGGTAGCTGCTCTATTCAGTCTGTTCGGTTATCTTGTTAACTGCCTACATTTTTATCTGGCATTTTAATAGCTTTAGATTGTATCGCCCCTCCTGCTGGAGAGAAAGAAATGATTTCCGTGTAGCACCTAAGAGAACATTCTACCAGTTTGTCACTTCTCTTGTCCTCAAAGAAATGTCTCACAGAGTTCAGCCAACTGTGAAGTCTGGTTCTAGGAATACAGGCAACAATTTGGAAGTCTTGTGGCTTGTGTGATATGGAGAACTTCATTCCTGGGGTGAGAAAGATGTAGTTCTAGGGACATGTGTGTTGAAGATTTCTCTACCTTGGTCCCACTGGACCAGTTTTCCTCCACCCACTGGGTCCAACAGTCACTTAGTGAAATAATCATTCTGAGATGTAATATCATTTACAATTGTTTGGTTAATGGCTTAGTCTTCTTACTGGCTAGCTCTCTCTTAATAATTAATCCATTTCTGTTAATCTGTGTATCTCCACATAACCTTGTCTTGCCAAAGAATGCCTGGGCTTCCTGACTCTCTGGAAGCTATATAGAGGTTGTCTTTTGTCTTTCTATTCCCTCTCTTTGTTTGGAATTCCCGCCTAACTAAATTCTGCCTGTCCATTGGACAGAACAACTTTATTCATTAACCAATAAAAGCAACACATTTGCAGCATTCAGAAGGACATCCCCGTCATATGTGTTTTGTGGGTTTTTTCTTTTTTAAACATATAACAATAAGCCTTATAGTGTGTGCTCCCAGAGGGAAGACTTCACAGATAGACACCAGCTTCAAACGAGATCTGGCATGTTCAGGATGGTATGGCCGTAGACATAGACACCAGCTTCAGAAAGTGGCCATTCAGTATCCAAAGGATCCAACCAAATTACCCATCACTCTTACATCTCAGAGACAGAGAAAAAAAAAAAAAAAAAAAAAAAACAGAAAGCCACATTGTATGTTACAGGTGTTTAGGGAAATTACAATACAGGAGAATTGATGTTCGACACTGTGACATCTTCAGTACTGAGGAAGCTTCCAAATTGATCTCTTTTCATGAAGGTTTTAGTGTAAATCATGCCCACAAAGAGCAATGCTGTGGCACTCGCCCCTCTGGTTGCCAGTGCCTGCCACAAGCAAGCTGGCTTTCAATGGCGAAATATGAGACAAGCATTCAGACAGCACTGAGTAATCAGTTAAGTGTTTTCCCATGAATACAGTTCCTTTAGTTACAACATGATGTCTACTTGCAACCATTTCAAGGAATCTCAGACTTCCTTACCTGTGAGATATACATAACAGAGCCCATCCCAATTGCTTCAGAGCATTTAGGATTTCTAAGGTGTAAGCACAAGATATTTTTCTACCACATGAAGTACTTTATTTCTAAAATGATGAAATTAAGCACAATTACTTGCTAATATTAGGAACATTATACTGGAACTTTAGTGCTGGCTTTCCTTTTTGGATTTAGAGATTAGCAAAAGTTGGGAGACTAGCCCTAGGAAAACAGCTCTTTTCCCAGAGTTCTACATCTGTTATTGTTTCTCTTTGTACATGGGCACATTTGTCTTTTTTTCTAGCTGCCCTGGTCCTTAGAGAAACAGGCTTCTTGGTGGTTGTGTTCTGTGTAATGCATCTGTCGCATTAGTGCAGCTATCTGCAAGGACTGTAAATTACGTGGACTTAGACAGATAACACACTCGAATAATGAAGGGGGAAAGGCAGAAATGAAGTGTGAAGATAGCCTAAGCAGACTTTGCAAATCCTTGGGCTATCCTACATTAAACTGAGAATAGGTATAAGTAATTTTTTAATGTGCCCTCACTTAGAATAAATAGATGTCCGTCCAGCAAAGCTCCCCACAAGGCCAACAGGGCAGTCTGGTGTGATGGTATTCGTGTGCCTGCACTCATGCTGGGGATAGCCTTAGTCTGCTATAACAGCATTTGTGAAGATCAAGGTTTTACAACAGAGCTTTTCCTAGGGAGTTACTGAGTGTGAAGCTGCCAGTGTAATGTTCTCTTCACCTGTAGTCATTCTTACTGGTGATTTCATTTTTAAATACTTTAAATAATAGAAAATTACATATATTTAATAGATAATGTAAAGAAAAACTCACCTTTAGCCCAATAGCCCTACAACTCAGGTAGAGTCTTGTTTGTTTGTGGGTTTTTTTTTTTTTTTTTTTTTTTTTTTTTTAGGACAGGTGTCCAATACCCTGTGTAAAGAAGATGACCTTGAACTCTTAATTCTCCTGTCTCCTCATGAGTACTGAAATTGCAGGCACACACCACCACATCCACTTTCAGGTACTATTCCTTTAAACAATGAAGTTAGGTGGCAATTATTATTTCATGAATAAAAATTAACCTTACATTTATATCAATAAACTAAAACCCATGCCAGTGTAAAATATTTTGAGATTAACAGTTGTTTTTTGGATTAAAGTAGATTCAATAATCTACCCTGTTTTCATTATAATAATCTACCTTTTTTCTTCACTTCTATATCATATCCCTTTTTCTTCTTTAGAAAGAGATTGGCTATGACCAATAACCACTTTTCCAAAACAACACATCCTTAGACCCAAATTGCCAAGTCAAGATACCTTTAAAATATATAGGTTGATTTAACTTAGCAGCCCCCACAATCAAATATCTCTCAGTAGTTGGCTCATTAACAGTCAAAAAAATCCAAAGAAAAAACAATATACATAATCCAGACACTCTTTGTATTTTCCATCTTTACATGGCTTATTATAATTTTTATTACCCTATTTCTTTTTCAAGGACCTCACTTTATTATCTTTAAATTACTATTTTAATCTGACTGTCTCTGTCCTTTTTTTCCTCTCTCTCCTGAGCCTACAGACATTTTTTTAACAGACTGACCAGTTGAGAGGTTTCTTTTTTTCTGAATCTGCATATATATGTATGTATGTATGTATTTAAATTAGGAAAAGCTTATTTTACATATCAGTCCCAGTTCGAGCATCCTCCCACCCTCCCTTGTGCCCCCCCACCAACCCCCATCCCCTCTCTGCTCACCAGGGAGGGTGAGACCTTCCATGGGGAGTCTTCAAAGTCTGTCATATCATTTGGAGCAGTGCCCAGGCCTTCCCCATGTGTCTAGGCTAAGAGAGTGGAGTGGGCTCCCAAAGTCCTTTCGTACACTAGGGATAAATACTGACCCACTACCAGAGGACCCATAGACTGCCCAGTCCTCCGAACTAACACAACATTCAGGGAGTCTGGGTCAATCCTATTCTGGTTTCCCAGCTATCAGACTGGGGTCCATGAGTTCCACCTTATTCAGGTCAGCTGTTTCTGTGGGTTTCTCCTGCCTTGTCTTGACCCCTTTGCTCATCACTCCTCCCTCTCTGAAACTGGATTCCAAGAGTTCGGCTCAGTATTTAGCTGTGGGTGTCTGCTTCTGCTTCCATAAGCTACTAGATGAAGGCTCTAGGATGTCATATAAGGTAGTCATCAATCTCCTTATCAGGGAAGGGCATTTAAGGTAGCCTGTTGCTTAGATTGTTAGTTGGGGTCATTCTTGTACATCTCTGGGCATTTCCCTAGTGCCAGATTTCTCTTTAAACCTATAATAGGTCCCTCTATTATGGTATCTCTTTTCTTGCTCTCCTCTATTCTTTCCCTGACTCCATCTTCCTGCTCCCTCATGCCCACCTCTCCCCTCCTCTTTCTCCTAACTCCCTCTCTACTCCCCCATGCTCCCAATTTTCTTGGGAGAGCTAGTCCCTTTCCCCTTCTCCAGGGGCCATGTATGTCTCTCTTAGGGTCCTCCTTGTTTCCTAGCTTCTGAATCTGCCTTTACTGAATATTTGTAATCCTTTTTTGACCATGAGAGTCTTCAAACCACTGAGCCAACATGGCTAATACCAAAATAGCAGCTTTGGCTGCTGGCTCTGCCCCTGCCCAGCTGCCCAACATAGTAGAGATAACAGTGAGAGTTATACTCACCTCCCCAACTCTGGGAAGCTGTGGGGCCATGCTTCCACCAAGTAGCATGCAGCCCACTGGCCCACAAACCCCAATCTAGTGCTCCATAGCAGGACCTCCCAAAAGAGCTATCTATGCTTTTTAAAGGAGCCATGCCTCTGTTAGCTGCCAGCAGAGAAAAGATGGTTACCAAGAAGCAGCACTTGATTCTATTTATGTGTTTTTAGAATATTTTTTATAGCTCATTTAGGTCTTATGTGGGAAATGGAAGTTTCCCTACCCTGCCCTGTCCCTCAGATACTTCTAAATAATAACTCAAAGGCTTATATTAATTATTAATGCTCAACCAATAGCTCAGGCTTATTACTAGCTAACTCTTACATTTAAATTAACCTATATTTTTGTCTATATTTTGCCATGTGGCTGAAGGCTTACTATCTCATTTTCTATATGTTTGTTTGGTTGCTGGCTGGCATCTCCCTCAGTCCCTCCTCATCTGAGTTCTCAGTTTGCTTGTTCCACCTAACCTTATCCTGCCTGGCTATTGGTCATACAGCTTTTGTTATTAACCAATGAGAGGAATATATATTCACAGAAATAAAAAGGTCATCCCATAGCACCCTCCCTCTCCTCTGCAGGATCCCCCAAACTCCACCTAATATTGGCTGAGAGACTGTGCATCTTCTCCCATCAGTTGCTGGATGAAGTCTCCCTGATCTCTTTGATGACAATACTGCTAGGCTCCAATCTCAGAACACTGCAGTCAAGACAAACTTTAGGTTGAAGGTTTTGTGACTAGATTGGTGTCCCAGTTCCTCCACTTGAGGTCTTCCCTGGCTACAGAAGATGGCTGGTTCAGGCTTTGTATCCCCCATATACTAGGAGTCTTTGCTAGGGTTACTCTTGTGGATTCCATGGAGTTTCCATTGTACTAGGTTTCTACCTCACCCCCAAAGTGCCCCAAGTTTCAATTGTTTCTCCCAGTATTTTCTCCATCCCTCCCCTGCTGTCTTCTACCCCCCCCCCCACACACACACCCTGTTCCCAACAACACTATCTGGATTCCACTCTCAAAATTTATTGTTTCCCCTTCCCACTATTTCCCCTTCCCAGAGAGATCTTTGCTGCCCTGCCCCACTTAAGCCCTCCTTGTTACTTAGCCTCTCTGAGTCTGTAGATTATAGCATGATTATCTTTTACTTTACAGATAATACCCACTTATAAGCGAGTACATATCATGTTTGTACTTCTGGGTCTGACTTACCTCACTCAGAATATTTTTCTAGTTCCATTCATTTGCCTTCAGATTTCATGATGTCATTGTTTTTAGCAGCCAAGTAATACGCCATTGTGTAATATACCACATTATCCATTCTTTGGTTGTGGGACATCTAGATTATATTTAGTTTCTGGCTATTATGGATAAAGCTGCTTTGAACGTAGTTGATCAAATGTGGTTGTAGGAAGAAGCATCCTTTGGATATATGCCCAGGAGTGGTATCGCTGGGTCTTAAAGTAGATTGATTCCTACTTTTCTGAAAAACCACTGTACTTATTTATTTCCACCAGTTGTGGAAAAGTGCTCCTTTTACTCCACATCCTTTCCATCATGAGCTTTGACTTGTGTTTTTGATCTTAGCCATTCTGACTGGTGTTAGTATCTCTGTGTCATTTTGATTTGAATTTGCCTGATGGCTAAGGATGTTTGAACACTTCTTTGAGTGTTTCACAGCCATTTGAGATTTCTCTGTTAAGATTTATTTTTAGATATATACCCCCATTTTTTAATTAGATTGTTTAGCTTGTTGATGTGCAGCTTCTTGAGTTCTTTAAATATTTGTTTTCTTTGAGGCACTATTTTCTTATCAGCATGCTAGGCATTCTTCTCCCTGGTTGGCCACAATTCATTTTGTTGGTCCTTTATTTTGGAACATTTGGAACCATTTCTAGTTTCTCATTATTGTAAAAAAAATGTTGTGATGGACAAGCCTGGGACTCAGTCTCTGCGCCCATTCACAGAGACAAATTTCTAATGGAGTGTCTCTGTCAAAGAACTGAAGACTGTCTTTTTATGCTGTAGTATTTTTCAATTCCGGAGTCTCCGTTCATCATGTTCAGGTTCCATCTTGTATCTACTTCATACAGAGCGGATTTGTATTGCCTTTTCCCTTCTTCCTTCCTTCCTTTCTTCCTTCCTCCCTTTCTTCCTTCCTTCCTTCCTTCCTTCCTTCCCTCCTTTCTGATAATAATCTCCTTCACATATTGGCTTATCTATAATTCTTATCAAAATTCAGGGACTCTGAAGAGAAAACACAAGTCTGTGATCTACTCTTCCATGTGGCAGGGACAGCAGCTCACTTGTCATGTGGACACACATTAAGTCCTTGGGTTCCCTGTGAGGTTTTCAGTGACCTAGAATGTTTTCCAAAAATAATGAGTTTGAGCCTGCCTGCTTCAGAGTGAAAATTTACATACCATCTCAGTGTATAGAATTCCATGCATGGAATAAGCCACTTGATAACTAACTAGCATCAACTCAGTCTTAGTGATTTGGCTTCAGAGAACATTCTGCAAAATCCCTGCAACAATGTAAAAGAAACGTAAAGATAGGAAGTAGAGATGTACCTTAGTATAGTCTAACCTAACAAGCTACAAGCCCTGAGTTCAGTCCCTAATGCCACATAATACTGGTGTGGTAGCATAAGTCTTTAATCTCAGCACTCCAGTGGTAGAGGCAGGAAGATCAGAAGTTCAAGACCAGCCTGAGATACATATGTTCAGGTCTTGGGAGAAATGAAGATAGGGAACAAAAGTGTAAAGATTCAATGCAAGAAAAGAGGTAGACTAAAAACTTCTTCAAATAGTATTATTAGATTTTCCCTTTAATATTTACTAAATATTCCATACATATCTATTATATTATATGTTAAGTGAACTACCTGGACCCTAGTACTTTTAGGAGCATAAGTCACTAAACACAGTTAATATGGTCTCATTAACTGCAGACGCTGACTGATCTGTGAGTTAATAAATGCTATTTGTTGTGTATTATGTGCTCTTCTTAACATCTGTAACCAAAATTTTTCACTAGAGTCTTCGAAAACTGCTGTAGTTTACCCCCTCATTTTGCAGTTGGGGTCATTGGTATGAGTCCTGGAGTAAGAATACATAACTAAGCATTACACAGCCTGCCAGAGCTAACAATTCTCTGCTGGAAAATCATCCACGAACACCAACCTAAAGGTCTCATGCAACCAGTAAGCATCTTCCTCTTCCTCAGTCATTAACAGGGTTGACATGTGCTTTTGGAAATGCAGGTCCTCCAAGTAGTGGATGGGAGTTCCGTATTGTAATTAGAGTGCCAGGAAGGCATCTTGTGGCTCAGAGTGAGAAAATGTGAAGTGGGAGATGACTCAATAAACATCTGAAAGAATTGTTTGCAAAGTGAGATCTTCACATCTCTGTTGAACTTCACTTCCCAACCTGTTCTCTACACAACTGTTTTTAATGACTTGCACGTGCTATGATGCCATTGTCAACTGCTGAAGCCTTCATAAAAATATAGCCCAGAAGCTCATTGCTGTATGTACCTGCCTTAAGGAGACCTCACACTAAAAAAACAAATCTGGACTTCACATCAAGAACATTAAACACAGACCTAACCAGGTTTAATTCTAGGAAATTCGAGTCAAACTAGCAAACTCGTAAGAGGTTTTTAGAGTAAGAGTGCTCCGTTAGCAGAATTCGGGGTAGCGCCGTTTGTGGTGGATTCTTTGTGAGCAGTGTTCTAGAATTGTACTGTCTGAGCCCTTCATACTCTGCCATGCACTTTATAAATTGCAATCCTAGTTCTTTTTCTACATCCCCCCTTTAAAAAAAATCATTTCTTTTATGTTTCTATAGTGTTTCATTCTTTGTTTTGTTTGCTGCCTGAAGTCCTTCACAGATTGAGGCAGAAATTTTATTAACTAGCTCAAAGATGCAAACCTTGCTTCACTACCAATGTCTTCACAGCTGTGCATGGTCCACAGTGTGTTCATCCTTAGCTCTGCTTAGTGGCTACTGTTTTAACCCAAATATATTGGTGTTTGATAAGCTGGCATTTCTATACAATTAGAATATCATATGTAAGCTCATATGTGGAATGAGAGTCCAATATAGCTATAAACATATGGCTCACTCTGTGAAATGTTTTTTTTTTCTTTCTTTCCCAGGGAGTTTTGAAGAAATATACAAGAACATATGTGCTGTCTTAGGACTTACTGCCAGATTTTTTTTCTAAATTGTGGCTTGAGATTTCAGATCATTAACTGGACACATCTGCCAGAGTTTGTTTTTCTTTAAATAAAAGAAAAGAGAAAAACTTTGAAGGTAGCTATCCCCAAAATATAATTCAGCATTCTTAGTTAAAAACAAAACAAACAAACAAAAAACTATTTAATATCCTTGACTCTAAAAACCAAGCAGAAATCTTCCACACTAAGTGCAATAGCTATGCATTCCTTGTGTATGGGTGAAAATGTGGGATTCATTTTCCTATTTGCTTTATAAGCATGTATTTTTAAGTGATGCTTAGTAAATGTATGGTTTAAGGGAAAGAAACTTTAAAGCTAGAACTAAAGGATTCCTTTTCAAACTCACTGCTGTCATTAACTGACTGGGCAGTAGCCTCAGTTCCTGTATGTAGAAAATGAGTTCTAAAAGCGTCTCTCTACCTTGCAAGATCACCATGAAACTGAAATAAGGTAATATGTGCAGGAAAGAGTGAAAGCTATTAGAAACGCATTTCCCGTGTGGGGTCAAATGAGCAGTGTACTCGATGGCAGAAGCAGCCGCTGTCAGGCTCCAACCTTCTCCACCCTGAGATTATTAGCACCTTCAGACTCTTCCCAACGAGTTCTGGGAGCCCAAGCATGTTGAACACCTGCTTGGTAATGGGCACTCTAAAATTCCTCATGGACACTTGTGTTTCTGCCTTGTGCTCAGTGCAGTGCTGTCCACTCAATTAGTGTCCTTTGCTCCTAGCCTGTGTATCTCTGATGCCACCTGTTTCAGCAGCAGAGAGGTATACGATAACTGTGTTTGCAGTCAGCCAGCCATGCCTGTCTCTCCTGTGCCTTCCTGCACAGCCTTCAAGAATTCCAGCTCCTAACCTGCTCTTCCCGATTGGCTTGCTGGACACTTTAACAGAGCAGGGGAACCAGCTGGGTGGCTGAGATGGAGCTGTTCTCATGCTTGGAGCTCTCTGTCCCAGTTCACTGCAGAGAATGCAAGCTGAGTTCTCCAGATGACATCGCATCTGGATCGCAAGCTCCCCTTGCTTTTTAGGAGCTGTGAATTGTAACCATACCATGAATGTGACTCTGGATAGGGAGTTGGGGGAAAGGATGGGTGACATCATGGCTAATAGGAAATAGATACACAAAGGGACTTTTCTATTTTTTATTGTATTTATTGTTGGGGGGCTGTGTGAAAAGGGGGATGGGTGTGCATGTTGCACTTTATGTATGGAGAACAGAGGAGTTGTGAGGTTGTCTATCTCCATTCACCTTTATGTGGGCTCTGGGAATCTTCTATACTTGATGTGCCATTGTGCTGGCCCGCATCCCAGTTAGCAGAGGTCACAGTGTTCTGGACAGGTGACACTTACTCTTGGCTGTATAGTTGCAGAAGGCTATGGCTGTTAACTGCATTTTTGTAGCTCGTAGTCTGGGATTCAGCCTGGAAAGGTTCTAGGAAACCCGTTTTGCTCAAACAGCCCCCTCTCCTCTAATCCAGTGACTATTTGGACATGAGCTAACCCTCAAAACCCCAACTCAGCCCCAGAAAAAGACTTTAGTCCCAGGAATTGATGAAGTAACCCAGCTGGAACAGGGCCACTGGGCCACTTGCCTTAAACCTTATACCCATGACAGACAGCTGTCATTTATTGAGAGTGAGCTGACCTGAGGGGCAGGGCTAACGCTGCCACTGGCTTTACCTTCATCCTTGCTCTGGTTTCCAACTGTGCTGCTATATAGTAGACTCAAGCAAGAGTCATTGTTAGCAGCCCTTCTTTCCCCATTACTTAGTTTTGATATGACAGGTGATGCACTTGAAATTTTTTCTGGGCACAGCCATTAATTCTGTGTACATCGACTTGATTTTCAATCTCCACAAGAATGTAAGATTTATTAGTCTCCCTGTCAATAACATTTGACTCATTAGCAGGGGAAGATGGATGGTGTTCTGTGACATCAGGCAACCCTGAAAAAGAGGAGGAGATCTGAAAACATTTTTTAAATCAAATCAACAAGTGTGTGTGTGTGTGTGTGTGTGTGTGTGTGTGTGTGTGTGTTGTGTTGTGTGTATTGAATTGTCATAATCACGAAATGCTTGCTATTTGGGCAGAACTGAGTCTAATTTGCATTTTGCAGATGATAGGCTGAGGGAGTTCTATTGCTACCGGCTGGATTTTGCCCTTCAAGGGAGGACTGACTAATAAGAACATTAGGGAAAAGTAATTAGCGTCTAACAGTGAAGGAAAAGGGCACAAGCTCTTCATGAATGGATATCTGAGAAAATGATTAGGCTAAAATCAAACTGGAACTCAGTTCCACTGTGCCTAGTCAAAAGAAAGGGCCAGTCTACATGGGGGCTAGAATAGGGGACCAAAGACACAGTGATCACTGTGGCCTGACCAGCTGTCATTTTGAGAGCAATCGAGCCTGAGTCACCCAGTAAGTC
Organism: Phodopus roborovskii; assembly: GCF_943737965.1. NCBI lineage: Eukaryota > Metazoa > Chordata > Mammalia > Rodentia > Cricetidae > Phodopus > Phodopus roborovskii. The sequence goes on along the minus strand of NW_026126410.1, from coordinate 10,204,306 downwards.
AGTTCAGCAAACCTCAATGTGTCGAGGAAGGTGTGTGGCGCCTTCAGAATTGTGATACCAACCATCCTCACAGTCTACACTGACCCTGGAACCTGGTTTTAGGTAGTTTTTAGTGGTGACTATACTACAAAACTTGAGGGCTTTTTTCTTAATATCTCAAACTACATACTAATTAGATATCTACTTTGAAATATTTCTAATTTAGTTAATATATATAATTCTCAAATGCTAATGTTCATCTGTACAAAGTAGTTTTAGGACCTACAAAGTGATACCACCAGGAGAGGCCATCTCTAGCTCATCTTTCTGTAACTTCACCAAGAAGCTCTCTAATCTCAAATTGTAAGGGAAAATAGATAGATTGCTTGATGTACTGATTGGCTAGTGAAACTCTCTGAGGTTTTACCCTATGAACACATATACATAACTGATGGGAGATGTCATTCTGTAAATATGTTTCCCTTATTGGTTAATGAATAAAGCACTGTTGGCAAATAGGAAGGCAAGATAAGTGGGACTAGGAGACAAAAACGATTCTGGGAGAGGGAGTGAAGATTCAAGATGTAGGGACTTGAAAGAAAGAGATCCGGACCTTCTCTCCGGTAAGATAAAACCACGTGGAAACACTTAGATTAATAGAAATTGGTTAATATTTAAGACAGAACTAGCCAATAAGAAACACTAATAACTGACCAACAGCTTTATATCTAATGCAGCATTTCTGTGTGTTATTTGGGGCTGATGCAGCAGTGGGACCAGGCTGATGGGAAAACTGCACATAACACATAACTAGCTGAAATTTAGTAAAAATATTAAGGCTAACATGTTAGATGTGGTAGTTACCTAAAAAAAAAAAAATCTTTTAAACTAGCTAAGCTGAAACAGGTAGGCCAAGAGGTCCTGTTGGACTGTCTCATGGAAGCCAAGATCACACAGGACGTGTGAGAGTCATTGGAGATTCAGAACCAGGAGGGGGCAACTAAAGGAAGTGAAACCATATCACAACACTCAGGAGGCAGAGGCGGGCTGATCTCTGTGAGCTCGAGGCCAGCCTGGTCTACAAAGTGAGTTCCAGGACAGGCTCCAAAACAATACAGAGGAACCCTGTCTCAAAAAACAAAAACAAACAAACAAACAAAAAGAAGTGAAGCCATGTGTGTGTTAAAAATTCATACACTTATCTCCACTTACTCTTTTTTTTTTTTTTTTTTTTTTCTGTTTCTCCAAGAAAAGCTTTTCTGTGTGTCAAACCCTTGCTTCACCATGGAAGTATATAGAAGTCACACAAGCTCAAAGTCCAAAGCGAAAGACTCCAGCTGGCCCAGCTGGGACAAGTGTTCTCTGCCTAGTCCATCCTGCTAGCTGAGAGATGATGTTATGTGGTCTCCTGCTGAGGAATTGCTAAGGAGACAGAACCATGTGGTGTGGCTGCTCTAAGTGGACATTCTAAACATATATCCCAACATAATGTTCCCCTTAAATGTAGATTCTGTTTGGAGTACAAGTGCAAATAAATAAGTTGTTCAGGTATAGTATATGGTTTTAAATATGAGGAAAAATTAAACATACTATGTTTTTGTCTCCTCATTGTAGGAAAAGTACTGCATATTTAAAATTTTTAGTTGATATTTTAAGGGTGTTTTAGCTTTACATAGATCTTAAATGTTTCTTTTATATTTTAATTTGTTATTAGATTAATTTATTGAGTATGAGCCTCTGTGTGTCGTGTGTACACATGTGCACATGTGCGTGTGTGCATGTGCAATGGCCTGGAGAGTTGGTTTTCTCCTTCTAGCAAGTGGGTCCTAGGGATCAAACTTACCTAGCTTCTCATTGAGAGAGAGCTCCCAGCCATTAAGCCAATCCTCCAGTCCCCAGCCTTCAAAGCTCCATATAGGACCAGATATTGAGGAACTTAGCAGATGAATTTAAGTGGAAGTCTCAGCACTCACCAGAGACACTGAGGAAAAGGTGAGGGATTTGAGGAACAAATGTTTTCCAGAAGAGAAGAGAGCAAGTTTGGTTCTAGAGACTTGACACTGATGTGAGGCACAGTCCCAGTGGTTTAAACACAAAGCCTCGCCTTCACTAAACAGTAGCATGGGTCTGTGAGAAGAAGCCAAGCGAGCTCATATCTTTGTCTGAAAGTAGACACACACTTACCCAGTAGACCAGGAGACCGTATTACCCTGGTTAGGGTTAAGGTTAGGAACAGTAGATGAAGAGATAGTAAGTATATTGAGCCAGTTTTCAACACAGCAAGCTGGGAGGGATGCTTGCACACAACACACAGATGATAAACCTGTCCCAGAGATAGGGGCCTGTTAGAGTCAGCATCTAGTCAATGTAGGGAATGCAATTACATGTAAACACAGAATGCGAGACACTAGCCTTGATAGTAATTTAGGGAGGAAAGTTCTAGGGACTTGGGAGCTAGAATATGATAAGATTACAAAAAAACAAAACAAAAACAACAACCAAAAAAAAAAAAAAACTGTAGGGCTCCCGTAATTTTGGTTGAACTTAGGAAAGAATTTTATCTAAACCTAGTTTGAAGCACTGTACCCTTTAGTGGAGGAAAAATCATTTCCCAGGAGCCACACTGATAAAATGCATATCCAGAGAGTGGTAATGAGGAAGTTATAATATCTGTGTTTTTGGCATTAAATTTTGTATTTTTCTGCATCTGATACATTTGAAAGAGTAGCACTTATATTCTCAGGTGGTAACTCTGTGCCATGCCATCCAAAGTGCATAGAAACATTTGGATAAAGGCCACTCCCCCAAGTCTATTGAGTTTAATGTCTAGAACCCTTATTTCATTGAAGCCCATGCTTTAATCCCAACAGAGGCAAGTGGATCTCTGTGAGTTTGAGACCAGCCTGGTCTGCAAAGTTAGTTTCAGGACAGCCAGGGTTACACAAAGAAACCTTATCTTAATGTCCCCCAGCCCCCACAAAAAGAAAATATATATTTCTGAATGTTAAGTTGTATCTGCCTTACTAATATGTTAGGGAATTTGGTGTAAGCGCCATTTCAGGACAATTCTAAGCATTTTTCTCTTCCTTTAATTATTTAGATAAACAGTATTTTCAGATGGAGGCCGGAAAGGCTCTGTATTTATTTTTAAATGGAAGAAAGTAGTTAATAAAAAAAAAAAGTCATTGTTTCTCAAGTTATGGGTTTAATTTCTCTGCCTAAAAATTCCTCCCTGCTAGATTTAGACTTCCTGCAGAATTAACAGATAAGAGTCTAAAGTTAGTCCTTATCAAAATAAAGGCTTTGAGTGAATAATCTAGAAATAAGATGCAGCTCCTAAAGGGCATAAGCAACTAACATCCACACACAAGTACACAGTGCACACATATTGTACTGTAGATTAATGACAGCACATGTAAAATCACAGCAACTTTTAACCTAAAACTGTTGGCTTTTCACAGTCTGCTTAACTAGATTTTTTTATTGGTCATCTAATTACAAGGTTTTAAAATTATTCTGTTATAATTATGAATGTGTGCATGTGTGTGTATATGTGTCTGTGTATGTGCCTAATGTATGGCACACGGTGTGGGTGCCTGTGGGAGGCCAGAGGGCATTAGATCCTTTGGAGATGCAGTTACGTGACATTGTAAGCCACCCCATGTGGTTACTGGGAACCTAACGTAGGTCCACTGGAAGAGCAGCAAGCACTCCTAAGTATAGTACAAAGGATACCAGAACTATAGAGATGGCTCAAGTAAGCATCAATACATGTCTCATTTTGGTGATTTGCAAATGTCAGAAGTTACTAGAAAATGCTTAGGGAAGGGGGGACGCCTTAGGGGGTGAAAGTGCTTGCTGCACAAACATGGGAATCCCTTGCACTCTTGTTTCTTTAAAAACCAAGCATGTCCTCACATGCCTATAACCCCAGCACTGTGTGAGGCATTCTGGCTGCTGTCATAGCTGCAGACTCAATGAGAGACTGTCTCAAAGGAATATGCTAGAGAGCGATAAACCAAAAGACCAGATGTCCTCCCTTCCCTACACAATGCCCTTAGCCACATGCACCCAAATACCTTCCCACCTTTCTCCTGATACCAAGCACTTGTCTCAGAAGTAAGCATGAAAACATCCCTTGGGATGACAAGGCTCACTCCATATTACAGGCTTCTAATCTGATAATGAACACTTGTGGTCAGAGCAGTTCCCCAGCTTAGCTTGAGCCACTACTGTCCTCGATACTAGAAGACTGAAAAGCTCTCTGGGAACAGGAGATCCTGAAGTGCAGAAATGAGTGAAAAGTGTGTAACTAGACCATCCACCTGAAAGTAGGTTCTCACTGCATTTGGTTTTCTTTCCTATACATCTCCGAGTAAGTTATCCAAGGAGGATGCTGTCAAGACCCCTAAGTAGGTTCCTGGAGACACAGATAGTACCACTCCTGTGTATATGTATTCTACATCTTTTTCTAAGTGTGTATTCCTTGATTTAAAAACAAATAGTCTATAAATGAAGTATCCTAAGAGATCAGCAAACATCAATAACTGATCACACACTAAGTTCCCAAGAGTGTCTCTCCTGATATCTTAACTGTATGGTACTCTATTACTCAGCTGTGTTTGATCACAAGTAACTAGAAGCTCAGAAAGCAAAAACCTCAGATAAAAGGAGACTACTCTATTGCAAATCTTACAACAGTAAGGTGAGACATTGTGCAAAACAGGATTTTACCTCAATATTGTACATAGTTCTTTTTCTTCCTTTTCACATTTATTTATTGTACGTGGAGGCCAGAGTCCAACTTGCAAGTGTCAGCTCTGTCCTTCCTTCATAGAGATCAAACTCAGATCTTCAGGCACTGTGGTTCAGCACCTTTACCTGCTGAGCCATCTTGCTAGTCCAGGATCTCTCTCCTTACTGTGGGTGAAGAGCACATTTTCCTTTGGCTTTTTCTCCCCACTTTAACCAGTCAAGAACCTTCATTCATTCATGTGCTTATGGCAAATAGAAACTTGTAGTTGAAGAGAACACAATCTGTGTTGCCCTACAGCTTGGGTTGGGCTGGCTCCTTTGCCCAGTGCTCACAATTCTGGAGGGTGTTTCTCTGCCATAGAGGTCATGTTTCTCTCTAGCATCCAGCGATTGAAAGGCCATGCATTCTTGAGGTGCTTCCTTCCTTCTTCTGGCTCCAAGTGAGGGATGTTCTGTCTCCTTGTGCACACTGAACTTTCCATTGGCTCCTAAGACACTGGTTTTAGACCATTTTGTGTTGCTACAACAGACCCCACAGTAAGAACTATGAAGAAATGAAGCCTATCAGAATTCTGAGGGCTGAGAAGCTCTCAGATTGAGGGACAAGTGCATCAGACATGGACCTCCTTGCAGCATCTAAGGGGGATGGTTTGAGAGCAGAATTTTTCTTGTGTAGATGAGTGAGAGGAGGCAATAGGAGAGCACTAGACTCCTGGTTTTGAGAAACCCACTGTGATAACAGGATGAATATGTTTACTCACCTTCATGGCTCCACACTCCTACTTTTAGGGATCAGATTTGTAACACTTGAACTTTGGGGACACATTCTAATGGCAGAAGATCATGCTGCAGTGACATGGTAACTTTGGCAGCCCTTGTGACTAGTGTTACCTTCCATGCCATCCTTACCCTGGTGACTGAGCCCTGCTTGTCATCTAGAGCCAAACCATGGCATAAAGCTTCTGTGTCAAGGATGCTCTCTTACTGTAGCATGCCCAGCAAACAGCAAGCTGGGAACTCAGCTACTTTCCCTGCTCCCCATTGAAATTATGTAGAAATGCCTGGCCCCTGGAGGTTGTTCTAGAGCCAAGAGAGACTGTAAAGGAGAGGTGCAATGGACACTGAAGCTCCCTCGACCTAAATATGTGTCAGTTGTTAGTGTTCTGCTCTGCACATTGAAGCTCAGAACAAAATAGAGATGGCACAAGCCTGTTCCTTTATCTACCAGTTGTGTTGATGCTTTGGTTGAGTTTGAAACAGGATCTCACTCTGTAACCCAGGCTGGCCTAGAACTCACAACATCACTGAAGGTGCCCTTGCCCTGGCCTTGCCTCCTCCACCTCTGGGGTAGATTACTTATAGGTATGAGTCACCATACTTGGCTCATATATTCTGTCCTTTTGTTTTTCCAAACTATCCCACTTCTCTATACTAGGAGATCTTTGGCTTCCTTTCTTTTCCTGGAAAGGAAGGGGATCCTCTTCCACAGAATATGGGTTATCAGGACTCAAAGGCATCTCAGAATAGGAGTACATGGGACAGACATACTAAAAGAAGACACATCAAGTCAGAACTACCATCCCAATCATGGAGCATCTCTTGTGTGGTAGCTGCTGGGGATGTGATGCTGAATGGAACTGGCGAAGCTCTGTTCTTAATGGATTATGGGCATGAGCATGTGGAAGGATAGACTCCTATATAAGGACATGGAGCCAAGTGAAGACCCATCAATAAGAAAATGATTAAGTCAATTATGGAAGAGCTGTCATACAACAAATTGTGCAAAGCCTTCTAGCTGGGTTCCAGGAATTGAACCAGGTTTGCTCAGCAAGTGTCTTTACTCTCTGGTCTGGGTCCAAGATTTACACTTCCCTGCTTCTGTATTTTGAACAGTTAACCTGAAAGAGAATGAGGCTTCTAACTTTGGCTTAGCTGCTCTCAGCTATACTCATCAAGTCTGCCTCTGGAGTCTTCGTCAGACCCTATTCTGAGAGTCCATCTCTTAGGAAAAGGCATCCAACATCTTTATTCCTGCTGCCATTATCTCAGACATTCTTTTGTAGGATAGCCAACAGCCCTTCTTTGTCAAACTGTGAATCCAGACAATGTTAGAGCTATATTCATTTATTAGTAAATTTTCCAAAGACTCCCGTTACTTGGCGAGCCTGCCTAATTTCTTTCTGAATATTTTCACTGTCATACTAGACAACAGAATAAATCTCTTGCACTTAAAGCTCAAGTTTCAAAAAGGAAAACAAAGTGGTATCTGTGTCATAGAAAACAAGCTGACAACTGTAATAGTATCTTTAGCATCCTCAGCATTGATTCATAAGCTATTTCTTTTATCACAGTGTGCTGGTACCAAGGAGCACTATCTAAGAGTAACTTTAAACATCAGCTTCTCTCTCTGATCTTATGTTTCTCTGAGACCCACAGCGCTTCCTCCTGTTTCCTTAGATAAGTCAATAATATTTAATCCAATCAGAAAATTCCGTCACAGAGACTTTGAAGCCACATGTTAATGAAATTCTCTTTTTACAGATGCAAGTACTGGCATTACGATGAAAACCTGCTCACTTCCAGCGTTGTCATTGTTTTCCACAATGAAGGATGGTCAACCCTCATGAGAACAGTGCACAGTGTAATCAAAAGGACACCAAGGAAGTATTTAGCAGAAATTGTGTTAATTGATGACTTCAGCAATAAAGGTAATAATGGCTGTAGACTTGACACCTTGGCTATAAAATTCTGGCTATAAAATAAGTCAATTATAAGTATTACTAAGATGTTATATCAAAATAATTAAGCTTTTAAAAATGAAGGGAATCTACTGATGTATTACTATATTGTCACTGTGCCAAGAACTATATCTGTCATCTTATTTAACCCGAACAGTAACTTTTACAATATTATAATTACCTCTATTTTATACGGGAGGCTCAGAGAAACCACGTGACTTGCCAACAGTCACAGAGGTAGTAATTAAGTGCTAGATCAAAATCCTTGAGTTCAAGGCTGTCTTCAAGCATTGTCGTCAGATGCTGTACCAAGTCTACGGGGCTGGGATTTCACAACAGTTGAGCTATAGGAATAACTCACCTGAAGCTCCAGCCATAGCCCTCAAACGGAAATCCACGTACCTACCTCACAGACATTCGTTTTACACTTGACAATAATGCAAATTCAGAACTTTGTCTGAAATGGGAGTGCATTAGTTACTTTTCAAGTTGCTGTGACAAAATGCCCGACAAAAACACATTAAGAAGGAAAGGGTTATTTTGGATCACAGTTTGAGGACACATTGAGTGCATGGTGAGAAAAAGGAGGGAGATAAATGTTGGTGCTTCGTTCGTTTTCTTCTTTTATTCAGTCAAGGACCCACGTCAGTGGGATGGTGCTGCCTGCATTCAGAGCTAGATCCTGCCAAGTACTGCCATTAACCATCGTACTGGTCATACTAGACTAGTTTTTAAATACAGAACACATCTTCTCCAGCTCATTTTATTCTGTATCTGATTTAAAATATTAAACAAAATAAGTTATGAAGGTTTTTTTAACTTTTTTATTCTTTATGTCTTTCAATCATGCTTCTCCTCCCCATTCATTTCCCCATCCCCTTTTATCTGCCCTCTTACCCTCACAACCCTCCCCCAAAATAAAATAAAATAAAGTTTAAGAAGGAAAAAGGGGGGGAACCAATCTCATCATGGAAGCTGTAGTGTGACACACTCAGTCACACAGTAAACTCTTTTACCCATCCATCTTTACTTGCAAGTGTTCGTTGCAATAAGTTGTTGGTCTGGTTTTAGGCCTCTGGTTTCTCCTACACCATCGATGCTGGTCCTCTCTGGGACTCCTCTTGGTTTTCCTGTTGCTGCCCTGAGTCATGGAGATCCTGCATCTCTGGATCTACTGGTCTGGTCCTATGAAGGTTTTTCGTTTTGTTTTGTTTTGTTCTTTTAAGAAGAGAAAGAGAGAATGTGTGAAGACTCCTATACCCCAAGCTAGCCTAGAATTCTTTGTGTAGCTAAGGATAACCTTCGGGCTATGCCTCCACCTCCCAAGCACCTTCATCACAGGCTGCATCTGGCTTGCTCTTCCTTCTTTTAAAGGCGGCAGTTAGAGTATTTAGGAAAATGTTGTGCCTTCTTGGCTCAGCTTGGCAACAGAATAACCAACTGGTGATTTTCCTTTGTTTTTTGTTTGTTTTGTTTTGGGGTTTTCTTTTTTTAATACACACATGAGATATTTAATGTTTCCTATGTTGTCTTAAATTAAGCATTTTAACATCAACATTCTTAAAATTTGTTGACAAAACAACACACGAGTGATTTTCTAGAGAAGTGAATTTATTTTCAAAGTTAATTGTGAGTAATTTCTTTTGATACATTATTTTAAGTTAAATACGTATTCTTAATTACAGAAATGTAGAAATCCTAAGTCAGCATGCAAATGAAAGTGGCGTGTTGCTTCTTCAGTGCACATCTGCATATTTATTTATTTATGCCTGCTTGTCACAAAACAATTGAAGTTTTTGAACTGATTGAAGTGCTCAGCTACTCACTAAGAACAGGATGCTTGCATTCCGACACACAAGATTCAAGTTTGTCTGTGTAAGGTGTGACCACCAAGTCTGATGTTAGGGTTGAAGATGGGACATGAGTGCCGTGAAAATGTCTTTCAGAATAGCTTTATACAGTTTCCTAAATTGAGCTTCCTCCAGAGCGCAATTCAGAACTCTGGACGCCTGGGCAAACTTTTGCTGCTTCTTCAAGGACATGGCTAGAATGTTGATGTGCTCACATATGCTAGCACTAGAAAAAAAGGAAAATTATGACTTATTTCCTTCTCTCACTTTTTTGCCACTGATAGCTTTTTTTACAACTAATAATTTTTAATCACTCTAGATGTATAGCTTTAAATTTTTAGCTAAATTAGATATATTGAACTTAGATCTCTTACCTTGGTTGCAGTTTAATATGACAGAAATGCTTTTATCAAAAATACTCCTTTTTCTGCAAGACAAGCATTTGAAAATAGACTTCATGGGGCTGAAGGTGGCTCACCACCATCTCTCACTCCAGTTCCCGTTTATGCTACACCCTTCTCTGGCCTCCAGAGACTCATGCCATGCACTTACACGCAGGCAAGCAAACACAGTAATTTTTAAGTCATTAAAAAAAAATCTAAATCTACAAAACTACTTTCTGAATTCTCCTGCCTTGGCACTGATTGTTGGAACTTTATTATTAATATTTAATCAACATTATAAAAAGAATAGATACTTCGCCATCCTAAAATAAATTTTTAGCCCCAAAAAGAACAGGGGACCCTGATGTTTGAGGTATTTGTGCATCTGACTTTTTTGCTTCAGTGCATCTCATAGCTCTGACACTCAGGCAGGACCTGCTTACCTCACAGTAGGTGAAAACTTTTAGACTCTCCTGGAACTAGAGTCCAGAAGGTCTGTAATTAGTGATTCCAGTTTCAAAACAACATTACAATTTTTTGCTACTAACTTCAGGAAAATTGTAGTATTTGGTTAATCATGCCCGAACAAAAACTTGGCTTGCATATTGCCCCAGTAAAAAGTAAACGTTGAAGTTATAATTTTTATTTTAGAGATAAAATAATACAGAATCCCTTAAAGGATCTAAGTACTCTCTTTTTAAGATATATTTATTTATTATGCATACAGTGTTCTGCATGAGTATATGCCTGCAGTTCAGAAGATGGTACCAGATCTCATTACGGATGCTTGTGAGCCATCATGTGGTTGCTGAGAATTGAACTCGGAATCTCTGGAAGAGCAGCCATTGCTCTTAACCACTGAGCCCTCTCTACGGCCCCAAAGCTACTCTTCATAACCATTAGGCTTCTAGAAATGATAGTGTTCTCTCTTATCAAGATTGGGACCTTTAGATAGTACAGGCTCCTCCCCCATGCTGTGTATCCTCGGATGAGGCTAAAGTGGCTTCAGATGGAACATCCCCAAACGCTTAGAGGTCTGAAGCAGCTGAGGGTTTTCTCCATCCTGCCTTAGAGATATGCTGCAGCTTGGTCCTACTTTAAGGTCTGCAGTAGCCCAGGGTTTCCCTGTCACACTGGATCTCCTGTTCAGGGCATCCCTGTCCCTGCTTCTCACATGACACACCTACACAGTAGCCTCAGCTGTGTGCTGCCTACACAGAGATGGAGAAGGGGGCAGACAGGGGAATACTAGTGGACTGACTCTTAACGCTACTGTTCACAAGTGGCCCACGGTGTTTCTGCATGAGCCCGGCCACTGACTGTCACAAACCCAACTAGACATATGTGCTTTGTAGAAAAGCAGTATTCACCTAGAAAGTGGCAATGGGTACTCTGATGTCCAAATACAGTCTAACTCAGTGTGCGGTAACAAAGAAGCCATTTGTCCTGATTGAGAGTTTAAATTTACAATAAGATGGATTTAAGGTATGTATTTAAGAAACATGTCCCAAAGACAGCCCTAATAGAATTAAGAAAGACTTTAGGGAATAGTAATGTAGGACCAAGCTTTGAAAAAAAGGCAAGACTTCTTTTACAAAGAAAGAAACAACTGATTTTGAAAGGGAAAAGCCCCAGGTGGTGGCAGTGATACCTTAAATCTCAGCACTCAGGAGGCAGAGATTAGTCTGGTCTACAGATAAGAATTCTAGGACATCCAGTGCTATAAAGAGAAACCCTGCCTTAAAAAACCAAAATGAAAAGGAGGAAGAAAGAGAGAGAAGGAGGGAGGGAGGGAGAGAGAGAGAGACTAAAAAGGAAAATTACCAAATATTTTGGCAAGAAAACATAATTAAGCTTGAGAACTTTACTTGTAAGACTCATTAAAAGTTGGTGCCTGTGTGTGTGTGTGTGTGTGTGTGTGTGTGTGTGTGTGTGTGTGATGTCTTAATTCTGAAAACCCATATGGGTGGGAATCTTGTTGGTGATAAACTCCCTGATGCGGTGATATTCATCTCTAATAGCAGTGTTTAGGAGGTTGAGGGGGATCAAGAGTTCAAGTCTAGAGCTGGGGAGAGTAAGAGCAGTGGCTGTTCTTCCAGAGGACCACAGTTTGATTCCTAACAATCACATGGCTCACGTCCATTTGTAACTTCAGTCCTAAGGGCCTCCTCCATAAACCAGGCACATGGTACACATACGTGCATATATTTTTAAATGCATATGATTTTAAAACAATTTTTTAAGAGTTCAGGGCCACAGCCGGTTGGTGGTGGTGTACACCTTTAATCCAAGCACTTAGGAGGCAGTGGCAGGTGGATATCTGTGAGTTCAAAGCCAGCATGGTCTACAGAGTGAGTTCCAGGACACCCAAGCTATACAGAGAGACCCTATCTCAAAAAGGGGGGGGAGTTCCGGGCCAGCCTCAACTACATAGTGAATTTGAGGCCAGCCTTGGCTGTATGACACTCTTATCTTGAAACAAACAGAAACATTTTTAAAGCCTCCTAAAACAAGCAAACTATTAAGTATATGGTCTCCCATACCCATTTACCACCAACTCATATCTAAATACAGAAATTGTTTGGTGATTTTTGTACCAATGGGCCAGATTTTTAACAATTTTAGGACAATTTCTATGTCCTTGGGAAGTGTCTCAGCAGGACCGGGAGCTTGTTCTAGCTGGTGAGCCAATTTCCTGGGCTCACAGTGATAAACAAAAGCTGTTATTTTCCACTGGGAAGCCAAGGTGCAAACTTTGCCAATTGTGCCTGGGTTTCATAGCCTAGAATTTACTCTACTAAATTGCAAACATGTATGTATATGTAGTTATAATAATTATAATTTAATTATGCAAACACTTGCAATGTTAACCTACAGACAAAAATGGGTCTTTCGATTATTACAGGCCAATGTGGTGGCTAGCCTTCAAGGCATGACTGCCTCTTCAATGCCTCCCATGGTGGCAGAACTGTGTCCCAGAAACAGAACGTTAAGCAGCCTATGCCCTGGGTAGACTCCAGGAAATCACATAATGGAACCACCACTTCTATTTATCTGTTTACTTATTTATTTTGGTTTCTCTGTGTAGCCCTGGCTGTCCTGGAACTTACTCTGCAGACTAGGGCTGGCCTCAAACTCGCAGAGATGCTCCCGCCTCTGCCTCCCAAGTGCTGGGGTTAAAGGTGTGCGCCACTACCAGCTGAACCACCACTTCTTCCAACTGAAAAATGTCATATGTTCAGATATTTTTTAATTTTTACATCAGACATTTGTAAATGGTGATACTCATCTAATCTTCACAGGGATGCTTGGTAATTTTTATGCTACTCAATCCTCTGTAGATATATTAAGCTTACAAGTGAACTTACAACACATTTTTCCTTCCATCTTACTTTGATGTGATGGCAGAGGACTGAAGCCAGGGCCTCATAAATGCTTTGCACGTGGTCTGCCGCTGACCCACACCTCCAGCCCTTACCTTCCATCCTAACTGATTTACCAGTTGGTGTGATTCACCAGTTGGTACGATTAGTGACTGCACAGCACATCTGTAGCCAATCTTCCTTTATTTCTTGAGAAAGAAAAAATAAGTTCCTATGTAAAAGTCTACAGTGTTGGCTGCAGGATTTTTTTTTAATTCACAGAACACTTAAAGGAAAAACTGGATGACTACATAAAGCTGTGGAATGGCCTGGTGAAGGTGTTTCGAAATGAGAGAAGAGAGGGTTTAATTCAAGCTCGAAGCATTGGTGCACAGAAAGCTAAACTCGGACAGGTAGGACGTGTGTGCTCTTTACAGAGCCAGCACGTTTTGGTTTTTGAATTGTCCTTCAGTTGTGTTTTGGTTTTTTGTTTCATTTAAATGAGAATGTTAGTTTGAATGGATAATTTATATGGCAAGATTGACTAAAATGCTAGTTGACATTAGCATCTGATTTAAGTTGTGTGTGATGTATGATGTTCCATGTGAGGAGTTTTTTTTTCACCCTGCCTCTTCTTTTTAAGGTTTTGATATACCTTGATGCCCACTGTGAGGTGGCAGTTAACTGGTATGCGCCACTTGTAGCTCCCATATCTAAGGACAGGTAACATCACCTTGCTTTTTTTTTCTTTCCTAGTTGAAAAGTCACCCTTGTCCTAGCAGGACATACATACACTATTCTCTGTCATCCCAATTCCATCTAGTTGGCCAAACCTTGTGTGAGGCATGTTTCCTTGAGCTGTTTGTCCCCTGGGTGGAGCTAGTTGGATGCTTTGGGCTATTCAGCTAGTGTCCCCTTGCACAGTTGTCTTGGTATTCTGTGGCTGAGACTTCATCAAAGGATATACTAATTTCTCCCTTGAAACTGGATAAATGCTCTGAAGACTTGAAGCATGCCTTTGGGTTTCTTATGGCCCTTTAAATGATTACATGACTAAATGATTTAGATGATAATGGGCCTACTATTACTCAGTTCAAGTCTTCCTGTTCCTATGAAAACTTCCGGTTAGAAATAGCGATGGAAGACAGTGTCACCATTAATATACAGAAATGTCTAAAATACCAAAAGACGGCATCAGTCCCTACTCCCAAAAGCTTTTGTTGCTTCCTGTCTGGAATTCTAGTTTACAATCTAGGCGAATGCAACATACTCTTGTGGCAAATAGCATGGGTCAAAGGAAGAATTAGGAGACTTCTCATCAGATTGAAGATGAAGGCCCATCATAAACACCGCACATGCTGGCTTAATGGACACAGCAGCCCAGCCAGGTAGAGATGATTAGCTACACTTTGCGTAAACAGTGCTAAACCTACAAAAAGTGAATTTGCCACAAATATGATACTTAATGAACTGTTAGACAGATCTCAACGTTTCTTTACATTTCAACATTTATTTTAAATTGTGAAGAGAATGTGTGGAGAGGAAAGATAACTGACCAGGCAGTCAGCCACTGTCTCCAGGGCAATGTGGATGTCTTCCCAGCACCAAGGAAGGGCTTTCAAAGGTTCCAGTGGGAACTCCATATATCACACAGTGGCTCTCCTGTGAGTTCATGTTCAGGAAAGAAGGAAGCTCTCTTCTAGAATCCACTTCCCTCGTATCAAGACTCTGAGTTCCACAGATTTTCGTTTTCTGTGTTCTTCATTTTGAGAAACCCATTCTCAACCCTTTCTGATATGATGAACAGGGTTCCGAGTCATTGTAACAGCAACTCTGAATCCAATTGGTTACTCAATGCTAGCATTTTACAAAACCCAAATGGAAGGATTATTTATTTATTTATTTATCCTCCATATTCTTAGTTCATTCCTTAAATCCCTCAACAGATACTATAGCATCTTTCCTTGTCTTCTTTTTTTTTTTTTTTTTTTTTTTTTTTGAAGTAAAATATAGAACCTGAGGTTTTAGTTTGGTTTAAGGGAGTTGTTTTGCTTTGTAATAAAAGGAGGGAAGAAAATTAAGTGCAAGCACAGAAGGGTATGCTCGTAATAACTGCTTTCAAAGAATCAACAAAAAGTTAAAGGAAGCTGTTAGAAGTGTACAGTGGGTGTGCATACACAAAACCTTGGAGACATTCTTAATGAGGGACACAGAGAGAAAACAGCGGGCAGAAAAGTCTTCTAAATACTGCAGTTACTATGAGATAGCTGCCAGTAACACCAAGTAAAAAAGAGAAAACATTTAGCAAGCTCAGTGGCATGGCTCTGGGCCCCAGGTGTGTGTTTGGACAGCTAGGATAAACTCCCTTCCACTCTGCCCTTCCGCTAACACAGGCCTTGCCTTTCCCAAGACCTTATTTTACTCTATGCCCCCAATCAGAAAATAGTTTCCTAATGCAAAATGAAACCAGCTACAAAAGATGCCGCACTGTAGTGCTGTACTTAGGCATGCTGAACTAGTCAGTTTGGGGTTCTTAAATGCGTTTTCATTTTCTGTAAATGTTTCAGAGCTACATGTACTGTGCCTCTAATAGATTACATAGACGGGAATGATTATTCCATTGAACCACAGCAAGGTGGGGATGAAGATGGTTTTGCCAGAGGGGCCTGGGACTGGAGTATGCTATGGAAACGTATTCCACTAAGCCACAAGGAAAAGGCCAAAAGAAAACATAAAACTGAACCTTATCGGTAAAGATTATTACTTTATTTTTTTATGTTGACTGTTTACCTAAGTCCTTTTTTTTTTTCCTTTCCCTATGAACTCGTATAAATATGTGGGTCCATACATACGTTTCCATTTGATCTTGCCGCATCATCAATACAACACAGAACCATTTGCACTGTGCCGATTATAGATGTCATAAATGGCAACACATATGAAATTATACCCCAAGGGGGTGGTGATGAAGATGGGTATGCCCGAGGAGCATGGGATTGGAGTATGCTCTGGAAACGGGTGCCTCTGACCTCTCGCGAGAAGAGACTGAGAAAGACAAAAACTGAACCGTATCGGTAATCACTAAATCACTTATCTACCTCCTCCCTTTTCTCTGGCTGCTGCTAATCTATTAACCTCTTGCCACGCTAAAAACTCGCTGTAAGAACTGGAGCTGTCGTCTCAATCCTGACAGCACTTTGCTCCTTGCAGCTTCGAGGCTTTGAATTCACATTGGCTCCCATAACAGCTTTTACCCTAAATGCAAGCCCCCTCTAATGTGAATTATACTCTTTCATTGGGGAAAAAGGAATGTGGAAGGCATTAGTAATTTGAAGCATAATCAGGAAAGAAGGGAGCAGCCTTTTCCTGCTGGCTAAGGAGACCAAAAGGCAGAGTGTGTTCTATCCATTAATGCACAACTGCTGAGAGCTCAAGATTCATAGTTTGCACCTTCAAGTCTTGGGTTCAGTGTTGACAGCCAACAACACTAGCAAGAGATTTTTGGATTCTCCCTTTTGTCTTATATGCTAAAGCTCTTTTACTGATTTTGTGTCAGTGAGGTGTGATAAATACAAACAACACAGGACTTGAGAAAATGTTGTATAGAATCCTTTGTTGTTTGGTTCTCAAAAGAATGTTTGATTAAGAGAAAACTCCATTTCCAAATAAGCTTATGTCCCTTTCTTGTGGATCTTCAAATAGATCGATTGATTTTCCTATCTCCTTTTCATCTTTTAATTGGAACATTTTACAGTCTTTCCAAAAGTGACCCCCAAATGAAATGCTAGTGTAACCATGCCCGTTATGTTTACTATTTATGTATTTCTTTATTTATTCATTCATTCATTCATTCATTCATTTTGTCCTGTGGTTCTGCTTTTATTCTTTCTCCCTGTCAAACTGCTCGTGTCAGAACTCCTCGGGGAAGTGTTTTCCTGTCATGGATTTGGGCATGTTGTCACCAGGGCACTGAATGGCAAACATGAGGAAATTACAGGGCTTCAGGCTTTTACAGGACAGCTTCCAAATTTTCCGTTAAAAACTTAAGGTTCAAGATAATCTAGGAGTCCATTGCTGACCTGCTTAAGCTCACAGATCACCTAAGAGAAAAAGCAAGGGTTCCCTGCCTATCTTGGTGTGTCCAGCAGTTCCTTCCAGGAAGGTGTGTTTTGAAAGTCATCTAGGAAAGTTGGCAAGGGATCTGCTTCATTAGCTAACATGTTAAAGCAGCATCTTCAAATATGTGTGGAGGAGATGAATGGGAATATATTTGAATATATTAGAAGAGCAGTGAGGTACAATCATAATGAAACAATGTTAAATGGCAGCTAAGTAAATATTACATGAAAGTATAACCACAGTGTACCAGCTTACTGATTTAAGCAGCGTATTTTAAGAAAGGCATAAGTGAACAGCTCTTGGTGAGATTTTCTGTACTAAAAATATTAACCTGACTCATTCTCTGTGAAACATATGTTTGTTGACTGTTTATGATGCACTAGCCACTATTTTAGAGGACAGTGACCTTTTCAAATTATGTTCCCTTGCTGGACATGGTGACACCTGCTGTTAGTGCCAGCACCAGGGAAGCAGAGACGGCTGGATCCTTGTTAGGTCAGGGTTAGCCTGATCTACACAGCAAATTTTGGGCCAAGCAAAACAATTTAGTGAGGCCCTATCTAAAAAAGTAAAAATATAAATAATTAAATACGTCCTTGTGGAATGTATACTATAGTGAGTAGTACACAAATTACACATGCACACCTTTACAAGGTGGAGTCAGTGGAAATCGGTACTAGACGAAAAGCTAGTCTGATTGAGGAATAAGGAATTCTAACAGTATCGGGTTCCCTGAAGCTTAAGAATCGTAATACATTAATCATCGTTTTGTAGTAAGAAGGAATGCCCGGAATTCGGTAAAATTATTCTGCTATCATTTTTCCAATAGTGGAAGTGGCTTGAAAAGTTACCAAATGTTTTCCCTCCCTGTCCCCCTTTTCTCCTAATATGTACTGAACTTAAGATCTGAACAAGAAGTCCATGGGGCACTCTTTGGCACTATCACCTCTTGGTTCAGTGAAAGTTGATGCCCCATGTCCTGTGCCTTATCTCATTCCTGTACTACATTTGCAAAGTTGGAATGAACCGTGCTGTTTGTAGGTGATTTACACCATTATTTGGCGAGGTCTTGAGCTATAAAATTAAAAGATGTCAGACTGCTCCCATAGTTATAGTTTCACTCATCCTAGAATGACTCATAAATCATTAAAGGCGCAATCAATTGACAATGTCCAGATGGCTCTCTGTTTCAGGAGAGAAAGTTTTATCTTAATTACAAAGAAATGTTTAAACCAACAAAAGGACCAAGGCACCCTCTAGTGGTGAAATAACTCGGTAGTCTAGAGAATTTCTGAAGTTTTGGTAAATTTACACAGAGCACATTCTTTTATGAAGGATTTACAGTTTCTTAATGTTTGGCCATCAGTCTTGTCTGTTCCGTGCATTCTTGCGCTGTATTCCCAAAGGCTGTCTGTCTGTGGGTGAAGGGATGGTGGGGCTTTGTTTCTATAGTTACTGAATCAGTGTCCTTTCTTAGGTCACCTGCTATGGCTGGTGGATTATTCGCCATTGAGAGAGAGTTCTTCTTCGAACTGGGTCTCTATGATCCTGGTCTCCAGATTTGGGGTGGAGAAAACTTTGAAATCTCATACAAGGTAACATTTCACTCAAATGCTGTTTTCTGACTAGGTTTTAGGGCAAGTTGTTTGTTGCTGTTTGTGGAAGTTGGGGGAGGGAGTGGTGGTGTCTGTGTTTGTGTAGCTCTGACTATCCTGAAACTCCATATGTAGGCCTTGAACTCACAAATATCCATGTGCCTTTGCATCCTAAGAACCACCATACCCTGCCTCGTGTTTGCTTACCCAACTTTTACGACTTTCAAACAAGGCTACTTTAAAAAAAAAAAAAGTATATATAATGAATTTCCAAATTATTAAGAATGTCTCAGTAAAGCATATCCCTTAGGATAATAAAGTAAAATGATTACTTGGCTATAGAATTTGGCCCAGAATTATGGCCAACAGGCTTCAGAAATGGAAATAGCCTCTCTCCTGCTCCCAGGCTTTCTGGTCATTGGAGCCTTGGGTTACAGTAGCCCTTTGGAGGGCTGCATGTTGACTGTTTCCTGACATAGCCATCATCGATTGCTGCAGGACATAGTGGTAGAAGACAGGGAGGTCGGTCACACAGTGGAGGTGTCCTGCTTGGTCCAACTCTGCCTCGAGCCTGCCCCATTTTCAGAGATTGGCAGAGGAAGAAATTATAGTCTATCAGCGACCCAATTCTTCTTGCCTTAAATATTCTGTGTTTAGTATTGTGAGGGTTAGGCTAGAGACAGCTAATCCCTGCTGTCAAATAAATGTATACGTTAGAAATGTTTGTAAATTTATAATAAAGTGAATCCATTAAAAAAAAAAAAGGCAGAGGCACATTGAGGAAGACCCAGCATGATGGAGGTAATATTTGAGGAAGAGATGAGATACATGATTTCAATAAGCAGAGGAGGGCAAACTTCCTAAGTGTGTAGAATTAAGGGAAGGCGCAAGGACGCAGGTATGAAGGACGCATGAGCAAGCACAGAAGCAGTTGGGTGGAATAAAGAAGCATGATTAAGAAAGACACTTAAGGGGCTGGAGAGGTGGCTCAGGGGTTAACAGCACTGGCTGCTCTTCCATAGGACCCAGGTCTGGTTCCCAGCATACATATGACAGGTCACAGCTGTCTATAACTCCAGTTTCAAGGGATCTGACACCTTCACACCAATGCACATAAAAACAAATAAGGAAAGGAAAGGCACTGAAGAAAAAAATGGGCAGGTACAGTTGGAACCATACTAAAGTGTCTTCAACACTGAGTTAAGAAATCCCCCACTCCATTGTTTGATAAGGAGATGGCAACCACTGAAGACACTAAGCAAGAGGATAACATGACCCGAAGCTGCCATAATCTGTTGCTATAAATAAGGATAGCGTTAAGTAGAGAGAAGTTCAAAGTGATGAAGCCAGACAGGAGGTTATTACAGTGATCACCCAAGTAGGAGATAGATTAGCATCAGAAATGACAGGTAATGTTAGGATCGAAGGATTTATGTTACTTTGGAAGGGTCATATTGAGAAAGGGCTCCTGGATCTACACAGAAGGGAACTTGTTAATGGTAACTCATTATGTACATTACCACTGCCTTCCTTGTTGTTATATGTGTTCCTAAAGGAATTGATTATTTTAGAATTTGGTTAGCTTAGAATCCAATATGTCTAATTTAAAATTTACATTTACAGAACAAATTTTAGGTTATTTATTTTTTGCGAACAAATTTTAGGTTATTTATTTTTTGCATTTCTAATCACTTCATAATACACATTTTTTCCCTAATAGATCTGGCAGTGTGGTGGTAAATTATTATTTGTTCCTTGTTCTCGAGTTGGACACATCTACCGCCTTGAGGGCTGGCAAGGAAACCCTCCACCCCTTCATGTTGGGTCTTCTCCTACTCTTAAGGTGAGGTTTTGTTGTTAAAAGAGAAAAAGGGAAGAGATCTAAAATTCATGTAGCACTTCACTCTGAGATCATTGTCTGGGATGAATCTCTTAAACAATTATGCAGGCTCTTCACTGTGAGCCAAAGCTAGACTTACTCATGAAACATCTTACCATTCTTTCATAGTATTCATTTTAGCCTTATCTCTTCTCATGTGTGTTTTGACAAGTAAAGAGTGGGTGTGTTTATGATGTATAATGATATTTGATACACATACATTGCAGGTGGTTAAAGTCCATTTAGTTTATATACTACATAGCATGCCAACCAATGCTTATCTACTAGTTGTAGTAACTAATGTACAGAGATCACCGTAACTTGCTTCTCCTATGGTAGAAATTTTGTTCAAATATCTCCCTAGCTTTCCTACTTCCCAGCCTCTGGTAACCACCGTTTCACTATATTTGTGTGCATTGATTTCTTTTAGATCCTGTCTGTGAGTGAGCACACCTCTCTCTTTCTGTGCCTCATTTATTTCACTTACCATAAGGTCCTGTGTGTTGTTGACAAATGACAGAATTTACTTTTTTTTTTTAAGATTGGGCATTATCTTGTGCATATCACATTTTCTTTATCCACATACCAGTTGGCAGACACTTAGGTTGATTCCAAATGTTAGTCATAATGAATAATGCTTGAAAATTCTGCACAAAAATTCAGGCATCTAATTAGGAGATGGAGTCAACATCCTTAAGGAATATGCACAGACCAGAGTTGCATAGACCATGAGCCAGGTCACAGAATTGTTCTGTTTTCTTTTTCTTTCCTTTTTTGTTTGCTTGCTTGCTTGCTTGTTTGTTTGTTTGTTTGTTTGTTTGTTTGTTTGAGACAGGGTTTCTCTATGTGATAATCCTGGCTGTCCTGGAGCTCATCCTATAGAATAGGCTGGCCTCAAACTCACAGAGATCCACCTACCTCTGCCTCCCTTGTGCTAGGATTGAAGACATACACCACCACAGCCTACTGCCTGGCTTCTCTTTTCATTTTAATGGAGGAACCTCCATACTGATTTCCATATGACTATAATAATTTGTATTCTACCAACAGTTTGAAAGATTCTATTTTATCTGTGTCCTCACAGACACTTTTATCTCTTTGAAGGTAGCTGTTCCAGTGGAAACGAGGTGATGCTGCATTGCGGTTTTAACTTACATTCCCTGTGGGATTAGATGCTGAGCATCTTGGCAGGTGCCTAGCAGCCATTTGTCTCCTTTGGAGAATTCCTGTCAGGTGATTTGCCCAATTTAAAAATCAGGTTATCTGTGCCCCTACTATTTTCCTACAGTGTAGGCAGGCATTAACTCTTTAATAGGTGTATCTTTTGCAGATGCATTCTCTCCTTGAGGTGTGTCCCTTCACCTGACTGTCTTTTTAGTTTGCCGGGATCTCATTTGTGTACAAAATAGGACATAAAACTTTTCTCACATTTTCTTGTAAGAGTTTTTGTTTGGGGTCTCACACTTAAGGTTTTAGTCTGTTTTGCATTGTTTTCATATTTCCTTGAGGAGAAGGTTTAATTTTATTCTTTCCCCGGGTGGATAGCCAGCTTTCTCAACCACAATTATTGAAGGAGACTATATTTTCCCGGTTGTGTACTCTTGGAACCTTATGTGAAAATCAGTTGTGTGTGCCTGCATTTATCTCTGGCTCTCAGCATCTGTTTTTATTCCTGTACCATTCTTTGAAGTGTATTTTGAAATCAGGTAGTATAATGCCCTGGATTTATTCTTTTTGCTGGTTATTATATTGGCTATTTGGGCTCTTTGCTGGTGCCATATGAATTTTAGGGTTGATTTTTCTATTTCTCTTCTGCATTTATATATTTCAGTGGAGGTGGGGGGCACAGGAGCCTTAATCTGATGCACATGTGGAGATTGCAGGTCAGCTTATGAGATTCAGTTATCTCCTCCCACTGGGTGGATTTCACCAAGTCCAGAGACCAAACGCCAGGCCTGGAGACAAGTGCCTTTTCCCACTGAGCCATCTCACCAGCCTCTAATTTTTCAATATCTATGAAAATTATAGTTGGTATTTTGTAGATCACTTTGGGGAGTATGGTGCTACCAAAACAAAACAAACAAACAAACAAAAAAAACCCAGTCAAACAAAAAAGTAGTATTCTTGAGGAACCTCTTACATTAGTTTCCCATCCATGAACAGAGGGGATGTTTCCATGTTTGTCTCTTTTTAAAATTACTTTCAGTTTTTGAGCTTTCACTTCTATTGTTAAATGTATTCCTAAAGATTTTTCTTTGTTAATGTTTTTTTGGTATAGTGAGTTGTTCCCACTTTAATTACTATCTTTTAGCCTGAAAAAAAAAAATTAATCTGAACACTAAGTGTGCCTACTCTTGGTGTAAAACACAGGTAAGTAACTGTGTTCAACAAACCATATCCAGCCTTCTGGGGCCTGGCCACAGTTGTCATTCTATAGCAGGGCTAAAGAATTATTGCAGACATGAAACTGATTCCCTGTGTCTGTGGTGTGTGTGTGTGTGTGTGTGTGTGTGTGTGTGTGTGTGTGTGTGTTTGTGTTCACATATATAAGGATACACATGTGTAAGGAGTAAGGTTTTTCCTCCCTCTGCTGGTCTTGTTCCACCACCGTGCCAGCCCCAAATAATGCACTGAGACTCTGTATTTGATATAATGCTGTTGGCCAGGTACTAGTTTCTTATCGACTAGCTCTGTCTTAAGTATTAACCCATTTCTGTTCATCTAATATTTTCACATGGTCTCATCTTACCGGAGAATGGGGCAGGCGTCTCATCTCCCCAGTCTCTCCATCTTGAATCCTCCTTACTACTTCCTCTTTCCTTGTCTCCTAGTCCTGCCTATCTTGCTTTCCTCTTGGCCAACAGTGCTTTATTCATTAACCAGTATGTGAAACATATTTACAGAATGACATCTCCCATCACACATGGGCCGAGACTAACATTAGAAGTCTTCCTCCACGGCTTTCCACCTTATTCACTGAGGCAGGCTCTCTCACCTAAACCTAAAACTTGCCTGTACAGCTAATCTAATGGAGCCAACTCACTCCAGGGATTCTCTATCTTGCCTTCCTCAAAAGTGCTAGAATTATAGGTAGGCTGCCACTCCCATCTGGCATTTGTGTGTGTTCTAGAGATCTGAACTCTGGTCTTCATGCTGGAGTAGCAAGTGTTTCATCTGTTCAACCATCTTCCCAGCCTCTCTCATCCTCCTCTATGGAGAAAATGCTGGTGCATCATGAAGAAGACCCAAGGGGACTGGAGAGAATACATGTCCATGCAATCATATATTCACACAAGCATTCACTGGTTTGTCAAGCTCTACAAGTTGAATTTCTGTCAGTTATGACAGTGTCAATTTGTTTTATTGGTCAATAGCTGCTTTTCCTCCATGTGAACCTGTGGAAGACGTACAGTTAATTTGAGGTTACAATAAAATGATTCTATTATAGTCATGAAAAGATTCAGAGCCAGCTGCAGAGCAATTCCTTGTAATGATGGTTTCTAAAATGAGATTTTTTTCCTATACATGTCAGTAACATGGTTCCAGGAGAAAGGGATGAGATGAAAAGGAACACCACTGTCCACCCAGGCTCTCAGAGACCCTGTCTGGGCTCCGCTTTCTTCATCTGTTATCAGAATAGAATGCAGTATCTTAGAATCTATGATCTTCTAGCTCCAGATTTTATGTGCATTGCTTTTTTAAGTGAATATGCATACATGGCATTTCTGTACTTGGGAAATGACATATTAGGGTTATTAACTCTCTTATTTTCATTCTTTAGAAATGTCAAGTCTTCTCTAAATGTGTTCACTATATTTTGGTTGTATTCTGATATCTAAGGTAGGCTGTTTATGCCATCACAGTTATTTCTATATCCCATAATGACCGTAGTTTTTCTTTTCACAGAATTATGTTAGAGTTGTAGAAGTATGGTGGGATGAATACAAAGACTACTTCTACGCCAGCCGTCCTGAGTCAAAGGCACTGCCATATGGGGACATATCTGAGCTGAAGAAATTTCGAGAAGACCACAACTGCAAAAGCTTCAAATGGTTTATGGAAGAAATAGCTTATGACATCACTGCCCACTATCCTTTGCCACCCAAAAATGTTGAGTGGGGAGAAGTAAGTATCAGCCAATATTTAGGTATCAAAATGTATATATTTGGAGTCAGTATTTAGAAGAAGAAAACTGGAAAGGTATTCATGAAAGCAGGAATACTTGCAGAAATGTTTGACTAAAAAACCCCTGCAGCACACACTATCCTACTCCCAAATCATCCGAGTGGCCCTGACCATGAAGCCACCCTGCCCCACCCCAAGCTGTTATACATGTGGCTGTAGGTGAACACTCCCCATCTCCAGCACCCACTGTGTCCCTGTCTCAGCCACTTCATTCACTTAACTCCTCTCATCTTGGAGATCCTGAATACTAAAAATCATTTCTCTATTCTTCTCCGTTTCATCAAAACCACACAGGTATGTCGTGTTTCCATTGGTTCCCACAATACCCCACATTCACCCACCTTCCCAGCAATCCAGTTATGGACCTTTACCCTCATTCTGCTCTACTAGGCTAATGCAAAGACCAATGCACACGATATTCACCCAGCACTCGTCAAATGAATTGGGCGGTGGTAATAAAAAAAAAAAAAAAAAAAAAAAAAAAAAAACAGGTATTGATCAGGATGGTCACTTCCTATTTCTTCCAACTTACCTCTGTGGCATCATTTCTGATTGTCCTCACACTTGTGCCTTACAGTGCTGCCTCAGCGGTAACTGAACATGCTTTCAGACTTTGTATGTGCCTTTGTTATTATTACATTTGGTATATACTGATTGAGGTCCCCGTGTGTACCAGTCATTCGTCTGGGCAAAAATTTATGCTGGTTGGGGTGGGGATTGAGACTAGAGCAGTCCAGGAGGGCAAAGATCGTGACAAGATGGTAATGGCTACAAAGGAAGTGAGGTGCCACCTTGGGGAGGCTTTCTTAGGATGTGACATTTTTAATCTGAAATCTGGATGATAAAGACCTAGAGCTGAGAAAGAGTAGTAACAGCAGAGAAAATGTTGAATTCGAAGTTAGGAGATTGCATTAGTTCCTTTTCTGTTGCTGTGATAAAATAGCATGGCTAAGGAAACTCATAGAAGAAAGAGTTCATTTGCGCTTGTGGTTCTAAGGGCTACGAGTCCATCAAAGTGAGCAAGTGCAGGAATGGCAACTAGCATGACAGCTGGAGCAGCAATCTGGGAGCTCACATCTTGAACTGTGAGCACAAAGCAGAGAGAGAACTAGAAATGGTGAGTGTCTTTAATCTCTCAAAGCCCACCTCCAAAGACATACTTCCTCCGATAAGGTCACACCCCCTAAGCCTCAATAAACAGTGTCACCCACTAGGGACAGAGTGCAGATACATAAGCCTCTGGGGAACATTCTCATTCAAACCACCACAGAAATACTCTGCACATTTGAGAAGCAGACTAGACTAAATTTGGTGAGGTGGAATTTCAGGCATGAGACTTAGGGAGGCTCTCATCCAAAGGGTGGTAAGAGGCCCAGGGCGGATTTAAACAAAAAGGCAATGAGATTGGTTTATGTTTTGGCTTGAATTGCCTGCTGGGGGTATTTAGAATAGAAAAAAGAGTGGGGGAGTTGTAGTGAAAATAACAATGGCTTGGACAAAGGTGGCAAGAGTAAAGGTGGCAAGCACAGGACATGGCTGAGGCACACACTATCTGTAAGGAACAGTGCAGTCAGTGTGTGAAAGGGTGAGGGCTGGGATGTTTTAGTTTGCAGTTTGATAGGAGGTGGCTGAGATTGTGAGCACAGTAGAGGGTGAGTGAGGAGGTACTGGGACAGCACTCTGTATGCTGGAGTTTTGCACATACAGGATCCCATCTAGACTGCCAGGTTCAACTGCCAGCTCCGGATGATTGAAGATCTTAGCTGAAACCCAGAGGAGAGGCTTCTCTGGAGATAAACATCTGGAGACCATTAGCATGGAGTTTAATGACACTAAGGCCATGTAGGGAAAAATATAGACCATTCATAAGACTCTCCAGTGTTCAGAGTTTGGGAATAAAAAGGGAAACTCATAGAGGCCACTGAAACTACTGTCTTTGTGCTGCTTGCTTAGATGCCTTTATTTTCTTTTCTCTACTCTTATGTCATCTCTCCTGTTATAACAAACTAGCTAGTAAAACACTAGTAAGGAATGAATTTGGGTTATCCAGACCAGACTTACATTTTAATCTTCCAAAAACCCTCTGTGTGGAAGGAATTAATTCTCCCTTGACATTAGGCAGTCCACTAGCTTTAAACTCATCTTTGTGTAAATGACTATTAAATTCCATCTTAAACTCAACTCTGTCTCCCAGAAACTAGATGACTATATTCAGCCATACCCTTGATGTATTTACTTGAATATCAGTACATGAGTTTGAAACTGAACTTTCGCTGTCTCCAGCCCTTCTCGGTTCATTGCTCATACCAAAAACTTGGTAACCTTCCTTGAATCTTCTTCTCATGCTTACATCAGTTTCAGAATCTAGTCCTCCTTTACCTTCACTGAGTTTCCATCACCTCTCAGCAAAACTAACTTGCTCTTACTAAAGCCTGTTCTAAACACAGCAAGCAATCAGTATAGCTTTGGAAGTGCAATTCAGGTCCTATCACCTCTCCTTAAAACCTACAGTGGCACCCCAGTTGCTTGGGTGAAGGCAAAACCACTTCTGGTGGCTTCTCTCGCCTCACCTGCCCCTGCTTGCCTTACTCTCACTTAACTGCTTTGCCGTACCCCAGCCCATAATGCCTTCCTGTGAATGTCAGCGGGCATGGCTAACTTTAAACCTCTGTCAAGTTTTTCCATCCCTGTCCTTGATGAATTCTACCCTATGACACCATCAACTTCCTAGCCTCTTCCTTGGTGTTCTTGCTTTTCTACACACACACACACACACACACACACACACACACACACACACACACCAAGCCTGTATTACTTAGTAGCATGCTAGATATCTTATTTGCCCATTACATGTTTTGCTTCTTTTCTGCCTTTCTTTTGCTGCAAACTATGAGTTCATTTTAGCAGGTGTATCTATTTCATCCACTTACATATCAGAGACAATAGCATGCTTGCCACATGGTAGGTACCCACCTAGTATTTCAAGAATGAATAAACACATGCATACAGGAAGGAATGGATTAATGAGCCCCCCCCAGCCCCACCCCATTACCATTTCTCTTCTAAATACATCTTCCAATTCTGGTATTTCCTTTATTTCATTTCCATTGTTCATTGCATTCATCTGCTGAACATTCCAGAGTAAATCCCTATTTAGAAGATGTCCTCTGGGAAGTCTGAGTTTGCCCCAGGCAGTAGAGGCTGCTTCGTCCTCACATTCATGTCCTCTACTGACCAGCGCACCCTTCTGTCCCCCATATTTTGATGGTCCCCAGAACCATGACTTGCACATCTTCATGTATTCAAAAGGTCCTATCCCTAGTCAGTATCTACAGAATCAAGCACTTTATCCAAATACTACAGTGATGTATAGTTGAGATGAATACAAAAGTAGTTATTTCAGCACAAAATTGCATTCCAAACATGGAAACCTGTGTTTGCTTTTGCTTCCATTATTGGTAGTTAGTGGAGAGCCATACTGTACTGAGAAGCCTTGAGGCAGCTACCACAAAAGTGCCACATAGTCACTGAGAGAGGGACTCAGAAAGCAGGGTCTATCCCCACTGTAGATGTATAGCTTTCCTCTGTTTACTTCTCATTCACATGGACACTCTGGTCTGGACATTTTTCTTAGGGAATCTTGTATTTTGTTTCTTCTGTGGTATTTTCTAGCACCTACGAGCTAGTACCCTGAAGTGGAATGAGTTCATTTCAATGTTGGCTTCAGCTCCTGATTTCAAAGATGATGATGATGCTAAATCATACCTTGTTCATTGAACTTGAGAGTCTTTTACTCTGGTGCCAGTTTATTATAAACTATACTGTTTCCTGTATGTTGGTTCTCTTTCGTACCTGTAGATCCGAGGCTTTGAGACTGCATACTGCATCGATAGCATGGGAAAAACCAATGGAGGCTTTGTTGAACTAGGACCCTGCCACAGGATGGGTGGAAACCAGGTAAGTCTCCTTCTCAGGACTGGTCAGCCCTGAGAGCCACCAGACTTGATCACAGACAGACAGGTTTAGCTTGGTTTTTAGTTTATTAATATTGTCTTGATAGATTAAAAACATTCTGTAAAAGCTGACTGTTAACAGTTCACTTAAATAGGGAATATTGTCAGTGTTGGTTTTCACATAAGAGGTAGAGATGTCTGCACAGCAGTAATAATATATTCCTATGGGAACATATTTGTCATGACTAAGCCTAACCTCTATGGTTTTACAAACGCAGTTAGTAAGCCACACTTTTTTTTTTTTAATACACGGTACTAGGGTACTACTACCAGTACCATGTATTTTACACATACATTTTCTTCCTACTTTATATAAATATTTTTCATGTGTCTAATTTCAGTTTTGAAACACTATTAGGTCTACTTCTAACTTAATTTTCTTCTTGTTGGTACATGATAAGTATGTGTTAATTATCCTTTCTGTGTATTAGAGGCTAAAGAATAAAGGATGTGATTAATTTCAAAATGAGTATAGTTCTTGTCTGCAGACTAATGGCTCCCAATATGCACAAAAATTATAGAACAAAAAGTTAGTTATTCAGTTTAATTATAGCAATTACGTTTCTTTCTTTTGCAAAACATGTATTGGCAAGAAAATCATTTCTACCTTGTTTATTTATTCAATAGCTTTTCCGAATCAATGAAGTAAATCAGCTCATGCAATATGACCAGTGTTTGACAAAGGGGCCCGATGGATCCAGAGTCATGATTACACACTGTAACCTAAATGAATTTAAGGAATGGCAGTACTTAAAGGTATGCTGTGTTCCAGGCTCCGGGGATAATGTATGCAGTCCAGTTGTCAGTAACAAAGAACACGTAGGACTTAGATGGATAAATTTTGAAGACCAAATGTTCATGTTCGTGACTTGGATTTTCTGCATTAGTTATTTGTGCAGGTTTGCTTGGGCTCTGGGTGAATCACTGTTCTATAATGAGGCATCGCTTATGTTCTCTGAAGCAATGTTGTCCTGCAGTGCGACCTCTGTGGTGGGCATGGAGAGTTGGTGCTAATTTCAGAAACTCAAGAGTTCCAGTGTTCAGGAGGCCGGCACCGCCATTGTTATCAGATCTAAATCCTGTGTTAAAAATGTAAATATCAGCAGTATTCTTAGACCACACAAAAAGGAAGGGGTTGACTGCTCATGCTGACCAGCAGATGGCAACAGAGACAGGCAAATAAGAATTGGACACCAGGCCTTCCTGCTTCCTCATCCTCGGCTAACTCAACAGGAGTTGGATTGTTTGAAAGGCCTGGTTTATTCATATGACCCTGCTGGCTCTTAGATTGTCTTTCTGTTTCAGATGTTTATATTTAAAGCGTTCTGGCAAGATTCAAACATAGTCATGGATTAATGTATAATTTTCTTTGGTTCCTTCAATTGAAATACATTTCTTCCCCCTTACAGAATATATCTTAATGACACTTTCCCCTCCCTCTACTCCTCCCAGTTCTTCCATCTGGACCCACCCCCTTTCTGTCTCTTACTAGAAAACAAACAGGCTTCTAAGGGATAATAATAAAATATAGTAACAACAAAATAGAGACCCTATCACATCAAAGCCTGACAAGAGAGACCAAAAGAAGGAAAAGAGCCCAAGAGAAGGCACACACTCAAGAATGTATAATCTCTCAAAGTGTCCATTTGGATAAACCAAGCTTTTGTTTTGGTTTGGTTTAGTTTGGTTTCTTAATGAACTGTAACATTAGTAAAGCCTTTTCAAACTGAAAGCCCTCGGTTCTATTCATCTAATATTTGCTATCCCACTCCTGTTGTGAAGGCATTGTTTCTTACGTAGTAATAGTCCTAAGTGCCATCTTTCATGAATAATTACTGAACATGCCAATTACCAGATTTGATTTTGTTTTTTATTGTAATTATTTATGTAGTGTGTGTGATATGTGAGAAGAGGGACACTCACAAGCTAAGGCATACATACATAGAGAGGTCAGAGGACAGTTTTGTGGAATTGGTTCCCTCCTGCCACCTTTAAGTTGGTCTCAGGGATCGAACTCAGGTCTTGAGGCTTTGAAACAAAGTCAGCTCACAAGGTCTGAATTTTTCTTAACAAGAAGTTGTCTTTTCCAACAAATTAACAAATCCTGACAGATAGTGTTTATTTTCACAAGTAAAAATGAAGAGCAGTAAATGGTAGAGACTATGAAGACGTCAGTTTTTACAGTATAAAAGAGTCTAGCATACGGAAATTACCATCAAGGAGTCTTGAGTGGTTTTCTGGAGACTGAGGCAGAAGGATTGTGAGTTCAAGGCCAGCTTGGACTACATAGTGAGATATAGCGCATCATTCCACTGGGGTCCGGTGATGTGACAGACTATCTTAGCATGTGGGAAACACCTGAAACATGCTATTCTATAACACAGAGAAGAAAAAAAATGCAGTTAAAAACAAGCATAATGCTATCAGAAAGGGAAAAAAGACGAGGATGTAAGCAATTGCTTCTGATGAGTTTTCATAGAGAAAAACTAGATCAGCAATGATCCAGCATGAGGGTATGTACAGAGAGAAAACTGAGAACTGCATTTAGGTCACTCCCCGTCTGAACTGGCGTTTTTCTGAAGTAGGCATAGCAAACAGTGGGGACTTGTAGAATTATTCGAAAGGGATTGTCAGGTATAGCTTGATGAGAAGATTGGCTTAAACAGAGTTCTCAGACTTTCTGGCTTCCGTGTCCCCCTTAAACGCTTAAGGGTTTCCGAAACTCACTCAGTACGGTTGTGCCCCCATGTAATCCCAAACCCTGTGAGATGAAGGTAGCAAAGCTGTGAATTTGAAGCCAGCATATGCCACAATGTTGAGACCCTGTTACTTTTTTTTTTTTTATTTTATATCCCAACTTAAGTTTCCCCCTCCCTCTTCTAAACAACAATAGAAAGATACTGGCTCTTTCCTCACACAGCTTTCATGTAGGTTATTCCTAAAATTTTCTGGAATTTGAAATTAAATTGGGAGAATTTATAATCTTTTAATGTTTCCAATTATGCTAAATTCTAAATTAATACCATTTAGTAAGTTATAAAGATCTCCCAAATGACATGTTCCATTGTGCATATGCAAAAAAAAATCAGAAATAGGTTTCATTAGAGAAGTCTTTACATTGTGTCAAGTCTTCATAGTGGTGGAAAGTCAAACTTCTGATGTTTGCTTGAAAACTAGAACCAACACTATCAAGTATTTTTTTTTTTTTTGGTTGTTTGTGTTGGGGTTCTTGCTATTGCTATTGTTTTTCTTATAGTGACAGCCATTATCCAAGTTTGAATAATCGTAGTTTGTTGGATTGTTTGAGTAAAAATGGCAAGGTATGGGAAAAGTAGGTAGTCATTCCTTTCTCAAGACACCACGTGTGCTCCACCACGTCACAGCACCACGTGACAGCACTTGATTCACATTTTCTTTTTCATCTCCATGTTTTTTTAAAGGATACATGAGGGTCAATGATTAATACGCTTTGACTGGCAGTGGTGGCAATGCCTTTAATCCCAGCACTTAGAAGCAGAGGCAGGAGGATCTCTGAAGTCAGCCTAGTCTACAGAGTGAGTTCTAGGACAGCCAGGTGCTACACAAAGAAACACTGTCTCCAACCCCCTCCCCACAAGAAAAAACAAAAGATAAATAGCCTTTAACACCTTTGTTGTGGGCATCCTTCCATCAAAGTGTGTTTTGTTTGAGCTAAGTGCATGGCAGTGGCTGGTAGCACAGTTGGTAGTTTGTCATGTGTCACTGCTTGATGGGCAATAGGGCTCAGGTGCTTTCACCTGCTTTTGTTCCAATAGAACAAATGTCAAATGCGGTGCAAAGGAAAGTGAATTCATGCTTTTTCATTTGGATAGTCTGAGGACCTTTCTCTGAAAAGCTATGAGCTGGACTGAAAACATACAGCATACGATGGAGACCATATTAGAACAGGAGAGGCAGGAAGGAAGAAACATAAGGCAGAGACACCGAAAGTAGTAGCCATGGAGACCTGATATGACGTGAGTGAATGAGGGAGAGGCATATAGTTTCCTTAGGACCGGAAAGCTGGTATTGTCTTTAGCCAGAATAAGAAGAAAGACAAAAGTTCGGAGGGGAAGATAACTGCATGCCAGCAGTAGGTAGTGACATAACGATAAAAGAAAGGGCTAAGAAAACTGGCATTCCAGGCCTAATGTGTGCTTGTCCAATGTGCTTGAACGGCCTTCTGTGGCAAGCCAAGTAATAGCTTCTGATGTCCGTGATATCAGTGTCCAAATTTCAAACGTCCTTTCCCTCTCGTGTTTTCCAGAGCCTGCACAGGTTCACCCACATCCCTTCAGGAAAGTGCTTAGATCGATCAGAGGTCCTGCATCAAGTGTTCATCTCCAGCTGTGACTCCAGTAAAATGACTCAGAAGTGGGAAATGAATAACATTCACAGTGTTTAAAAAGATTACCAGAAACCAACAATCTACCTACTGACAAGTACATTTAGAGAGGACTGAACCACGCCTGGAACCTGCTGCAACCATTATTATTAATTCTGTACAGCTCCAAACCTGGAACCTCTGATCAGATCGAAGGATGTTGATAAACTGTGATTTTTACAATAACATTATCATCTGCAGTTACTGTTTACAAAACTGCTTTTACCTTAAACTCTAGATGTTTACATCATTGTTCATTTGTTTTAAGATGACATTGGTAATTTGTGCCTTTAACTCAGTTTTCAAAACAGAGTTAAAGCATATGTTGTCTTCTTTGGGAATACATACACTCAGGGGTCTGAAAGGCAGTTTGGTTTTTGTTGTTGTTCTTGTTTTTTTTAACACACTTGAAAAAAAAAAGGAGGTTGGAGTAACCAGACTTTCATATATGACTTGGCAGTTATCAACCTATTGTGTCTTTATTTAATTTTACATCTTTCTGAAGCACTGCCACAGGTCATTAGCCAAGGTGGCCTTCCTTCAGTCATGCTGCTTGTTTGAAAGGTGAATTTCAACACATTTAGTGCCTCTTTCATTTTTCAGTATATTTTTGAGAGCTTATATGGAAATTTATATGACAGTAACAATGGATGGACTGTCACCTGTATGGGGGATATTTCTATCACTCAGAAATGAATTTTTGGGCTGTCATTGACTATGAAGTTGAATGATGTATGGCTGGATGAAGAATGACAATGGGGGTCATCTCAAGGCCATTCCATAGGGCTTGATTCTGTGGCATTAACTCCATTGCCTGCTGGTGTTCTCCATGCCCTCTGCTCACACCAGCTTCTAGGCTAGCAAAGGGATCTAACGATTAAAGAAAAATTGCCCATCTACATTTTACATCTACATTCCCCAGTATCTATAGAAAACTAGAAATAATTCTCATCTTGAAACTTGAAAAGGGGTTGGGGTAATGGGGTTGACAACACAATAAAGTCTAGTGTGAACAACTTTAAAGGTTGAATCTGAGGTAAGAATTCCCAAGCCCTTGTTGGATATAAAGCCTTAGAAAACTACAGTTCAGCCTAAGCTGTGAAACCAAGATGAGCTGACACTCGGCTTCATCCAAATGAAATTCCATGCACATTGTTTTGTAATCTAAGAAAATTAGCATCTAAGAACACAGATCAACAAATGTGAACTAAGTTCCGTTAAGTCAGGTGTTTTGTTTTGTTTTTAAGTTCTTGCCAGTGAAAAGATTTAATTTAAACATTTGTTATTACCTACTTTAAGAGAGCCAAGTATTGCAAATTTTAATTTCTAAGAAGTCTTCTTTTACCCAAAATTAAATGTCCACATTGAGTGCCAAAAAAGAAAAGCAATGTGATAAGATAGGGATAGGCAAATTAAGCATTTTTGATCTTGCAATCATGGTATCATTATAATGAAAGAAATTCACAAACTACTGCCAGAAGGAAATATTTTTAATTAAAGCTTTAGAAAGAAAAAGCCTACATTTGTTTAGAAGAAAAGTCAACAATTTTTTTTTCTTTCAACCTTAGTTCTTCAGTTTGGACAATAAGAATTAAATATCCTGAGTAGAGTTTTATTTATAATTTTGAATTGTCAGTTTGTATTTTGCTACTGATCTATGATCATTTTAAACTTTCATTCATCTCTAGGTATATTTAAAAACAAATGCATTTATATACTCATATAATTGCAAATAAATCGACTATAAAAAGGAAAATAAGAAAATTGGTAATTACTTGTGTTTGAAATTGACCCTATTTTCCATGTTGAATAGATAATAACCTTGTATCTATGCATAGGCTAAGAAAGGTGGCACACAAACTGTGCACGTAATTTTATGGGTAAATTAAATTGTTTTTAGTACAATTCCTTAGGAAATTATATGAACATGATTCTATATATTAAAATCAGCAACCTTACCACACACAAAACCATCAGAAGCTGCCGCCATAATGACTGTTTTGTACTTTAGGCTGCTTTGGAAATAATCCCCATATACTTGCTTTGTAAGTTGATAATATCACTATGCATTTCTACACATTTTATAAATTTGATTTATGCAGATTTTGATACACTGTATGTTTCTGTAGAAATTGTACAAATACTCAAAATTTTATTAGGGTAAACTTGAGAAGCTTATGTATATCTTAATTCTGGATTGCTTGTTTTTTAGGTGAGAAAAAAATAAAATATTGTATTTTAATCCTTAGCTTTTCAGTACTTGTAATCATTTCTACATATAATTGTATACTTAAAAAGTTACTTGGGCTTGCTATTTACAGGATATAGGGTTAATAGCTGAAATAATACAAACTATAGTTATTAGATGAATGTGTGCCTGAGTGTTGTTTAGAATTCTGTTGTATGTGCTAGATACCTACCTGTAGATAAGCCTTTCAGGTTACTTATCTCTAGCACTTTTGGTAGGGCACACACCTAATGATAAACTACAATCTGAGGAATGGGTATATTTCTTGGCAGTGTCTACTACTATGAAATTGCCTATTGACAGCAAGAATATTTTAAGTCAAAAACAACACATCAATAAGCAGAAGCCAAGAGAGTGGAAGTCTACCAAAACAACTAGAAATAGTCCATAGGACTTTGCAAATCAAACCATATCAAAAGGTGACATGGATGCAAACACTCAAAATTAAGTGCCTACTTATAAAGACTGTCTCACAGGGACCTTAGGATTTTATTATTATTATTTCTAAACAGAGTATGATTGGGGATGGTCCTCACATAAAAGCAGGGTGTATGACGGGGGAACCCAGAGACAGCTGACCTGAGCTTGTGGGAGCTCACTGACTCTGGACCAACAGCTGGGAAGCCTGCGTGGAACTAACCTAGACCCTCTGCATGTGAATGACAGTTATGTAGCTTGCTGTTTGTAAGGCTCCTAGCAGTGGGATCGGGACCTGTCCCTAGAGATTGAGTTGCCTTTTGGTAACTTATTTTCCATGCTGGGTTGCCTCAACCAACCTTGATCCAGGGGGAGGAGTTTGGCCCTGCCTCAACTTACTATGTCATGCTTTGTTGATGCCTATAGGAGGCCTTCCCCTTTCTGAAATGAGCAAAAGGGAGGTAAGAAGGGGATGGGAAGTTGTGGTTGGTATATAAAATAAATGAAAAAATGTAATTAATATAAAAAAATTATAAACATTGCCAAAGTCCTGAAATATGAAGCATCCTCCAACTGCTCCAAATGAGCAATTTTTGTTTGTTAGTTAAGGAAAAAAATGCTACCACTTAATAAAAAAATTTAAAAAGCAGGGCACAGTGGCATGTGCCTTTAATCCCAGCACTTAGGAAGCAGAAGCAAGTTTATGTTTGTGTTCTGGTCTACAAAGAGGGTTCTGGGCCACCCAGGGCTATGCAGTCTCAAAAGAACAAAGCAAACCAAAGGAAATCAGAATAGAATTCAGTGAAAGACCAGGCTATATCTAGTCATCAGAGACCTAGATGGGCAAAAGTTTAGATACATGAAAATGATTCCACATGGATGCATCTTTAACAGTGAATGAATCTAAATAAAGAACCACACAGAAGTTTAAATGGTTTGTGTGGGCCCTTATCCTTGGGACTAGAGATTAAATAAAGTACTATTCTAAGTTGGATAGAAAATCGTTAGCAAGGTGGTGGTGGTGGTGATGGTGGTGGCAGTGGCATAGGCCTTTACTCCCACCACTCAGGAGGCTGAGGCAAGAGGATCTCTGTGAGTTTGAGGCCAGCCTGTTGTTCTACAGAGTGAGTTCCAGGACAGCCAGAGCTACACAGAGAAACCCTGTCTTGAAAAACCAACAAAAAGAAGCAGCTTGTCAAACGATTACCATGGGGAAGAAATTGTTACACCTGCCTTAGGCCAACCATACCACCTGTGTAACTGTGACTTTCAGTGGGAACTTAAATGAAGTCTCACTTGGACATTTGATAATGGTAAACTCTAGCTTTATTAAGGATTAAGTGCCCCAAATAAAACTTTCAGTAGAAAATTTGACATAGCCATTGGTATTGCACTTAACCTACTATCCCTAAACAGCATTTAAATGATAAAATACATGGGCAGCTGTGCTCAGGAACTGCTGAGCAGGCAAAGCACCATGGGCCTGGAGAGATGGCTCAGCAGCAGTTAAGAGCCCTGGCTGCCCTTCCAGAGGACCTGGGTTCAGTTCCCAGCAGCATCCACATGGCAGCTCACAGCTGTCTGTAACTCCAGTTCCAGGGAATCTGACACCCTCACACCTAACAGGCAAAATACCAATGCACATAAAAAATTGTTAAAATATTTTATGAAAAGTAAGAGACAAACACAAGATGAACCCCATGTTTACCATGTTTGTCTACCTGGAAGATAAAGAATGGAGAGCAAAAGTACTGAGCTGTTGAACTGAGAGACAGGGGCAGCACAAAGGAAAAAAGGCTGAATGCCTATTGGTGCAGTGGGCAAAGTATGACATAAGTGTGTTTCATTTTGGTTTTTCCAGACAAGGTTTCTCTGGGCGGTGGAGGCTGTCCTGGAACTAGCTCTTGTCGACCAGCTGGTCTCGAACTCACAGAGGCCTCTGCCTCCAGTGCTGGGGATTAAAGGCATACTCCACCACTGCCTGGCTTTGTTTTGTTTGTTTGTTTTATGAGGCAGGGTGTCACTATATAGCTCTGGCTGTCCTGGAACTCACTATGTAGACCATCGACCAGGCTGGCCTCCAACTCAGAGAATCTCTTGCTTCTGCCTCCCAAGTGCTAGGATTAAGGGTGTGCAGCACTACATCCAGCTAACAATCATATAATGTAATGCTGTAGAATGAAGAGCATGAATGAATTAGTCATATGATTTAGTGATACAGTATTAAGTGAAAAAGGCAAATCCTAAGGGACTTTACTCAGCATTTTTGACAGGGTTTCTCTGTGGACCAGGATGGCCTCAAACTCAGAGATCCACCTGCCTCTGGCTCCAGAGTGCTGGGATTGAAGGTGTGCACCACAACTGCCCGGCTTCAGCACATTTTACAAATATCAAAAGCAACTAAGATATTCAGCAAATTGCACACATATAAAAGTTAAATCATTTGTTCATATTGAGTTTCCTGTTGGAGTTAAGGTTAAAAATCCTGCACGGGATGCCATGTTATCTGAGACCGGCCTCAAACTTGCTGTGTGTATAGTACAAGATGACTTTGAACTTCTACTAATCATTCCACATCCATTGGTGGTCCAAGAGCTAGGATTCATAGTATGTCCCACTACATCTAATTTAAATTTTACCAAGCAGCTACATGCCCTCTTTACTGTTATCAAACCAATAAAGAACAGAGCTTTCTCAAATCTAAGCTCCTCACTACCACTGTAACTCCAACTCAAGGTATCCAAACACATACACATAACTACACATAGACACTCATTCATTTATAGTGAAATATAAATAAATCCTTTTAAAAATCTGAAAGCTAAAAACTGATCTTTCAAAACTCAAGTCCAACCATCTCTGTTGACAACTTTTCCATGGCTCCTGACATCTTATTGCAATAAGGAATCAGAACCCCACAAGGCACAAGCAAAACATATTTTAATGTAACTGATAAGTAGTCAGGTTTTGAACGTGTGTGTGTCTGTGTTTTATGCTGGTAGGTAATTGTTTTGTATAAGCCACCTTTTTCTTGGTGATGTAGAAAAGCAAAGAAATCATATATATGAATTGGTGAATGTTTATTCTCTAACTACAGGCTGGGCTTTAATGCTATCACTCAGGAGGCAATCTCTAGAATTTGAAGCCAGGTTGGTCTAGTGTACAGGCCAGCCAGGGCTTCATATAGACATTATCTAAGTGAAGAAAGGAGATTGTCTAAGTGATAGAAGGCCATTCCCAGTTCTAAAGTTTGGTGAATCAGTTTGAAACTATTGGGTACCTAAGTTATTTTTTACTTTTGAATTTTTTTCTAATTGTTGTTTTATTAGTAAACATTCATAGATGTTTTCTCTGCATGTATGTCTGTATAGTATATGCATTCCTGGTGCCCAAGAAGTAATAAGAGGCCATCTTATCCCCAAGAACTGGAGTTACACAGCTATGAACAACCATGTGGGTGCTGACAATTGAACCCAAGTCCTCTGCCAAGAGCAGCCAGTGCTCTAAACAGCTGAGCCATCTCTCCAGTACCTGACTCCCTGACTTTTCACTCTTAAGGTGAACATGCTCTTTTTCCCTCTCTCTCTCTCTCTCTCTCTCTCTCTCTCTCTCTCTCTCTCTCTCTCTCTCTCTCTGTGTGTGTGTGTGTGTGTGTGTGTGTGTGTGTGTGTGGCTTTGGAGCCTGTCCTGAAACTTGGAACCTGTCCTGAAACTAGCTGAAACTAGCTCTTGTAGACCAAGCTGGTCTCGAACTCAGAATCCGCCAGCCTCTGCCTCCCAAGTGCTGGGACTAAAGGCATGTGCCACCCACACCCAGCTAAAGTGAACATTCTAATTATGCTATTCTGCAGATTTGGTAACATGAATGAGGTTTACCAAGAGGTGATCAAGACCCAGGAGCATAGTGAGGTTCTGCAAATGATAAAAACCCAGAGACAGATATTGGGGTTCAGGTTGAATGGAGATCAGAAAGGCAGAACAGCCAAGCCACTAGAGAGTTCTCTGATCTTCAGGCAAGCTTTGTTAGGTTACAATCAAAATATCACTTCAAGGTAAAATGCCTTTTGTCATTTTTTTTTTTTTTTTGGCAGCATAAGATGCATCACAGAAGTGACATACTGGTGACCCTTGGATGGGACCTTATCTGCAAATGGCTGTTTTCTTTGATTCTAGAATGTGAATTGCCAATATTTAATTCAGAATTTAAAAAAAAAATGTGGGAGATCTACGAATTCTATACCATTTCTAGTCAACAAGACAGTTAAAAATAAATAAAAATAAATAAAATAAATAAATAAATAAATAAATAGTGGCCCTCCCATTTATCTTAACATTTGTGTATAAAATATGCACAGAACACTTTGCTAGGCAGATACAGCAACATAGAGTAAGCATCAGTGTACAGGCCTTCACAACTCATCACTTCCAGCCCTTTCCCGTCTAGCTTCTCTGCCTGCACTTCCCACCAAGCAACCAATCAGTCTCTAAAATAAAAGACTAATGTAAAACTAGCTCATTTCTACAAGTATTGTTTTACTTTTAAAACTAAAGTTTATGAAGTGCTCTAACAGTTCCTTTACTTGGGGGGGGGGGAGGATAAACAATCAGAATAAATTTTAATACCTAGAAACCAGCAAACTTGTATACAATATAATTATAAAGTAATTTCACCCATTTTGGGGACACTTATCCCCATCTCTCTTTTCCCCAAAACAATCTGTCTACTCATAGGAACATGAGGGATAACTTAAAGTTTAAATTCAACATTAAAAGAACAAAGTCTTCATAAAGTTACATCTGCCATCTTTTTTTTTTTTTTTCATCACAGCATAATCAAGTGTAAGACACAAAAAAGGGCATTAGAAAAAGACACAATGAGAAGGGAAGAGTACCAGAATCCATGTGACAGGGAACTAATTAAAATAAGCAAAGGTGGATAGGGACCTTTTGTTTGGTGTCTACGGGATAACAGTGTGTAGACCAAACAAGAACAAATGATATATGTACATGAAATTTTCATATTTAAACCCATTGCTTTTTATTCCCCCTTGAGGTTTAGTGTCACCATTAGCTATGATAAGAGATTCCTGAATTTCTAATACATTATAATGTTCCTTTACTTTTTCTTTGTTATTCCCTGAGAAAACTGTTGGGCATGGTGGCACACACCTTTAATCGGCAGGCAGAGGCAGATGGGATCTCTGAATTTGAAGCCAACCTAGTCTACAGAATGATTCCAGTACAGCCAGGGTTGTTACACAGGGAAACCATGTCTCAAAAAACTAAAAATTAAAAAGAAAATATAATTACTGTTTTGCAAAACAGTATGAAGTAATGGGAAGTCAGAATTTTTCCTCCAAGATGGGGGTTTCTCTGTGCAGGCCTGGTTGCAACTTGTAGGTCAAGAGATCTACCCTCTGGGCAGGTACTACCAGGCCCAGCTGGGAAGCCAGATTTAAGACATGTTTACTACTTACTGTAATACTCTTTAGAAACTTGGGGGGAGGGGTAGTGAGCTGGCACAGCAGATAAAGGTACTCATTGTCAACCAAGCTTGACAGCTGAGATTCGGCCAAGTCCCACATGGTAAAAAGAAAACCAACTCCATCAAATTGGACATTTACAAGCATCTTGTTCCCCATACACATGACTGAGTGTGCATACACTTGACTGAACTCAGACCATTAGGCTTGGGCAACAAGTGTTCTTCTTACCTGACAATCTTCCCAGCCTTTTTTTTTTTTTTTTTTTTTTTTTTTTAAGAAATCAGGCTGGAAAGATTGTCAGGTAAGAATACTTGTTGCCCTAGCCAAGCCTAATCAAAGCTACACAGAAAAACCCTATCTCAAAAAACAAAAAAATAAAAAACAAAGGACCATTATTTTTGGTCTTTGGCTATAATGTATTGACGATATTCAAATAAATCTGTGCGTTAATAAAGGATGTCAGCCAGGCTTTGGTGGCGCATGTCTTTGGTCCCAGCACTTGGGAGACAGAGGCAGGAGGATCTTTGTGAATTCGAGGCCAGCCTGGTCTACAGAGCTAGTTCCAGGAGGCTCCAAAGCTACACAGAGAAATCCTGTCTCAAAAAAAAAAAAAAAAAAAAAAAAAAAAAAAAAAAAAAAAAAATTATGTCAGGAGTGGAAAGATGGCTGACCCTGAAAGAGCACTGGCTGCTGCTCCTCCAGAGGTCCTGAGTTTAATGACCAGCAACCATATGGTAGCTCACAACCATCTATATATATGAGATCTGATGTCCTTTTCTGGTGTACATGCAGGCAGTAACACTGTCTAAAAAAATAAACATTTAAAAAAAAAGGATGTCAAAAGAAAGACTGACCTGTGTAGTACATATATATAATAAAACTGA
This sequence comes from Phodopus roborovskii, assembly GCF_943737965.1. Taxonomy (NCBI): domain Eukaryota; kingdom Metazoa; phylum Chordata; class Mammalia; order Rodentia; family Cricetidae; genus Phodopus; species Phodopus roborovskii. Next base: position 10,162,008 of record NW_026126410.1, on the reverse strand, counting down.
TCTCAAGTGCACTTCCCCCAATACACAATTTCTCCACAAAACTTAGAACAGTTAAGACGAAAGATCACTGCATAGAAAATACCCTGCAGTGTAGAAAATACTAATTATGTTTTGGAAAATATATATGTGAACTATATAACAAAGACTATGGAATTTTAAAAACTTACAGTGATGAACAGAACAGGTATTGCAAAATTGTTTGTGGCATATACTATACTACTTAGAGCAGTTTTGCCAGGCTTGAGTTAAAACAGCCCAAGAGCCATTTCCAAGTACAGGTTTGGGGGAACAAACAAAAAAAAAAAACCCCAAGTAAATGAAATTGGAAGTTAGGTCAGTACAGCACTTACCTAGCATGCATAAGGCCCTGGGTTCAACCTCTAGCAATGCCAAAATTAAAAAAAAAAAAAAAAAGGCTTGATTATTCTAAGTAGCAAACTCTATTATCTACACTAAAGCTCAGATATTCCTTATAGGGTTTTTCTCAGCATAAAGACAGCTATATCTTGATCTGTTAGAAGGGCCCCTGGCAGTGGCACTAGCTTTTGAGCCCACTCCCTATGGTGGGATACCTTGCTCAGCCATGGATGAGAAAGTAAAAAGCTTGGTCCTACCTCAACTTGGTCAACTTTGTTGACTCCCCAAGAAGGCCTTACCCTCTTTAAGAAATGGATAGTGGTTGCAAAATGGGGAAGGGGAGGGTGAAGGGGCTGAGAGGGAACTGGGGTTAGCATGTAAAATGAAAACTAAAAAGTAGCCACAGGTTCTTAAATGGGATGAGTTACAATGGGTACACTTTATGGGAGTGAACTTTTTTTTTTAAAGCAGCTGCTTTTAATTTCACTTGTATTACTTAGCTGTCACATATAAATGTGTAAACACACTATTATATTCAAAATTCCTGATTGTTATTAGCATTAAGTCTTGAAAACCCACAGCTGAAAAAGGGATATACTTACTATCCTAGCCAGGTGTTGTTGGCTCATGCCTTTAATTGAAAGATTCGGGAGGAAAAAGGGAGAGGTAATCTCTGAGTTCGAGGCCAGCCTAGTCTACAGAGTGAGTTCCAGGTCAGCAAATACAGAGAAACCCCATCTTGGGGGGGGGGGGGGACTATACTTACTAAATCTTACACACAGCTAGGGTAGGCTCTAATTGGCAATTCTCCTGCCTCTACCTTCTAACACTGGGATCACATATATGCCACCAGCCTGGTATGGTTGACCTTTAACATCTTTATAAGCTTGCAAGTACTAACTGCTCCAAGAACGACCCTATCCTCACTCAGGTCATGCTGTAACTTACTTTCAAGACTTCAATATTGGTACAATGAGCTATGGTAAGACCTATCCACCTCAAACCTCAGCAAATCTAATTAACTGTAAAACCCCATACACCTCAATATCTAATACATTATCCAAAAATCACCTAACACCTGAAAAGATTAATTACCCCATTTGGATGGGTAATTTTTACACTTATAATTAGCATAATTATAGAAATGTTTAAGTCTTATGTCCCTAGCTTCAACATGTTGCTAATTATTATGCTTTAATTTATAGTGGAAAGAAATTGACCCCTTTCTCCAAACAAAAAAAGTGAAACAAATTAACCAGCAAAAATGATCACCACAAAGCTTAACTAGGGAAAACGACTGACATGGGCCCAATCTGCATTTAAGGGGAAATGAATATATGAATGCAAACACAATGCAAGTAATATACATTATTTTATTACAAATTTTTTTAAAAAACAAAAGAAAATGCAACATCCTAAAAAAAAATTTACTGGTAATACAAATTCCTATGAAGTTTGCTGTGCTACCATAAGAAATTAAAGAAACCATTAAATATTTAGGAACATTCAACATCAAAAGCTTTAAATCTAACTGTACGTTGTAGCCCCTGAAAAAGCTACACACCTCTTTTTAAAAAAGTATTTTCTCTACAAAGAATTTTATCAGCTATACAAAAATCTGTACAGTTTTTATACTGAAGCTAATGTTGAGCTGCACTTGAATTTCACATTCTTAGCAAAATAGTTGCCTGAGCACATACACTCCACACATTTTAGGACAGCCATTTATTCTTCATCCTCCTCTTCTTCCTCCTCATCTTCATCTTCTTCCTCCTCCTCCTCTTCCTCATCTTCTGGTTCATTCTTCTTCTTTGATCCTGTTGGCCTACCAGGACCCTTCTTTCCTGCTTCACTTTTGCCCTTGGCACGGTATGCAGCAATATCCTGAAATTTTGTCAAAGTAAGATCAGCATCCGGTGTCATTGCTCAAGTGTGAAAAAAAACCACTTAATTGTAAACAACCTAAAATTGGCCAGTAACACCTCATTAGCTCGTATTCAGACTACCAGTTGAGAGCATTCCTGTTAGGCTTTAGAAAGCAAATTAGATAAAATGATGGGGGCTGCCTCAGATCAGTGTTAGTGCTTCTGCTGAAAACACCCACTGCCCTTGCACAGCCACCCCTTCCCATCTTGTATTTTTAGATTCTGCATACAGTTGGCACTCTAAAAACAGGTCAACAAAATTTTGAATGTATAGGCAGAATTTACAAGGGCTACAACACTAAGTCAAAAAAGTCCAACTTGTCTATAGTGCTAAAGTTTCATTAGGCCCTTTGAAAAACTGACAACCACTGATTACATAAATTTCAAGTTTCTACAGCTCATGTATATATATATACATATAGTTAAAAAGGTACAAAGACACTACCTTTTCATACTTCTCCTTTAGTTTAGCTGCTTTCTGCTCATAGGGTTGTTTATCTTTGGCAGACTGTTCAGACCACATCTCACCCAATTTTTTTGCAGTATCTCCAATAGACAGGCCTGGGTGTTCACTTTTGATCTTTGGGCGATGTTCAGAGCAAAACAGGAAGAAGGCAGACCTGAAAGGAAGCAACAGAGTTAACTGGAGAGAGAGGAGGCAAAGGCAAGCAGAGGCAGTCTGGTTAGTTCTGAGATCAACTTACGGTGGTCTTTTTGGAGCATTGGGATCTTTTTTCTTTCCTTTCTTATCACCTTTGGGAGGAACATAATTCTTCATCTCCCTGTCATAACGAGCTTTGTCGCTCTTGGCCAAATCTTCAAATTTCGACTTTTCCTTTGCAGACATGGTCTATGGGGGAGAGGGGGGGGGGGAATAAACGAGCAACTCAGCAAGAGGTTAAGCCTTTAGACGCCCCTAATAAAAAAATTAAACAAAATAAAAAGCATATGAATAGACCAACAAAATCTTAAGCTCTTGGCCCTAATATTAAATAAACAAAAAAGAAAATAGAGCGAGTGAACCGGCTAACTTTTAAGCTGTTGGCTGTCACATATCAACAAACGTTTTTAACATTTTTAAGATCTTGGCCGAACATATAAACATAAGTAAACAAACACAGCGAGTGGGCGGCCGAATTTTCTTCAGCTCCTGGCCCTTCTAACAAACAAGCTCTGCGCTTTGGTGATCCAACTCGTCTCCAACTGATTCCCCCACCCCGCCCCTGCCCATCCATCACCAGATCCGGCCAAGCCCGAGCTTCCCGGTTCCGCACCGAGAAAGAGCACCCCGGAAACGGCCTCAGTTGAGCTGGCCGGGAATGCCGCCTCCTTTCCTTCCCTCCCTCCCCCCACAGCCCTCCTCACCTTCCATCTCTCGGAGCACTTCTTGGAGAACTCGGCGAAGTTGACCGACGAGTCGGGATGTTTCTTCTTGTGCTCCTCGCGGCACGTCTGCACGAAGAAGGCGTACGAGGACATCTTGCCCCGCGGCTTGTTGGGGTCTCCCTTGCCCATGCTGACTGGCGGCGCGGCGTCTACCTGCGACCGAGCGGGAAAGCCGTGTCGCCGCGGCCCGCGGGGGGTGGGGTAGGGTGGGGGGGAGGAGAGGAGGAAGCGCCGCGCTCCGCTTCCCGCCCAAACCCGCGCCGGGCCGCCCCCACCCCCACTCCCACTCCCGGCGCGCGGCCCGGCTCGCCCGGCCCGGCCCACCCCGCCCGGCCCGACCCCGCGCCCCGAGGCCGAAAAGCCACCGTGCGCGCGCCGCTCCGAGCGCCCTCCTGACAGAAAAGGCCCGCGCCTTCCACGCCGCGGGCTTCACGCCGCCGGCCCCACGTTCGGCTTTTTGAAGTAAAACTAAAAATAAAAGACAAACCGCGGCCAGGCCCGAAGGCTTCCCCGCCCCAACTCCTCGGCCCCGGCTCCGGCTCCGGTCCCGGCCGCGACCCCGGGCCCTCACCCGCTAGGCCCCCGAGGCGGCCGCCCACAAGCCCGGCAGACGTCCCCCCTCACCGCGGCACGGCCCGGGCCGCCAAGCCCGAGGGCTCCCGGCCGACTCCTACCTGGCGCGAGCGCTTCCCTCCGAGCCGGACAGAGACGCTTCCTTCCCCGAGCTCCGGCGAGAACTGGCTTCTCGCTAACGCAAGCCTCAGCCTCTTGTTTTGCAGACTTCTCCGCGCCACGGCAACTTGAAGAGACCAGCCTCAGGCCACGCCTCCCCTTCGCTGATTGGCTGCCTGGATTATTCAAACCTGAAGAGTCCCCGCCCTCCCACGCAGAAGGCTTCCGATTGGCCAGAGCCTGGCAAGGTCCGCCCCTCCGGCCCCTGCCTAGCAGGTTCGGTGGGTCTCCCAGGTCGTTAACTCCCAGACCCGTTGGAACCGGTCTGGGGAGGAATGTACTGCTCGACCGTGATTGGCGGCAGAAAAAGCGTTTGAAAAATGGCGGGCCTGCCGCTGATTGGATAAGACTGTAAACAGGGGTGTGGCCGGCCCGAGAGCCGCTGCCCCGCCAGATTTAAAACTATGCAGGGCGGGCGGCGCAAGCTTCCTCGGCTGTGAAAGATGGCGGCGGGCCTGGCCGGCTCCGAGTTGACTGGCGTCGCGGGGGCCTCACCGCGACCTCCCGGGAGCTCGCCTATGAATTGACAGAATAAGAAGGGGGGGGGGGGCGGACGGTTGGGAGCGTGCGGCGCCGAGCCGGTCCGCGGCTGAGGTGGAGCCAGAGCGTGGTGGACGGGAGCCTCGGGCAGAGGCCCCGGCCAGTCCCCTAGTCCCGGGCGTCCTCCACCGCCGAGCCGCCCGAGATGAGCCGGTTCGCCACACCGCACCCCGACCCGTTGCAGGCGGGGTCGCGGGTGGGAGCCGAGGCCTGAGTGAGCGTGCCTGAGCCCACGCCCCTCACCTTGCCGGGAGAGCTCGGTCCTAGCCTGCCATTTCTACCCCGGCTTTGGGGCAGTGAATGCTCGCTCTCCTTCCCACTCTCCTGTTGGCCGGGGTGTGACCCCGCTGTCTGCACGGACTTGAAGGGTTTGTTACCCCCTCCCCAGCAGCTGCTTGCACTTGTGGGGCTCCCCCCCCCCCGTATGCTTCGTGTGTGACGGTCATTCTCAGTAGTGCTCCAGGACCAGCCGTTCTTTGCCTTTTTGATTAAAAATTAAGACTGGGAAGCTATGCTCTCCTTGGAAAATGGGTGACTGTTTAGCATTGAGAGTGTACTTAATGCCCGCAAAGTGGTCACAAGTGGTGGTTTTTACGTTTTGCCGCTATGAGAATGAGGTGCCAGTTCCTAGGGGAGAGGTGTGTTTTCCTGTTTTAAGGGTATTTTTTTTTTGTCTGTTTTTTTGTTGTTGTTTTTGTTGTTTTGTTGTTGTTGTTGTTTGGCTTTTGGTTCTTGTTTTGTTTTTTTTAAAGACAGGATTTTCCACCTAAACCAGACTGGCCTCGATCTCGGATCTTCCTGCCTCTGCTTCCTGAGTGCTGGGAATTAAAGGCATATGCCACCACGCCTGGCTCAGGTCCCAGAATTTTAGTTGTCAAATGCTTTACAAAACTTTTGTGTCTACCTGAAACCTTACATATAATGACAGTTGCAATTAATCTATAAAGCACACACACACAAATCCAAGTTAAATTCAAATAGCAATGTAAGTAAGATCACTGGTTAGATTGTGGTTTTAGTGTTTTTATTTATGTGGTTTTCTAAAGAGAATCCATAGACTGAATCTATATATAGGGAATATATTAGAATAGCTAACAGGCTGTGATCCAAGTAGGCCAACAATGGCTATCTACCAGTGGACGTTTCAGGAAAGAGCTGTTCAGTTTCACGAGTGTCTCAGCTGATCTTCAATATTCTCAGAATCCTGAAGTAGGCTCTAATGCCAGTGAAAAGACTTGCTAGGGAGAGTAGGAGCAAGCAGGCAAAGAGAGCAAGCTTCCTTCTTTCAACTTCATCACAGAGGTTGCCAGCAGAAGGTGTGGCCCCGATTAAAATTGAATGGATTTTTGCACCTCAAAGATCCTGGTTAAAAGTGGATCTTCCCACTTTTTAAATGATTTAATTAAGAAAAAGTCCCTCACAGGTATACCCAGCTACTTAGAGTTTAATTAACTCCAGATGTAGTCGACAATCAAGAATAGCCATCATGTGTTGTTCAGTATTTCTTTTAAAAGACTAAGGTATTGCCCGACTGAGGTGGCACACACCTTTAGTCCCAGCACTTTGGAGGCAGAGGTGGGTGGATCTCTGTGATCCAGGGCAGTCTCCACAGAGAAACCCTGCCTTGAAAAAAAAAAAAGACTAAGGTGTTGCCATGGCTTGGTGGTGACCCATACCTTTAATCTCAGCACTCAGGCAAATCTCTCTGTGTTCCAGACCAGCCTGGTCTACAGAGAAATCCTGTCTTGAAAAAGAAAAAAAAAAAAAAAAAAATGTCATGGAATAGATTGTACTTATAAAAAAGTTGGGCATCTATCTGTCTACCTACCTACCTATTTTGATTTTGGAGACAGGGTTTCCCTGTGTAGCTTTGGAGCCTGTCCAGGAACTAGCTCTGTAGTACAGGTTGGCCTTGAACTCATAGAAATCCGCCCACCTCTTCCTCCCAAGTGCTGGGACTAAAGGTGTATACCAACACCACTCAGGAAGGGAGGAGCTAAGGAATAATGAACTTTGAGAAATTATAAATACAGTAATACAGGATCCTAAGGTAGATACAAGGATAACGCTGACTGGCAGCTTACAAACAAATTTAGCCTTCATCCTTTGGGTAAAGGAATCACTAGAAATATAAGGGAGGGTGCAAATAGATTTTATTTTCTTATCAGTCAGCCATGTCTATGGCATGGTATAAATGAGGTCACAGAATTTAGAAATTGATTCACTAATGTTCATTCTTTTCTGTGACTCCAAAGGATAATGGTAAAAGATGTGAGTCATTTAGTTACATACACAATCTCTAATCAGTCTTTTGATGTTCACTTGTGATTAGATCACTGATTTTGAGGCTGCAAATTAGTGAGATATATATCTATAATTGAAGGGACCAGACCCTCACCAAGCCCCCTGCTTTAGCAGCAATACAGGCTGCAGAAAAGACCCAGCAAGATGTGCTGAGTTTCCTGACCTTGCCTGCCCTCTCAGTCACTAGGAGGTCAGATACCCACCACATGGCAAGGAACCAATCAGAAGTTAGCTGGCAGGCTCCAGATGTGCTTTACAGTAAAAGTGGTGTAACAAGTGACTTGCAGAGTATAGCAACCTCCCTGGGAGGACAACCAGTTAACAATCAACACACTTCTCCCAAGCCCAGAAGTGCACCAATCCTGAGACACTTCCCTTGCACACCCCAATAAATCCCCTGCCTCAAAGCCCCTCCGTATCCTTCTCACACCAGCTGCTATGTTGGATGGATGAGGTAGGGTTAAGACAGTTAACTCATTAAACAATAAAACACTCTTTGCTTTTGTACCAGAATGGGTCTCTTGGTGATTCTGAGGGTCAAAATTTGGGCACAACAAATACATGATTCCAATTGTGGTACAAGTCTTTAATCCTAGCACTCAGGAAGCAGAAGCAGGTAGAGCTCTAAATTTGAGGCTAGCTTGGTTTACAAAGCAAGTTTCAGAACAGCCAGTGCTGTGTAAAGAGAACCAGTCTCAAAAAAAAAAAAAAAAAAAAAAAAGAAAAGAAAAGAAAAGAAAAGAAAAATGTTGACAAACAGGAGCTCCAAGATTCATTTGCCAACAACCCTGCTTAAGGAAAATTATCCTAGATCCCCAAGAGGAAAAAAAAAATTCACAGGGGTAATATGTATAATTTTACTTTGTGAGCATGGGTATGTTTGTACACCTGTTCATATACGTGGAGGTGTACATGGATGTGGAGGACAATCTTCCTCGATTGCTCTCCACCTTATTCTTTGGGCAGTCTATTAACTGAACCCAGAGCTCCCTGATACAGCTAGTCTAAGTAGACAGCTCTCTCTGGGGATAGAAACCCTGTCTTCACCTTCCAAGAACTGAGTGTCATGACCCCACTCAGTATTTAAGTGGCTTCTGCAGATCTGAAACTCCAGTCCTCATGTTCAAGTGACATATGCACTGAGCCCTTCCCAGACCCAGTAGTGCCTGCTTAAAAGAATATTAAATATAAATATCTTATTTCCCTTCTTCCAATCTGTCATCTATCATCATCTATATATAATCTATCATTTATCTATATCATCTACCTTTCTATCTTGATGTTGGATATGAACCCAGGGCCACCTTTGAGGCAAGTGCTTCAACACAGATCTACACCCCACTCACTTCTTGAGTTTTTTTTTTGTTTGTTTGTTTGTTTGTTTAGAGTGTTTACCTGCACACATGTGCACCATATATAGTCCTGGTACTCCTGGAGGACAGGAGGGTCATTGAATCCTCTGGAATTGAAGTTACAGAAGTTTACAAGCAGTCAAGTGGATGTTGTGAACAGAACCTGGGTTCTCTGCAAGTACTATAAAGTGCTGAGTCATCTCTCCATCTGGCCCTGTAATTTTTTTATAGTGTGGGATTAAAATAACAAAAACAACAGCAAAAGAATGAGAGAGGTAAGATGTTGCAAATGCCTTTGTTCAGAAAGTGGTAAAAGTAAAAATTTGCATTAAAGTATAATAAGCCAAATTGCTTATGCTTTGCTTGAAGTGCTAGTTATACATATACACATGTACAAAAATGTATTTCCTTATACATAGGATTTTAAGCCTTAGTTTATGCAAGAATCAGATGACTTAATGATTACTAAGCATGTAAAAAATATACTTCCCATTATTAGTTATTACAGAAATGCAAAGTATAGCCCAATAGATACCACTCACTTCTTACTAAGAGAACTATAATTTAAAAAGGTAGGTTATTGTGGAATATTATTTTAAGATGTGTTACATTCATGCTGTGAAACATTTAATGATATGAAGATGTGTTGCATTATTTTATGTTGTATTTGTTTAACTCTGTAAAGCTGTGTTACTTTGCCTGTCTAAAACACCTGATGGTCTCATAAAGAACTAAATGGCCAATAGAAAGGCAGAAGAAAGGATAGACAGGGCTGGCAGGCAGAGAGAATAAAAGAGGAAGAAAAATCTGAGAAGAGGATGGAAGGGTAAAGGAGGAGAAGCAGCAGGAGAATAAAGAGAGGAGGACACTTGTGGCCAGCCACACAGTCACACAGCCAGCCACGGAGGAAGAGTGAAAGACTACAGACTTAAGAAAAGGAAAAAGCCCAGAGGCAAAAGATAGAATAATTTTAAGAAAAGCTGGCTAGGAATAAGCAAAGCCAAGCCTGGGCATTCATAAGAAAGAATAAGCCTCTCTGTGTGATTTATTTGGGAGTTGGGTGGTGAACGCCCTTCAAAAGACCCAAAGAGTAATAATACCAAAAAAAAAAAAAAAAAAAAAACAGCCAGCTATAGTAGGTGATGGGAGCACTGGAAAACACATGGAGAAATTAGATCCCTATTGTTATTTGTGAGACTTTAAAATGGCTGGTCATTGTGGGAAAGTTTGGCAGATTCTCATCTCAGGGTTAGATATACATCAGCACCTGCCCAAAGTAGATAAAAATCAGTGCCCACAATAAGACAAGGCAGCCATGGTAGCTCATGTCTTTAATTCCAGCACAAAGGAGGCAGAGACAGGCAGATCTCTGTGAGTACAAGGCCAGCCTGGACTGCATTACAAGTTCAAGGCCAGCCAGAACTACATAATGAGATCCTGTCTCAAATAAATAAAATATTTAAAGCAGCATTTTTTTGTAATAACAGTATCCCCAAGTTCATGATCAGCTGGAAAAACAACATAGGACTGACCCAGATCCCCTGAATGTGGTATTATTTGGGAGGACGGGGCAGTCTATGAGCCTTTAGTAATGAATCAGTGTTTACCCCTAGTATAGGAATGGACTTTGGGAGCCCATTCCACATAGAGGGACACTCTCCCAGCCTAGACACACAAGGGAGGGCTTGGGCTCTGCTCCAAATGATATGACAGACTTTGAAGACTCCCCATGGAAGGCCTCATCCTCCCTGGGGAGCAGAAAAGGGATGGAATGGGAGTTAGGGGGAGCAGAGGAGGCAGGGAGGGTGAGGGAAATGGGACTGACATGTAAAACAAGCTTGTTTCAAATTTAAATTAAAAAATATGTATCATTTAAGAAAACAGGAACCAATCCAATGTCCACTAACTGTGCATAAATAATAATAAAAAATACAGCATATCATGTGCTGGTGTGCAGTTCATCAAATAAAAAGGAATAAATATTGATACTAGCTATTAATATAACATAAATCTGAAAGACATTATGCTACATAAAAGTGGCCAGACACAAAGCCCAACTTTTGTTATGATGCTGACTACATGACATTTCTAGATAAAAACAAATGTGTAGAAACAGAAACCAGAAGAGTGGCTGCCCCAGGGCTTAGGTAGAAACAGGGACTGACAGTCTGCACAGTGAAGATTTTTCAGGCAATAGAAGTGTTAAAACTATGTAATAAAGGTTGCATAACTTTATAAATTACTAAAAATAGTCAAACCAAACACTTTCAAATGGAGGAAATTTATATTATGTAAATTATACATTAAAAAAGCTGTTTCTTTTTTTATTTTTTATTTTACATATTGATCCCAGTTCCCTCTTCCTCCCTCCCTTTTTTCCTCTCTCCCACCTTCCCATGCCCCCACCACCACCCTCCTCTCCCATCCCCCCCACTCCACATGTAGGGTGATTCCTTCCAGAAGGGGTCTTCTAAATCTGTCATTTGGAGTAGGAACTAGGCCCTGCCTCATGCCTCTAGGTTAAGGGAGTATCCCTCCAGGGGGGATGTGCTTCCAAAGTCCTTTTGTGCACCAGGGATACATCCTGGTTCCACTGTCAGAGGTCCCTTAGACTGCTCAGTCCTTCTGAGACCCATGTTCAGGGTGTCTGAGTCAGCCCAATGCTGGATTCCCAGCTATCGTCTAGGAGCCCATTAGCTCCTCCTTGTTCAGGTCAGATGTCTCTATGTGTTTCTGTAGCCTGGTCTTGTCCTCCCTCTCTGTGTCTGGATTCCAATTCAGCTCAGTATTTAGTTGTGTGTGTCTGCCTCTGTTTCCATCAGCTACTAGATGAGGGTTCTATGATGGTGGGTAAGTTAGTCATCAATCTCATTATCAGGGAAGGGCATTTATGGTAGCCTTTCCACTGTTGCTCAAATTGTTAGTTGGGGCCAATCTTGTAGGTAATAAAGCTGTTTTTTAGAAAGCCAATGACTTGTTTTTCCTTTTGTAGAATACTGCATTCAAAATGGTCAAGGGGGATGAATGAATCTCCCTAAGATGGGAAAATAGACTTTGTGGGGAGACTGGAGGCCAGTAGGGATGGGAACAGAAGGGATCAAGATGGGGAATGGAGGGAGAGAATACTGGGACAGACTTCTGGAATTAGGGGTACTTTGGGGGCAATTTAGAAACCTAGTACAATGGAAACTCCCTGGAATCTATGAGGGTGACTCTAGAAAAGACTCCCATGAACAGGGATATGGAACATGAACCAGCCATCTTCTATAACCAAACAAGCCTTCCAGTTTGGAACTGAAACATCAACCCAACCACAAAACCTTCAATCTATAATTTGTCTTGCCTGCAAAATGTGCTGGGGTAATGGTGGCACGGAATTTGTAGAGTGGTCAACCAATGACTATTCCAACTTGAGGCCCTAGTCATAAGAGGGAGCCCACAGCTTACACTGCCTGATTGGCAAGGAACCAGAGGCTGGATAGCCAAAAGATCTAGAATAGAACCAAACATGACTGTTCCAAAACAAAATAGATGAAGTTATTCCTAATGATATTCAGGTATACTTACAGATTGGTGCCTAGCCTAATTATAGTCATCAGAAAGGCTTCACCCAGCAACTGATGGGAGCAGATGCAGAGACCCACTGCCACAGTGAAACATTAGGCAGAGTTCAGGGAACCCCAAAGAAGAGGGAAAGGAAGAAATGTAGGAGCCAGAGGGGTGGAGGACACCATAAGCAGGGCTCATAAAGGATCACAGAGACTGAAGGGACAATCACAGACCCTCTATGGGTCTGAGCTAGGTCCTCTGCCTATGTTATGGTTGTGTAGCCTGAGATTTTTATAGTACTAACAGAGGAAGTGGGAGGCAGTGTCTCTGACTCTTTTGCCTGTTCTTGGGACCCTTTTCCTCATACTGGGTTGCCTCATGCAGCCTTGATATAAGGATTTGTACCTAGTCTTATTTTAATTTGTTAGGTCATGTTTGGTGGCTATCACTGGGAGACCTGCTTTTTCCTGAAGGGAAACAGAACAAGAGTGGATCTGGGGGAAGAGGGGAGGTGGGAGGGAACTAGGAGGAGAGGAGGGAGGGTAAACTGCAATATGTGAAATAAGAATTTTTTAAAAATGTTAAAAAGAGTTTAAGACAAAAATATAAAACCATGTTCTTATTAAAAACAAAACAAAACCCTAAAAAAATGGTCAAGGACAGCTTAGACTTTAAACAACAGCTGCAGAATACAGGATAAACAATAGGAATTTATGAAAGGAAATGAAAACTACATCTATCTTAAGGAAAGACAGTTAAAGCTGGCGATTTTTGAAATCTAGGAGACTTACTAATATGGCCCATATTCAGCTGAGTATCCTGCTTTTATACAGTAGAAAAATAATTCTTTTGAAGAAATGATCCCATATGTGCGTGCACACTTATACATGCCTGTGCCACAGAATGTGTGGCAGTCAAGAGGTGCAGTGTCTGTCCCTGACTGCCGCTTTAAAGATCACTCTTTTGTTGTTTGTCACTATGTGAGGCAAGCAAACTAACCCACAAGCTTTGAGAAATTCTCCTGCCTCCAATTTCCATCTCACCAACTAGAGTACTGGGATTACAGACATGCACTACCACGCCCAGCTTCACATGGACCCTGGGAAGTGATTTTCAACCTGTGGGTGGAGACAGATACCCTGCGTATCAGATACTTCCAGTGTGGCTCATAACAGTGGAGACATTACAGCCATGAGGTGGCAATGGAAATACTTGTATGGTTTGGGTCACCACAACGTGAAGGACTGTATTAAAGTTTGGAAGCAACAGGAAGGCTGGTTCTGGGAATCCCATGTTTGTGTGGCAAGTACTTTTACCCTGAGCCATTTCTACCGGCCTAGATAACCTTTATCTACACTTTGTAGCTGTTTCCAATTAAAATAAATATCACTACATATTTATTTTATAGTAATAAAACAAACACTAATTTCATATTGAGGGACTGGAGAAAAGGCTCAGTGGTTGAGGGGACCTCTGCTTGATTCCCAGAATCCACGTGGTGGGTCACAAAAATATGTAACTTTAGTTTCAGGGAATCTGATGTCCTCTTCTGACTTCATGGGCACCAGGCATAAACATGGTGTTTTGCCTGCATTCATGTCTGTGTGAGGATGTCAGATCCCCTGGAACTGGAATTATAGACAGTTGTGAGCTGCCATGTGGGTGCGAGAATTGAACCCTGCTCTTTTGGAAAAGCAGCTAGTGTTCCAAACTGCTGAGCCATCACTCCAGCCTCCCTAGGCACATATGGTACAGAGACATATATGTGTACAAAATACTCAAGACATTCATAAATCTAAAAACAATACTCTTGGTCTACGTCAAGACAAAGATCATTTTAAATTTGATGACTTAAACATTGTAAAGGCTGATTTAAAACAAAAAATTATCAATAGGGAAGTTTCATATTTACAACTTTATCTTCTAATTTTCTTAGTGTACTTAGTAGTTTGGCTGTATTTAGAAATATATTCACAAACTATGAATTTTTTAGGTGTAGTTTGCAAATTGCCCTAGAATTCTATACAGGGTAAATTTATATATGATTTATTAAAGCTTTCCTGAGGGCCAGGCAGTGGTGGTGCATGCCTTTAATCTCAGCAAAGGCAGGTTGGAGGCAGGTTAGATCTCTGTTAGTTCAAGGCCAGCCTGGTCTACAAAGCTACACAGAGAAACCCTGTCTCTCAAAACAGAGGAAAAAAAAAAAAAGCTTACCTGAGGATTCAGAAAGCAAAGCCAGCCTCAACTGGCAGTGGTGACAGACACCTTTAATCCCAGCAACCAGAAGCTACAGCTGAGGATTCAGCTCAGGAGGATAGGTCTGGCTTTGCATGCAGGAGGTCCTAGATTCAATTTAAAAAATAAAACTATTCTCAAAATCCAAGAATAAAAACTAGTACCATTCCATACAAATTTATGTGGTGTAGACAACATTTAACCATAAGAGTATGTATTTATCAATCTCTAATATAACCTAATTTTCACACAGATCTTTCTTCCCGGACTCATTGCTTTAGCCAAGCCCCCAGCTTCAGCAGGTATTCCCTGGGAACCCACAAGCTATGCCAGCCAGGGAAACAGGTAGGCTAACTGCAAATCTAAACCTCTCTTTCTACTCCTCCAAATTCTGCAACTAACCAAATGCTCCATCCTTCCTTCCCCCACCTCCAGTGAATGACAGCTCTTCCCCTCCTAACTTCCCTCCCCTGACTCATTGCTTTATCCCAGCCCCCAACTTCTGCAGGCATGCTCTGAGAACCCCCAGGCCACTTCAGCCAGGAAAGCACAGAGGCTAACAGATCTTCATCTCTCCTTCCAGTTTTCCAAGTCCAATCTCCCAGTCTCATCCGTAGCTCAAGAGCAGACCTCCTGCTGTGATCCTCCTCACTCTCTGTCCCCAGTTCCAGGGAACTAAGCAGACACTGGTGGAACACTCTGCTTTCCTCCCTCCTGTGGACACCCTCAGTCTCCCAGCCCACCTAGTTCATCCTCATTTCTGTCAGCTCCCAATACATAGAAACACATTTTACCTGGAATCCCCACTGGCCACAACTATCAGGGTCCAAGAAGAATTCCTTATCAGGCAACACACAACCACCACACTATCCTAAGCACTAGAGAGGACAACAGAAAACAACAGAGAAAACATCCACCCAGCAAAGACAAACAGATATCAATATTGAGAATTACAGTCTTTCCAGTCCCAGATGCCTAGATGCCAGTGTAAAAATACAATGAATAACAAGATACTGTGGCTCCATTAGAATCCAGTAAATCTATCACAACAGGCCCTAAGTATTGCAACATAGCTGAAACACAAGACAAAGACCTTAAAATAGCTTTTATGAATATGATAGAGGTCCTTAAAGGGGAAATGAATAAGTCCCTTAAAGAAATCTATGAAAACTCAAACCGTGGAAGGAAGTGAAAGTTCAAGACCTGGAAATTGGAATAAAATAAATAAAGAAAATCCAAGCTGGGGGAAATCTGGAAATGAAAAATTTAGTAACTTGAACAATTTAGTAACTTAGAGGCAAGCCTCACCAACAGAATACAAGAGATAGAAGACAGAACCTCAGGAACTGAAGACAGGATAGAAGAAGTGGATATATCAAAGAAAATATTAAATTTTTAAAAATCCTGGCACAAAACATCCAGGAAATCTCAAATACAATAAGAAGGCCAAATCTAAGAATAACAGAAATAAAGGAAAAATAAATCCAGGTTATAGGCACAGAAAATATTGTGCACAGAAAGATCATAGAAGAAAAATTCCCTAACCTAAAGAAAGAGATGCCTATCAAGGTACAAGAGGCATACAGAATACCAAATATATTGGACCAAAAGAGAAAATCCACAAGAGAACACTGTTAGCACAGGCTCTAAGATCAACAACTAATAAATGGGACCCAAATAAGCTAAAAACCTTCTGCTCAGCAAAGGACAACATCATTTGGACAAAGCAGCAACCTGAAGAATGGGAGAAGATTGTTTTACCAACTACACAACTGATAGAGAGCTAATGTCCAAAATAGATGAAGAACTCAAAAAGCAAGATATCAAAAAACAAAAACAAAAACAAACCAATTAAAAAGTGGGGTACAGATATAAGCTGACAATTTTCAAAAGAGGAAACTCAAATAATTGAAAAACACTAAGAATGTTCAACATCCTTAACCATCAGAGAAATATGAATTAAAAACTACTTTGAGATTTTTATCTCAATGTTAAGATCAATAACACAAGTGACAGCTCATGCTGACTCTTATGGAATAGGGGGAACACTACTCCATTGCTGGTACAACCACTATGGAAATCAATGTGGTGGTTCCACAGGAAGATAGGAATTGATCTACTCAAGATTCCGAAATAGTACTCTTGGGCATATACCCAAAGGATGCTTCATGCAAACAAGGAGACACTGGCTTAACCATGCTCATTGCTGGTCTATTCATAAGAGCCAGAAATGGGAAACAATCTAGATGTCCCTCAACAGATGAGTAAAGAAAATGCAGTACATTGCACAGTGGAGTATTACTTAGTCATTTAAAAAAATGGAATCATGAAAATTTGCAGGTAAGTGGATGGAACTACGAAAAAAAAATCCTGAGTGAGGTAATCCATACCCAAAAAGACAAATATGGCACTATTTGCTTATAAGTAGATATTAGCTGTTAAATCAATGATAACAAAACTACAATCTGTAGAACCACAGAGGTTAGGTATAGAGTAAGGGACTGTAGGAGACAGATTTCACTGAGAATAGAAAATAAAATAAGTAGTTATGGATGGGCAGAGGGACTGAAATGGGAGGATCAAGAAAGGAGGTGGAGAAGAAGAAGATAAGAAAGGTAATACAGGGAGAGACAGCTAAAATTAAGGGAAATTTGGGGGGGTAGTATGTAAAACTAATACAGTAGAATCTTCCTAAAGTATATACAAATTTGAAGGTGATTTATCTTAAATTGCTAAATAATGGGGGAGACAGAGCCCCAATTAGACATCTTTTGTCACCAAATGGAGATTCCATTACTGGGACTGAGTTACATCTATTTGAGTTGTTGGCCAAAGGGGGCCCATTGAATGCCCAAACAACCTAGGCTATTGCCAAGACTATATATAGGTTGCTCTCCATAAACTGACAGCAAGGCTCCATTGCTGGAGATAACACATAACTCACTGAACATTGAGAAGTTGAACTGGTGTCTACACAGAGCCATTGCTCATACCTGCTACCAACTTTGGTACAGGAAAGAACTCTGCACTTCCAAAAGAGAAACGCAAACACCAACCCAGCCACAAACCCCTTTGGTCTACAGTGGTGCCCTGTCTATAAGATATGCTAGTGCAATGATGGCACAAAGCTTGTGGGAGTATCCAAGGCACATTTTATTTGATTTAAGACCTATTCCTTGACATGGAACCCATAAGCCGTATTCCTTGATGACTAAGAATCTGAGACCAGATAGCCCAGGGATCTTGGGGAAAGCCAAACACTACTATTCTTTAAAAAAAAAAAAAATCTAGCAATGAGATAAAATGACTCCTAATGACAATCTGCTTTCATAGATCAGTTTGGTCAGATCAGCTATGGTCAGAGAAGTTTCCCTCAGCAGATGGGAGCAAACATAGAGACCCACATCCAGACATTACACAGAGACTGAGATACCTCAGACCACTCAGCCCTAAATGGGATGTCACCATGTCACCATCATCCCCCCCACCCCCACTTCAGCCTCAGGGAATCCTTCAGGAGGCAGAGAATGTAAGAACCAAGGGAATGGAGGCCACCAACAAATCAAGGCCTCTAAATCTATATGAGCAAAGTTCGAATGAACTCATAAGAGATTGGGGCGCCATGCACAGGGCGTGGATGGGTCTGCACCTTTGTTTATATGCTATGGCTTCCAATTTGTGTGTTTTATGGGATTCCTGAGTGTGCGAACAAGTGGGTCTCTGATTCTTGTGCCTTCTCTTGCTCTCTTTTCCTTCTATTTGTTCTGTCCAATTCGAATGTGTCAGCTTTGATTTTTTTTTTTTAATTTTTAAAATTTTACTATACCTTAGAAGCCTATTAGTCTTCCCATGAGAGACAGAAAAAGAGTGGGTCAGATGGTAGGGAAGGAGAGGAGGACCTGGGAGAGGTAGATGGTAGGGAAGAATATTCAGGATATATTATGTGGGAGAGAAAAAAACAAAAGCTACCTTCAATAAAAGGAAACCATCACTATAGCATCCCCAGATACAGAATGTCATGAAACCCTTGCACGTCCAGATCTCCAAAGTACCTATCCTAGGTCTAAACCATGTAAGGAGACATTGGGCACTATACATGCTGACTTAGAAGAGAGGAGCAACATGAAAGGCTGAGGCCTAACTGCACACAGAAACATGGTGGTACATGCAGTGATAGGGCAGTTGAGGGCAAATGACACAAAGTGATACATGTATGAAGGCACACTTTAGATCGTCTAATCTGGCCAACACTACATCCACTTAGTAATAGAATGACACACAGTATCAATTATTCAGCAATGGACCATGTTTGCTTTGTACTGTGTTAAGAGCTCAGAGTATTTGTTCACTAGACCCTCCTAAAAAACTCGGGTGAGATAGGTAAGTGGACTGTCAACCACCTTTGTTTCCTAGTAATCAGCTGAGGCAAAGAGCAAGCACCAGCCCAAGGCCACAGCATTAGTCTGACTTCAACTAAGAAAACAAGTCACTCTACAAATTTCAGAGGATATTATGACCTTGATTATTGGTAGAATCAGGACAAAAGTACTGGAAGGGAACAAAGGACAAGGAGGAGGAGGCCACTGTCATTCATAGATAACTTTTAATTATTGATGCTTACATTAGATGTTAATGCTGAGAAACAGCAGCCATGCTCCCAGCACTAGGAAAAGCAAAATGCAACCCTGGTATCCAGACCCACAAATCTGGAGCTGCTGAGGCTAGTGGAACATAGCTGTGTTTGCAGACTGCCTCTGGCAGCTGCTTTGCAGGTAGCCAGCAGCTATCACCCAGCTTCTGCCACTGAAGTGGGCCAAGGTGGAAACGCACAGAATCGCTGCTACTGCCAGAAGGGGGGGGGGAAATGCCGCCTGTTCTGCTCTTGCCTTTTACTCTCTCATGATCACAAGTGACCTGGAAAGCAACTGACAAGTGAGTCTGCGAAATGCTTTTGAGGACACCAGTAGACTAGAAGGGAAGTGATTAAACAACGGCCAGTACAATCAACTGACGTGTGACAGAGTTTAAAACCCAAGCAACCTGGTTGGGCTTCTAACTATGGTCACAGACACACATTGTGGTGTGCTAAAACAATGAGCTTGCATAATATTTATGTTTATGGCTGACGACCTACGATGGATGGTTGACAGCAGAGAATTTTCAAGAATTTATCTCACTAAATATTCTACAAAGATTACGTTTCTACTTTGTGCCAGACAGCGCTCCATTGGACATAGAACGAATGGTGCCTAAACAAAACAGAAAACGTAACAGAAAAGAGAGCCCAAAGCTCCCTCTTGCAGACTAGGAAGGATTCCAGCTGGCTTTTCTTAAATCATGTGCCCACACACTCAACTAAGTATTTTAGCTAAAGGGCAGGTATTAGGTGAATAGAGAGAAACGCCCTTTGCAACCCCGAGACAAGGATTTTAGCACAGAAAGTTTATCTAAGGGATTCAGGAAACACCAGTGGAGAGTGGGGAAGCAAGACAAAGAGGGGAAGGCGGTCAAAAAAGGGTGTGCCATCGAGCCAGAGACCTGAACACAGTCTCAGGAGAAAGCGCTGGGAACCAACAGGAGTTACTCCCCTCCCCTCACCCCAAAGAGCCAAGAGAAACGATTATCTGCATAACAAATCCTTTACTAGAGAAAGGCAGCCAGTGTGGGAGGGAGTTCACTCTTAAACATTTCCAAATTGCCCTGTCCTGGGGCACAGAGGGGCCTTCCTCCACCTAAGGAGCTCCCCACCCCCACTCCCTGCCCCTTCCTTACTCCCCACCCCCAACCCGGGAAAGGCAAAGGCATGGGTAAGGAGCAACAGGGCTACCACTCTCAGTTTAGCAGATAAAAATTTCTGCCGCCTAAAAATCCTTACGAGCTTCAAAAGAATTAAAACCTCTGAGAAGCTTTATGAAGGAGAATGTGTGGCAAAAAGAACTCTTATTTAAAAGTCTCTTGATGGCTAGGACCATCTGTTGTGTTTTTATACTCTCTGTAAGTTCAAGGACAGTGCCTCCAAAATGTCAGTGATTAAATACTGGGTGAAATTTTCAGTAAAACAGAATACATTATTTTCTAGGTTAACAGGTTGCTTTAAGTTAATTAAGGACAATACATCGTTTCTACTAAACTAAACATTCCCATCTCTTTTATCAGTCTTCTTTAAAATCTAGACCATTGTTAAGAATACTTTTTTGTTTGCTTGTTTTTGTTTTTAGAGACAGGGTTTCTCTATGGAACAGCCCTGCTGTCCTGGAACTCGATTTGTAGATCAGG
Organism: Phodopus roborovskii; assembly: GCF_943737965.1. NCBI lineage: Eukaryota > Metazoa > Chordata > Mammalia > Rodentia > Cricetidae > Phodopus > Phodopus roborovskii. Next base: position 10,141,352 of record NW_026126410.1, on the reverse strand, counting down.
CTGGCCTGGAACTAAGAGAGATTGCCCTGCCTCTGCCTCCTGCGTGCTGGGATCAAAGGCAAGCGACACCACCGCCAGGGCATAAGACATGTTCTTAATTCCCTGTTTAATAACCATCCTCTCCTTCTTTCCTACTTTTAAAAGTACCTTGATCATACAAAATGTTGGTAGAGATTTCAGCATAAATGGCAATGGTGTTCTCAGTATCAAGGGAGAAAGGCAGAAAAACCAGAAATCTCATCCTGGTAGGATCTACTTACTGAATAAATAAGAATGACTTCTCAAAATTCAGGGTTGTAACTCAGAGGCAGAGTGATTGCCTAGCATAAGCAATGTTCTCAGTCCAAACAGGAGAACTTGGAAAACAAAAACAAAAACAAACAAACAAAAAGACCTCTTAAGATTTATTATGGCAAAAAGTAAGTGTTATAGGGCTGGAGAGATGACTCAGAGGTTAAATGCCCTGGCAGCTCTTCCAGAGAACCTGAGTTCAATTCCCAGCAACCACATAATGGCTCACAGTTTCTATAATGGAATCTGGTGTCTTTTTCTGGCATGTAAGTGTACCTGCAGATAAAGTTATGTATACACAAAATACATAAACATTAAAAAAACTGTTATAATACTTTTAGACAAGTGTTGCTATATACAGCCAGTGATTCATAACTTCTCAAAAAGATTTATTTATTTACATTTTGGGCACTTTGCCTGCATATAAGTCTGTGCACTAGATGTATGCCTGGTACCCTCACAGACTTGAAAAGGGCATCAGATCTCCAGGAACTAAAGTTAAACAGACTAGTATAAATCATCTTGTGGGTGGTGGGAATCCAACTCAGGACCTCTGGAAGAACAGTAAGTGCTCTTCATTTATGGAGTCAGCTCACCACCCCTGATTTGTAACCTATTAAAGAGCATTTTTCCTCCTTTGGCACAGCATGGCAACCCTAAGACAAGTCATTTTACTTCTGGAGTACATTATTTCAAGACACTAACTCACCAGAAAATAGATGTGGTGGATGTAACTTTAATCCTTCTAGATTCCCCTTTATCTAAACTAAGCATGCCTTCTCTCTCAGGCAGTGGGCTAATGTTTGAAGCTTAGCAAAGTCAGTCCTGCAATACTACTGAGTCCTCTAGCTTCCTAGGCTCTGCTACACATTCTAGTAGCCAAATTTCTGTAGGGGCTCTGACCCTGTGGCAAACTTCACAGGATCTCCTTTGTAATTGCCATGGACATTGCTACGATGCCATAATCTACATGCCTAGAACCAGTCCAGGGGGACAACAGCATAGTGGCAGTACTTTCAGAGCACTTCATCACACACAGAATCCTAAGTTGGTCCTGGGCTCTGAGCACATGGAAGGTGACCTTGGGCTCATTCTGGAAGCATTCTGCTCTGAAAGGTTATGATGTAGCTGGTGGTAGGAGAGGTAGTCTCACAGCTTTCTGCAACTCCATGGACACTCTATCCTACTGAGCTATATGCATAACACCTGCTCCCTCCTATTGTGCTAATATCTTCAGCTAATATCTCAGCTGCACTGTTACACCTTTTGTCCTTTCTTGCCACATTCTCCCAAATGTCTCAGAAAGCACAAATTCAAAACCTTGCCACTGTTTCCTTTTGCTCCCAAGTCTTACTGTAAATCTTACCAAAATTGGCAATAAGACCCACACTGAATGCTTTGATACTTTGAATCTTTTCCTAACAAAATAACCCTTCACTCTTACATTGGACCTTCCTTAAAGCTTTAGAATGTAGACACAACACAGCCAACTCCTTGCCAGCAGTGTAAGCCATGTAACAAGTGTGGCATCACATGTAAACCTCTTACAACACTCTAGACCGTTTCTCAGTATCCCTCCAAATGTTTCCATTCTTTAATTATTACCAAGTTCTAAAATACCTTCTGTATTTTCGAACATAGTGATACCAATGACTAAATTCCTCAGTAACACCTTTATGGAGGAGCCCACTTCCTAATAGTGGAGACTAAGTACCCTATAAAGGAAAAATATTTAGAAGGCTCAAGAGCGCAACATCTAGCACTGGCTCTGCTCTGGTGAGGACCTATGATGTCACAATGGCAGCAGCCATTCCACAACAATAAAGGAAGCAAAAGAAAGAGGACAGGGCAGTTGTGCTCTTTCTCTAACAGACCACTGACAAGAGAACTAATTTTCCCAGGGCAGGGTCCTGGTGCCCTCTCACTGGTCTCCATATGCTGAAGGGGCCAGCAGGTGCTAACAATTGCCACACTGGAGACAGAGCTTCTGGTACCTGAATCTTGATAGACAAACAACATCCGAACCAGAGCACCAAACTTAAGTCAATTTCCTTTCCCTTGCACGTGTTTTCAAGATATGGAGAATGTCTCTGGAATGATTTAAATATTGACTCCACACAATGAACATTACAATTCTAAGTGCATATTGGAGTCAATTGTGTATACCTGCTACGGCCATAAAGCTATGTCAGGATACCCCAAAAGCAGTATATAGAGAGCTGTTAACTTCATAGCATGAGTTTTCTTAAAGTTATATTGGGGAACTTCAATATAAAGCAACATTTTTTTTTATGCCACTGAAAAGATTTGTCTAGAAGTTTCACCTGAGCTTTGGCTACTGGCATGCTATACAGAAATATTTAAGAGGTACTCATTTCAACGTAATTGAATTACAAGTGGGAAGACATGATGATTAATATTGACAGTCTACTTGATAGCATGTAGGCTTACCAAGAGGACAGACCTGTGATGGATTATCTAGATTAGGGTGGGCTCCCGACAGGCCTGTAAGGTGTTATCTAGCCTCAGTTAATTGAATGGGAAGACTCACCTGTAGATGGTACCGTTCAAAGGTCTGTGTCCTGGGCCTGAGTAAAAGGAGAAAGTAAACTAAGCACAAGTATTCATGGTATACTTCTTCCTGACTTAAGATGCATGTATTGAGCATCCTCTGGATCCTGCTGCCATGCCTTCTCTACCCTCATGCATTTCCTCTATAATAGTAAACCAAAACAAACCTCTACTTCTTTGTTCCTGTTCTATTGCTGTGAGGAGACACCATGATCAAAGTAACTCTTGAAAAGGGAGGCATTTAAATGGGAGCTAGCTTATAGTTTCAGAGGGTTAGTCCATTATTATCATGTTGAGGAGCATGGTGGCATGCAGGCAGGGATGGTGCTGGAGCAGTAGCTGAGAGCTTTACATCCTGATCCACAGGCAGCAGGCAGAAACACTGCTTGAGCTTTTGAAAACTCAAAGACATCTCCTAGGGACACACCTCCTCCTACATCTACTAATCCTTTCCAAATAATTCATTACCTAGGGACTAAGCCTGCAATAGATGACCCCATGTGGGTATGTGGGTATCTTGATTGTGTGTGTGTGTGTGTGTGTGTGTGTGTGTGTGTGTGTATGTATGTGTACGAAATGCCTGGAAAGGTCTGAAGAGGGTGTTGGATACCTTGAAACTGGAGTTACAGATGGTTGTGAACAATCATGTTGATGCTAGGAATTGAACCCAGGACTTCTGCAAGAGCAGCTAATGCTCTTAACTACTGAGCCATATTTTAAGCCCTGGTCCTGGGATATATATATATATATATATATATATATATATATATATATATATGTGTGTGTGTATATATATATATGTATGTATGTATATGTATATATATATGTATATGTATGTATGTATGTATGTATGTATATATATTTTAAATGTATAACTGGGCATAATCTCAGCACTTGGGAGGCAGAGGCAGATCTCAGAGTTCAAGGCCATCCTGGTCCACATAGTGAATTCTAGGGCAGGTAAGATTTACATAGTGAGTCTCTGACTCAAAATAAATAAAACTGCAGATATGATTATTATTAATTATTTGAGATTTGCATATAATGTATTTTGATCATTTTCAACTGTCATTCATCCCTTAACTCCTCTCAGATCTATCTTCACTTCCCTAGCCCCACAACTTCATGTTCTCTATTTTTCCTTCTTATAGCTTTTTGAGTCCAATTTATGCCACCCATATTCTCCCTTCCTCAGGAGCCCTCCACCATCCACAGCGCCTCAGTTAGGGAAGGAAGCTTGTAAACCTCTTCACCTTCATGATGAATGCTGTCTGGCTTGATCTGGTGCTCCTCTTGTTCAAGCAACCATAGGTGCTCTGACTGCAGTGATCCTGTCATGTAGAGGACACAGTTAAACACTGACAGTACTCTCTATTCCTGGACTCTTAACAATCTTTCTACCTGCTCAACTTAGATGGTCCTGAGCTGAGAGCTCTCACTCTCTCGGTCTCCCTTCCTCCCTCCCCCCACCTCCCACCTCTGTGGGGGGGGGGGAGAAAGAGAGAAATACAGACATTTCATTTGTGGCTGAATATTCCACCAACACTTATTTTCTGCAGACTCTGGTCACCCAGCAAATAAGACTGACATCAACAAGTGAAATTGAAAAAAAACTTAGGCAGTCTACAGGAATTTTTTTTTCATCGTTGCCAGCTAAATATCTGACAGAAAATGCATATCTGAAACATACAAGGAACTCAAAAAACCTAAACACCCAGAAAACAAAAAACCCAGTTTTTTTAAATGAGATATAGAACTGAACAGATATAGAACTCTCAAAAGATGAAATGCAAATGGCTAAGAAATATTTTTTTTTTAATGGGCACCTTCCTTAGTCCCAGAAATACAAATTAAAGCTACTTGGAGGTTTCATCTTAGCCTTGTCAGAATGGCTTAAGATTACAAAACAAAAGCCAACAGATGATGGAAAGAATGTGGGGAGAGATGAACCTGCACACACTGTTGGTGAGAGTGTAAACTGGTGTAGCCACTGTGGAAATCATTGTGGAGTCCTCAAAAAAGCTAGACATAGACCTGTGATGGAGAGTAGTGCAGTCAGGGGAGCACTGGGGTCTGGAGATGCAATCTGAGGACAGGATCCACTCCTTTGGTCTGAGGTAGAGGTAAGAGCAAATGGTTGGCAGCTTTGCTTCTCTGATCTTCAAGCAAGCTTTAGTAAATCATAACAAAATGTCACCACAATGAGCCAGATATGTCACTCCTGGGCATATATCCCAAGGACTCTGTTTTCTGCCATAGGGACCACATGTTCACCCATGGTCATTTAGCTTCTAGGACATGGAAGCAGCCTAAATGTTTATCAGCTGATGAGAGATGATGAAAATGCGGTGCCTATATACAATGGGATTTTATTCAGCTGTAAGGAAAAATGAACTCATGAGATTTGCAGGTACCAGGATGGAACTGGAAAATGTTATTCTGAGCGATGTAACCCAGATCCAGAAAGACAAACACTGCTAGGTTCTCACTCACAGAGACAGGGTTTCTCTGTATTGTTTTGGAGCCTGTCCTGGAACTAGGTCTGTAGACCAGGCTGGCCTCAAACTCACAGAGATCAGCCTGCTTCTGCATCCCAAGTGCTGGGATCAAAGTCATGTACCACCAATCCCTGTAGGGTCCTGGGGATTTTAAGTGACATTAAATTCTTTTTTTAAAGTTAATACTGTTTTGTGATAGTTAGCCATAAAAAAAAAAAAAAAAATTTAAAGCCAGAACAAATTCCAGCATTAGGTGGCTTCATATCGGTGGGAACAAAATCATGGTAGAAGCCACAGATAGAGCTGAGAAAAATGTTAAATTGTAGGTGGTATCGGAAGGCAGGCACTGCTTTAATATATGCAGTACTGACGCAGTGAGGTATAGAGCAGTTACTTCTCTGTTGTGATGAACACCACGACAGAAAGCAACTTGGGGAAAGTGTTTATCTGGCTTGTCCCTTACAGTCAGTCTATCATCAAGGGAAGCCAAGGCAGGAACTGAGATAGACACCACAGAGAAGCACTGCTTACTGGCTTGCTTCCCCTAACATCCTCAACTACCTCTCTTTTTCTTTTTACTTTGTCATTCAAGACAGGATTTCTCTGTGTAACAGTCCAGGCTGTCCTGAAACTCACTTTATAGACCAGCCCAGTCTCGAACTCACAGAGATCTGCCTGTCTCTGCCTCCCAAGTACTTCAGCTATTTTTCTTACACAGCCCAGGCACATTTCCACATGGATGGTATGAACCACGGTGGCCTGAGCCCTCACATATCGATCAACAAACAAGAAAACACTGCACAGAAATGCCCACAGACCAGTCTGATGGAGGTGATTCCTCAACTGAGATTCCTTCTTTCTGGGAGTGTTTAGGTCTGTGTCAGGCTGACCTATCAGCACCAACATTTAAGAATTCAGCAAGAGCAAAGCTGATTGCTCAAGTGAGATTCATCCTTTCCAGGTATGTCTAGGTCTGTGCCAGGCTGACTAGTCTTAGCATCGACACTTAAGAACTTTGGAAGAGCAAAGCTGAGCATTTGTTAGTCAGAGAACTGGACTTCAGTCTGCATTAAGGGAAGTAAGTGTAGAAGATATTTCTTGGGCCAGAGTTGTAGTTTAGTTGTTGGGCATTCACTTAGCACTCTTAAAGTTCTGGGTCCAATTCTTGGCACTACAATAAAAAGTCACTCACCATAGGGCAAGAACCATAGCCCCACAGTAGGAATATGAACTAGAATATCACATCCTTGTCTACAGAGTCCTCAGGCATTAATTAGTTAAGGACTTTGAACACCAGAGAGAAGGAGATGAAGCTGCTCTGTAGGAGCATAATTCAAATTACTTTGTAATTATTTCTTTCAAATAAAATGAAAGTTGATCAAAGATAAGGAATTGAAGAAGAGTCAGATATGAGTCATCATCACCAGAAACAACAGACAAGTGAGACAGACTTACTAAACATAGTCTAAACGTCACTGTCCTTGCTAGGTCTATTGAAGAAAAAGACAAACTTCTAAATTTTGTCAGAGGACTGGAAAATTGGTGACATTTAAGATTGGGGGGAAAAACATAGGAATTATAAGACCAAGAATAAGAAAACCCAAAAACTATGGATGAATTTTAGAGCAGAGTGGGCACACCTAAATAGAGAATTAAGATCAGGTTAAAAGAATCCAAAGGAAATTTAAACAAAACAAAGCCACTGAAGATAAGGTAGGAAACTACAGTAGGAGGCCCAATGTGTACTGAATTGGGAGTCCCGGAGATGGAAGAAATGACATGGGAAGACATGAGAGCCTAGAATTTACTAATATTTGATTAAACACGTTAACTTATAATTTAACGAGTACGAGATAAAAATTACCATTTTTAATAATAAAAAGGTATTGTCTAATTTTCACGGCTATATCTGAGTGTAGGAATTCACAGATAACACGGACAGCTTTGAGTTTCTCCGTAAATCTGTTGTAAACCTGTTAGTAAGTCTAAAAGGGCTTTCTTTAAAAACTCCTCTATCTGAAATACATTATTTTCGTTTAATCAGTGGGATTGCTAAATAGTCCAATAATTAGCGGAGGTGCCGGGCTGGCATGGCCACGCCCATCCTTCCGCCCCGCCCACCACAGGCTCAGGCAGGAATACACGCCTACGCGAGCACAAACACGTACCCATGCGCGCGCTCGCGCGCACGCACCCACCCACCCGCGACACACACACTAGCATACGTGTACGCATGTGTATGACTCAAGAAACGAGCTTTTTCTCTCCTCGTCCCCTAGGCAAGAGCTGCCAAGTTTCTGAGGAGCAGTCCTACAGATCTAGTAACAGTGAGGTTCCTTTAAATGATCTGCAACCCCTCCCCTCTCAGATCCGTTTGCGAGGAACTTTAGGGGCAGCAGAGGCGAAAAGCAGCCTGGTGTCTGTCAACCAGTTGGCACACGGGTGTGCGTGCCTAGGACCTGCCACGCTTCAGAAGTCCGCTGAGGCGTGGAGATGGAGATGCAGGACCCGGCGCCTAATGAGCGCCAGATCGCCTGATCCATAAACTCGAAACAGCCCATAAACTTTTTCTCACTTATCCCCTAGTACCCCAGCACATATACACACACAGAGTTTATGTTTCTTCCCAGGAGTCGGCTGGCCGTATGAATACTAACTTCACGAAATAACAGGAGCTAAAAACAGCCCTTGCTCGTAGGACAGAAAAGAGGCGAGAAAATACAGTAAAGCCTGACCTCATACTGGGATTTGCCCCGTGCTTGGAAAGGGTAAAAAAAAAAAAAACCCTCAAGGGTGACTCGCCGCGCGGTGCATGCTGGGATTAGTAGTTCATCCAGCCCGTCCAGTACGTAATTAGAACGGGGCGTAAGTTGGCTCTGCGACCGAGAACTACTATTCCCGTGAGGCCGCGCGGCAGTGGAGGGGCGGGGTCGGGGGAGGGGCGTCTCACTCGCTCAGGTCCTGGGGCTGGAAGAAGGCAGTGGAGCTGCGGTCCAACTGCTCAAGTGTCCATGTGACAGTGAGCGGGGTCCCCTTCCTAGGATCCTCTCCACTCCTGATCATAGTCCCAGGAACCCGCCACTATTCCAGCGCCGACAAACCCACAGGCCCGGGACTCTGGGCGTCGGACCGTGCCGCCGCCACACTTGGGGTGCGGAGTGAACGGCCGCCCCGAGGAAGGAGGCGGAGCGGCGAAGCGAGCGGGGCTCTGTGGCGGCGCCGGCGCCCCCGAGCTGCCAGACATGAACGGCTTCACTCCGGAGGAGATGAGTCGCGGAGGGGACGCGGCCGCCGCCGTGGCCGCGGTGGTCGCTGCTGCAGCTGCCGCCGCCTCGGCGGGGAACGGGAACGCGGCGGGCGGTGGGGCAGAGGCACCGGGTGCTGGTGCGGTGTCGGCTGCTGGTCCCCCCGGAGCAGCCGGTCCGGGCCCCGGGCAACTCTGTTGTCTGCGGGAGGACGGCGAGCGGTGCGGGCGCGCGGCTGGCAACGCCAGCTTCAGCAAGAGGATCCAGAAGAGCATCTCGCAGAAGAAGGTGAAGATCGAACTGGATAAGAGTGTAAGTGGCAGCGGGATCGCCCTGTCCTGCGCCCGCCCTACGCTGCTTGCCCAGCCGGGTCATCAGCAGGGGTTCACGAGTAGTCCGGACTGAGCTGCAGGTGGGGTTAGTGGGTTCTCCGATTGAAACAAAGTCGCTGCAACTCCGGCCACCTCCCACTGCGCGCGCTGGCGCAGTGGTTTGGGTCCTCTCCGCCCCTGCCCTGACTCCTGCTGCCTCGCGTCTCTCCCATGCCAGGCTTCCCTCTTCCTCCTTTGCTGCGATCTGGAAATGAAACAAAGGGAACCGCAGGGAACCGCGTTACTCAGAGCCCAGAGTAGTTTTCTTATAGCTGGGCACCCCTTCTCTGGAATGGAGGCGCCTTTGTTTTGCTGCCCGAGCCAGCGTCTGACCCCAGGGAGTAGCTCCGCTCCTTTAGGGAAAGTAGAGTCTAGCAAGAACCCACGTCGCAGAGAAGGAATATCTTCCTTTTTTCACCCTCTCGGTTTTGTTTTTCTTGAACATGGAGAGGGAAGCCGAGCTAACCAGTGGGAGGTGTTTGTAAACGGCGTTTGCGATGTCAGCTCTTCGGGCAGCGGCTCCGAACCAAGGCTGCAAATAAGCCTCAGCGGTTTTCCAGCCCGCTTGGCAGCCATCGGGATTTCTTTTTTCTGTCTTTATGCACGTTTGCTCTTTGGACCAGCTATGAGGTCTCATAGAGATCCATTGCTAGTTTTCAGAGCTCTGACTGGTGGCAAATGAAGAAGCTACAGAGCCTCCACACATCCTGTGTATTTTCTGACTTGCTTTTAGCTTAGAAGCCAATTTAAAAGGCCCTTAACTGTAGCCTTAAGGTGGGGGGGGGGGAAGGGCTGTCAATCAGCTCAGTATTTCCAATCGCTCATTATGTAACTCTCAAATGCCCGTGTAACTAAATTGTTGGAAAAGTTTGTGATTCTGTTTAAGCAGTTTTTCAGTAGGGTCCATGAGAAACGTTGCAAGTGAATCTGAATAATTTACGTTTGCCTAAATTGTAAACAAAATAGTACAGATAAATATATTCATTTAGTTCTTACAAAGAAATATTAGTACTTGAAATTTAAACATGAATTCAATAGCGCATTTGTAAAAAACGCATAGTTTGTATCTGTGTAAAATTTGACTATCTAATTAGAAAAATTAGGAAGCATATACCTAACATTAATATAATTTGCTGCTCTCAAACTAGAGAAAATACTATCCAGTACAAAATTGTGGTCATATCACCTCTTCCCTAGTAGAGTCAAAATCAGCAGGAGCTTATTTAGGTCACCCTCAATGCAATTTGATGACAAAACCCACAGGGTTGACATTTCTCTTCCTCTGTCTGCCTGCCTTCTCCCATGGTACCACTTTTCTCTTCCTACCTTGGCCCCAAACAGTATTGCCAGACTGCTAATGTTAGAGCCAGGTGCCCGTTTTAAAATTGGAAAGGAACATTCCATTATCTTTTAACAGTGGCCTGCTTAGACTATATATTCAGTCATTCATCTGGGCCTATGCATTTTACTAACACAGAGATGTGTTGTTCTGTATTCACTGTCCATGAACTTTTCTGTTTCAGGCAAGACATCTTTACATTTGTGATTATCATAAAAACTTAATTCAGAGTGTTCGGAACAGAAGAAAGAGGAAAGGGAGTGATGATGATGGAGGAGATTCACCAGTTCAGGATATCGATACTCCAGAGGTAGACCAAAGTTTTATTATGTTAAATGTAAATCATAAGCATGCTGGCAATTCCAAAGCCTTTATGTAAATAGTTGGGCTAAGTTTTACATGTTTAAAGCACCTGACAAATCTTAAAATTAAATACAGTTAACATGTATTTATACTACCATTAAATCTCAGGTGACAATTCTTATAGCCCTTGACATATAACTTGCATTTTTTCCCTCTAAAAGTTTACACTATGTATCCCCAAAAGGTGAAACTAATAAACTCTGTATCTGGTTATGTAAATGAAATTGTTATTGTGCTGAAGTGAAAGTATCCTTTGCTTTACAGATCAGTGATATCTTTTGAGCAGAGTGAACTAATCTGTATCTTAATTTTTTCTAGGTTGATTTGTACCAATTACAAGTAAATACACTTAGAAGATACAAAAGACACTTCAAGCTTCCAACCAGACCAGGCCTTAATAAAGCACAACTTGTTGAGGTATATATAATTTTTATGCCATGTAAACATACCTTTTCACACCAACAAGGGGTCATTAAATGATGAGATAGGTAAATGTCATATGTGTAATAGTACATTCATATAGAAAGTCAAAGTTAATGGGGTCTCTCATGGTCTTAAAAATATAGTGGTTTAGAAATAACCATCTGCCACCTAGAAAATCTATTTACAGAATCTTTTAATAGTGATTTTTCAGAGTATTTAGCAAGAAGTTTTTTATCATTTCTGAAATCTGTTTTTAAGTTTCTAATTATTCAGTGACCGTTTTTTGAACACCTAATGGAGCCATAGCAAATAAATAAGCTTACAAGCATTTATTAGAATTTAGTTTTCAAAGCTTCTGTGTGATAGACTTATAGATGGGGCCCTGAAGCAGGTCTTCTAACTTTCTAGTTTTACTTTCAGGATGGCTTTGTTAGTAGTTATTGTTTTTAAGTAGAGGATGCTTTCTTTACATAGAGAGCAAAGATTTTTTTTTTTTTTTTTTTTTTTTTTTTTTTTTTTATGGTGAAGACAGAATTGAGCTGTTTAATTCCACACTGTTCTGACCTTGGGCTATGGATGCAGCCATCAAGAAATTCCCCCAGAATTCATCATAGGGTGGTGCCTATGTGAGCCAGCAGTGCTCTGGGTTGAGTGTCACCCTCCACATCTGTAGCAGAGAGTCCCAGCTGGTGGTGTAGGGTAAATGTTTGATGCGGAACCAGTGTCTGGGGACAATGTTTCCACTTCGTGTGTACAGCTTCTCAGAATCCTGTCTGTCTAAAAGACTTCGGAGGGCCAGGTTGCTGGACAGGATCTTCTCATAGAATTCCACTCCACCATGGGTATAGGATGCAAATAGAGAGGCTGTGTTGCGGTCCAGCCAGCCTCCAACAGTGAGGGAGTCCTTGGAAAAGGTATAGGCCACAAAGCCATCCACTATTGCCACCAAGTTAAAGGCAGCTCGAAAGCCCATGGGGCTTTCATAGAGCTCCAGGCCATGCTTGGCACCCACACTCAGTACCCAGGTTCCTGCTAGGCAAGCTGGGGCTGGCAGGATCTGTAGGGCAGCCACATTGCTCTCCAGGTATACCACCTCCTTGGCTAAAGCAAACTTCTGAGCACTATGAGATAGAGTCAGGGCATCACTCAGCCTGGTGTCTGCTGGGCGATTATGCTTTGCTCATGAATGGTCACAGTACGGTTGATGGTGGTCACACTGCATTGTGACTGAGGATACAGACTCTAGAGTCAGGCTACCTGGGGTTTCACACACCAGTTCTCCATCTACCAGGCAGGCTTGCAGCAATGGCCTCAGTGGCTGTGCAGATCCCTATGAAAGCCAGACTCCCATAAGGGACCCGGCGGGCGTCGAGAGCAAAGATTTTATCCAAGCTAAAGTTTGTTTTGTATAGGACTTTGGTTCCTTCAAAGTGCTATGGAAGTTAGCTCTGTGTGTGTGTGTGTGTGTGTGTTTTCAAGACGTAATCTGTGCACTTAACATATTTACAGATTTAAATAATTATATTTTATATTTAAAGTAAAAATTTCTACAAGATAGATAGGACAGAAATATCTCTCCTTTCCTCTGTCTCTCTCTCTGTGTGCGTGTGTACACCTGAGCTTCCTCATATTCTTTTTTTTTTTTCCTTTTCCTTTTTTTTTTTTTATTCTCAAGACAGGGTTTCTTTGTGGCTTTGGAGCCTGTCCTGGAACTAGCTATGTAGAGCAGGCTTGCCTAGAACTCACAGAAATCAGCCTGCCTCTGCCTCCCAAGTGCTGGGACTAAAGGCATGCACCATCAACACCTGGCTAAGCTTTCTCATATTCTTAAGCTTAACTTGAGTAGTTAGCCTACATTTCTAATGTACATATTAAAGAAAAGATACATATAAGTTGCAGTTCTTTGTAAAAAGCTCTTTAGTATTATTAAAATTCAGTATGCTAACTAGCCAGATTTTCACCTCTATTTCTTTCCTAGGCAACAATACATACATACATACATACATACATACATACATACATACATTTAAATTTTATTTAAAGATCTGGACCTTTTATTGTGGCATACTACATAAATACAAAGACATCCCCTACTATGGTGATACTAGACATTAATGAAAATGGTCGCCCCTGTTCTGTAACAGAGAGGAGCCAAAAACTGATGCAAACATTATGTTATATAGTTATATATAGTTTATAACTCAGATCTCAAACCTTTAAAATCTGGTCTTCTAAAAACAGCTGGATCAATTCAGAGTTATTTTCTGTTCTAGAAGAAACAGGCCTTCTAGAACCTGAGCTCACATGTTAGCAGCTCAGTTTCTTATTCGTGTATTGATAATTGTGTACATGTTTGATTTGTGCCGTGAAAAGACAGTAAAGCAGTCCTCTTGAGCATCTTTTAGCTCCTTTAATTTCCCATTCTTAAATCTTATTCAGAAAATTTTGCTGAAAGTTACGGAGAATTGAGTATCAATTGCACCAAAAATATTTATGATATCACAGCTTGTTACCAAGTGATTTTGTTGTTGTTTTGTTTATTTTATATTAATCTTTTCCTGTGAATGCAGTCTAGATTCTTCCTCATGTGATGCACATCACCTCATTCTGTTTTATGTCATGATATTTAATGTTTAGTAATGTGTACTTTCTAAAGTTGTAAAGTTTAAAGGGAAAATTACTTAGAATTAGAGCATATTAACTGGGTAGACTAAAGGGTCCTTTGAAATCAGACTGTCTTTTGTTGATAATATTTTGTTTTTATGTGCTTTGAGGCTTGTTCATATTTTGTTTAAATAGCTTAATTTTTGGAAGAATTATCTCTTGTGGTCATATAACACTTTGACAAAACAGTGTCTTTTACTTAGCTTACAGAATCTGCTACATCTAACATTTAATTTGTGTTTTCTTTGTAGATAGTTGGTTGCCACTTTAGGTCTATTCCAGTGAATGAAAAAGACACCCTAACATATTTCATCTACTCAGTGAAGAATGACAAGAACAAATCGGATCTCAAGGTCGACAGTGGAGTTCACTAGGAGATGGCATTCACATAGTACATAGATGTCTGGCTGTAAAGAATGTTTACTGTTTTTCATATGTAGAAATGTTCTTGTGTATTTTTTCTACAGAGGATTTTCTTTGGCATTTTTTTGTTTCTTTTTGATTTTAATAATTAGTTGGAAACTCATATAAACTGAGCTTCCTAAATTAAAACTATTTTAAATAAAGGTTATTACTATTATAGCTGCTTCAGTGTATTTATTTTTGTGGAACTTAGTTTTTGTTTTAAGCTTCCAGGAATTGGTATTAAGGTTTCAGGTAAAGATTCTTGTTCAGTAAATTTTTCTTCAAATTCCAAGTAATTAAAGGTAAAGGAGAAATAACAGATATAACCGTAGGCTATTTTGATTAGTAAGTAAGCATTCTTTTTGTTTTTTTCTTTGTGTGTGTGTGTGTGTGTGTGTGTGTGTGTGTGTGTGTGTGTTAGGGTGCTGTATCCCTGGCTGTCCTGGAACTCAAATATCAGATATCCATCTGTCTCTGCCTAAAGGCATGCTCTACTGCACGCTAGCAGTATTTTTTAAAGTATTTTACAATGTATGTTAGCAGATTTGAAAATGAGACTTCCACTAATTCTCAACTACTTTTAAATTTCCCTTTTGCATTATTATTATTATTATTCCTTAAGGTGTATGAAGAAAAATGGGTAGTTTCTGTGCCTCTCTTTCCAAAGACGCCCAACATTCCAGCAAAGGTAAGCACAGTGCTTGCTCAGAATGGGAATAAGAATTCATGGAAAATAACTCACATTCTATAATGTTTGCTTTGCAAATTCAAACCACATTAATTAAACTGCTGTGCAGTGAATGTTTGTAATCCCAGTTCTCTAGAGGCTGAGGCAGGAGGATCACAAGTTAGAGACCATTCTGGCTACAGAACAAACCTTGTCTCAACAAAATGGAACCAAACCTTGTCTGAGGTTAGAGAAGTCTGGATCTGTAATGAACTCTTTGGAACTTTATTGCTTGGCTAAATGCTCAGCATAATAAATCGGGTTTGTAGCTTGTCGCATCAAAAACAAAAAATAGTGCCAGGAAAAGTGTTCTAAGAATGGTTACAAACTTTAGGCTGGAAATGATAAGACTAATACAGCTCAAAGTTCCTCAAGGTTGACATTTGGACCTGTGATGGTTGATTATGGAAGGCTATCCTGGGTTGTAGGAAGATGGACACACAGAGTTCATGACATTTACCAATTAAGTGCCAGTAGCTCTGAGATGTAACAATGATAATTACCTCTAGACACTGCCAAAGGTCCCCCAAAAAATTGATTACCAGCTGAGAACCACTGACAGCTAAAGTACTATGTCTACAGTACTGATCAATTAGGGGTAAGTTTACTTATTTTCAAGTGTTGACTTAGTCACAACTAGAAAGTAAAGCAGCTGTTCTTAGTGCCATTTAAAATGTCCTTATAACATTGTTGGTGAGCAGAAGCTAAGATTCTAGGCATTTTGAAAACAACTATATCATAGTTTTTTCTATACAATTTTTTCTTGTGAAAAGAACCTGAACTTTATTTGATTACAGTATCTTTAAGAACTCATATCTAGCAGCATTTAATTTCTTTTTTTTCCCCCAAGACAGTTTCTCTGTAGCTTTCGAGCCTGTCCTGGAACTCACTCTATAGACCAGGCCTGCCTCAAACTCACAGAGATCCATTTGCCTCTGCTTCCTGAGTACTGGGATTAAAGGCGTGCACCACCATTTAGTTTCCTATACTTATTTGCTTAATAAAATAATAACCCCCATCCCAAGAATAGCATTCTGAATGGTGATTAACCAAAGAAATTAAGTCCTTGTTAAAGCAATTTTAAAAAGTCTTTTAAACTGTGGTGCATGTGAGCTGTGTATAGTGTGCATATGGAGGTCTGAGGACAACTTTGGGGAGCCAGTTCTCACCTTCTAAGGCAGGGTCTCTTTTTCTGTGTAGCGTGGTATATTCCAGCTAGCTGGCCCCAGGCTTCTGGGGGGATTCCCCTATCTCTATTTCCCCGTCTTGCTGTGGAGGCATTGGGATTACAGACACTCACAGCATCCAGTTTTTTACATGAGTTCAAGGAATCAAACTCAAGTCATTGGGCTCATTGGGTTAGCATCTTCACACACTGAGCCATTTCCTGGATCATTGCTAGATCAATTTAAAACATTATAAAAGTGGATCTTTTACACTGAAAACTAGAGTCTCATCAAGGTCGAGTACTCAGTGAGCTGTAGTATAAAAAGGTTTCTATAAAGTTTCCTTCCTATGCTATTGAGTTTTTAGTGTTATCTATTCACTGTAATTTCTTATTTGTTTCTGAATAAAGAGTAAATGGAAACTCTTTACATGGGTACAGGTTATTTTTAACAACATCAAGAGAAGAATCCAAATTTTCCATAAGAGTTGAATAAGGAAAGAATATTAAATTTGTAGAGGGGGTTTAAAATTATTTAGGAACCAAAAAACTTATTTTTTTATTATTTATTTTTCTTATTTTACATGTTGATCCCAGTTCCCTCTTCCTTCCTCTCTCCTTTTCTCCCTCCCATACCCCCCCCCACTCTCCCATCCCATTGCCCCACACACTCCATAGGGAGGGTGATGCCTTCCAGGAAGGATCAACAAAATCTGCCAAGTCATATGGAGTAGGGACTAGGCCCTCCCTCCTGCCTCTAGGCTAAGGGAGTATCCCTCCCTGGGGAATGTGCTCCCAAAGTCCTTCTATGCAAGGATACATCCTGGTTCCACTGTCAGAGGTCCCTTAGATTGCCCAGGCCTTCTAACTGAGACCCATGTTCAGGAGGTCTGAGTCAGTCCAATGCTGGTTTCCCAGCTATCAGTCTGGGGGTCCAAGATCAGGCAGATGGGGACTCAGGGTGGTCCCGTTTGGATAGGCGTGTCAGGTGTACTCAGAGCAGATCCAGGAAATTCCCCGGAGGTGGAGGGGTTGTTGGACCGGCACTCTGGCCCAATGTTCAACCAGAGCAGTAGAATTTGGCCCAGTAGGACACAGGGTGGGGGGAGGTTCTGGGTAGGGTGGTTTGTGGATTAGAGTACTAGGACTATATTATCTAGGGACAGGATATAGGGGGAAGCAAGATTTGGGGCTAACCCAGGGAGTTCCCAGGGAAGGGTTGGGGGAGGCGATTGGGCCGGAACTGGTCCCAGACTCACCTCCAGCAGATGTCTATGGGAGTCAAAGGCCAGCCAGGCGGGGATTCAGGTTGATCCAGCTTGGATAGGTGGGTCCAGTGTGCTTAAGGAAGATCCAGGAAGTTCCCAGGAGGTGGAGGGGTTGTTAGACCCACCTACAACTTATTTTTTAAAAACTCCCATACTGCTATGTGATTTTTTTTTCATTGAAGGAAATTTACATAATACAAAGTCAAAGTATATAATTTGGTGATATTCAGTGTATTCACAATAATTTCAAATTTTTTTTATCACCCTCCAAAAACAGTCACACATAGTTCTCTCATTGTGTCTATTAGTATATCTCCATGGGAGGTTTATTAATTCATTGAATATTGAGTTTCAGCCTTTGGCTAGTATGATAATGCTACTATAGAGACATTACTGAACTGGTGTTAAGTAGGTAAGTTTCTTCATTTCTCCCGAGTTTACCCCTAGCAGTGAAATTGCTAAGTCAGAATAATTCTCTATTTAACTTTTTGATTTTCCAAGTGGCTGGGACATTGATGACATTATTCACATAATGGCTGAAAATTTTAAATTTGCTAGCACTTGTACTCTTCCTCCACCCCACCACCCCTTCCCCCACTCCCACTTTGAGACAGAGTCCCTCTATTATGTAGCTCTGGTTGTCCTTAATTCAATACATAGAACAGGCTGCCCCCAAAGTGCTGAGATTAAAGGTTTGTGCCAGCACACCTGGCCTGTACTTTTCCCCCATAACTAAAGGCATACTACTAGGTATGAAGTATCTTATTGTAGCTTTAATTTATATAATCTTAATTTTTTATTTACTTTTATTTCTGTGTATTGTTGTATGTCCTTGTCTAATGTGAACCCATGTGTGTGCAGGTGCTCTCTTGGGCCCCAAGAGGGCATAGGGACCCCTGGAATTGGAGTTGCAGGCAGGTATGAGCCAGTGTTGGGGTGCTGGGAATTGAACCCTGAATCTTGGAAAGAATAAGTGCTCTTAACTGCTAAACCATGGTACTAGCCTCTGATTGTGGAAATTAAGACCTTGGCTAAGAATTTACTTCCCCCTGCTGCCCTCAGGGCAGGCAGCTGTACCGCAGGAAAACAAAAACATGTGACTAAGGCAAGATGTTCCTTTGTTTTCCCAAAACCTTGGGTCAGACCCTAACCAGTCCTTGGAACCTGAGATGACTAAACCCCCCTCTGCTTCCTCCTCTTCCATCTGGTGCTGGGGTATAAAAGCCAAGCCAGCCCCTGGAGCAAAATAAAAAGAGAGCCTTTTTAACATCAAGCAAGAGTCCTGTGTTGTTAATCCCGACACCCTCCGCAGATTTTCAGTCCCTGGCTGTGCAGGTGCGGCATCCGATTTATATAAACACTTATCAATGATATTGAGCATTTAAAAAAGATTTTTGAAATTTATTTTGTATGCAGTGTTATGCCTGGTATATGTCTGCAGGTCAGAAGAGGGAACCAGATCTCATTACAGATGATTGTAAGCTACTATGTGGGTTCTGGAAATTGAACTCAAGACCTTTGGAAAAGTAGCCAGTATTCTAAGCCATTTCTCCAGCTTGTTACTGAACAGTTTATAGGATTTACTTTTGGCGTCAAGTCTTGAATCCATTAGTAAATACAACATGATGATGAGTAATGCCCTTTTTATGGTTAACCAGTTGTCAAAGCATCATTTTGAGAAGATACTATTTCCTCACTGAATGTTCTTAGTTTGCTCTTTGAGAATCACTTAGCCTAGAATATTAGAGTTTATTTCTGGGCTTACAATTCTTTCCCACTGACTTATTAGATGTATTAGCCTTACTTTAAGTTTTAAAGATCAAGATTTTTAATTCTTTGTTCTTTGTTCTTATTTTGATCCTTCTTGGACTGTTGAAATGTCATATGAATTTGAAAAAATAAATGGCTTTTCCCAATGTGATGTCACTGAGTATGCACACTGTTTAAAGATTTCCATCTGAATTATGTTAAGCCTTCTAACCCATGAGTATAGGAGTCGTTTTTTTATTTGCTTAGGTCTTCTTTAATTTATTTTTGTAGAATTTTAGTGTTTCCATTTTCTTTAACTTCCTTGGTTAAATGCATTTTAGTCTTGTGCTATTCTAAATTTGAATGGTTTTCTTCAATTTCTATATTGTTCATTAGTGGTATAGAAACAACGGATTTTGTGTGTTCATCCTACAGCAACTGGGCTGCATTTATGAGCTTTAGGGGGTGTGTGTGTGTGCATACGCACAGGCATTCATGAGCATGCATGTTAAATGCAAATTAAGACAGTCATTTCCCTTCCCCATTGGGATGTCTTTCCTTTATTTTTGCCAAGTTGTTCTCTCTGGGACTTTCTCCATCACTGGTGAAGCACATTCTTGTTTTGTTCTTTTTATTTGCTTCTTTTTTCTTTCTTTAGAAGTGATAATCCAAAGAACTCATACTTATTAGTCATTAAAGAGGTTAAAATGTGAAGTGACCTGTGAATGCTGCTACTTGCTCTTCCTCCTGAGAGTCCCTGCTTATTATTTTGGTTGTCCATATTGCTCAAAAATCTCTGGTAATGCTTTAGGATCAGTACTTTTCTAACAGAGCAAACACAGAAGGAACCCTTCCACGCTGTGAGGAAAAGAAGAATCCTATTTAGGTGTGATTGTCAGCTTTGTACTCAGCAACATGAAAAACTCAGCAACAGGAGAAAACTAGGATGTAGAAAATTAAAGACAGGCATAGAGAAATGTACAAGCCCGTGTCCTGTCCAGAAGAAACTTAAGTCTCTGAAAAGGAAACAAATGCAAGCTATGTTTTAAAACAGTATAGTGGGTAAGAGTAGATACTAGAATAACACTGCCCATATTCAAAACCTGGCTCTACTGCTCTAATGACATAACCTTAAACAACTTAATTTCTGTAAAACTTGGTATTTTGCCCACAGAACAGGGAGAAAGATAGCATCTATTTTCTTTGTTGGTGCAAGTCAGGGTTTCGAGCAGTAAATTTTCAATAAAAACTCAATTAAAGTCATTAATATAAGTGAATTAAACATTTGCTTTAAAGGCATTTTTGACCCAAGTCAGAAAACGTTTGGTGAAGCAAGTTGTGTAAATATTGATGTCTGTAGCATGGATAGTAAGAACCCAGAGACAGATATTGGGGTTCAAGCTGAAGATCAGAAAAGCAGCCAGCCACTAACTCTTACCTCTCCCATGGCTGGAGCAATCCTGTCCTCAGTGTGGCTGGAGACTGAATGCCACATGAGACCCTGAGCTCCTGTCTTATATACCTCTAGTGCTGGGAATAAAGGCGTATATCACCACCACCTAGCTTCTATGGCTAACTAGTGTGGCTGTTGGGATTAAAGGTGTGTGTCACCACTGTCTGACCTCTATGACTGTGGCTAGCTTTCCATTCTGATTTTCAGACAAGTTTTATTAGATCATAAACAATATATCACCACAGATGTCTTTATGTTTAGTTGGTAACACAAAGAAAGAGATGGTCCTGGTAGTGGTGGCATACACCTTTAATTCTAGCACTTAGGAGGCAGAGGCAGTCTGATCTCTGTGAGTTAGAGGCCAGTGTGGTCTGCAAAGCTAGTTCCAGGATGGCTAGGGCTGTTACACAGAGAAATACTGTCTCAAAAAAAAAAAAAAAAAACAAAAAAAACAAAAAACAGAGAGAGAAAGAGAGGGAGGGAGAGAGAGAGATATGTTTAAAAAGTATTTACATGTGTATATGTTTATGCAACACTTACAAGCCCAGTTCCCCAGGAGGCAAGAATAGGGTATCAGATTACCTGGAGGTGATGTGTAGATGGCTATGAGCCATTTTATGGATGCTAGGACTCAAACCCAGGTCCTCTGAAAAAACAGCAAGTTCTTTTAACTGCTAAGCAATCTCTCCAGACCCCCCGTTTTTTCCCCCTGTTTGTTTTGTTTTGAGATAGAGTAGTACAGCTGAGGATGACCTTGAACTTCCAGTTCTCCTGCTTCTACCTCCTGAGGGCTAAGATGACTGCGGTGGGTCACCCCCTCTTCCAGTTTACTCAAATGGTATTTTTTCATCAGATTTTGATCAATATAAGGAACTACTTATTTAAAGGACTTGTTGCTTCATATCTGCTCTCATTCTGATGTGTCACTTCTATAGACAATGGACTATTAATGCCTACCTGTC
Source organism: Phodopus roborovskii (assembly GCF_943737965.1). Lineage (NCBI taxonomy): Eukaryota > Metazoa > Chordata > Mammalia > Rodentia > Cricetidae > Phodopus > Phodopus roborovskii. The sequence continues at coordinate 10,119,858 of NW_026126410.1, read as the reverse complement.
AGAAAAACAGAAAAAGGAAACATGTGGTGATATTTTGTTTATGATCTAACAAATACAGCTTGCCTGAAGATCAAAGTGCAAAGCTAGCCACACACACTAGTTAACCATAGAGGCCAGGCAGTGGTGGTACATATGTGTAACCCTAGCAGAGAGGTAGATGGATCTCTGTGAGTTCAAAACAACCCTGAGCTACACAAAATTGATCCAATCTAAAAGCGAAGCAGGGCTCACACAAAGGTGATCCCAGCACTTGGGATCACACGCCTTTAATCCCAGCTCTAGGGAGGTAAAGACAGGAGTGATATGGTTGGATGGAGAGAAGTACATGAGGCGAGAGGAGACAGGAGCTCACTACAGTCTGAGGAACAGTACAGTCTAAACAGTCTAGGCAGAAGGCAGTCTGAGGAGCAGTGCAGTCTAAGCAGTCTGAGGACATTGGTAGAAGTGAGAACTCTCTAGTGTCTCGCTGCTTTGCTTCTCTGATCTTCAGCATTAACCTAATACCTGACTCTAGAATTTTTATTATTAATAGCAATTAGAATTCATGCTATAGAGACAATTACTGATGATTTTCTTTATTTATCTGTCTGATGTATGAGTCCTGAAAAGAAGTAAATCTTGTTGTGTCTGTTTTTTTTTTTGCTAGTCCCTTCATTGAAGAAAGGCCAGTTAAATCACATGCTATTTAGAAAACTGATTCATTTTTTTTTTTAAAACAATTGAACTTCATCATGCATTTTTTAAAAAGATTTATTTATTCACTACGTATAGTGTTACCAGATCTCATTATAGATGGTTGTGAGTCATGTGGTTGCTTGGAATTGAATTCAGGTCCTCTGGAAGAGCAGCTAATGTTCTTAACCTCTGAGCCATCTCTCCAGCCCTCATCATGCATTTTAATGATGGAATGATATTTATAGGTATATGTAAAGACTCTTTAAGATGAACAGAATTGAGATTACCCCAAAGTTGATTGACTCAATCTGGTAACACTAGTGTTGAATAGATGCCAGTTACTCTGGATGGGTCTTCAGAAACAGAATCTTAAGGTTGTAGTCAATGAACAGTGTTTACTGTTTGTAACAAGATGGTATCTCCTAAGCTGCCTTCAAGATATGCTGTGTCTCCCCCTGAACATGGGTCTCTGTTAGAAGGCCTGGGTAGTCTAAGGGACTTCTGACAGTGGAACCAGGATGTATACCTGGTGCATGAAAGGACTTTGGGAGCATACATCCCATGGAGGGATACTCCCTTAACCTAGAGGCAGGAGGGAGGCCCTAGTCCCTACTCCAAATGACTTGACAGATTTTGTTGATCCCTCCTGGAAAGCATCACCCTCCCTGTGGAGTGGGAGGAGGAGAGGGGGATGGGAGGGTGGAGTTGGGAGCATAGGAGGGAGAGAGGGAGAGGGAACTGGAATCGATATGTAAAATAAGGAAAAAAAATTAAAAAGAAAAAGATATGCTGTGTCTCAAACTTTGCCCCATAGTCCTTTGACTTTATCCTGTTTCCCTATAGCAGACTTCATACTTATGAATAACTTTTTCAAGATGACAGCTTTGTTAGAAAACATGTTGAGAAAAGACGTGTCTATCTTATTCATTACTAATAGCCCAGGAATCTTAATAATGGCTAGCACCTAGCCAGCATGTAGTATGCTTTTATATAATGGAAGTTTCTGAAATTAACTTTTTTTGGTTACTATGAGTCAACACTTAACACTTTAAAATATTAGGCTAAAACCCAAAGTTATCTCCTCATAATCAGAAAATGTCTTTTTGTTTCTTTCTTCCCTCCCTCCCTCCCTCCCTCCCTCCCTCCCTCCCTCCCCCCTCTCTTTCTTTCTTTAAATAAGGGCTCATGTAGCCCAGGCCAGACTCAAAATTACATAGCTGAGAATGTCCTTAAACTTGTAATCCTTCTACCTCCCCCTTCCCAGTGCTGGGACTGAAGGCATGTACCATTATATCCTGTTGTAGGATATTAATTTAAGATGTGTTACCTTCGTTTATGCTGTGGAATATTTGTTTAATGATGCAAAGACATGTTACATGTGTTTGCTTAAATAAATTAACCTAGGTCAGGAGGTTGAGTCAGCAACTAGCGGGCAGAAAGTGGTAGGGAGGAACCATGTGTTGCTAGGATTCATAAATGGGGGTTGAGCAGGGGACCCTCCTTTTTTCCTGGTGTCCTAAGCTAGGAGATAAGGTCAGCTACTTGCTACTCAGCCTCTCTGAGCGAGCAGAATTTTCACCTCAAACTTTGAATTCTGAGTTTTAGAGGGATAGAGATCTAGATAAAGGCACCCTTTAGCTGATGCCTGAGGGAATAGAATCCAGCCAGGCTGCCGCTAGTGTGATGGGGTTGGGGGCTTCTGGTAGCTGTGGAGCTTCAGTTGCCGATTAGGACAGTGGTTTCTTAAAGGTCAGACCCTGAATTTAATGAAAAACAACAATATACAGTTTATGTAGAACTGGGTCTTGAACCCAGGCTCTGCATGCTGTCAGGTATCTATCAACCAAGTCACATGTCAGATCTCTCTGTGTCTTTTAAAGTGCACTTTTTCATCAAAACAAAACAAAACAAAATAAAAAAAACCTTCATGAAATACATCATGGTGTTAATGAAAAAATTGTGTGTTTGAATGGTGTTCAAATTCTGCTTTGGCTTGTTGTATTTCTTAAACTTGACTTAGAAAAAATGGAGCTAACATTAATTTTAAGGGTTTCTCTTTAAAAAAAATAGCAAAATTAAAATGTACTTAAAGATGTGGCACATGTAATACTTAAGGATGGGTTCTCCTTTTCCTTTTTACTGGAAATTGTGTAGCTTCCCTTCCAATAATCTCATTTTGTTATCTGGTTCTCTCTGTGAATCAGGATTGTGGCTATCTAAGCATTAGGGGACAGACTCTTTTTTTTTGGTAAATATACATTATTATTATTATTATTATTATTATTATTATTATTATTATTATTTTACATATCGATCCTAGTTCCCTCTCCCTCCCTCCCACCCGTGACCCCCACCCCCTCCCATACCATCCTCCTCCACACACAGAGAGGGTGATGCCTTCTAGGAAAGAGGGTGATGCCTTCTAGGAAAGATCAACAAAATCTGTCAAGTCATTTGGAGTAGGGACTAGGCCTTCCCTCCTGCCTCTAGGCTAAGGTAGTATCCTTCTATGGGGAATGTGCTCCCAAAGTCCTTTTATGCACCAGGGATACATCCTGGTTCCACTGTCAAAGGTCCCTTAGACTGCCCAGGCCTTCTAACTGAGACCCATGTTTAGGGGGTCTGAATTGGTCCCATGCTGGTTTCCCAGATATCAGTCTGGGGGTCCATGTGCTCCCCTTTTTCAGGTCAGCTGTCTCTGTGGGTTTTGGTAGCCTGGTCTTGTCCCCATTTTCTTATCACTCCTCCCTCTCTGCATCTGGATTTCAGTTCAACTCAGTGTTTAGCTGTGGGTGTCTGCTTCTGTTTCCATCAGCTACTAGATGAGGGCTCTAGGATGGTGAATAAGTTAGTCATCAATCTCATTATCAGGGAAGGGCATTATGGTAGCCTTTCCACTGTTGCCCAAATTGTTAGTTGGGGTCAGTCTTATAGATCTCTGAACATTTCTCTAGAGCCAGCTTTCTCTTCAAACCTATAATGGCTCTCTCTCTTATGGTAACTCTCTCTCTCTCTTTTTCTCTCATCTATTCCTCCCCTAACTCATTTTTCCTACTCCTACATGCTATTCTCTCCCCCCCTTCTCTTTCTTCTAGTTCTCGCTTCACTCACTGCCCCTCCCACTCCCAATATGCTCAGGAGATCTTGTTCCTTTCCCCTTCTGTGAGGGACCTTGTATATCTCTTAGGTTCCTCCTTGTATCCTAGTTTCTCTGGCAGTGTGAATTATAGGCTGGTGATCCTTTGCTCTAAGTCTAAAATCCATATATGAGAGAGTACATGCCATGTTCCTTTTTGTGACTGGGTTACCTCATTCAGGATGGTTTCTTCAAGTTCCATCCATTTGCCTGAGAATTTCAAGATTCCATGGTTTTTTTTCCGGCAGAGTAGTATTCCATTGTGTAAATGTGCCATACTTTCTCCATCCATTTTTCAGTTGAGGGGCATCTAGGTTGCTTCCAGGTTCTTGCTATTACAAATAATGTGTGTATGAACATAGTTGAACAGATGTCCTTGTTGCATGGATGTGGATTATTTGGGTATATGCCTAAGAGGGGGATTACAGGGTCCTGTGGTAAACCAATTCCCATTTTCCTGAGGAACCTTCATACTGATCTCCAAAATGGCTGTACAAGTTTGCACTCCTACCAGCAGTGGAGGAGTATGGGGACAGGACTCTTACTGAATGCAGTGAACTCCTCCTAAATAAAAGTCTCTAGCCCAACATTTTACTTAAAGCTAACAAAGTCCACAGAGAGAAGCTGAGTGGAAATAACTTTTATTGCTTTGTTAGCCAGGTTTCCCCCAGCAAGTGAGGCTTTGCACTTGCTTTTATATACTGGATGGAAATCGTAACTGTAGCTATATAGATGCAGTTGGTGGGAAACTGGGAACCACCCCAGTTCTCCAGAATGCATGGCTATCCTCAGTGACTGTTGCAGGGGATCACAAAGGAGATCTTTGGTCCAAAGAAGACATCTCTGAAAGAAAGAACACAGTTAACTCAGCTGAAAACTAAGGCATATATCAATCTTTTCTAGGTTGAAAGTGGATAGTGTTTCCCAAGGCTTAAGGTACGACTATTCATTGTAGGCAAATCAAATACAAAAAGAATCATAGAAGGATTTCCTACAGGAGCCACAAAAGACCAAACTCTGGTTTTTTTTTTTTTTTTTTTTTTTTTTTTTTTTCATCCACTCACTGTTGATGTTATTTGCTATTATTTGTCTATAAATAAAAGGAAAACATAGATAATTTCAAAACCTTATACAAAAGAGTTCACTTTGATGTGGACATGGGTTACAAAGTTTAAGTTTGGGGTAAGAGACAGGTTAGTAGTCTTTTCTTAGGAAACTGTTAAACAAAGTTTAAAATATTTATATTTATTTAAAATATATTTCAATTTTATTAAATTCTTATTGTATATAATTTATTTTTCTTATATTTAATCTGAATATCTCAGCTTCCTAAATTTTATGCAAATAAAGTGTTCTAAAAGCTAGTCTTAGCTTTTTGGGTAGAAAAGCTGGTATAGGGTAACATGAAAACATACATGGAATGGTATAAAATTGTATGTACAGAGTGGTATAATCCTGACTTAATAGAAACACACTTTGCAAAGTGATTCTATTGCTACTGAAAAAAAAAGAAAGAAGTGGCTTCAGTATATTTACACTTCTGTTTCAATGTGTTAACAGTCATAATGACAAAGTTATATCAGAAAATAAATATAAGCTCTCTGCAGTAAATTGGTTTAATAATCCAGTAATAAAAAATTTAGTACTGATTGGCATTTAATTTTTACAGTATAGAAATGTGTTTCATGGGGTTAACTAACACATTCTCTTTTTAAAGTTTTTTTTATGATTAATTTATGTATTGTGTATACAGTGTTCTGCTGGCATGTCAGAAGAGGGCACCAGATCTCATTACAGATGGTTGTGAGCCACTATGTGGTTGCTGGGAATCAAACTCAGGACCTCTGGAAGAGCAGCCAGCACTCTTAACCTCAGAACCATCTCTCCATCCCCCCCCCCCCCCCCACACACACATTCTTGCATCGTGCAATACAGTGCTTCTGGAATAGCACTGTGCTTGAGAAACCACCCGAAGGCTTGTTGAACTCTGCTGGCAGGGCCTGCCCTGCATAGCTAATTCAGCCGGTCCACACTGGGGTCCCAGGTCAGGCAGGTGTTGAATAGGCACTGCTTTGGAAACCTCACTTTGGGGACAAGCTTGGTCTGAATCAGCTTTCTGTCTCCACAGTAACATTAGCTACTTATGTGAGGTATCCCTGTCACTTCCATCTGCCTTTTCTAGGTAAGAGATTTATATTTGCCTTTTCTACCTTCCAGGTTGCTTAGAAGGATGGAAATATGATATCTGATGTTGAAAGCAATTTGAAACAGTATTCAATGTCCAAGATCATAATATTTCAAATAATCCTTAATCAAAGGAAAATAATCTTAAAATCAAGAGCTAAAACTTGACTTAATCTCCCATTTTTTTTACTTATCATACACCAATTTTCCAAAATGTAAATTGTTTTAAACATATTTAATTTCTAATTAACTTATTTATGGGGCTGGAAGGTCCTCCCATAGCCCTTAATGACATTTCCTGCCCCAGTTACTTGCTTGATGCTCTTCATTAACTGGTTTAATCTAAAAAAGAAATATTGCTTTTCAAATTAGTTACAGTGTCAACTCTGAGGTTCAATTATATTACTAACTGATTTTTGTTGTTGCTGTAAGAACTGGATGTAGAATTTAACAGGTTAAGGTATTATTTTTCACATTTTTATTTAGGGTTTTGTTTGTTTGTTTGTTTGTTTGTGGCAGTCTCCCTATATAGCCCAGGCTAGTCCCCAACTCCAAATCTTCTCAACTGTGCAACCCTACCACAGTTATTCAACGAGAACACTGCACACTTGGATGGTTCTGAAAACAGCTGGGATTTGAGTTTACCTAAGAGAGTAATTAGTTTCAGCAAATCCATCTGAAGCTGCTCTAAGCCAGGCCTGTTACCTCAAGCTGTGAACCCTGAATTTAGGATGCTGAGGGAGGAGGATTGCAATGAGTGTTCAAGGTCTCAAGGTCAGCCTGGTCTAAACAACAAGTTTTAGCCAGCTTGAGCTATAGTTGAGATCATGCCTAAGCAAGCAAACAAACAACAACAAAAAAGAAGATGGTAACTGAACCGTGAGTCTATTGAGTGGATGAAATTTATTTATTAATACCTATGAAGGATTTATTGCCATCATTGGCATATAATAAACCCTCAATGAATGTTACATTTCTACAGCATTCAAAAAACTGAAACAATGTGTTTCTGGATTGTAATTATAATCATGATAAAACAAAATAATTGAAACAACCCAATAAATATGAATAACACTAAAAATATGTTAAAGTTAGCCATACTGTGTTATATACATTTGTGTAGATTTTCAAAGTTCGTGTTTAAAGATTTTTGTAGAGAAATCATTGGGCAATTTATCTCCACACCAGTACTACAAGGTGGAGATAACTATTTATAAATTAATCATTTGGAAAAATATAAGACAGTAAAAGATTATTTTTTAAGAGGCTTTTTTTCCTGCAAATATAGTAATACACTTTGAAATGTCATTTCCTTACTTTGGGCAACAGAGCAATTCGCTGAAATTGCAGTAGCAGATCATCTCACATCCCTTCCCATCCCAGAAATGATGCTGGATGTTTGTGTCGATCAATGTCAGGTCGGCTCTGCCCTCTGGAAGGTTGTGACAGTTGCGATCTTTTAGCATCTTTCTGTAGCAAGAAAGGCGACTTGAAGGCATGGCTTGGACTCCTAGCAGCAAAGTTAGCCCAAGAGTGACAAGCACCACAAATTTCATCATGGCTTTTGTTCCTGAGATGGAATAACAAACAAAATCTGTCAGCATTTGTTTCTTAAAAGGTGGGCTTCATTTGAACATAACGTTTTGCATGTTGTCATAAATTTGGGTATGAGGGGAGTTTTTCTTTTCCATGCTCTTTATGTTTCTCACAGTGTAACTTTCTGACCATTTACATTCCACACACATACATTTTTCAAGGCTATCCTGGAACTCACTTTGTAGACCAGGCTGGCCTCAAACTCACAGAGATCCACCTGCCTCTGCCTTCCAAATGCTGGGATAAAAGGCTCCCTGGGCTCATTTACATTTTTATTTGAAATACTTGTCTATAACTTCAAATGTCTGGACACCACTTAAAAGTAGAGAGTGTCAGGGATGTGGCTCAACTGGTAAGAACACCAGCCACACAAGCCTGAGGACCTGAGGTCAACCCCTGGGAACCATGTAAAAGCTACAGGTGCCAGCATGCATCTGTCATTCCAGCACTCCTTTGATGAGATGGAAGGAAGAGACAGGCAAATGGCTCAAAAGCCAGGGGCCAGATAACCTGGAGCACAGCCTGGCAGCAGGAATAGCAGAGATTCTGTGGCAACAGGGTGGACAGAGAGAGAATAACTCCTCAAAGAAAACCTCTGGCTCTTTGGCTTCTGCAGGGTGCCAGTATGCATGTGTTCACATATACGTGCATGTGTGAGTGCATGAAGGTGCGAACACACACACACACACACACACACACACACACACACACACGTAAGGAGTTAGGTTTTTCTGCCTGCCGCCAGTCTTGTCCCACCGCCATGCCAGCCCCAAATAACACACGGAGACTCTGTATTTGATATAATGCTGTTGGCCAGTTACTTGTTTCTTATTGGCTAGCTCTGTCTTAATTATTAACCCATTTCTGTTAATCTAATATTTCCATGTGGTTTCACCTTACCGGGGAGTGGGGCAGGTGTCTGGTCTACCTGGTCTCTCCATCTGACTCCTCCTTACTCCTTCCTCTTTCCTCCTTGTCTTCTAATCCCTCCTATCTTCCTTTCCTATTGGCCAACAGTGCTTTATTCATTAACCAGTATGAGAAATACACACACATACACACACACTAGTGTTGAATGGGGACTGCTAAGGAAAGAAAAACTAAGGGTAAGCATCTTCACTTAAGGTATCCAAAGTCACACAATTTTTATGGGTGGTCACTCAAGAACAATCGCTTTTAAGATAATGTAAACACACAAAAGTTTGTAGAACAACTACCATTGCCAAATGAACCTGATATTTCATGTATTTACAGAACCACAACATTGTCAAAGAACCTAGGTCCTGTCCTGACAGAGACAAATAAACCTTATTTATGCCAGCCAATATTCATAGGTACTATTCTAGAAATATCTATATAGTCCAGTTGTTTTCAAATATTTTGGAATTATTCTTTGGGCTCATTATTGTTACAATTTTTTTTATTAGTGTTGTGATTTTTTTTTTTTACCTACATAGACTACTTATCAGCAATTGAAAATGGAGGCTTGGATCCTTTCATAATCATCTGTGGTGGCCATGACCACCTACAATGGGAAACTGTGAACACTCTGTTCATGTAGTTCTAACATTTCACTAACCTTCCTTAGCTTCTGCCTACCAGTCTTGGTTTGAACCTTTGTGGCCATAGCACACAAATCTAGTTCCTCAGGAGGTAATTTAATAGTGGTACAAGACTAAGATATCCATTATGTTTGCAACCAGTCTCCTCTAGGTTCTGTATTCGACCTGGAGGGGCTGGAGCTTATTGGAGTAAAGGGGGAATAACAGCATAATGTAGAATTCAGGATTAGCATCCACAGCCGTGCACATTGCACTTTGCTAACATGCCAAGATGTCTTCCTGGCAGAGAAGGGAGACCGATAAAGGGCAGTTCTCTTTGCACATTGTACTTTAAGGTTGTTTGGTTTTAACATGCATAGCAACTGGTTCCAATGTGATGTTTCCACACTCATTTGCTTTGTGCCTTCCCTCTTCCACCCCCCCCCCCCGTGTACATTTGTACATTGCCATCTCCCCAACTCCTGCACTCCTCCTTCCAAGTCTCCTTTCTGCTTTTGTATCAGTTTTTTTTATTAATATATTAACTTCTTCTATCCTAGACGCCCCTCAATTGAAGAATGGATAATGAAGATGTGGCACATCTACACAATGGAATACTACTCTGCAGAAAAAAATAATGGTATCTTGAAATTCGCAGGCAAGTGGATGGCACTTGAAGAAACCATCCTGAATGAGGTAACCCAGCCACAAAAGAGGAACATAGTATGTACTCACTCATATATGGATTTTAAACCTAGAGCAAAGGATCACCAGCCTATAATTCACACCACCAGAGGAAATAGGATACAAGGTGTATATTCTAAGAGATTCATATAAAGTCCCTCACAGAAGTGGGAAGGGATAAGTCCCCCAGAGCACAAGGGGAGTGGGGGGGCAGTGAATGGAGAGAGAAATAGGAGAAAGAGAGGGGGAGGAAAGGAAAACACGTGCGACTAGGAAGATTGAGTCTGGGTAGGAATAGAAGACAGGACACACACACACACACACACACACACACAGAGAGAGAGAGAGAGAGAGAGAGAGAGAGAACATAAAAGAGGGAGCCAATATTGGTTTGAAGAGAAAATTGAACCCAAAGAAAGGTCTAGAGACCTACAAGACTGCCACCAACTAACAATTTGAGCATCTGTGGAAAGGCTACCATAAATGCCCTTCCCGGATAGTGAGATAAACAACTAACTTATCTATGGAGCCCTCATCTAATACCTGTTGGAAACAGAAGCAAACACCCATACATAAACACTGAGTCAAACTAGAACCCAGATGCAGATGGAGAGGACAAGACCAGGCTGCAGAAACACATAGAGACAGCTGACCTGAACAAGGAGGAGCTAACGGACCCCCAGACTGATAGCTGGGAATCCAGCATGGGACTGACTCAGGCCCCCCTGAATATGGGTCTCAGCCAGAAGGACTGATCAGTCTAAGGGACCTCAGACAGTGGAGCCAGGATGTATCCCTGGTGCACAAAAGAACCTTGTGAACACATCCCCCATGGAGGGATAACTGCCTGAACCTAGAGACAGGAGAGAAGCCCTAGTCCTTACTTCAAATGACCTGTCAGATCTACATGACCCCAACTGGATGGCATTGCCCTACTACATGTGGAATTGGGGTGGGGGGATGGAAGGGAGGGTAGTCAGGGTGCATGTGAGAGAGGGCAGAGAGGGTAAAAGTGAGGGAGGGAGGGAGGGGGAAGGGAGAAAGGGAGGGGGAAGGGAGGAAGGGAGAGGGAACTTGGATCAACATGTAAAATAATAAATTAAAAAAAGTTTCAGGTTTTATTTCATATTCTAATTTGAGTTAGTTATATTTGACCTGGCTTGTCTTGTAACTTTTAAAATTGGGCCTACCTAATTCTTCTTCTTCTTCTTTTTTTTTTAATATTTTACATATCAATCCTAGTTCCTTCCCCCTCCCTCCCTCTTTACCCCCCTCCTATCCCATTCCCTCCCCCCCCAACACTCCACAGGGAGGGTGATGCCTTCCAGGAGGGATCAACAAAATCTGTCAAGTTATTTGGAGTAGGGACTAGGCCCTCCCTCCTGCCTCTAGATTAAGGCAGTTATCCCTCCATGGGGAATGTGCTCCCAAAGTCCTTTCATGAACCAGGGATACATCCTGGTTCCACTGTCAGAGGTCCCTTAGACTGCTCAAGCCTTCTAACTGAGACCCATGTTCAGGGGGTCTGAGTCAGTACAATGCTGGTTTCCCAGTTATCAGTCTGGGGGGGTCCATGAGCTCCCCCTTGTTCAGGTCAGCTATCTCTGTGGGTTTCTGTAGCCTGGTCTTGACCCCATTTTCTTATCATTCCTCCCTCTCTGCATCTGGATTCCAGTGTTTAGCTGTGGGTGTCTGCTTCTGTCTCCATCAGCTACTAGATGAGGGTTCTATGATGGCACATAAGTTAGTCATCAATCTCATTATCATGGAAGAGCATTTAAGGTCTACCTAATTCTTATCTCTAAACATTACTGAAATGACAAAATGTCATAAAGAAATGACAAAAATGAAATCTATTTATACAGTCTCCGATTTAATAGAACAAAACATTAGTTCTACAGTAGATCACAATCTAATATATGTATGTATGTATGTATGTATGTATGTATGTATGTATGTATATGCATCTTCAAATGGACTTTTCCCAGATCATAAACTAAAATTCATATGTATTTTTACATTTGTGGGTTTTTTGTTTTGTTTTTGTTTTTGTTTTGTTTTGTTTGAGGCAGAGTATGGGCTTGAACTCCTGACTCTCCTGTCTCCTCTACACAAATGTTGACATTGCTCATGTGTACCATCACACCTGCAGTATTCATATGGTTAAAACATCAATGCTGGGGAGATGCTCTCATTCTCAGCTGCTTAGACAAGGCCCTTCTTTATTACCCACAAGATGTGTTTTTCAAAAAATAATATCACATACTCCCTGATAGTTTTTGCTTTTCAAGAAGACTGGAGCCACCACACTGTGAACCTTCACTTTGTGGCAAGAAAAAAAACACAGCTGTCAATCTTTGAGGAAATATTTGTGTAGAACGAACAGGCTGCTTTCATTGGGTGAAGAAGCTTTTATGGCTTTTTGAAGTGAAATTGACATCCAGCAACTTCAAATACTTCAAATATACAGTTTGTTAAATTTGGGTATGTGATTTTTCCCCAAGAAGCCATCACTACAATCATTTATATTAATCATATAAATTGCCCCTAAGTTTCCCCACACCCATTTATTGTCCATCCTTCCTTGTTGCCTATCCCATCTATCAACCACTGATTTGCTTCCTGAAGCCACAGATGATGTTCATATTCTGGATTCCTATATAAAATAGTATTATGAAACCATACAATCTTTTATGTGGGTTATTTCAGTATAGTTGTTTTGAGGTTTAGATGTTTTATTGCTAAATATCCTACCCATTTGCCAGTTAATGAACATTTGAGTCTTGGGTAAATATGTACTCGGGTAAATATGTACATGTGAAATAGGTGGCAGCCAGAGGTCCACCTTGGTGCCATTCCTCTGGAACCACCTAGCTTGAGTTTTAAAATTTATTTTACTTTATGTGTATGTTTTGCCTGTATGCCTGTATGTGTACCACATACATGCCTGTTGGATGCCCTGGCACTGTGTTTATGGATGGTTGTCAACCCTGATATGGGTGCTGGGAATTGAACCCAGCTCCTCTGCAAGAGCACCAAGTGAGCCAGCTCTCCAGTCTCCACCTTGGTTCCTGGGACAGGACCTGTCCTTGGGTCTGGGGCTTGCTAATCCATTAGGCTGGCTGGCCAGGGAGCTCCCACAGGCCTCTGATCTCGGCCTCCCCAGTGGTAAGATTACAAGCATGCGATGCCATGTGTGACTTCTTTCCCCTTGTGTTCTAGGTTCAAACTCTGTCAAGTCATCATGCTTACATGGCAAGCACTGTACCAGAAGAACTATTATCCCAGTGCTAGTATAGTTTTACTTTTAAATAAATTATCAAGCTATTTTTACAACCATTTTATATTCCCACCAGCTGTGTGGTTTCTACACAGTCTCTGACTACTGATTTGGTCACTTTTTACATCTTAGGTATTTGGCCAGTCTATATGATATCTCATTGGTTTATATTGCCATTTCTTATTCATTGTTGATGTTGAGTCTCTTTTCATGCAATGTTTTTTTTTTTTTTTTTTCCTGTGTGTTTTCTTTGGTGAAGAATATGTTCTAGGGCTGGTGAGTTGCCTCTGCAGATCAAAGGGTGTGTCACCAAGCCTGATAACCTGAGTTCAATCTTTGGGATGTATCTAGTGGAAGAAGGTAATTGACTTTTGCAAGTTAAGGTCTGACAACCCCACCCCTAAATAAATAAATAAATAAATAAATAAATAAATAAATGTGATTATAAAAATTACATTTCAGGACAGTGGTGTCAGATGCCTTTAATCTAAGCACTTGGGAAGCAGAGGCAGGTAGAGTTCCATGTTTGAGGCTAGCCTGGTCTACAGAGGGAATTCCAGGACAGCCAGAGCTATACAGAGAAACTCTGTCTTGAAAAACAAATTACATTTTGATTCTGCCATTTATCTAAAAAAATTAATAATTGGATTGTGGCTGGGCATAGTTGTGCATGTCTGTAATCACAATACTAGGGAGGCTAAGGTAGATGGATCAATACATTAAAGCTAGTCTATGTGTGCTATATAGCAAGTTCTAGGCCAAGACCCTGTCCCCAAAAAAGCCAGTGAAATCCTGTCTTTAAAAAACTATCCTAAAACATATTTTACGTAGTTTGGCAATCCCTTGATTTTTAACAAAGTATAGACACCAATAAAGAAGAGAAAAAAGGAGCCAGAGGAAGGAAAACATAAATAAATAAATAAATAAATAAACAGAAAAGGATAATTTTGGCAATGTGATGTAAACCAGAGTCACTTGGGAGGGAGCCTTGGTTAAGCAAATGTCTCCTTCAGAGTGGCTTGTAGGTATACCTGAGTGGCATTTTCTTGATTTTTAATTGATGTGAAGGGCCCAGCCCTTTCCATCCCTCCCCTTCCCTCCTCTCCCCTTCCCTCCCATTCTCTCCCCTTCCCTGCAGAAGGTCCAGGATGATAAAAGGAAGACAGTTGAATGTGGCACTGGGACAAGCCAGTAAGCAGCATTCCTAGGAGGTTCTGCTTTGATTCCTGCCCTGACTTCCCTCAGGAAGGAACTATTACCAAGATGAAATAAACCCTTTTCTTACCTAAGTTGCTTCTGGTGATGGTGTCCACCACAGTGCATTTGATTTAAACAAATAAAAGAATAGCTATTGCCTTTCCCAGTTGATGAATCAGCTTTGTACAACAAAACAACTTCTCTTGTGGTCTCTCTGTGCTAGTCCCAACAACTGTCTTTACTCTAAACGGTGGGTTTCTAGAAGATGTTTATCGGTGCTTCAAGAGACAGGTGAGACTAGAGCCAATCCCCTGAATAGCTCTAAGAGAAGGTAGAATATTGGATGTGTGGCCCAACTCTCCCTGTCCCCAAGGAAAAGCTAGGTGCCAGATCTCTTCACCTATTTATTCTGCGTTTGGCTGAGGACAAGATCCGCAGTGATGCACTCCTGTTTAAATTTCAATGTTTTCTTTGTACCTATGAATATAGCACATACTTAGTCCTGTCACTGCCCAAAGACAAGCATAGCCAAAGCCACTTCATTTGATCATACTAAGAACAGATGCAAGGTTATATACGTGGTCTGGCTTTTACCTTCCCCTAAGAAATGTGCTCAGGGTTTTCTTCCTGCTCTGTGATTAATAACTTCACATTGCTTTGTTTTCTATAGCTCCTTGGGAACTTGTACACACTGGCCCTATTAGCATTCTGAGCAAGAAAGACAGAAGCCAGCTCCTGTGGTAGGACCAGGAAAAGTTAAGATACTAACTGCATGGCCCAATTCCTTCCTTTACTCTTTGGAGAAAAGCTGAGCTGGGGGTTCCCTTAGGGTGTATTTAGACATTTTATTCATGTGTATGCTACATGTGCCACAATATATATTTTCCCTCACTCACCTATGTTTTAAAAATCTAATTAATGAGAAAAGCATACATTTATCCATGAAGTCATTTCAACTGCTAAGTGCTTTCTTTCCATTCCTCCTAAAACCCATAGTTCTGTCTGGTAGAGTTTGGCTATATAAAGGGCACCCTTTCATGGTCCAGTAGGTCATGTTTATATTTTATCTGAAAATGTTTCTATTTTATCATTGTTTTTGAAAGATGTATCTACTGATTGTAGTTTAATAGATGGACAGATATTTTTTCCCCAGTGCTTTAAAAAGATACTTTTAATGTCTCGTCTACTAATCCTGGCGTTTGTATCTGTTCTGGTTTGGTTTCAGTTGATTGATTGTTCTTGTGAGTTACAGTTTCTTGGGTGGTGGTGCTGGGGTTTGAACCCAAGGCCTAATAGGTGCTGGTCAAACACTCTGCCACTGTTCTATCTTCTACCCCAGAGTTTTTGCTTCTTTGCCTCCTTTGTAATTTTCTGCTGACTGCCAAACGTGGAAGACTAATGAGATACTATATACTTTTATTTTCTTAAAACTATTCCTATACTTTGCTCTAGGAAGTAGCTGACATTTCACAAACAGTTTTACTTTCTTAGCTCTTCCTTTTATGGTTTGTTAGATGTTTCCAGAGCAGTGTTTAGTCTAGATACAATTATTCTTCATTGAGATCAAATCCTCCAAGTGTTTAACTCAATGCCAAATTAAATATTAATAGTTTTTCAGTATTGCTATGACTATTCCTATATTTAAGTAGCCAGATACTCTATTTCCTAATCCTTTTGGATTTTTCCCCTTGACCTTGGATAGTTTTCTCATGTGGATACACTGATCAGTTTTCTGCCTGATATCTGAGTGGGGCTCTCTGAAGACCTTCAACATTTTTTCCCTGGGCAGCTGTCTTGAGTTTAGTATTCTGGTGTATGATCTCTAACCACCATGGATGGTCTCCTTGACTTTCAGTTCAGGGCCCTGAGTTTTCCTTTCCTGAGATGCAGCTTAGAGTCTGTCTTAAGAAGTAGTGGGGAACATGTTAGGGCTCTCCTCTTTTGTCTCAGGGACCAGTGTCCTTCCTGACTCAACTTCCATTATCTCCACAAATGTTTGTTTCACTCCCCCCTCCTCCCCACTCACTTTGTTTTGTTTGGTATTGCTTCTGTAGAACAGGTAAATCTGGCTTCTGTTACTCCATATTGAGCAGAAACAAAAATCTACAGAGCTCCCACTGTAGGTATCCATCTTTAGAGAGATGTGAAGGGGATACCCACGTTTTATAGATCCTAAGTATCAGCTGTATGCCTCCTTGGCAATTTCAATACTTAAGCTGAATTATCCAAGTAATACTTTGCCTATTACTCTCCCTTCATTGGGCTATAGTCCCTCCAGCTCTTGTCACTCACATTAGATTAGTGGCAATTGGATCGATCCCAAAACACAAATAGAAGCCGTTAAAGTCTGCACAATGAGCCACTCAGGCTGCCCTTTTTACTGCTGGCATAATCCTTTTCTTTTTTGTTCTGCGTAAAATAAAGCCACTGAAATGTAACCTGGGATGGTTTTCTTCAAGACCCAATCTTCTTATCTTTGACTCGTAACTGCAGATTCCCAGATCAAGAGCAAGCCAGCAAAGCTGTTCACAGGAAGTACAGCCAATGCTGAGAATGGGAGGAAGTCACAGGATGCACAGTGTGGGATTCATTAATATAGTCCCTGAGCAATTGTGTCAGAGAAAGGAAAAGAGAAGCAAGCTAGTTTATCTTGTTTAACCTAACAAATATTTTTAGTGTTTCCTTTATAACAAGAACTATTGGAAGAACCAAGAATCCCAGATGATTTCAAGAATATAAAAATAAGTTTAGCCTTTACCAGTAACTCCACGCAGTGAACGATTTGAGTATTGATAATAATTAGACACTACTTAGTTGAATTCACAGCTCTTGTAGTACAATTAAACATGAGATCTCTGGAAACACAGAGCATGGGAGCTGGCTGTGACAGACCATAGAAAGCTTCTTTGAAGGTGAAAATCTGGGCTGGTGAGTCAACTCAGTAGGTAAGGATGCTTGCTATCAAGTTCTATAGGGATAGATGACTTGACCTGAGTTCTAATCCCAGGACCTTCATTTGGTACAAGGAAAGAATTGGCTTCTATAAGTTATCCTTGGACATCCATGTGGAATACACACACACACACTCACACACACACACACACACACACCTACCTTTTTGGAAAAAAATAAAACAGGGATTTTTGTTGTTGGTGTGGTTGTTTTGTTTTATTTTGATTTTGCATTTTCAAGATAGTGTTTCTCTGTGTAGCCTTGGCTATCTCAAAATTCACTCTGTAGATCAGGCTGGCTTCTAACTCAGAGATCTGCCTGCCTCTGCCTCCTGAGTACTGGAATCAGAAGCATGTGCCACCATGACATGACATTAAAAAACAAACAAACAAACACAGCTTTAAAAATAACTAAAAATTGGCTTATTTGTTTTATATGCATGGAACATACAGAAAAAAAAAGAAAGAAAAACATAAAAAAAAAAAAAAAACAACTGGTGTCTTAGTATAGGGAAGACTGATGTTGACATTTTGGTTGTAGATTTGCAGATTTCTGTTCAGTAATGATGTTAATAAAAAAAAAAAGTGATCCGGGGCAAAATTCAGGGAAACTCAATCATTGATGTACTGCATAGAAGAT
Source organism: Phodopus roborovskii (assembly GCF_943737965.1). Lineage (NCBI taxonomy): Eukaryota > Metazoa > Chordata > Mammalia > Rodentia > Cricetidae > Phodopus > Phodopus roborovskii. The sequence continues at coordinate 10,101,974 of NW_026126410.1, read as the reverse complement.
AAGTCAAGAGAAAGAGATTATAAATCATGAAGGAGATTGGGAAAGTACAGGCTCGTAAGATAATGAGTTTAAGGTCAAAGGACAAGTTAGTGGAAAGCTGAGAAAATCTGTGTTATATGTGATATTAACTGAAGCTTGCTTCTTCAAGGGTCTCTATCACACACATACACATAAACAAAACAAAAAACTTTTCAAAAGAATATAAAGGTTCTGGGGAGATGGCTACATCTATGCAGTCAAGAACATTTCCTGCTCTTACACCTAGTTCAGTTGCCAGTACCCATGTCAAGCAACTCACTATAACTCCAAGGACTCACAGTTGTGATGTAAACACACACACACACACACACACACACACACACACACACACACACACTTTTTTATTTAAACTGAAAGGAGACAATTTCATAGAACTTCAAGAAAAATACTGTGGTAATAATTAAATAAATAAATAATTAAATAATAATAAATAAATAATTAGGAGGGTCATCCTAAGACTTCTGTCTTAGGGTTTCTATTGCTGTCACACCATGACCACAGCAACTCTTATAAGGGAAAACATTTAATTGGGTTGGCTTACTCTTTCAGCGGTTCAGTCCACTATTGTCATGGGGGATGTGGTAATGTTTAGGCAGATATGGTGCTGGAGAAGAAGCTGAGAGTCCTATATCTTGCAGGCAACAGGAAGTGGTCTGTCTTATTGGGAGTAGCTTGAGCATAGGATACCTCAAAGCCCACCCCCACAGTGACATGCTTCCTCCAACAAGACCACACCTACTCCAACAAGGTCACACCTTCTAATAGCGCTACTCCTTTTGAGGGCCATTTTCCTTCAAATCAACACACCATGATCTTAAAAAATCAAGGTTGGAACTAGAAATATAAGAGTAAGGGGATGTTTATTGATAGTAGTGATAGCCCTGTACCTGACAAGGAGAGAGTGTAGGTCAAGAAAAGAAGCAAGAGGAGATCTGAGATTTGAAGAAGAGATGCCGGGATCATGAAGGCAAAGACTGGGCTGAAAAACATTTTTTAGAATCACTCCAGAGCCTTGACTCAGAAAAAAAATGGAAACATTCACTTAAGGAATGAGCAAATAAATTTCTGGAAAAGCAGGTATATTGCCATACCATGTACCTCACGCCTGTGCCAGAGCACAAAGTAGTGTTTCTGGCTAAGGCTCAGTCTACAGCAATGGAAATTTCCATGTCTGGACAGCACTTTTGATAGGCTTTTTTTTTTTTTAATTTTTTAACACTTCATAAATTACAGGTTATAACTGAAGCCTACTCGCTCCTTCTTTATTTAGGTTCAGATAAGTAGCTTTAGTTCTTCATAACAAATGGAAAAGTGTTCAGACTGGTTTGTTCCCTGGGTATATTTGTCATTTTTTTTTCTTAAAAGCAAGAAACATCAACCATGATTCTTGGAAATCCATCAAAGTTAATATTTTTCGAATGCCAGCCAAAGCGAGAAGACTGGTCATTTTGAAGGAAATTGTTCTCCATTTTTCCTCTTTTAGGTCATACACATGCACTTAAAATTCTTCCTGGAGAACATTCAACTTGCAAAAAAAGCCAGTGGAAGACTGTAGCTCTGAAGGAACAGGAGAACCTTTGAGATTGGTTATGCACTGGTTTACCAAAAAAAAAAAAAAAAAAAATCAATTTTCTGACCTTAATATTATTCCTAATATTGTATGATACCACTTAAAATGCAGTATTGGTATACTTAGAAATTTACATACACCCATCATACACTTTATCAGAAGAAAAAAATTCATTCACTGCAGTGGATGCAGAATTATAAAGAAGGCATTTCCACACAAGCACTAAATCATTGCACTGCCATTTGGGAGTCGCAAAGTTTAGTTCTGTGAGAGTTTTTGGCAAGCTTTTGAATGGCTGGAGTTAAATGAGGATGTAAAAAAGAAAAACTAAACCATTTAATGGGCAAAACTAACAGGGAGATGGAGTTGACACATTCAGATAGTTGTGGTACAGTTCATCCAGACAGCTGATATCAGTTCTGGAAACCAGTTTGCAGAGCAGAGGAATGAAACAGTTGATGAATTATGCTCAAAGAGCAGCCCATTTTCAGATGTCTGTCAACAACTGGCAAGAGAGAAGAAAGCCTGCAAAACCAATGGACAACCACAGCCCCCAATGTTTGACACTTGAAAAACGATAGTTGGGAGAGATTAAAATTGTTGTCTTAGTTGTGTGTGCTCTCTTGGGCACTGAAAACAACAGCAACAACAACAGATATTTTTAAAATTCTCACCTTTTGTTATTATCTGTCTTTGAGGCTGGTTGTACTAGGACAGTCTGAAGTGAAATATCTCATAGCATATGCAAAGGGATAAAAATGGTACAGGAAATGGATACACCTTTCAAAAACTCCTGTACCATGTGTGGCAGCGTAGGTCCTGAAGATACCTTTGCTCTTGGCAAAGTAGTCTACATATTCACCAAAGGAGATCTGCCTTTGGGCTTTTCAGACCATGCTACAAGATGATGCTAGTGCCCAATCTTGCATCATTTTATTTTTTTCTGACCACAATAACTCATCAGAGGAGAAAAGGAGTAACAGTGGGGAAATCCGGCCATACTCTGTGCAAGTAACTGAGTCAAGAAATCTTAAAAGGGTATCTTTCTAAGTCCTGAAGGGAGAGTGTTTGCTTCATCTGAGCAAGCACAGACTCTGTACTGTGTTCCATGGTGAGAACACCAAGGATGCAGGCAGTGAATTCCCTCTTTGTGTCTCACGTTGCTACCAGTTTCTTTTCAGGAATCGTAGTTTCTAAAAGCAAAACCATTTGCTTTCTTTGACATTGCAATTAGCTTCATGTAGAGGACTGACAGAGCAAATCTTACATACTTCAACACCCACACATAATTCTGAGGAAGATAGATGCAGAGTCAATCTGTACATTAAATGAAGGTCAGTGAGCAATGCATTTGCTTCCCTGTTTGGATCAGATATTTTTGCCTTATCTCAGGACCTATCTCTTCACAGGTACATGTACCATTTTTTTAGAGGACTTCTCAGTCTCCATATCTTTCCCATCTATTCAGCACACACATATATTTCTGCTCTAATCTACAGCAGCAGTTTAGAAGAGAATAAAAGATATAAAACATTTGCATAGAGAAAAATCCATACCTTTTTCTTTCTTTTCAGTCTTATTGACAGAAGAACCTTCTTAAATGCTCCAGCTGACTGGGTAGTCTGGGCAAAGGAGAAGAGAGGAGGTGGTGGAAGGAGGTTCTTTACAAATGAACCTTTGTCTGCCTTGTCTGTGCCTGAGATTGGCAGCCTCTGCTCCAGCCAGAAAGGAGGGGAGAAGGGGAGTGGAAAGAGACAAGAACTACCTCTCTTGGGCTCTTCCAAGGTAGAATGAACTAAACAGTTTCTTCTCACAGTGAAATAACCAGTCTATACAAGAACCTTGGTGGTGCAGCGTTTTGGGGCAATAAAATGTGAAACCTTGGGGATTTAAAAAGAACACAGAGTGACTTTTACTGTAAGAGAAGTTTGAGGGTGGGTGGAGGGAGGAAAAGAGATGAGGCAGAAACATGTTACTTAGGAAAAAAGGTGTGTGTGTGGGGGGGGGAGTGCCTCTTGTCCTTTCATGGTGTCCCTCACCATTTATATAACACAACATTTTAATAAAAGATACATTTAAATTTCATCCTTCCACCATTTTACCCATTTGATGAAAGCAGAGATAGATAAATAAACAGAAAATCATTTTGGGTCTCAGGAAAACACACACACACACACACACACACAGAGAGAGAGAGAGAGAGAGAGAGAGAGAGAGAGAGAGAGAGAGAGAATTGACCATATTTTGAACAAACAGTAAAATTCTAGAAATTCTAACCTCTATTTAACTATCTTTTGGTTAGTTTGTTTGTTGAAATAGGGTCTCACTGTATGTATATCCTGGCTGGTCTTGACCTTGCTATGTAGACCACACTGGCCTCAAACTCCTGCCTCAGCCTCCTGAGTTCTGGGATTACAGGCACATACTACCACACTCAACTCTCATTTAGGCCTTTTAAACTCAATTAGGAGCAGTGTTACAGGAAGTAGAGAGAGTATAACAATATAAGTATTACAGAGGAAGAGAACAGAGCAAAGGGATCCCAGGTTATGTGGTGATATATTGTTTATGATCTAATAAAGCCATTGGAGATCAGTTTGCAAAGCTAGCCTCGATAGTTAACTATAGAAGCCAGGTGGTGGTGATACACATCTTTAATCCCATCACCTGGAAGGTAGAGGTAGATGGATCTTTGTTTAGTTGAAGGCCACATGAAATTCAACCAGTCCTAAAGAGAAATAGCTCACACATAGATGATCTATCTCAGCTCTTGGAATCATACGCTTTTAATCCCAGCACTAGGGAGGTATAAAAAGCAAATGGTCTCATGTGTAGATTGATTTTCCAGCAGTAGTCTGAGGCTTGGAGAGAAATCTTGGAGACAGGATCAGCCCTTTCAGCCTGAGGTAGAGGTTAAGAGCTAGTGGCTTGGCTGCTTTGCTTTTCTGCTCTTCCATGTCTTTATTAGATCATAAACAATATATCACCACAAGCTAATACTAAGGAAAGCATGATGGTGAAGGATAGAGAAACAACCAGAGGTCTGGGAAATGAAATTAGAGAGAAAGTGACTAAAATACCTCCAATAACAAGCATCATGCTCTAGTTACGTTATTGGAATGAAATACCCTGACAAAAATCAACTCAGAAGAAGGGTTTGTTTCAATCACCAGTCGAGGTTTCAGTCCATAAAAACAGTCAAGGTAGCAGGAACTTAGCCAGTCACATCACATCCACAGTCGAGAACAGAAAGAAAGGGTACACACATGCTCATTCAGTTGCTTGCTTGCTTGTGTTCAACTTGATTTCTCCACTTTTATACAGTTCAAGACCCTCTGCCTAGGGAATGGTGCCACCCATGGTAGATTGTGTCTTTTTAAATCAAGTAACCAAAGATAATTGTACATACATATGCCCACAGACCAACCCTATGTAGACAGTTTCCAAGTGAGATTCTCTTCTTGGGAGCTTATACATTGTGTCATGTTGACAGTTAAAGCTAAGTATCACATCAAAGTGAAAAACAGGGATTTTATACTGAAGCTAATGGAAAAAAATGATAGGAATATTAGAAAAGATGACACTTCCCCATTTCAGTGTGAAAGAATTATAGTGTGAGAGGAAAGGCAGTTGAAATGAGGATGTGGTTGGGAACAGAACTGTAGCAGTAATCCATAAAAGAAAATAGATTAAACTGAATCACTCCGTTAGAGATTATGTTATGATTAAGACAGGACTAGTTGAAAGAAGAGGACATTAGCTTTCAAAAGCTTGGGCCTTGCTTAACTGTGCTGTCATTTTTCTGGAAAAAGAATCCAAAAGGGAGAGCTGTTATTCAAACAGGTAAACAAATATAAAAGTTTTTGGCTAAAGCTGGAGTGGGAAGACAGAAATTAGCTACTTGGTAAATGTTGAGTTAATGAGCATTTGGGAATGCTTAATTGATGATCAGACAGACCTGGGGCTCAGGAAAAAGTCTGGTTAGAGAATAATTAACTTAATGCCAAATAATCCCAAGTATATGACTTGTAGAGTTTTTTTTTTGTTTTTTTTTGTTTTTTTGTTTTTTTTTTTTAACTAAGTGATAATTGGAGCCATGGCTATGCCACCTAAAGCTTACTGTGTTTTGTGGTATGTTTGTTACATGTGAGAATGTAGCTCCCCTCTTTGTGACCCTCAGAAATGGCTTCTATTATAGTATCTCCCAACATGTGAGGAAGTATCAGAGATGTTAGGTAACTTTCCCACGGCCACACAGCTGGAAAACAACAGGATCAATGCAGTTCTTGTGTCTTCGATTTTCACTGTTGTTCTAGAATGCCTCTCAAAATAGATTATAGAAGAAAGAACAGTGCTAGGACCAGAATCTTAAGGATCCTCAGCCTCCAAGGGACAGGTAGACAGCTGAGATGAAAAGTAACAAGGAGCAGTCAAAGAAGAATTCTTAAAATTAGAAGTGTGTTAGAAATCAAAAGGAAGAATATTTCAATAAGAATGAGGGTGGCTCTGAAGAGCAGCTTTGGGGAAGCTATACAGTCTGGCCTTGAACCCACAGAGATCGACCCTGATACAGAGGTAGGTCAAGAAAAGCAAGTTTCCGGTGTGAGGCTTAGTTTTGTGGATCTTACACAATGTCCAATGGCCAGGAAGAGTCTCAGTGAGGGATTCTTCCTTGGGGGTAGGCTGTGGGCATATCTGTGGAGAATTGTATAAATTAAGCTATGGGAAGATCTAGCACACTATGGGAGGCACCATCCCCTAGGCAAAGAGTCTCAATTTGTGTAAGAGCAGGGAATCTTACACAAACAAGCATGTGTGTGTTCATTTTTCTTTGCTTTTGACTGTGGATGTGATGTGACTAGCTGTTGGAGCTTCTTGTCTTGACTTCCCCACAACAATGGACTGTAGCCTGGAATTGTAAACTAAAGTAAATCCTCCTTTTCTCTAAATTCCCTTTCCCTCCCTTCCTTCCTTCCTTTCTTTTTTTCTTTCTTTGTTTCTCTCTCCCTGTCTGTCTGTCTTTCTTCCTTTTGAGACAGGGTTTGTCAACATAGCCCTGGTAGTTCTGGAACTCACTTTGTAGAACAGTCTGGGCTTGAACCCACAGAGATCCACTTGCCTCTGGAATGCTGGAATTACAGATGTGCACAACTGTGTCCAGCCTTTGTTCATTTGTTATGAGTGTGGAAATATGAGAAAAATGGGAAAGTACTTTCATTGCATCTGAAGTGCTATCTACTTTGTTCAGCTTGTGTATGTAGATCTAGTTCAAAAGTATGGTGTTAATCTGGTGTCCCTGCAGTCAGTTCCTCCTTTTCTCTTTCATCTCCATTATTGTGTTGCTCATTCTATCTCCTTTGTGCTCCAGTGCATTTTATTAGTATCCTTTTATATCCTGCAGCCCCCAAGTATACAGCATTCTCTGCACTGCTTCTTGGATGCTGGCTTCAAATGGTATACAGTATTCTTGGTAATGGTCTCAGTCTCTGATCACATTTGAGTCACTTAGGTAAGTGTTCCCTGAGGACACACATTTGGACCCAAGCTTTCTAGCTCCTAGTTAGGTTGCCAAACACTTATTACTGTAGCCTGAATTCTAATCAGTATTAATAATAAAAACCTAGAGTCAGATATTGGGATTGATTATGAAGATCAGAGAAGCAAAGTGGCCAGCACTAGAGTTCTCACCTCTACTGTGTCCTCAGGCTGCTTCTGTTTCCACCAAACCTCAGACTGCCCTGAGCTCCTGTCTCCTCCCACCTTATATTACTCAATAGTGCTGGGATTAAAGGCCTGGGATCCCAAGTGCTGAGATCACCTTTGTGTGAGCTGTTTCTCTTTTAGACTGGATTGATGTCGTGTAGCCCAGGGTGACCTTGAACTCACAAGATCTGCCTGTCTCTCTAGTGCTGGAATTAAAGGAGTGGCCACTACTGTCTGGCCTCTATGGCTAACTAGTAGCTAGCTCCTCACTCTGATCTTCAGGCAAGCTTTATTTGTTAAAGCACAAACAAAATATCACCACAGACAATTTCAAAATAAAACAATACTTCAGGTGGAACTCAAACAATTACATTCAAAGTGGTCTGATTTGTATTTCTTAAAAAACAACAACCATAAAATCCTTAGACCCAGAAGAAGTCTCAGAATTACCTCAGGTAGAAATAATTTCAGACATCACAAATCTTAGGCTGGTGGGGGGAAAGCCCAGCATCTCTCAACCTGCCTTCTGAAACCCACCTGGGGGCTCATGTGTATGCCCTGATTATGAACCTGCTTGTCTGTTCCACAATTGACCTCTTTTTCTCATATCCTTCAGGTTCCAGTCTGTCTGGAATCTCTGAGGTTGGAGTCCATGGAAAAGGGGCAGCTGATTTCTCCCAGCAGAGAGGCAGGACATGTCCTACATTGAGTATCTTTGACAAAAGAAGTCACAGGATCACCTTGCAAACTTAAAGCTAAGTCACAGCATGTTTGTTGAAATAATAAGTAGCTACAGACTGCATACTGTCTAAATGACATCATAGTCTCATCAGTTAAAAAGACGCTGTTGTGTTCACCTAATTGATTTTGTTTTGTTTTTGCTTGAAACTATTTAAAATTCTCCCTCAAGATTTCTGTATAACCTGGGACAGTTATGCCTACAATGGTTTGTACAACTAGGCTAAACAACAGAACCTCTATTTCTCAAACCTACTTCTGTGCCACCAGAAGTAGAAGTAAATGAAAGCAGACTGCCCCAGGAGTCTCTGGTGAGGTCCTGGAAGGGAATGCAGAATTACCAAGTTCCCAGTGGAGCAGGATGACAGCTCCAGGAAGAAAAAAAGCTTTCAAGAGACAAAATTATACTGGGATGCAGCTTAGGCAGTGTGTTGTCCTGGGGGCTGCTTGCTGTAAGTTAATGGTGACAGGAGAGTATGTTCATTTGAACAGTTAAGTCCTACCCCACTTTTCCCTGTGTCCTCTGTGCTTCACAGAATTTATACCGACAGGTCATTGTTCAAAATAGAAACAATGTCAGAAGTGGGTATCAAGTTTGAAGTGTGTCTCTGGTGGCTGTGATACACCCTTTTAGTCCCAGCATTTGGGATGCAGAGGCAGAGGCTTCTGAGTTTGAAGCCAGCCTGGTCTACAGCGTGAGTTCCAGGACAGCCAGGTATACACAGAGAAACCCTGTCTTGAAAAACAAAAATAAAATAAAAGAGAGAGGTGTGCCAAGAAGTATCTAGTTTTTGGACTCCAGGGAACACGTAGAGTGAATGGTAATATCAGGGCTGGGATACACTCTGACTTGAGGCCCAGAAGGAAACCTAACAACAACTTTTTAGTCTCCCAGTGGAGACCCATTAGAGAATAATGTTCCAGATCTTATCATGGTGTGTGTGGTCTGTCAGAAAACTCTAGTCACTTAACAAAGCAAAATTGGTGGAATATTTAAGTGTTCTGTGACAGGCCTCAAGTTACTGTCCTAATTGTCTAAGATTGTTGTACAGTTAACACACATCTGCTCGGTTGGTTAAGAATACTTGTATCACACTGGTTATGATAGCATTGGTTGTTGTCACTAAATATGCTCACAGCTCTACTCATTGTGTTTAATATGAGCAAGTTACTTTCATGGTGGAGTTTTCAGATAGGAGGGGGACTGATTGCAAAAGGATTGGGCAACTTGGCAGAGTTCACACATTTTAAAGTCATGGAACTCAAGCTGGAAATAATGGCAAATGTATGCTCTTTAGCAATTTACCACAATAAGAGAAAAAGAGTGAGTGATTGAAGAATATAAAACAATAGGGCTGGAGAGTGGGCTCTATGGTTAAGAGCACTGGCTACTCTTGTAGAGGATCCGGATTCAATTCGCAGCACCCGAATGGCAACTGTCTGTAACTCCAGCCCCAGGGAATCAGATATCTTCTTCTAACCTTGGGGCACCAGGCAATGAGTGTGATGCATAGACACACATGTAGGCAAAATGCTCACAATAAATAAAATAAACTGAAAAAAGATAATGTCCTCTTCAGAGCTGTCACTCATAATTTGAATATGAATGAACCAGACACGCTTTCTGAGAATCACGGAGTTATCGCTCTCTTACTAGCACCTCCTCAGGCTATTTTCTGTTAATACTTGCTTTGCAATGATTTCTTAAATCAATTCAATTGCATTTTCTACAAGTCAGACGTGGAAAATTGCCAGAATGCCAGCTCTCCCTAAATGACTGTAATTCAAGGAGTAAAATTATAGTGCCAGGCATTCATTCCGTATATATTTGCTGACAGGATTGGTGTTAATGCTGTCAGTAAAGGAAGTCCAGCTATTGGTCACTTCTCAAGGTCCCCTCCAAAGGATATGCTAGACATGCTTACTGAACACCACTATAAAGTCTCAGTTTGTCTTGTAAAATGTGGGATCAAAGAATGATTTTTTGTAGTCCCTTCTATTTCTCCCTTTATATGAGTGTTTGGATATATGTATATATGTATATGTATATATGTATATATATATGTATATATATTCATGCACCTCCATCTTCCTCATCTCCTGTCCCTTCACATCTGTCCTTTGCCCTTGCTACCCACCCCAAGATAAAACAAAATAAGATTTAAGAGAAAAGAAACGAAAAATCTCATCGTGGAAGCTGTAGTGTGACACAGTGAATCACACAGTACACCCTTTAGTCCATACATCTTACTTGCAAGTGTTTGAGTCATTGGTCTGGTTCGAGGCCTCTGGTTTCTGCTACACTTTCCATACTGGATCCTTAGTAGGACCCTTTTCAGATATCCTGTTGTTGTCCTGAGTCACAGAGGTCCTGCAGCTTTGGACTGCAGGTCAGGTCCCTTCACATGCTCCAGCAGATCACAGATGGAGTGGATGTTGGGGTGGTCCGGTTCTGGGCCTGAGTGGTTGCTGGGTTGGACAGCCTAACACCTCTCCCTCATCCTCCACACTGGGGAGAGCTCCCCAGCACTGACCAGGCTAGCTCCCTATGCAGTTAGCAGCAGGGGACCGGGCCAGTTCTACTGCTTTCATGACCTTGGGGTCAGTTCACCTACATCTATACCACCAGGCATCCAGAGGCTACTCTGCCCAGTGGGCTACAGCTGGTGAGGGCCAGGGCCAGCTCTCTTGCTCTTGTGGCCTCAGGGACAACTTTCCCACCATCTTTCACAGGTGGTGATGTGGGAGGTCCTATCCCCCTCACCCATGTCACAACATGGTACACGAGGGGTGGGAACAGATCTCTCATGACCAGCTCACCCACACCCCTGACAACAGGGTCAGCTGTGATGCTGCCAAAGCAAGGTGCAGGGTCTGCTCCCCAGAGTACTGTACTGGTGTGGGGTAGGTCAGCTCTCCCTGCTGCCACAGGTGGTGAGGAGTGTGCTGGGAGTGAGGTGGGGTGGGGGTGGCATCTTCCCCCTCAATCACACCACTATATGGCAGATGACGGTCAGGGCCAGTCATCCCACTCTCAGGCCCTCACAACCAGTTTGCCTTCACCTGGACCAAGAGTGTCAGCTGTCCTGCTGTCCAGGCGAGGTGAAGGACTTACTCTCTCAAATGCTGCAGCTGATGAGGGGCAAGGCCAATTCTCCCTAGAGTCTCAGCCAGTCAGGGGTGGGACCAACTCTGTGCAGTCCTATCCTCTAGGTCTTTGGTGGTAGCAGGAGCCATGGACATTAACACAGAGCGAGGCTGGGGCAGGGCCACGAACCCACACGTGGCTCTTGACAGCAGCCCAGGCCCAGGCATCATCATAGCCCGGGTGACAAGCAGGCCACCCCCTCAGCCCATTCCCCACAGCCTTCACGTCTTTGGATCTGCCTCTCTCCACAGGTCATGAACCACCTCCCCCCCCCCCATGCAGTGGCACTGGTGGGCAGGTGTTGTCTCCTCTCAGCCGGGGGATGGAGATCCTGGGGTGGCACGTGGAACAGCTCAGTCTTCAATGGTGATGGGTGGGCTCCTCTTGTCTTCTCCTGACTTAGGGGGCTCAATACCTTAAAATTTTTTTTTAAACTGGAAAGCTTTTAAGATTTAGTTCTTTTATTTTTCCTGTGTATGAGTGTTTTGCCTGCATAGGCATATGTACATCACATATATGTGTGCAAAGCCCTCAGAGGGGTCAGAAAAGACAGATTCCCTTGAACTGGTATCCTGGTTGGTTATGAGCCACTATATGGGTGCTGGGAACTGACTGTGGGTACCCTGCAAGAGCAACAAGTGCTTTTAATGACCAAGCCATTTCTCTAGCCCTCTTTTTAGCTTTAGTATGGCTTTATACTCATGGAAACCATCTCCACTAAATGGCAAGCAACACAAAGGAGAAGAGCAATGCCAAGGCTTTTGGGAAACAGGTAGTTGGCAATTTCACAGGAGTCAGGGTGAGGCCAGATGAGGTCACTGCTTTGTGTCAATTGGCCAGCTTATTAAAGACTCCGGTGCTGCAAAGAGATCTGTAGCCCTGCTCGCTGGCTGGTCCAAGGGTTGCTTCTAGCACAGCTCTTCCATACCTGACTTTGTGTGCTGTGCCAACTTGGCCACCATGCTAATGCAGAGGGCATCTTGTGCCATCAAGAATGCTTTGCTGCATAACCCCCTCAGCCCAGACACCCTCCTCCACACCTGTAGCCTAGATCCCAAGACTTACTACTAGTTGGAGTTTAGACACCTGACTGATAATGAAACACCTGAACTTGGAAGCTGCAGCCACGGCCAATATGGTAGACAGGAGAGTTTGCTCTGAATCATTCCTGGAAGAAGCCTCAGTTTTCCCTTCCAGTGTGAGAAGCCCTATGAATGGAATGGACATTTCTTCAGATATAACAGCTTTTACTTCTCATCATCAATGCTGTTTCATATACCGGTCAATTTAGTTCCTTCTCTGAGCATTTAGTGCTATGTGTAGGTCAAGGTGGACCCTGATGTCTGTAACATGAATTAATAAAAGACCCAGAGACTGATAGTTTGCTTTAAACTTCAAGCTGATGATCAGAAAAGCAAAGCAGCCCGTCACTAGCTCTCACCTCTACTTCAGGCTGAAAGGGCTGATCCATGAGCTCTTCACCAAGTCTCAGATTGCTTCCTCTTCTCAGTGTGGCTGTGGAGAGTCCTGAAACTTCCTATCTTCCTATCTTCAATGTGGCTGGAGAATCAATGCCTGATACCTTCCTTGCTCCTGTCTTGTATATCTTCCTAATGCTGGGACTAAAGGCATGTGATCCCAGATGCAGAGATCTTCTTTGTGTAAGTGGTTTCTATTTGGACTGGATCAATCTTGTGTAGATCTGGGTGGCCTTGAACTCACAGAGATTTATCTACTTTTAATCCTGAGTCCTAGGATTAGAGGTATGTACCACCACTTCCTAGATTCTGGCTGCTGGGATTAAAAGTGTGTGCCTGGCTTCTATGGCTTCTGTGGCTGACGTTGCTTTCTGAATCCTCAAACAAGTTTTAATAAATCATAAATAATATGTTGCCACATGTGCCTTCACAGTTTCCTGTGCTGACTGTGGATTTGCCAAATAGAAGAACCATTACCAGAAGGCTAGGAGTCTTAGCTGGGGTCATCCTTGTGGATTCTTGGGAATTTTCCTAGCACCAGGTTTCTCCATAACTCCATAATGGCTCTCTCTATCAAAGTATCTCTTTCATTGCTCTCCCACTCTGTCACTTCCCCAACTTGGCCTTCTTGGCCTCATGTTTCTATCACCCATCTCCCTTTTCTACCCCCAGTTTACCCAGGAGATCTAAGCCATTTTCTCTTCCTGGGGCCCTCCATGTGTGTCCTTCTTGGGGTGACCCCTTCTACTTATCTTCTCTAGGTAGGTAAAAATCTCTCTGTGAATTGCAGCCTGGTTATCCTTTGCTTTACATCTAATATCTGCTTATGAGTGAGAAAGGAAGAAGGTATAGTATGAACAAGGGGGTTAACAGTATGATGGGGAAAAACACAGAGACAACTGACCTGAGCTAGTGGGAGCTCTCAGACTCTGGACTGACAGTTGCAGAACCTGCATGAGACCGAACTAAGCCCTCTGAATGAGGGTGACAGTTTTGTAGCTTAATCTGCTTGAAGACACCTGGCAGTGGGACCAGAACCTATCCTGGGTACATGAGCTGGCTTTTTGGAGCCTATTCCCTGTGTTGGGATGCCTTGCTCAGCCTTGATACAGCAGGGAGGGGCTTGGCCCTGCCCTAACTTGGTATGCCAGGTTCTGTTGACTCCCCAGGGAAGACCACTCTGAGGAGTAGATGGGGGTGGGAAGGGGCGAGGTAGGGAGCAAGAGAAGAGGAGGGGGAACTGAGGTTGGTATGTAAAATGAAAAAAAAAAAAGGTTTTAAATAAAAAGAAAAGAAAAAAAACTGTCCTCTGACTTCTGAGTGTGTGCCATGGTCTGCATGCACTGGCATGCATAAATGTAATGAAATATTTTAAAACAGTTCCCCCTCCATGTCATTGACTTGATCACTGTTGACTTCATTATCAGCAACCACCACACAAATATCTGCACCTCAGGCCTCACTAGGCTCATTAGGTTCCCCAAGAGCCAATGGACAAGGAATAGAAGTAGCAAGTGGACATAGAGTTGCTCATCTGTGGTACCTGTACACCCAGTGATGGGAGTGGAGCCAACCATAGCCTGCCTAATGGTCAGGCCAAGGGCTAAGGGCTATACTGCTATCCCCATGCTGAACATCACTAAAGACCTTGGATGTCAGAAAGGCTGTAGTCCACAGATACATTAATGAGGTGCTGTGATTTTATAAGTTGCTGGGGCTGGAGGCCTGGCTCAGGCTGTCATTGCTTTTAGACATGTGGGACTGTGTGGCAAGAAGCTGGCCTTGTACATCTGCATAGCCATTGACTGCAAGGGTGCCTTCTTCGCAGACCTCAACTGCTTTCAAGTACAGCCCCTGTGTCTCACAAGGCATGCTGCTCAGACTTCGTATTTTAGGTCTCTGTCATAGCCAGATGGAGGTGATCTTGGTAGCAATTCATGCAAGATGACAACTGGAGGTTAGGGCTGAGCACCATAGGACAATTTACCATGTTTGCTCCTTTTAGAATAGCAACATATGGGGATGAAGATGACTTTTTCTCTAAATTTTCAGCCATCTTTGGGAGCTTGAGCTCTCCAGCAGTAGGATCAGGATCCTAGACAGCTAAGATACCTGATCTACCACGTGCCCATTTTTCAGCCACCTGACCCTCACATGTCTGAACACCCCAGTACTCATGACCTGGAGCCAAGTGGTAGCCACTCAGCCTTGGCTTGCTCTCACTTTATCTTTTCTTTTCCTACACTGTCCTGTGACTTCTACCTGCTAAACTTGTATATGACACCATATATTATGTCTTAGTTACTTTTCTACTATCATAATAAACCACCATGATCAAGACAACTTCTGAAAGAAAGTGAATCATTTGGGCTTATGGTTTTAGAGGGTTAGAGTCCCTGGTGGCTGAGCAAAAGTGTGGTGACAGGAAGAGCTGAGAGCTTACATCTTGATCCAAAAGTCATTTTTGACACCTCAAAGCCTGCCTGCAATGACACAGCTGTCCCAACCAGGCCATCCCTCCTAATCCTTCCTAAACAGTTTTCCCAGGCCAGTACCAAGTACTCAAACATAGGAGCCTGTGGGAGCCATTCTCATTCAAACCACGATACTTTGTCAGATACCATACTCATCCTCATTGCAAGCATTTTGACTATGACCTTGAGATCAAGAACTTACAGCCAGCTGGGCAGTGGTGGCATGTGCTTTTAAACCCAGCACTCAGGAGGCAGAGGCAGGTCAATCTCTATGAGTTTGGGACCAGCCTGGTCTACAAAGAGAGTTCCAGGATAGCCAGAGCTGTTATACAGAGAAACCCTGTCTCAAAAATAAACAAACAAGTAAACATGCAAGCAAACAAACAAGAACTTAAGTTCAAGAACTTGGGCTTACCTAGTCCCTACTTCACAGGACCTGTCAGATCTACATGACCCCAACTGGATGGCATTCCCCTACATATTGTATTGTGGTGGGGGGTTGGGAGGGGAGGGTGTTTAGAGTGCATGGGAGAGGGTAGAGAGGGCAAAAGGGAGGGAAGGAGGGAGGGAGGGCTTGGGGGGAGGGAGGGAGGGAGGGAGGAGGGAACTGGGATCGACATGTAAAATAATAATAATAATAAAAAAAAAAAAAAAAAAAAAAAAAAACGCTTTGACTCCAAAATTTAAGTTGAAGAACAAGTTACTGGGGAAAAGTATTTCTATTTTTGTTTCCACAGAAAATGAAAAGATGTGGATTCCTTCCAGACTAATGTGGTTTGATCACACCAGACCGCCTGAAACAGAGTACAAGCTGATCCTACATTCCAAACAGCTGGACAAAACAGCCCTACAGACTACAGCTAGGATATCTGAATCTTCTTCGAATCCCCCAAGACAGCGCCCCTTACCAGCAGGAAGTAGTTTGGAAAGAACGACGCCCAAATTCCCAAATATTGTGTATAAATGTTTGTTTTCATTTAATTGGACTTTGTTATATAAAATTAAATAAAAAATACTCTATATGCAAAAAAAAAAAAAAAAAAAAAAAAAAAAAAAAAAAATACACCACACAAAAAAAAAAAAAAAAAAAAAAAAAAAGAACTTGGGCTTAACCCAAAGCCTTTTCACAGCATGGACACGAGGCTCTTACAGCCTGCCTCCTTTATATTAATGTGCTCTCTGGCTTCGCCCTCAAAAACCATTAACATCTATTTGGAGCCTATGGGGCTTGCCAGCTTTGGCCTCTGTCTTAGTTACTGTTCTATTGCTGTGAGGAGACACCACGACCAAAGCAACTTAAGGTGGGGAGCACAGTGACACAACCTCAAGGCTCACCCCCAAAGACAAACCTCCTCCAATGAGGTCACACCTCCTAATCCTTCTAAACAGTCCACCAAGCATTTGAGTCTATGAGCCTGTGGGGCCATCCTCACTCCAACCAACACAGCCTCTATTTGGGTAAGAGCTTCTTATAGCTTGAAAATACTCATCCTCAGACACTGACCCTTAGCACAAAGATGGTTAGATAAGCAGCCCTTGGTGACTCATCCTAATCTGCCCCTCAGGGCTGTGACAGACTGAGCTCTATTAGTTTTCTGGTTTTGGTTCTTTCTGTGTTTAGGTTATACACATCCCCAGTGTTGGGGAGGTAAGGCAGAGGCAGGTGAGGCAAGGGAGGGGCAGCTCTTGGTCAGTGTGTATAGTCAGACTCTGGGTTGTAAGTGACTTCTCACCCAAGCTCCAGCCCAGGTACCTAGACTTTCCCCAGAATGGAATGAAAGAGGAACAAGGGCAGCCAGAGCTGGCCATAGAGGCTGAGTGGGGAACAAGCCAGCTTTAGGTAACTGCAGGGAGAGCTAGCTCTAGGGAGATATTGTACTGATGGAGAATCACACATACACCCAAGAGGAGCTGGATCAACTGATTCTAGGAGGAGAGGGAAAGGGGGCCGATAGTCAGTAGTGGGATTGAAGAATAGGACTCCCTGTTTCTCCTGAGCCAAAGGCTTTGCTGTGGTTTTCTGTTACCACCCCACTAAGAGTGCCTTTTGGGTTGCATGCTCTAGCTAGGTGCTGTTGGGTGGTTGGCAATAAAGGACTTCTTAGAGACTTGTCATGACTAGAAGTCATGGGACAACACCCTTCTCCCCACTAATTATAAACTAGGTCTTTATCTGTTTCTCTCTTTTACTTTCCCTCTCTTGCTCCCTTCTTTCATCCATCTCTCTCCCACTTTTCCTCCCTCCCTCTCTCTCCCCCATCCTTCCCTCCCTCATTTCCTCCCTCCTCATTCCTCTCCTCTTTGTGTATGTGATGGTGGTGGTGGTAGTGGTAGTGGTGGTGATGGTAGGGTTATGGGTTCCTCCACACAACTTGATTCCTTTGTTCCCTTTACCCTAGGTACCACTGCCCCTAGGAACTCCTTCCCATCACTGGAGACTTGGTCCATGTTAATTTCCTTGGCCTGAAAATGTAGCAAAGGCTCTAAGACCCCTGTGCTTGGACAACTTGAGAAGGCATTCAGTGCTGTGGCTAGCAGCCAGGCCTCAAAGTCTCACCTCTGACACCTCCATAGAAGTATTTCATTCCAGGTACATGGGATGAGGAATATGTATGCCATGGGATGAGGAATATATATGCTACATTAGAAAGCAGAAGGCTGCTCATGAGCCTTGCAAATTGAGAAACATTGTTAATAGTCTGTAGTTGCTAGAAAGTTGTTTGGTGAAATTAAAAATTCATCCTTATTGAACTTTTTTCTAAGTTAAGGCTAGAAAGAAACAGCCTGACCTAGATAAAAGTCTCTATTAGAAAACAACAAATAATGGCATTCTAAATCAAGTACTACAAGCATTTTTCTGAGAGTCAGTAACTAACCAGGGGCATGCTATTTGCTTTCCAATGTTCTGGCATTACTAAACCATACCCTATTGGGTAGATGAGTGATATGAGGAAGAATAATGGCCGCGACTCACAGTGAGGTTGCCTAAATAAGAAACCTAAGAGGGTCAAGAGAAGATCCAGTCAGAACATCATGTGAGTTGCCTCAATACTGTACACGTTCCTGTAAAGAGATCTGTTCTTCCCAACCTGTGTAATTCCAAAAAAGTTAAGCAAAATAAAAATAAAGATGTTTACCATATTATGAGTCTAAAATGTTCTCCAGCTGCCTGGGTATTAGAAGATTGGAACCCAGTGTGTGGTGTCACTGGGGGATGGTGAGGCTGTAAGAAGAGAGGCCTCACTTGGAGGAAGTTAGATCACTAGATCCAAGCCCATGGAGGGGATATTGAACTCTTCCTCTCCTGTGCTTCCTGGCAGTCATGCATTAGCAGACCTCTACCACACACTCCTGTCATGCTGTTTGCAAGGAACAGGTTCCTGACAATTGTAGATTGAATGCAATAACCCAATACACTTTACCCTTCTTTGTGTTGACTTATTTTGGTTGTTTGGCGCTGACATGAAGGGCTGACTAAGACAATGCAATACACATTTATATGTGGGCTTTGCATAGAATAGGTTTTTAAGTAAATTGTCCACTTATTCATCAAGTGAGTTGAAACTGTTGACTTTATATGACTTCTTGAATAAAGCAATCAAGAAAGAAAATGAACAGGTCATTTAATAGAGCTGTGCAGATCCAAGTATGGTCTTTTTAAGTGAAAGGGGAAACAAAGTAACCATAACTATTTTATGGAACAAGAAATTTTAACTATAGGGTAATTCAGTCTTATTTCCATTTAATGCTGTTTGAAATATGAGGAGATTGGTGGTCTGCCAAGATAATTTCTTTTGCATTGCAATTGGAAATTGATGCGTATTAAATTACCTGCAAAATTGTTCTCACTCATAAAACATATTAGAGATTCCAAGCTCTTTACTCCTGGTACTGAAATAAATAAATGTTATATTGAAATCCAAATAAAAGTATTTGTACATTGAAATAATAAATTCAACAAGACTAAGACTATATCTGTATGTGCATGTAAATAAGAGAAGACATAAGGGGACAAGAAAAAGGAAGCGATGGAAACACTTTCCCTACATAGTTCACCTCTAATTCAGGGAGAGAATTACGTTTTGTACAATTCAGTTAAAATATAACTGGCTGTCCAGTCAGGTTGTAGGTATGCATTAGAGAGTCAAATATGCTCCCTAAAGCCCAAAACACCCTAACATTTCTGCAAGAAGAAAAGAAAATACCACACCCCCTTTAGTTGTTTTGTTTGTTTTCCTACAACAGTTTTATGAAGTCCCAGCTGGGCTAGAGCTTTCACAGTAGCTGCCACTGGCCTTGAACTTATGATCCTGTTGCCACCATGCCCTGAGTGTTTATATCACCATTCCTGGCTTAAAGAACAACAATAACAAAAACCAATCCCTCCTGTTAAATGGCAGGTTTGTTTTTGCCTTTACATTTCTAGAGAGGGCTCCTTTTTAGGCTATGGAGAGACAGATTAACAAAATTTTTCCCACATTGTGGCCAGTTTACAGAATGTTCACCTTATGTATGGTCTTCCTGGGATGTGTTGTGGTCTAGTAGGATCCAAGTGTAAACATTTTAGTATCAGAAAACCTCAAGAACATTGCATGTGGTTGTGGGATAATCTTTTTGAACACTGTAAAGATGTATTGCCATGATTGGTTTAATAAAAAGCTGAATGGCCAATAGCTAAGCAAGAGAGAATAGGAGGTATTTCCAGGGAGACAGAGAACTGTGGGAGGAAGAAAGGCCAGCGAGAAGTTCAGTAAGTCAGACACACAGAATTAAGAAGAGGTAAAAATCGACTGAACAGAACATAGATTAATAAAAAACATGTTAATTTAAGTTATAAGAATGAGTGGGATAGCCTAAGCTAACGGCCAAGGTTTCATAATTTATAAAAAGTCTTTGTGTGGTTATATAGGGGCTGGCGATTCACAGATAGTCTGGCAAGAAAGCTTGCTACAAAATGGTTTATTATATGTCTTCACTAATCCTGTGTCTGGGACTTAACAGCTGAAGTTACTTTAATATAAAAATATCAGAAAAGAAGGGTCAGGTGTCAGTGAGAGGGAGGGCTTAAGAACATCACAATGGCGGTCTGGCTTGATCAAACCACATTAGTCTGGAAGGAATCCACAGCTTTTCATTTTCTGTGGAAACAAAAATAGAAATCCTTTTCCCCAGTAACTTGTCCTTGAACTTAAATTTTGGAGTCGAAGCATTTTGTACCAGGTGATCCTACATTCAAAACAGCTGGACAAAGCAGTCTTACAGACTACAGCCAGGA
Organism: Phodopus roborovskii; assembly: GCF_943737965.1. Taxonomy (NCBI): domain Eukaryota; kingdom Metazoa; phylum Chordata; class Mammalia; order Rodentia; family Cricetidae; genus Phodopus; species Phodopus roborovskii. The sequence goes on along the minus strand of NW_026126410.1, from coordinate 10,081,549 downwards.
TTTCTGCATCTTCTTAGCATCCCCCATAACAGCGCCCCTTACCAGCAGGAAGTAGTTTGGAAAGAATGACGCCCAAATTCCAAAATATTGTCTATAAATGTTTGTTTTCATTTAAATGGACTTGGTTATATAAAATTAAAAAAAAAAAAAAGAACGTCACAGTGGTTCAATGTGCTTCCCTCTCAATCAAGACTTTTAAGTGTCGAAATAAACCTGAAGGCATTTCAACCAATGCAGGTAATTTTTTTCTCTTGACCTAAAAACTTCTGAGCATTTTCTCCGCTGCTAGTTTGCCTCACTCTAACAAGAGAGCTAGTTTTCCAAGAATCCTAGGGGGTGTCAATGACTTAGTTTAGAATAAGGAGAGAATTTCTAACATTCTAACTCTCACTAAAGCTGACTAGACTGTGCTGCTTCAGGTAGGAAGGTGTAAAGCACATTGCTGGGGAAGAATTGGACAAATGCCCAGTTAATGCCCCCCCCCCCGCCTCCATTAATGCTGTGCTTTGGATCCTGCAAAGGACATAGCTAAGTCTCAAATATAAAGAAATTAGATATTTTAAGATAATTATGCTATTTAGGATGACTAGAGATACACACTTTTGGGTAAAGAACACTGTAACTTCACAAACATTATTTCTTCCCAGTATCACCTTGATATACCAAAGTAGCCTTACCAAGGGCCCAGGAGCTTCCAGGGGGATGGGGTAAACACTATTTCCTTTCCACTTGAGACCCAACATAGAGACAGTCCTGACTTGGGAAGAAAGATGGAGACAGGCTCAGTGCCAGGACCTTGAGGTTTGTTTATGTGGGACGGCTTGTTCTAGGTACTGCGTGTGGCTGTGGTTTGAAGCCCAGTTATACCTAGCCACCCTGGCAAAGCAGTCATGATTGGAAAACAGTAGATGATTGTGTGAGTCCAATAAACTGTCATGCTGGGCTCCCATGTGCTCCGAACTACCGCTGCCTGCACAGGGTTCTGTAGCAGCAAAGATGTCCTTGTTGTAGGACACTGGGTTCTGTCAGAACCAGCTTGTAACCATGTCACGGTGTAGACATGATTAAAGCTAGAACATGTGGGCTGAGCGATGTAATTCAGCATCAGGGAGCTGGATGCAATCCTCACACTGTAAAACCCAGACAAAACACAAACACAAATTTCAATGGACAGAACACTGAGACAAGACTACTGCTTCAGAAAGAGTAAATTTCGAGAACTTCTGGTCCACTTCAAGAGTGAGGAGGATTCTTTAAGAAAAAAGACATTGGATTGTTTCCATTGTCAAGGTGGAAAGGCTCAAAAAAAGGTTGCAAAACTAGGGAGAGATGAGACAAATTTGAATTCATAGTATGTTTAATATGCTAGTTCAAGGTCAAGCTCCAAGAGACTTGCTTTTCAGACTGAGTTGAGTACAAAGTGTGTGTGTGTGTGTGTGTGTGTGTGTGTGTGTGTGTGTGTGTGTTTTGCTGGGGCTTGAACCCAGGATTTTTTTTACATGTAACACTTATGTTCTACCAATGAACTACAGTTCTAGTCCTGAAACAATTCCTTCATTTATTTTCAAAAACTAACATCTCAAAAGACAGGATTCCAAGGAACACTTGGCAAATACTTTCCAAATGGTAAACATACAGGTGCTTTGTAAATACTTGCTGAATGAAGGAGTTTCTGGCTTATCACTGCTTTTGCAAAGTCTCTAAAAACCTGACAACCAAGAACCAGTGAATTTCCTTAGGAATGCTTAAGGGATCATGGGTGAGGCAATGTTTGCAGGCGCATGAACATTTTACCAATGGCTACACCACTGAAGAGAAAAGCTCCCCTCCCCACCAGCAATGGTGCACTGGGCCCATGAGCTCCTCCCTGGTTGTGACCAGCTGCTAATGGGCTTGACCTTGTGCAGGCAATGGGGTGACTGAGGACCCAGTAAGTTTGGTAGACCCAAACTCAGAGGTAAATGGTAAGTAGTATTTCACTTGGAAATTAGGTGAAATCTGTATTTTCCCGAACTCACCAGCCAGAGATGAGTTTCAGGCTCTCCCCTCTGCCTGCCCTCTGCCCTGCCCCATTTCCATATTACCTGATGTGAAGATGATATGTGCCATGCAGTCAGCAGCCTCTGTGGCTGAATACATTTTTACAAATAATTGGAACAGATTTCTATTAGTCAATCAGTTCATACAGATTTTAAATAGTCCACTTCTGTTACCTAACAACTAAATTTAAGTATCTTGAATTTGCTTATACTATAATCTGTCTTGTAAAATGTTCACTAAAATCATGCTCATATTTTCTAAGTCATTACTGAGGTTTTGGAATGACTTGGTGTGACATTATATCTGATAAGTTTCCATTAACATGAAGGCTTAAGAAAGGCCTTTTGTTCCTGGGGGCTGAGAGGGGTGCTGCCCGGATAGCCGAGCATCGGAAGCAGCTTTTTGGTGGGGCTAAAGCATGAAGACTAAACACCTCACCAATGAGCCAGGGCTGCACCCAGGGTGAGACTCTAGTTCAGGAGTTTTCTTCTGGGTCTGAGTCAAGTACTCAGTCTTCATCTTTCTGTGCCACCGTTAGATCTGTATAAAGGCTCAGAGGGCTTCAGGCTGAGGAAATTTCCATACAGCTGAGATTGTGACTCTGGGACTCAGGATGCTGTATACTCCTGCAGACATGCATACACAGTTTCCTTGAGGTTGACTGTATGGGTTGCATCTCAGAAAAGCAGGTCTGACATCACAAGGCAACTACTTTCAGTTTGCTCAATTTCCTGGAGCCTACAGCTGGCAAAATGCCTAGGACAAGATGTATTCAATTCTAGCCCAAAGCAACCTTGTTAGGAGAAGCAGATGGCCCACCTGAGGTGGGAAAATTACTTTCTTGTGGGGGAAAGGCACGGTTGTTTGCTCATTTCTTCTCTTGGGAGGTGGAAAAGTAGGGAAGCAAAATAAATAAAACACATTACAAATGCACCCCACAGATGAATAGAATAATTGTGGCTGAACAAGGCTATGGGAGGCATCCTCCTGCCTCCAGGCATGCTGGAGGCATTTGTCACATATGCATTAAAGTGTTCCAGGATTTTGAAGACCATTCCATCAGAACAGCTAATAATAACCAACAGGTAATTAAGGAGAGCAGCCATAGGCAATTCTCAAACAGAGAGGTGAAAAGCCTGTGGTGGCTCATATATGCCTGTAAAGTTTAGGAAAATGACCCAGCCTGTGGTAAAGCCAGAGCTGTGCTTCATCTGCAGAGGTGGGCTGGTTTCACAGGGGTGCAGGAGCAGGAGTTAGCCATCTGCATCTACTAAGGAGATATAAAGTTAGGCAGCAGCAATTGGATTTGGGTTTTTCTTCCCATGCCCTGCTTATATGGTGCTATCTGCTGACCCCAGGGTTTGATGCCCACTGGGCAAGCACCCTAGTCATTTAGCTGCACCCAAACCTGGCAGCAAAAGTTCTTGCTGATTTTCTAATACTTTCCATATTAGAGGGAAACCTCTTAGAGTTACTTATGTGTAGGTCACCCCCAGGAAATATTTCATCAGAAGGTGTTCAGCCCTGGTGGAACACACCCCAAAACTATCTAATTCTTTTGCTCTGAATCTTCGTTCAAAGATGCTTATTTATGAATTTGGAATCCTATGTCCCTTGCTGATGGGTAGTCTATACCTTTGCTTAAGGAAACAAGTTTGAGGGTCACTAGAAAGATTTATTGTGTATATGTTACCAACAAATAAACCTACATTTTCAATGCTTAATTAATTAACACATTTATTATTATGTGTTTATTTGCACATGTGCCTCAGTTCAAGTATGGATATCAGAGGATGACTCAATTTTCTCCTTCCATCATATGGTTCCTGGCAATTGACCTTGTCAAGCTAGGCAGCAAGCATTCTTACCTACTAAGCCATCTTGCCAGCTTAAAGAAACCAATTTACACCTTGTTTAATACATCGGTTGGTTTCTTCAGGGCTGGTTAGTATAAGTTAGACCTGCTGCCTAATCCTAGCAATGCAGGTAATATCCTCTCCAACTCTGACCATTCTTTTCATCTTGCTATCCCATGAAGCTCCACCCCAGAATCCCCAGACCATCTTGCCTGGCTCTTGTTTCTCTCTTTAAAAACAACACAGATTATCCCAGAAAGGTATGCTTCTATTGGCTTCTGAAAAACCAGCAGAAGGTCATCCTGAATTATCTTCATGATTCATTGTAGTGCCTCATCTTCCTGGACCTTCAGAAACAGTTACATTTTGTAGACGTAACCCTACAGCTTTCTGCAGTGGTTATCATTGTCCTCCAGGCCTTGAGAGAGTGACCTGTGGGCAGCTTACCTAATTATGCATAAGGCATCTATAAATGGGGAAAAGGGTGAAAAGGGTAATGCTGTAGCACCTACCTGGAGCCCCTCATCACCTTGATCATGCTACTCAGAAAGGGAATCATTAAGATGATATGAGGTGTGGAGAGCTCACATCCACAAGGGTAGAACTACCTTGACACCTATTCTACTGCCGGCTTGGTTAATGATTGATATGGGTGGATCCAGCCTTCTATGGGCAGTACCAGTGCCACCCCTAGGCAGGTGGTCCTGGGTTGTATAAGAAAGCAAACTGAGCATGCCATGGAAGTAAGCCAGTAAAGCAGCATTCCTCCATAGTCTCTGTTTCTGTTCCTGCCTCCAGCTTCCTGTCCTGACTTCCCACAATGAAAGCATGAGGTCAAATGAACCCTTTCCTCCCCAGATTGCTCTGGCCATGGTGTTTATCACAGCAATAGGAAAGCACACTAGGACAGTGACCAATAATATATTCTGACTGTTTACAGAAATGGATGGAAGTTATAGGGACCCAGTTATAGAATTGCATCCCAGATATTGTCCTGCGTCCCTTAAAGAAAGTGGACAATTTCCATTTGTATACAAAATAGAAACATCAGAATCATGTGTTAGCATCCCCTTTCCCGAGTTTAGAGACTTGACAGAAGTACTAGTAGTGACTTTAAATATCTTCAACAAATACTTCACAAACAAAGTAAATTGTTCTCTACAACTGAGATTTATGAAAGTGAGGTGGCAAAATGGGATATGCAATTCAGGATGTTTATTGCTCTTGGGGCTGTGGCTAAGCTTTGTGAAGCAAGGTTTCGGTTGGGTAGAGATGGAGTAACTAGAACAGAGACACATTGTGCAATTGTTCTTCTCCTTTCTTCGGTTCCTGTCTCAAGCTGTACACCGGCGTAACAGATTTAATTTGGAGTGTCTCACACTGTGAGTGTTCACCATTACTTACAAGCATGACCACATATCACCAAAGATGTTGTATATGAAAGATTCACACAAAGACAGCTTACTAACATTTTCTTTAAAGAGAAAGATGTGGAATTGTTTTGATGATCTTTTATCTGTGTGTGTGTGTGTGTATGTGTGTGTGTGTGCATGTTTATGTGTGTGAGTGCAGGCTACTACCTTGCTTGAGAACAGCATTTGATGTTTACCTGTACACAAGGCTACCTGGCCCCAGGTTGATGTCCTGATTCCGGCTCCCATCTTGTCATGAGACTATTTTAATCCCTGTTCTATTGCTGGGAAGAGACACCCTGACCAAGGCAACTTTTATGAAAGAAAGTATTTACTTGGGAGCTTGCTTGTTCTATCATCAGAGGCTTGTTCCCTTATCATCATGACAGGGACATGGTGGTTCACAGGCAGACACGGTGCTGGAGAAGGAGTTGAGAGTTCTCCATCCTGATCTGCAGGCAGCAGGCAAAGATAAAATGGGCCTGGCAGAGGTTTTTGAAACCCCAAAGCCCACCCTTGGTGACATACTTCCTTCTACACCTCCTAACCTTTCTAATCCGGCAGTTCTCAACCTGAGGGTCACGACCCCTTTGGGGACAGCATATCAAATATTCTGCATATCAGATATTTACATTATGATTCATAACAGTAGCAAAATTGCAGTAATGCAATAGCACTGAAATAATTGTATGGTTGGGGGTCACCACAACCTGAGGAACTGTATTAAAGGATCAAAGCTCCAGGAACACTGCTCTAATTCGTTCAAATAGTTCCGTTTCCTGGTGACCAAGTATTGAAATATATGAGCCTATAAGGGTCATTCTTTTATTTTTTAATTTATTTAATTTTATGTACATTGGTGTGAGGGTGTCAGATTCCCTGGAACTGAGGTACAGATAGGTGTGAGGTTCAATGTGGGTTCTGGGAATTAAACCCAGGTCCTCTGGAAAGGCAGCCAATGCTCTTAAACTCCGAGGCATCCCTCCAGCCCTCAGGGGTCATTCTTAACTCAAATGGCCACAGCTGCTGTGTGTGGCTTTGCGTGGGTCCCATGGATCTGCACACAGGTCTTTGCCCTTGTCCACAAGTACCCACTGAACCACTTCACCAGTCAGTACCGCCTGATGACACTGATTGATGGTGAGCCACTCTACCTTTATTTCTCACTGCAAATTTGCGATAGGTATTACTTCTCTTAGGTTGTGGGTAGGGTGGAGGTTCAGGGAAATTGATTACCTGTAGGAGATGAAAGAGAACACCAAATGTTTAAAACAATGAAAGTCTATTCTGGTTGGTTTCTTATAGAAAACACGCCATCATGCTGAAGACCTCAGTTTTAGTGTCCCCAAAGCCATAGCTCTTTCTGTGAGGCACCAACATGCACAAGAGGGTGGAAGGCTGCCATGGTAATTTACTTTACCACCAACAAGATGGTGCAGGAGAAACAGTTTCTTGAGAAAATTCAGCTTAGCTGAGCTCACGAATCCCGACTGTCCTACATTCAACAAGCACATTCACGAAAGATGAGTAAGAAAAACATTTGTCTCCTCGACCAGAGAGACAAGGCTGACAGTTAGACATAATTAGTCATTTGGATCGCTCCTAGGCTGTACACAGCAGCCGAGTGTCTACAAGACTGTTTTTAGATTCGTGTTGGAGCATCCAGGAGACTTGGTGTCTTGTCACTGCAAATGAGACATGCAGGAACAACGGCAGACAACGGCCACCAGAGACGGTGTCTTGTCACTGCAAATGAGACATGCAGGAACAACGGCAGACAACGGCCATCAGACGTCTCTGTGATCTGAGAGTGGACCGACGTACCTAGGGCTATATAATGAGTTCTATCACTCGAGGCCTCGGTTTTTAAGTGTGCCGTAGCACCATTACTCTGTCATCCCTACTCCCAGTGTATAAGGGTTCTGAGTCCCCTTCCTGCCACTCTTGGCTCCCAACAGCGCTTGCTCTTGTTGCTTCACACTCGTGTCTCAGAAAGAAAGCCATTTCCGAGTTTCAAAGAAGAAACTTCAGAAATTCCGGTCAGATTTCCTATGGAGGGATACTTCCTTAGCCTAGATACACCAGGGAGGGCCCTACCCCAAATGACTTGACAGACTTTGAGATCCCTCCTGGAAGGCATCACCCTCCCTGGGGAGAAGAAAGGCGTTAGGATGGGGGGGGGGTGGTTCAGGGGAAGAAGGGAGGGTGAGGGAACCGCGATTAATATGTAAAACAAGCTTGTTTCTAGTTTGAATTAAAAAAAGAAAAAAGAAATTCGGGTCAATCGCTAGGCTTCTTGGGCCCTCTCTTCTGGTACAAGGCCATAGACTCAAGTTCTCGCTTTGTGCTCTTGTTTTTTATTTGGCTTTATTGTTTATTATTTATTACACTGAAAGTGTATTATTAGGATCTATCATATACAGTAGCCTTGCTTTATATTAAAAAAAAAAAAAAGGACAGGAAAAAAGTGAAAATAGCCTTAGAACTGGACTTAGAACTCATTTCTCTGAATAAAAAGCACTAGTGTTTTAAGTTGTTGTCGAGCGCCACCTGCTGTTTATACCAAACAGCGGCTCTGTGGGGGTGGGGGGGAGGGAGGGAGTGCCTGCAATAAATTAACCCCTTGACTGTTTTACCACGGAAAAGAACCGCCCATATTGGTCAAACATCTATGTGATTTTATACGGGACTTACACCAGTAGCTCCACTTATATTTCTTAAATACCAGTTTCGTCCAATTTCCAACATATCCCCACTGTCCCTTGAGCCTACAAAAGTATTGAGCCAAAGTGATGGCCTGAAGAATACCTTTGTCCTTAACACTGTCTCACAGCTGGACTAGCAACTTATCTTGGGCCCTCAATTACTTTCTGTCTGTATCTATACCAGATCAAGATCTGTTCACTCTACATCTCTTGACCAGTGTGAGTTGCCATATATACAATTTGCTGGTGACAACTGGCAACCAATAATGAAAATTACAGGGCAGTAAGTAACTCATTCAATTTATATTGCGTTATTTGTTGTAAATTATTCACTCATCCCTTTCCTTTGTTTTATTTGTCGGTGCATGCAAAAGGCAGAGTATTCATCTTGGCCCTGGATGGCTTTGTGTTGGCCAATTGGGCTTTCTTTGGTCCACAGGGTGTGCCTGGAATGAATGTGTGCAGTGCGGGAGTTTGATTAAGCCTGATTTACCCTTGACAGTCTCCACAAGAACAGCATGCCCCAGAGGGTGACTACTGCTTCATCCTGGCTTCTGAAAGATGATGTGAGTCACTGAGCTAAACCTAACAGTTGAGTCCATCAGTCACAGCTGACCAATGGTCAACAAGTCACCTCATGAAATGAATAAATGTTTAAAAAAATTTTTTTTGTTTGAGTCTTTTTAAAATTTTATGTGTATTGGTGTTTTGCCTGCATGGTGTGTCGGGGCATGAGCTGCATGCAGTGCCTAAGGAAGCCAAAAGAGGGGTCAGATCCCCTGGAACTGGAGTTATGGCTGCTGGGGGTAGGGGTCCAGGGGCGGGAAGCAACTTGGGAACTGAACCCAGACCCTCTTTAAGAGCAGCCTGTGGGCCATTGACCAGTCCCTAAGTGTTTGTTTTTAATGTTTCCCAGCTCCTTCTATTTGCCTAATATTTAGAAGGCTTTAAATGTGGTAGAAATAGACACATCGGAATCTATCATTTTATTCACTATTTAAGTGTACAGCCCAAAGTATGGCATCTTGAACAAGTATCACCACCTACTTCTTTATCCTTTCATCTTGTGAAACTGAAGTTCTATTTGCATTAAACAGTCACTTCTAGCGCCTGCCAAGTTCCATCTTTACTATCTCTTCTATCAATGTAACGTTCCCATGCTCTGTACAATACTATGTAGTAGGTCTCTTCTTGTGGTTGGTTTATTTAATATCATGCCTCCTAAGTGCACTCATGTTGCAGTATATTTGATGAAGAATCATATTGTTCTAGGTATGTACTGAATTTTGTTTATGCCGTCATCCTCTGATGGACACGTAGATTGTTTCCTCCTCTTAGCAAGTATGGGCAATGTTGCTGTGAACACAACTATACAGAACACACTTCAAGTCCCTGCTTTCAATTCTTTGATGTAGTCAGCCAGTAATGGGATTGCCAGATCATATGGTAACTCCATTCTTACTGTTTGGAGGAACAGTCCCTGTTTTCTATGACTCGACCGTTTTCTATTCCCACGGGTAATGCTTCACCCATCTCCCTCTAACCTGTTATCTGTTTCTCTTATGGGTCATCCTGACCTATGTGAGGTGATATCTCATCGTGGTTTTGTACAAATGTTTGCTTTTTAAACCACGGATGATTTTTTTTCCTGTGACAATGGCTGACTGAGTTTGAACACAAGCCTGGCTGATTCTAAAACCCGTGTAAACTACCAGAAAAAAAAAAAGTACACTGCCTCCAGGATGGGGCACTGTGTAACTCATTTGAGAATGACTGCAGGTGAGATTCTCACCTCTTCACTTCCTTTACCCAGACTTCCTTTTTCTCGTTGTAAAAAATACTTTTTAAGTCCTATGCTTGTAATCCAGAACTTGGGAGGAGACGGTGGCAGAATCAGAAATTAAGGGCCAGCCTGGGTTACATGAGATCCTGTCTCACCGAAACCAAAACTAAAATTGATAAACCACTTACTACTCTTTAATATACCAGGCAATGGTCTTATTTATATTGCTTACAGTATAAATGTTTCTCCTAAAATTTTAAGACAGAAAACATTTTGTCTGCTATAATTCCTATTTATAGTGCCTGGGAGATAGAAGAAGAAGAAGAAGAAGAAGAAGAAGAAGAAGAAGAAGAAGAAGAAGAAGAAGAAGAAGAAGAAGAAGAAGAAGCAGCAGCATTATTTAAATGAATTCATGGGGGAGCACGAGGGAAATAAGGAGCACAGGGGAGGGGATAATTGAGAACAAAGTACAATGACATGTATGTTTTAACATGTGATAATTAACCTATTACTCTGTATGCTAACCTAAAATGAATAGATCCTCAAATTTTTAATTAAAAATGAATGACCAGGAGAAATTTATATTTCTGGAGTATTTCTGGAGGCTTGCTGCTGTACTTTTGTAGTTTCGCCAGTAGAGGTCAGAGATGAGTTTTTAAATGCCGTGGATGTCAAATAATTTCATATCTGTATTTACACAAGAATCTGTTCTTTCTAGGTGCCACATTTGGTGTGGATCATGGTAAGCGTTTACAGGGAAACCAATGCTTCAGATTGGCTTCCACCTTGTATTTGACCTAGTCTTGGAACTCAAGCAGGGAAGAAAGAAGGAAGGAAGAAAGGAGGGAGGGAAGGAGGGAGGGAGAAAAAAGGAGGGAGGGAGGAGGGAGGAGGGAGGGAGGAAGAAAGGAAAGAAAGAAAGGAGGATGGAGAGAGGGAAGGTGGGAGGGAGGGAGGAAGGAAGGAGGGATAGAAAGAAGGGAGGAGGGAGGGAAGAAGGAAAGAGGGAGGAAAGAAGGAAGGAAGGAGGGGGGGAAGAGAAGGAAATATGAATTTTATTCCTTTAAGCTGGATCAGAAATTCCACTTCAAGGCTATCCACAGCTGTATAAATTCTTGCTCGTAAAAACTGGGTAGTTAATATTGATCATTAACTTGCCAAGGAGACATACCTTTGAACACGTCTATGCTTACGGGGGGCACTGCCTAGGAGACATACCTTTGAACACGTCTATGCTTACGGGGGGCACTGCCTAGGAGACATACCTTTGAACACGTCTATGCTTACGGGGGGGGGGGAGGAACTGAGATAGCACAATCCACTTACAATGCAGGGTACCAGTCCATAGGCGGATGTCCAGGGCTGAATAAAGAGGAGGAAGTGAGCAGAGCACCAGCAGCCATCTTGCTTTGCCTCTGACAAGGACTTGATGTGACCAGCTGTGTCAGGCTCCTGTCACCATGCCTGCCTGCCATGACAGACTATACATACCTTGAGCAAAATAAACCACTCCTTCCATGTGTTGCGTTTTTTAGGTGTTTGGTCCTGGCAATGACAAAAGTAGTAAATATATCTGTTAATACTCAGATACTTTACCAACACTTCCTCTCTCTTTTTACAACAATAAGATAAACTGTGAACTGAGGGTCAGAATCCATGATTCTGCCTTAATATGGCTTATTCTCCCTGGCTTGGTCACAGCACATAACAACACATAGGAAGGATCTTAAGAAATAATGGCAATGGATCATGAATAGGTCATTTTATTTTGATTATGTGTTTGTTTTGGTTGATCAATTAGTTCAAGAGTAAACATTTGAGAAGTAAAAGGAAACTTATTTTTATTCCTGACTTTCCATGCATGAGACATTGTGATATATACTTTTATGCACTACCTCACTACTTGAAGTGAACAAAGTCAATACAGCATCTACGAGTTCGAGGAAACACCTATTCATTCATGGAATCCAACCTTGAATGAATAATGCCTGAGCAAGTAAGGGGTTGTTGGAAGAGGGTTTGTTTTGCTTTTGTTTTGAAGAGTTTGATACATTGCATTTTCTTGACAGAACTAAATCCAGTTTAACTTTGGGATTTGTGTAAGTTTACATTTAGCAATCTTTTGGTTTTTATGCATCAGGTGTCCCTTTGGGGAGACACTGAGACATCTTCTTTACTGAGCAATACTAAAAATGTGAGATGGAGAGCTAAGTCAAGGAGGGTGTTGATTGTGTACCTCCGGAAAATGGTCTTTCCCTTTGGCTCTAAACATTAACTATTAGAGAATTCCTCCATCTCCCAATTCACATGTCATGAAGTATATATAGGAAGCCATTTTTGAGTTAATTGGGGCACTGTCTATGGCACCCATTGTGGGGAGGGTTACTCCACTGAGTATCATGAATTCCTATGCTGGTTTTGTCTGAAAGAGTGGATTGATAAAGCTGACCAGCAATCTCTCTCTCTCTCTCTCTCTCTCTCTCTCTCTCTCTCTATATATATATATATATATATATATATATATAATTTTCTTATTTTACATATCGATCCGCACCCACTCCACAAGGAGGGTGATGCCTTCCAGGAAGGATCATCAAAATCTGTCAAGTCATTTGGAGTAGGGTCTAGGCCCTCCCTCCTGTCTCTAGGCTAAGGGATTACCCCTCCTTTCGTGCACCAGGGATACATCCTGTTTCCACTGTCAGAGGTCCCTTAGACTGCCCAGGCCTTCTAACTGAGACCCATGTTCAGGGGGTCTGAGTCAGTCCAATCCTCGTTTCCCAGCAATCAATCTGGGGTTCATGAGCTCCCCCTTGTTCAGGTCAGCTGTCTTTGTGGGTTTCTGTAGCCTTATCTTGACCTCTTTTCTTATTACTCCTCCCTCTCTGCAACTGGATTCCAGGTGTTCTGCTCAGTGTTCAGCTATGGGTGTCTGCTTCTGTTTCCATCAGCTACTAGATGAGGGTTCTAGGATGGCATATAAGTTAGTTATCAATCTCATTATCAGGGAGGGGCATTTAACGTAGCCTCTCCACTGTTGCTCAGATTGTTAGTTGGGATCATCTTTGTAGATCTCTGGACATTTCTCTAGAGTTAGTTTTCTCTCTTCAAACCTATATGGCTCCTTCTATTACAGTATCTCTTTTTTTACTTTTGTAAAAAAAAAAAAAAAAAAAAAAAAAAAAGATAATAGCGTTCGTCCCCCAACTCTATCTTACTGGTCCCACAGTTCTCCTCTCCTCCCTTTCTCTTTTTTCTAACTCCCTCTCCACTCACTGGCCCGCTCCCCCCACCCCAATACACTCAGGAGATCTTGTTCCTTTCCCCTTCTGTAAGGGACCTTGTATGAAGGGACCTTGTATGAAGCTCTTAGGTTCCTCCTTGTATCCTAGTTTCTTTGGCAGTGTGAATTATAGGCTGGTGATTTTTTGCTTTATGTCCAAAATCTATATATGAGTGAGTATATTTTTTGTGACTGGGTTACCTCACTCAGGATGGTTTCTTCAAGTTCCATCCATTTGCCTGCGAATTTCAAGATTCCTTTTTTTTTTTTTTTTTTTTTTTTTTTAGTATTCCATGTGTAAATGTGCCACATCTTCTTTATTCATTCTTCGGTTGAGGGGCTTCTAAGTTGCTTCCAGGTTTTTGCTATTACAAATAATGCTGCTATGAATATAGTTGAGCACATGTCTTTGTTTCATGGATGTGGGTCATTTGGGTAAATGCCTAAGAGGGAGATTGCAGGGTCCTGTGGTAAACTGATTCCAATTTTCCTGAGAAACCTCCATACTGATCTCCAAAATAGCTGTACAAGTTTGCACTCCCACTAGCAGTGGAGGAGTGTTCCCCTTTCTCCACATCCTCTTCAGCATAGGCTGTCATTAGTGTTTCTGATTTTAGCCATTCTGACATGAGTAAGATACTGAACAACAATCTCAGTATCATGAATGCCTACCCATGTTTTCCCTCAGGGAATGGAGTGGGCCTCTAGACTGGAGAACTCTGTTGTATTGGAACATTAGAGATGCTGGCTTGAGCTTTGTGTTGCTTAAGAGAGCATAGTTTTGCTCAAGCAATGAGACAGTTGCCAGGAAAATGTAAGGGTCGATTCTCTTGTGAGATGGTGGAGGAGAAAAATGCAAATTCTTCATCCACATTTTCAGTCTGGGGCAGACAGCTTAAGAGGAAAATCATCCCTGTGCTAGTTCCCTGGAAGTGCTCACAGAGAACATCAGTCCTCAGAAGTAGAAGATTGCTTTCTCTCTCCTACTCCTACTTAGCACTTTAGTCAGCTGTCGGACACATAATATATAAATTGCAGTCATCGCCTAGAATGAAAAGATGCCAAGTGTATACGGACAAATTAGAGGTTCTTAGTTAAATCCAACAACTATATACTTGATAATGGCTTTGGCTAAAATATATTTTTATGTATTTTTTAAAAATACGTTCACATTTGCCTGTGGTTAGCAAGGATTAAGCTTGCCAAACTTTAATGTGGTACAAATGCCATGTTCAAGACAAAGTAAGTAGGCTGTTAGAAGGTCTGGCAAATCAAAAGCAGTATCAACAGCTGTGGCTCTCAAACACTTTTAAGGCTAAAATAATATAATCATGCAGGGTTGATGTGGGCACTGACTCTCCCATTTGGTTTTAAATAGAATGTGAGCATTGGTAACTCCCCAGGTGTTATAATTAGGATTTGATTAGACATGATAAAGGCCAGAAGACAAAAGTAGAATGAGAACCTAATCAATTAATTAACTAAGGATTTATTGAGGAACTACTGTGTTCGGAAGTCATATGCTTAGTGCAAACTACAACCACATCATGCACCTCCCTAGGCAGTGAAAGGATTGATTTGCATTTTCTCTGTTTTCCTGTGTCACTACTAGTAGAGGTATTTTTTTATGTCAAGATAAAGGAGAACTTATAGAAGCAATGAAGACTGACAGTAACTCCATATTGTTGAAAAATTGGCCTCTGAAGAGTGAAATTCAATATTATGGTTCTGACCACTTGACATCAAAACCCATTTGAAGCAGTTTATCTGATAACTTGAAGTAATAGGATTTTGTCATAAATATGACCTTGTATGGTATACATTGTATTTTTAATATCTCAGCTCTCCATTTTGTGAGTGTAGTGTATGTGTGTACAAACAGGCATGGGTGCCTGTGTAAGCACATGAAGAGGCCAGAAGTTGACATCTTTCTCTATCGTCCTTCACTGAGGCTTTCACTGAGCCTGGAGCTCATCTTTTTGGTTACACTTGCTGGTGAACAAGCCCCTGGATCTGCCTGTCTTGGCCCTTGGTTTCAGATGCAAATGCTATACCCAGCTTTTATGCAGGTAAATACGTTACCCACTGAACCATATCCCCAGCCATCTGGGCTTTCCATTTTATATTTTGAAAGTCAAAAGGATTTACCATAGTTACTATCCTAAGCAATGTAAAATTGCCTCCTCAATAAATTTCAGAATAAGAAGGAGATGGGGAGACTCTTACTGACAATTATCTAACGTCCAGATTTTTGTATAGGTAAGAGTTTATTCAATTTTGACTAAATATGATGGTACATGCCTTTAATCCAAGCACTTGGGAAGCAGAGGCAGGTGGATCTCTATGAGTTCAAGACCAGCATAATCTACATAGGATAGCCAGAAGAGTGTGTAGAGACCTTGTCAAAAGGAGTTGTTTTTATTCAGTTTTATAAAAGAAAATATCTGAGTCTGACATTTGATGCTGGTGTTGGTTTCCATTGCCCTCAAGGATGAAAAGAGTCACATTTCACTAGCTTTCACAGAAACACTGGAGAGAAACTGCTTCAATCTTCACACGTTGAATTGGTTGAAAAAAGAAAAACCTAAATTATGATTGGAGTAATTGCATATTTAAAAACTGAAAACATACATATATTCATACAAGTAACATTTTATAGATTGAGCAACTTGTACTTATGTAAGTAGTTATATGTATGTATATATATACACACATATATATTCATATATACATATGAGTTCATTTAATAGAAATAAAATGATATTCCAAAGAAGAGGTACTTAACCTTATGAATACTTTAACTAGTCTTCAAGTGTAAGTTTCATGAGCAAATTTGTTTACTTTAAAACAGGATCTTGCTCTTAACCCAGGCAGGCCTGTAACTCACTTTGTAAGCCAGGCCAGCTAGAACTCACAGTGTGTATGTGTGTGTGTATGTGTATACATACATTTATGTAACAACAAATAATGAAAAGGGAGGCCATGAATTTGACCCCATGAATGTTTTGTGCCCCATCCACTTGCTCATTTATTGATTATACTGTTTGCTGTTCTAGTGCTTATCTTTTAAATCATATGTAGTCTAGATATTATAATTTCTAGACATTAATCTCCTGCCAGGTGAATGGTTGGTAAAGATTTTGTCCTGTTTTGTAGACTGTCTCTTCACTCCAACAGTTATTTCCTTTGCCGAGAATCTTTTGGATTTGATTCAGTCCCATTTATCTGTCAGGCTATTACTTCCTCAGCCATTAGAATCCTGTCCAGGAAGTTATTACCTAAGCTTACTTACATCTTGAAGTGTTTCCCATACCTTTTCCTCCAATAGTTTTTGGGTTTTACCTAAAGGTCTTTCATCTGTTTTGAATTAATTTTTTATGCAGGATGAGAGATAAGAATCTAGTTTCATTCATTTGTATGTTTCCCAGCACCAACTGTTAAAGAAGCTGCCTGTTCTTGACATCTTTTTAGGGAATCCTATGGGTTTATCTCTGGGTCTGCCGTTCTAGACAATGGGGTTGGGTGTCGGTTCCTGCCCCTGCCCCAATATGTGTCTATTGTTGTTCCTATGGCTCCATGGTATTGGTTGAAATCAGGCATCCTGATGCCTCCAGCATTGATTTTATTTGCTCAGAACTGCTTTGGTTATTTGGAGTCTTTCATGCTTCCATGTAAACTTTAGGGTTCCCCCCACCTTCATTTTATGTAAAGAAAGTCATGACTTCTAATAGAAATGAAAGAATGTCACAGAGAAGAGGTACTTCACTTTCTGGGGACTTTAACTAGTCTGCATATGTAACTTCAAGATGTAAATTTGTTTGTTTTAAAATAGGGTCTCACTCTTAATCCAGGGCAGGCCTGTCATTCACTACGTAAGCCACGCTAGCCTAGAACTCACAGCAATGCCCCTGCCTTGATCTGATTCTCTTGCCTCAGCTTACTAATTGCTGAGATAACAGATGATTTGCTACCTACCCCAACCTTGACCTAATTTATATGACTGATGAAAAAAAAAGTTTGCTAAAAATGGGAAATATTAAGTAATCTTGGAATATTATCCTAAATTTGAAATTTCCTTTGAATACTACTAAGAAAGCTTTCTACTTACATACTTATTGTTTTTTAAAATATATTTCTTCTTATTTTACATATCTATCCTACTACCCTCTCCCTCCCATCCTCCCATGCCCCCCACCAACCTCCATCCCACCCCCCATCCACTTCCCAGGGAGGGTGAGGCCTTCCAGGAGGGATCAACAAAATTTGCCAAGTCATTTGGGGTAGGGCCTAGGTGCTTCCACTTGTCTCTAGGTTAAGAGAGTATCCCTCCATGGGGAATGGGTTCCAAAAGTCCTGTCGTGCACCAGGGATACATTCTGGTTCCACGGTCAGTGGTCCATGTTGGGAAATTTAAGTACTTGTTCCTTACAGCTCTCTTCCTCCCCACCCAGCTATAGAACTTCTGTGCTCTCAAGGTTGCGCAGACAAGGTTGTTTTCAGAACTTTCCCGTGGGCAGTGCTCATATCTTGACCTTCGTGTGGGTGGTGCATGACTTCCTCCTATGCTTAGCCCATTCCCTGGCTTGGGTATATAAGCCCATTACTCTCTGTAATAAACAGCAGCAGCTTCTTCTTCACTTCTTGTGGTGGTCTGTTAAGTGCTTCAATCCCAACACCCTCCTCCAGCTTGGTACTCTGGTCGCGCAGGCACTGAAGTCCCATAGACTAACCAGGCCTCCTAACTGAAACTCACATTCGGGGGTTCTGGGTTGGTCCTATGCTAGTTTCCCAGCTACCAGTCTAGGGTTCATGAGCTCCCCCTTGTTCAGGATCGTTTCTGTGGGTTTCTCTAGCCTGGTTTTGACCCCTTTGCTCATCACTCCTCCCTCTCTGCAACTAGGTTCCAGGAGTTTGACTCAGTGTTTAGCTGTGGATCTCTGCTTCTACTTCCATCAGCTACTGGATGAAGGCTCTATGATGGCATATAAGGTAGTCATCAATCTCACTATCGGGGAAGGGCATTCAAAGTAGCCTTTCCAGTATTGCTTAGACTGTTAGTTGGGGTCATCTTTGTAGATCTCTGGACATTTCCTTAGTGCCAGATTTCTTTTTAAACCTATAATGGCTCCCTCTATTATGATGTCTTTTTTCTTGCTCTCCTCCATTCCTCCCCTGACTCAGTCTTCCTTATCTCTCATGTCCTCCTCACCCCTCCTCTTCTCCCTTTCTCTTTCTCCTAACTCCCTCTCCCTTCTCCCTATGCTCCCAATTTGCTCAGGAGATCTTGTCTGTTTCCCCTCCTGTAGGGGACCATGTATGTCTCTCTTAGGGTTCTCCTTGTTTTACATACTTATTGTTAATGAGATATTTTATCCCTTTAATTAGGCTTTGATTTGAGTACTATCTTCCTTACAGTGTTTTGCTGTGACTCTGATGGAGCCTTAGCACACAGTGAGTTTCTGTTGGTGGTAACTCTGAAGGAAAAGACATTAACAAACACTGAAAACAGACATCCAAGCACAACATACATAGCTTTACTTAGCTGTATGGCATCTCAATTTTAGCAGAATTAGAAATATGTTCTTTTCCCAAAAGGAAAAAAATAGTGGTATAAAAATGTACAGAGTAGCAACTCACTCTACTATGCAGAGATTCCTCATTTTCTATCAAGGTGTCCCTACAAAATTAAAACCATATATATATATATATATATATATATATATATATATATTATAATACATGTTTATGTATATACTACATTAGTATATATATATTATATATATTTTGTATATATGTAGTATATATATTTGTATATATAGTATATATATATATATATATATTTAACTCTATTTCCTACTAAAGTATGTACCTCATTAACAGCAAATGTAGCTGGGCATGATGCTGTAATCTGACAGTCTCAGTAGTTGAGAGTTGATTAGAATTGTGAGTTCAAGGCCCCTCCTAGCTTGCAATCGCTGCATAGAGAATTATTGTCAATCCTTAGTATGACCAACTTCTGGCTGGTTTTCCTATAAAGAAACTAGCTATTGTGTGTACATAAGCTCCAGAAACAATATTCCAGCCTTTCAAAAAATTATTTTTATTTTGAAACATTTCTTAGTTTACGAATTCATCAGATATTTGCAAGTAGGTATGGTCATGAAGTAGGTCTATAGCATGAATAATAAAAACCCAGAAACAGATATTGGGGTTCAAGCTGAAGATCAGAGAAACAAAGCAGCCAGCCGGTAGCTCTTACCTCTACCAAACTGAAATGGAGATCCTGTCTTCCCTGGGACTGGAAACTAAATCTCACATGAGATGCTTTGCATCTTCCTTATATACTCTCTAGTGCTGATTAAAGGTTAGAGCTCTGTCACTCTTTTAGACTGATTTACTCTCATGTAGCCCTGGATGGTCTTGAACTCACAGAGATCCATCTGCCTCTTTCTCATGAGTAAAGGGATTAAAGATATATGCCACCACTGCCCAGATTCTGTGAGTGTGGCTGGATTTATATTCTGATCTTCAGTGGCTTTATTAAATCATAATATATCACCACATCCATTATTTGGGAGGTGGATAGCCAGAGCTATGTAGAAAGACCCTGTCACAAAACAAAGGAAAAAAAATCTAGCAACAACCAATTATTCAGACACTTGTAAAAGAGGGCTTGAATTTGATAGGGTTTCTGATCAATATTTCCAAGCATAGATGGATTTTACAAACAAAGTAACATTTCAGTTAACCAGGACATATTAAATATTAATGTTTGTCAAAAGGTGATTAGTGTAATTCTATAAACAATATTCATTCTGGGAAAGATGTTTTATCCTTATGATGAAAATGTATAAAGCAGTTCTCTTCATATCCTTACATTTTAAAAATTCTTGTCTAGTGACCAAACTTTCATTGTAAATTTTCATTTTGTGGTGCAATTCTATCTTCTCAACCAGCAGATGTTGTGGCTCCTGCTTTTAATCCCAGCACTGGGATACTGCAGCGGAGGATCAGAAGTCCAAGGTCACCTTCAGCTATACCGGCAGACAAAAGCTGGCCTGAGTTGCATGAGACAAATACAAACAAACAACAAGATTACAACAAAAAAAAACCCACTTTACTTCTGTGTCTCTTACACACCTACCACATGTTACCTTGTTTCCCCTAAGGATAAAATACTTTCTGTGTCTCTCGGTGTAGAAAGTCTTATACTGTCAGCCCTCTGCTTTATTCAATTCTATTGTCCCAGTGGAGAACCTTGACTCTGTGAAAAAGGCACTCCAGCCACTTCTCTGCACTTGCCAGTGTTAATCTACGGGAACTTCACTCTTTGCCTTGTTCCTTTACTCTTGCCTGCTGCATTTTCATCTGTCCCTGAACCCCACAATCTTCTCCAGGACCCAAAAGAGTGTTTCGCTAAAGGCCATAATTATACAAGTAAGTATAATTTTGATCTTGCTGTGGAAGTCCAAGAACTTCAAATATGACACATGCACTCATTCTAGAGTCAAGCATTCGACACACCTGTTGCCATATCTATGCCATCAGCCCATGCTGTGTGACTGAGGACTCCCCCATATAAAAGGGTCTTCCTGAATAATTAGCAAAGAAATATGCAAGAAGCCTGGTTAACTTTGAATTTCTAGCAAAAATGAGGGGAAAATTAGTATATGTTAATAGAGAAGTCTAGTGTGTACATTGGAGGTACTTATGTAAAAAAAGTGTTCACTGTTGATCTGAAATGCAAATTATCCAGAATTGCTGGACATTATCTGGCAACGTTATCTGGGAGACTGTGTTCCATCTGTGGAAATGAGGTGCAAAATTGCCATTTTTCCTCCTTTGTCTTTGCTTTTGGGCCATGAGGTGAAACACAAAGCTTCCCTGGCTAAGTACCCTTACCACAATAAGCTGCCTCTCCACTGGCCCAAGAGCTTTGAGCCTAACCAACCACCATCTAAAACAACAGAAACTGAGAGTGACAATAAACCTTTCCTTTTTCCAAGTCCCTTGTTTCATATGTTATCTGCTGTCATAAAAGCGCCATAGAACAAGCCATCAGACTCTGCCCTTCTCCACATCCCCAGAGCCTACCACAAAAGCTTCAATCCCAAGATGATGACCTCTTCCAGTGGGTCTGCACAGGCTCAGAGACAGCTCTTTGTAAAAAGACACCTGCCAATAATAAGACATACAGCTGGGCAGGAAGGATGTGGGCCGAATTGAGTTCTTCTTCCCACCTTGCCAGACTCTTTCAGGGACTAAATAGATTGCAGGCATTCTTGGTAGACTGGGCTCCCAGGTGTGACTGTTATCTAAAGCAGCTGCTGAACATTGAAGAATATTTCTTTCCTGGTCCTTGTCTGGTTTTAGTTGCCTGTTATCTGGGTGTTCTAGTGCTTTCTCCTAGCTTGAACTGACTTACCATCCAGTAGATCCTCTTCTGTGAAAATTATTTCACTTTGCTCTTTTCATATCCCTCCTCAATAAGGCAGGCAAACCCAAATCAGTTTCTTAGGGCTTCCAAGTTAAGCCTGGGTACACCTTCCTGATTTCCAGATTTCCTGAGTATGGCAATTGATGTCCAAGGGCCAGAGAAGACATTGTCTTCTTCAGAGGAGGTCAGTGACTGTGTTTGTATTATAACACAGTCCTCAAGGTGAAAAGGGAATTCACAAGGATCTTCTCAGAATCTACAATACAAACATACCTGATGGTGCAAGGCACAATGGCACCCTTTGAAATCTTAGCTCTTGGGAGGCTGAGGCAAGAGGATCACAAATTCCAGGTCAGCTTGTGTGTTCAAGGCTAGAACACGACTCACAAAACAAAATGAGACAAGAAATTCTTGAGTGTACAGTTCTAAGTGCACTCTCTAAAACCCATATGAGTTCATAATCAGTATTTAGTGGAAATAATATGAGATTTAGAACAAACCAGATCTGGGTTAAATATAGTTCTATTCTTTGCGACCTATGTGATGTTGAGGAAAGTCCTTAATTCTCTTTTCTCTGTTCAGGAGAAGAAGAGGTAAATTGCAGAGATTTACATTGGTTTTCTAGAACTGCCATAGCAAAGTATTATGATGCGTTTAAGCTAAGAGGCTTAAACAAGACATCTATTGTGTCATGGATCTGGAAGCTAAAAGTTTGAAATCATGGAGCCAGTAGGCTGGTTTCTTCAGATGACCATATATGATGGCTTTCAGGTCTGCGCTTATATGGTTCTATGTCCCAATTTCTCCTTTTTCTAAGGATGCTAGTCATACTGGATTAGGCCTCATGCTATAACTTCATCTTAATATAGCTCTTTCTGTAATGAGCCTAACCCCCAGATAAGGTTACACTCTCATATCTTTTTTTCAGGGCTCATAATTTAATTAAGGACATAGCAATGAAAGAGTTAAATTAGAAATGCTAGAAGTGCTTAATGTGAGGTACTGGGTTCAGAAAGACAAATACTGCATTTGCTCTTTCCTATGTAGACAGTAGTCTCTAAGTGGAAGTATATGTAAGTAAAGGCCAAGACACTAGGAAGGGGCCCTGAGATGGGGAAAAGGAGACTATGAGGGAGGAGATGGAGAAAAACAGTAGAACAGTAGAAAGGAGAATACTGGGAATGAAAGAATATTGGGGTTATGGGTTGGACAATCTCTTTTCATAAATACAAAGTTCATATGAAAATGCCATATATAAACCAATTTAGACATGCAAACAAGTCCATCTTAGTTTAATGATACATTCTTTGCTTATTTTGTGTGGGGAAGGGTGCTGTACACATGTGTAAGTCAGAGGATAACTTAGGAGCTGGTTTTCTCCTTCTACCATGTGGGTTCTAGGGACCAAACTCAAGTCTTCAGGCTTGACAGCAAGCACCCTCATCCACTGAGCCATCTTGTTGACCCTAAAAACAGATCAAAAGAAGTGCTTAATAATTATTACTGTTATCAGCTTGGTGGTGGTAGCCCATGTCTTTAATCCCAGCACTCAGGAGGCTGAGGCAGGCGAATCTCTGTGAGTTCAGGGCCAGCCTATTCTACAAAGAGAGCTTCAGGACAGCCAGAGCTGTTACACAGAGAAACCCTGTCTCAAAAAACTTGAAAGAAAGGAAGGAAGGAAGGAAGGAAAAAAGAAAGAAAGAAGAAAATAGTACTATTATGGTTCTGTCTTCTGATTCTTTAGAATGGTCATATGAATCTTGAATTATTCTCTGGAATTAAGGAATTATAATGAGAAGGCATACTTGGAAAATATGAAGTTGAAAATGTAAGCATTAGAAAATATCATGCAATGATCAACAAATGATGAACATTTTTACTTTGGTGATGTGGGTGGAAAGAGCAGGGATATGGAAAATGTGACCAACAGGGGAGATAGAAGTTAAAGATACAGGGTGACCAATTTTCAATAAGCGCTCCTTTTACTTCACTTTGGAAACAGAGTCTGAGAGAATGAGGAAATCAGAGTTTACCCTTGAACAATATAATTTATGCCAGAAACAGAATTGGTTAAAGGGCCATTGAAGAATCAACCATTTAATTTTGATGACAGAAAAGCTCAAGCTGTAATTATACCACAAATAGCATTACTTGGAAAATGCTTGTTAGAGCAACCTTTTTGAACCTCTGCGGGATCTAAAAGTGATATATTTTCCATGGCACCTTTGACTTTAGTGTGTTATGTAAAGAGAAATTCTCACCGTTCATAAAACTAGAAAAGGGAAAATTACATTTGTTAGCTTGTGAACAGAGACATCTCTTTTGATCTTGAACTTTTCCCTTCAGGATATCCTCTATGGCAGCTGGTAACTAAGACAGGGCAATGGAATGCGGGTCTTCGAGGAGATGAAGGTTTGTTCCTAGGAATCTGGTCTCCATTAAGAATAGAGAAAGAGGAAATGTGTTTGAGTTGCCGAAGTAAGACTCTAGACTACATCCAAATACTCTCTGGGTATGTTGGCAATCAGTAAAATACATGTCCAAGAGACAGTAAGCAATGCCATTCCTAAGATCTTTAAAGTTATGGCAGATAGTACAAAGCTAGCTGTTCCCAGGGGGCACAAGACCTTGGAAATATTCAACCTAGCACATGAAATTTACATGACTCTCCTTGTTTTTCCAGTAGTAAGTGCTCTTATAGTTTCCTAAATGACCTGTTATTTCTGAAATATTGAAGTACTTTTACTTAATCCAATAAAATACCTTTTAAAATAGGTTGTTGAATTGGATTAAATTGGTCAGTTGGAATATTAACTTTGTACTCCTTATAGCAATCATACTGTAACATGAGTGTAACATATGACATTATAATATTCTCACCTAAAGATTTCTATTAGTCAAGGCAAAGAAAAATAGAAAGTGGAAGTTTCCAGTAATAATTTTAGACTGAAGGCCTAAATCCTGACTCTGAAGGAAAGCCTGGATTTCTTTGAGAATGAAACTCTTCCCCATCCCACCCTCTGTGGCTGGTTCTAGGAAGTGTCACTGTCTTTTCTGTGTGGCAGCCAGAGGAGCCTTGGGAAACCTTTTAATGATGGCTGAAGAAGCAGTTGTATTCTACATGCTGATTATTTCTTCAGCTGAACCAGGGGAACAGATGCATGGCTCAAATCTAGGAGATCTAAAACTATCAGATAAGTTCTTCTTGCAAAGACCATAAGCATATATCACCATATCCGATTTAAATGAACCCATTTTCCAAAGTGGCATTGTATCCAAACTCAACCAGATTCCCTCATACCAAGAAGGAAAATGTTCAAAGCAAAGTACAAACACAAGAAAACAACATAAGACTTAGATTTCTAGTATTGCTGGCTACATATTGTAAAAGCTGCTTTACCCTAGACCACTTAGATATGCTGAATAAAAATAGTTGACAGAGTGTGAATGAAGGTAGGCAATGCCCTGGAAACTGGATTTACTTCTTAGTAAGTCTGGTAAACAATGACTTTGGCCATTAACAAACCATGCAAGTATGATTTACAAGTCTTTGGGTCAAAGAGGGATGTAACACCCTCAAATAAAGAACCCTTGAATGATTATAATCTGTGAGAGGGGAGGAATAAAAGAACTCATTTTTTTCCCAAAGCAAGACTTATAAGAAACATTCAGCATGGCTGGAGAGGTGGCTCAGTGGTTAAGAGCACTGGATGCTCTTCCAGAGGGTGGGGATTCAATTTCCAGCATCCACATTGCAGCTCATACCTGATTGTAACTCCAGTTCCAAGGGATCTGACACCTTCATACCAACACACATAAAATAAAGTTAAATAAATTATTAAAAATTAATTAATTAAAGGAAACATTCAGCTTCATCTCCTGGAAGAGGGAGAAAGAATGAGAAACCTAGGTTCAGGTAGCCCTCACCTAGATTCTCAAAGAAAATAATATCAAAAGTTGTCTCCTGTTTTCAACATTGCCTGTAGTTCTGCTCTGAGGGTTGGCTCACTCTGAAATTTCCCCTTTCCATGTTAATGTGTCTGTTGGTGTTGTCCTTGTTCAGGTTTTGTGTAGGTGGCTATGTTGTTGAGACTTCAAGGGTGTAGTTTCTCTGACATTTCTAGGAGACACAATTTTACAGAGGATTTCCTGTTTCTCTGGCTCTGAAGTCTCTCAGTCCTTTCTTCTGATATGTTCCCTGAACCTTGGGTGCAGGAGTTGAGTTGTGGATAGATCAGTTGAGGCTGGACACCACATGATCACTTGTTCTCTGCATTTTGATCAGTTGTGGTTTTCTGTAATGGTCTCCAACTGTGGCAGTGAAATTTCTTTGTTGAGGGGCGAGGACCACAATTATCTATGGTTAATAGGGATACATACTTAAAATGTAGTAAAGGATTAATACTAGTTTAGTAAAGTGGAAGTTGTTGGTTTCTTCTCCAAGATCCATGACCTCACTAGCCTCAGATAGTTGGGAAGGTAGTCCTCGGATTGTTTAAACAATATCAAACCATATACATATAAGTAACATCATATATATATATATATATACATATGTCTATGTAGTTTGTATTTATATATTTAGGCCTCTGTGTGTGTGTGTGCATGTGTATGAGAGAGAGAGAGAGAGAGAGAGAGAGAGAGAGAGAGAGAGAAATTAAGGAAAGAAGCCAGAAACGCAAGAAACCATGAATTTGAGAGAGAGCAAGATGGGCATGTATATGGGAAGGATCAGAGGGAAGAAAGAGGAATGGAAAAATGATTTAATTATATTTTAATTTCTTATATTTCTTGTTCTTCTTTTTATTTATTTATCTATCTATTTATTTATTTTTGGGTTTTTTGACACAGGGTTTCTCTGTGTGGCCTTTGCTGTCCTGGGACTTGTACTGTAGACCAGGCTGGCTTTGAACTTAGAGTGCTAGGATTAAAGGCAAGCATCACCACTGCCTAGTTCAAAACAATTTTTAAAAGTAGTCTCAAGCTGATAACATGCTGTTCTTAGGAAGAGCAATTCAAAACCTTCTCCAGAAAGATCCACTTCCAACCCAGGCTTTGTAGGATCTCTATAGGCAAAAATTCTACTTCATATGTGCTCACACTTCTAAACTGAAAATATCTGAATAGTCCAGAATCATCATATATAACAATTAAATCAGATCTCTAGTTCCTAAGTGTCTATAAAATAAGCATGTTTGGAACTATTAAAGACAAAAGGCAAACAGAACCAGAGAATTTAGCAAGAGAAAATTTTCAGGATTTCAAAAGCCTGTATTCCTGAGGTGGTTTAACCTCAGGTGAAGTAAGCCAGGGCCAGCAAGCATCCTGCTAGGAGGCCAGAAGGCACCCCATGTTACTTGTAGAGAATTCCTTCTTATATTGGCTGAGCTTCAAAGGAGTGAATGGGGTTGTGAGTGTTTCTGGCCTTCAACTGTAGGCTACTGAGCAAAGAGAGTTTAAATCTGCATTACAAATGAAGCTGAGCCTGGGAAGCCAAATGATCAATTTCAAAAGGGCAGAGAGAAGGAGAATGTCATGAAATATAAGCAAGACTAAGCCAGCAAACACAGAAGGTGGGTGCTGTGGTATTCCCCAAGTCAAAATAACCCTTACAAACCATTGCTTACACTCCTCTTCCTAGACAGGTTTGTGGTTCAGGAGCTGGCTGGGGCAATATTCAGGAACACTGCTCTGCCTATCAAGAGGCCCAATGAAAGAAATCTAACTTCTGAAAGAAAAATTTGAATCCCGAATCAGTCTGGGCGTAATAGCAGCTATTAAACCTGGCACCACAGATGTTAAACTGGGCTTGGCTACCCCAGAATGTCTGTCCTTTGTTATGTGAATGTTGCAGACAACGTTTGTAGAGTCTTTCTTAACTAATTACTGTGGAAAAGTGGGGAACAGAAAGATTCTGGCAGCACAGTTAGCCCTTACTGTTTTCTTTTGTACAGGTGTAGAGACTTGTCAGGACTGAAAGTAACACATCACCACGATAAAAGGGTCATATAATGCCTTCTTTCACCTACCTTCAATTGCTTGAAAACCTTCTGAGTCTTAGGAAGTGAAATGTCAAATAAACATATAAACCCAAAGTGCTTCAGCTTCAGAGGACTCCACTCCACTCAGCATGGTGATGCTTGCCTGCAATCCCAGCAGGGCAAGGCAGTCAACTCAGAAGCACAAAGTCATCCTCAACTACATTGTGAGTTGCAGCTCAGCCCAGGCTTCATGAAACCCTTGTTACAAAACCCACACGTAATCGGTGAGATGGCTTGGTGGTTACAAATGCCCATCATGCAAGCCTAATGATTAGTTTAATCCCTTGGAGATCCTACAGTGAAAGGTAAGACCAACTTCTAGAGGCTGTTCTCTGACCTCTACGCATACTCAGGGCACAGTTGTACCTGTCCCAATCACATGCACTGCACACATGCACCAATAACAAAATAAAATTCTAACACACACAAATAAATAAAAATAACTAATTCCAGATAGAAATCAGTTGCCTACTTGACTAAAAGCCACCTGTGAGATAAATCTTGATGGGGACATTTACATTGGGTGACATTTGTGGTGTTATGAAAATATTCTAGTTAAATAGGAAGAGTTTAGAACAGGTCTTCCTGAGATATGAAAGTCATCTATCCAATCTGCCTTTCTTTCCTCTGGTTTTTCTTCTCTCTCATCATTTCTTGTATCTAGGAATTGGTCTTTGCAAATTACCTTTCGCTATCCACTCAACGTCACCTGCCCCATGATGGTTCTCAGACCCAGCCTTGCCTTTCAGCTCCAGGAAGATCGAAGTGCCTCCTCTGTGGTTCGGCTCTATCCCTGTTAGGTGTAACAGTGGATTCTTTGTAGCAAGAGACAGCTGTAGAAGGGATGGAAATAACCAGGGATCGCACAGAAAAGCAAGAACCCTTGCTATTTTATCTTGTGAATAAAAACAGAACCACTTTCGAGCACAGACTAATTTTTAAGCTCCTTGCTCTGCGCAGTGTAGCCGGGAATCTCAGGGCACTGAGTGGGTGCCCAAACTCCCCTGCCATGGAGGTTGCTGGTCTCTGTTGGTGCTGACAAAGAGTAATTTTTCCCAGAGTTAAGGAATTGTTTCCCTAACAGCATAGTAGAGCAGGTGAGGATTTTCCTTTTACAGATGTTAGGAATCATGAAAGAGAAAGTAATTTGCATTTAGAATTGCAGTAGTCTTCCTAATTGTTTGATTTAATTCCGACTTAGTTTTTCGTTTGGTCCCCCCCCCTTTTTTTTTTTTTCTTTTTGAGATGGGTTTCTCTATGTAGTTCTGGCCGTCCTGGAACTTGCTCTATCGACCAGGCTGGCCTTGAACTCAGAGATGCCCCTACTCCTGTCTCCTGAGTGCTGGAATTAAAGGTGTGTGCCACCACCACCTGGTGAATTTTTTTGACAGTTTCATACTTGTACATAGTGTTTTGATCACAATCCCTCCACTGCTCTCCCTTGTTCCCCTTTTTCCTCCTAACCACTCCTCCTTCTACTTTCAAGTCTTCTGTTGTGAGTGACCCAGAGTTTAACTAAGGCTGATTCCATGGGCATAGGTAGGGAGTTATTTACTGGCATATGGGTACCTTACCTGTGACTACTGAAGAAACATATTCAGACACCCAGTTCTCTCTCTCTCTGTCTCTCTCTCTGTTGCCTTTAGGAGCTATCTTTTACCTAGCAGAGAAAAACATATGATTTAGTCTTATATAGTGCTTTGTTTGTTTCTCTAGACAGGGTTTCTCTGTATTGCTTTGGAGCCTGTCCTGGAACTTGTTTTGTAGACCAGGCTGGCCTCAAACTCAGAGATCCTCCTGCCTCTGCCCCCCCCCCAGGCTGGGATTAAAGGCATGTGCCACCAATGTCTGGCATATGGTACTTTTTAAAAACAGTGTTCAAATTTTGAGGAAAAAGAAAACACTAAATAAGCTTTAGGAATTAGTAAGCTAAGCAGAACAGTTTCCTTGAACGCAGGCTTGTGAGTTCCTTTAATATGTAAATGGACATTGTGACATGCCTAAAATAAAGTATATTTCTAGATTTCTTTAACCAGCAAAACACAGTCATGGAAACAAAAGTTTGACCTTGTTGTTCCTGCATGTGCCACTTCCAAACATCGTCCTGCTCCAGGAATTATCTGACTCTGTACATGATAAAGATACTGTCTCCCAAGCTGAGTGTGGTAGCGCATGCCATTATTCCCAAAATTTAGGAGGCAGATATGGTAAGATTGTGAGTTCTAAGCCAAGCTACATCACCTCAAGAGATTTCATCTCACAAAGAAGTCCAATGTGCCATGGAGATGCTTGGAGAATAATGATGACTTCACCAAGCATGGCTGACTCAGTTGATCTCCAGGACCCACATGGTAGAAGAAGAGAGCCAACAGCTAAAAGTTGTCTTCTGACCTCTTTCTGCATGCTGTGTGGTTCAAATGCACACTCTGCAAGTGTGTGTACATGCACACACAAAACAACAATAATCATATATTAGCATAATAAATAAATAGAGGTCAGAGGCCCAGAACCAAGCAGTGGCTTTGTAGTGCCCTAACACTAACACCTGGGTCCTGGCTCTAGGTGGCCCTAATCCAACTTTAACTTCCTATGACTTCAACCGAGTCTCTGAGAGTGCCTGCTTCCACTCACCTGTGTTCTCATAGTATCTGCCTTTGCTTTTCTCACCCTCTGACATCCATAACTCACCTCCCCGGCCAAGTTCTTCTGTTGAGACATTTCTGCAGCCTTGGTTTTTGTGACTCGGTCTCAGGGTCCGTGTATGAGAATCTCTATGCTCCAGGTCTGACTCAGACAGACAGGAGAGTGTGAAGAGTGGGGAAAGGAGGTGAGAAGGGATAGTCTGGAATTCTCTCCTTGTGCCTAAAGTAGGGTCTTTCCAACTTGAGCCATTGAAGCAAACCCAGATAAATTTGATTCCCAAAATTTCCCAATATTCTTCGAGGTCATAGGTGGCAATCTTGAATGCCCTACAACAGAATTATGAATTCCTTTCTAAATTCAAGGAGCCATTGATTCTTCACTGGGAGACATTCCCAACAAAGGTTAGGGGAAACATATAACACTGGAAGCTGCTTCGCAGAGCTGTCTTTGTTATAAGTCGAGGTGGTGGAAAGGAAGCAGTATAATGTGGGGAATGATTTAAACGGGGAACAAAGCACAAAGGACATGCTCTAAACGGAATCGCCAAAGATATGCCCCAAAATACTTGGTTTAAATAACCTGCTCTCCTGCTCTCAAATATGGCTGCTCGTCGCAGTCATCTGGAGCAACTTCAAATTACAGACTGCAAATTTTACCCCAGGCGAGACTACTCCGCCTCTGAGTTTGGGATCATAAAAATGATTTTTTTCCCCTTTAAACCTCCTCGCGTGATCAAGGGATTCTGATGATCAACAGGTTTCGGATCTATTGTTATACAGAATGAAGTTCAGCTTTTCATTTCCCTCCATTAGAAGTATGCACTTGGAGCAGCGCCGCGATGACAGTCCCTACCTTGGCAGGGGGCAGGGAGAGAAACACTGGGCCGGGAAGACAAAAGAGGAGGCATCTTCCCCAGGAGGCTGGTTTCTGAAGGGCTTTTGATCATCCTCCACCCAATGTCAGGACCAATCACGTATCCATATCCTCAGCCTGGCAAACTGACTCTGAATGCTGCCGCACATCTCTGGGTGCAGGGGATGGATCCAAGGCATGTCCTGGTGTCAGGATGTAGAACATGACAGTCAACAGTCATAAAGTAGTTGTTTAGGTTTGTTATCTTTGTGTGATTCTAAGATACGGTGACCAGGACCCTAACTTTACGAAACAGCCAGCTGTGGCCACATTGCTGCCAATAGTGTGTGTAGGCATTGGAAAATGGACTTAATGTAAGCATCCAGCCAAAGGAAGCCGTGAGACAGACCCACTCAGCCAACATTAGCCAATGTTAGGCAACGTTAGCCACGGTCAGATTTCTTGCAGAGTGACTTTGAAGTGAAATGCAGAGCAAAGGGTGGCCTTAGTGTATTCTTAGTGAAGACAGTAAGAAAGGGTTACCCAGAGGACCTGTCACCAAACCTCCCCAAATTGAGGAAACCATTGTCTTCTGTCAAGGGACAAGATGCCAAATGTGCTCATTGAAAGTTTGCTGCAACAAATACCTTTATGCTGTGTCATCACAGAGAAAAAGCAGTGTCCCTGGCAGTAGAAGAACTGGAATGGACCAGAAACACTCAACTTAGCTGTATTTAAAATAATAATAATACATTCAAGCAAACTAAGTTAATTCCCTTTTGTTTTACCAAGGACAAAACATCAGCTTGCTTTCTAATAGATCCAGTTGGCCAAACACACTGCGGAGCCTAGCTTGGGTAATACCACTGGGTTCCTTAGTGTTAACTTTGTGTCCTGGATCTGATCAGGAAATTCCCCGGGCTGTGGCTTTTCAACCATGGAAACTGTTGACACAAAAACCCTCAGCGCTTTGGGTGATTCAAGTGCACTTTCAATATTGCACCCTTTGTTATTTCCACATTGCCCAGGAATCCGTCACTTCTGTCTGACTTATGTGCTGTTTGGGATGGATGCCGATACCACCCACTCAGTAAGGGCAACCTCAGCTTCTTGAACTCACAGAACCTATTGTTTGTACCTAGTGCTGTCCCTGTAGCCCTGTACCTCCAGCTGGGAGGGCAGGGAAATGACTCCCTAAGGAGCCATTGATCATGGTAATAAACACTCTGAGTTTTACTAAGTTCCATCAAAGTTCATCTATACACTAAAGTCAAACAATAGTTCTCTGTACACCCATTTTCCCCTTCTGTTTGCAAAAACACAAACACTATCCATAAAAGTTCATAAACCACTGGTGTCTGTGAAATGGGTAAACTTGATAAAAACTGTGTGAGTTTGTTTATGAAGATGTGTTTTCAGGAGGGCAGGAGTCCTCTTGATGGCTGGCCGAGCCCCCAATTTTAATACTCCACACAATACAACTGCCTCTGCATTTGGTTTCATTCTCTTTAGCTTTCAGGTGGGACTCTTGGATGTGATGGCTTTAATTGCTGTTTTCTCACTTAGGCATCTCCCAAGACGTTAAGATATTAGTTAACAGTCTAAGCCCCTTATCTGGCTTTGTTCTGTTCTCAACCCCTTTGGTACTCACACACCCAAATTAACTAGGAATCCTCATTGCTCAGTAGTGAGAATGGAGTTCCTTTTCTGCCACCCCAGAAAGGGAGCATGTCCTTACAACTCCTGCTTTCGATGACTTCATCATAGTCTAGGCTTTCAGGTGACTTCTACTTTAGAAAAGAAGCAAATGTGCCTGGCATTTTATTCAGCCATCTTAGCATAGTTTACTATGGAAGGCATGTTCTCAAATAACACACACATACTCTCCTCTCTCTCTCTCTGTCTCTCTCTCTGTCTCTTTGTCTCTCTCTCTCTCTCTCTCTCACACACACACACTTAGAGCGAGGGAACTGAGGACAAAACAAGGTAATTCAGGCATCCTTTCCTTGTTTTAAACCTCCATTTACTCAATAGCATATTGAAGAAAGTACACAGTATCTATTGTAATGCAATAAGTCATGGACAAAAGAAGACGCAAACATTTAGCCACAGATGTCATCAAATAAGAGGAATTTTGTAATAATGGCTAATAATTTAGCATCTGGAGTTTAAACCATGTCTTGTTAAGAAAAACAAAAGAACTTCTTAATTCACACACTCATCTTAATAGCTCTATTTTTTTTTTTTAACTGACCAACCAAACATTCAGTTAGAATGATAATCTGTTAGGGTCATACATTTGCTGAAAAGAGAAAGGACAAGTTACTATGGAAGCTAGGAATCACCAAAGGCTTCCTTTGTTGAGTTAGTGTATGATGTCCTACTGACAAGCTGCTAACTATTCACCCCTTTACATATGAAAGACAAACAGCTTAGTGGCTGGAGAGGTGGCTCAGTGGTTAAGAGCACTGGCTACTTCTCCAAGACCTTGGTTTAATTCCCAGGGACCACATGACAGCTCACAACCATCTGTAACTCCAGTCTCAGGAGGTGGAGCACCCTCTTCTGGCCTCCATGGGCACTGCACACACATAGTGTGGGGGAGCTTGAGGCTGGATTTTTTATTTTTATTTTTATTTTTTTGCTTGTTTGAGAAAATCTTACTATATAGGCCGGGTGCGTCCTGTCTTCCCAGCCAGTCTCTATATAGTGTCTCTTGGTGGCCCTTCTCTGCCTTCCTCTCTCCAGTCTTCTGGTCTGGTAGCCCCGCCTATGCTTTCTCCCTGGCTATTGGACAGTGTTTTATTCATCAACCAATAAGAGAAATATATATACAGAAGAACATCCCCCATCAGATCTCTGTGAATTTGAAGCCAGCCTGGTCTATATAATGAATTACAGGACAGATAGGACAATGTAGAGAGGCCCTGTCTTAAAAAAAAAAAAAAAAGGGGGGGGAAAAGGGAAAAAAAAAAAAAAAAGAATTTAGGGAAGAAAGGATTTGTTTGGTTCATACTTCCAGTCATAGCCTATCATTGAGGAAAGCCAGTGTAGTAACTCAATCAGGGCCTTGAAGCAGAAATCACAGAGGAACATTTTATGTTGGTTCACATTTAGCTAGTTGTTTTGTACATCTCAGGACTACTGGCCCAGGAAATGGTGCTGGCCACAGTGTACTGGGCTCTCCTGCAGTCAAGACAATTACCCAATCCCTGTCTGCTGGCCAATCCAATCTAGGCAGTCCTTCATTTGAGATTCCCTTCTAAACTGTGTCAAGCTGACAGTTAAGCCTGACTCAGACACATGACACATTTGAATTTTGTTGCATACACATACAAAATTGCTCTTTTTAAAAAATAAACCTATAGTTTTATTAAGACAAAAACTGACAGTATAGTATAAAGTTTACATTTAAACAAAAATTTCACACACATCTAATACATGCTTTAAAAGATTTTACAATGTAGTTCTAGATGCAGGTCTAGACAATACTAAAGATTGATGGATCTCATGATTCAAAACAGTATTTTGGACATAAGTTAATCTGAAGATTTTGTATTCTCAAGTGAACTACTACCCCAATATGAAAGTTTATCTCCTGAGATCAGGGTTTGTGGAGTCATTCAACCCTTGAACTGACTCAATGGAATTTGTGCTGTCAGTAACTGAAACTGCCAAGAGCAGTTTCAGGGTTCAAAGCTGAAGCCCCCCCCCCCAAAAAACCCCAAAAAACAAAAAACAAAACCAAAATGACAAAACCAAACAAAAAACCCAAAACAAAAAACAAGAGCTCCAAGAGTCAACCCTAAGAGCATAGGCCCTCCACTCCCATCTCCCATGGGCTCTCCTGCAACACTTGAGCTTGGATGGTCAAACTGATATTGGTAACTCCAGAACTGTAAAAAGGTATTTTTCTCCAATTTCAGGAATTAGCACCTCTAAAGGCAGAACAGTCGGTCTGTATATACTCTCCAAGAAAACTCCCTTCTCAGTCACTTTCCATCTTCAAATGGCAGCTTTGGTAACTCAGGGAACTGGCTTTGTCCTTTGTGGGCCACAATGAGCTCAGGTAGTGAGCACCTTGGCTATAGATTTTAGCATTCACTGATTTTTTTTAAAACCGTCTCTCAATCCTCATTAATGATGCCAATGAAATTTTTTGAAAAGGCAAAATATTGACATAGAACCAATTCATTAGTTAGCTGTTTCTTTCTACTGTTTCACCAATTCCCCAATCAGGCCCCAAATTTTAACCAAAATGATTCTACCCATCTCCCTTCCTCCCTGCCCCAACCCTCCCACCCCCAATGAATATACCAGTAATAGCCAAAAACTACGCACATGCTGGGCTGTAAAAATGCAGTTAACACTATTGGGAAGAAGGTTGTGGGTGTGGAGATGCTCTTTGAAGATCGACAGTATCTTTGCTCTCCCACACCCCAGTTCTGCAGGTTTTGTCCTTCATGGAAGGCCCTCAGCTTTCTTAGCAAAGCACAGAATAAGTTGCCTTGAAACACATACCCGTCTCCCCTCCACTGGGAAGGGTGTGCAAACTATACTGCTTGAATCGATTTAAAGCACTTGGGCTGCTGCAGGGCATAGAAACTATGCTGGCTCTTCAAAGGACATCTTCTCAAGCCACCTCTATGGTGTCAAGACAAGCAGAACTCCTTCCTTCCCCATTTGAAATCCACAGTCAAAGGTGACAGGGGCTGGTACTCAAGAGGGTTAGTTCTTTTTTGTCATCATCCTCTGAGGGGTAGGAATGCCACGTTAGCCTTTCCTCGCAGAAAGATATGACAACCTATAGGTACTTGACATTGGCTTCCTTGGCAGGGACCAGGTCAGCCTCATCAGAGTTTTCCCATTTCATCAGGAACATGAGTTCTTCACTGAAGTCAGTAGCCCCAATAATCTGCCCAGGCTCCAAACCCCGGACAAAGCCTCGTGGCTTTTCTGACTCTTCTTTCTTCTTCTTTCGTTTGCTTTCCTCTCCCTTATCGTCAGAATCGGAATCGGCTTTGCGCTTTCCTCCCTCTGATTTGTCTGTCTTATGGGCTGTTTTCTGTGACTGCAGAAACTCAGCAATAAGGTCAGGGCAACCCAGGTTCTCTTCTGGTTCCCATGTGTTGTCTTCATCTGAGAAACCCTTCCACTTTAGAAGATATTCCACTTTGCCCTTGACAACCCGCTGATCAAGAACTTTTTCCACCACATATTCCTCTTCCTCTTCTAGCACCTCCTCCACTTTCTTCTTGTTCTGTTTTTTCCCCATAGTACCTGCCAGCTTTCCAGTGTAAAGAGTGATGCTGCTCGTGGCAGCGTCGTCCCAGAGGAATCTGCTTCGCTACTAGCACTTCGCGTTGGGAGTAGCGCCCAGAGGAGCAAAAAGCCTTGTGGCAGCAGTGGGACTCCTGGGTGCAGCGGCTTACCCCAGGCCCCGCCAGTGGCCCTCCCCTCAGCCGAACAAAAAGCACAAAATTGCTCTTATAGCAGATAATGTTAAGGATATGAAAGTAAACACAACATATTTTGCCTTCCAGAAATCACAAAGTGGAAAGTGAGATAAGAACAACAACAACAACAACAAAACACTGGGATGGATATGCAAAATAATAATAAAAAAAGAACAACAACAAAACCAACCAACCAACCAACCAAATAACTTCAAGTATGGTGGGGCAGTGATGGTGCAGATGGATGTGAAAGGGAAGGGATATTCTGAGGATATAGCTTAGTTAGACTGAACCCTGAATCAGTCCTCAGCACTGAATAATACACATCTATAACCTGAGAACTCAGGAGGTGGAAGCAGGATGATCAGGAGTTCAAGGTCATCCTTGACTACATGTCCAGTTGAAAGCCTGGCTGGAGTGCAGGAGACAAAGAAACAAAGAAACAGGTGGATAAATAAAAAGGAAGGAAGGAAGAATAAAGATTTTGACTTCTTGGTGTTGCTGTAGCTAAGTTGCTTAAGACAACAGAAATTTATTCTCTCATGGTCCTGGAGACAAGCAGGCAAGATGAGTGTGCTAGCAGGGTAGTAATCCTTCTGGAGGCTCCACGGAAACATTCTAATTTCTTCCAGATTCTGGGAGTTGCTAGCAACCCTTCCATTCCTTGGTAGACACACCACTCCAGACTCTGTTTCTGTCTATATCCAACCTTCCCTTCTGTATAAGTAACTGAATTTCCCTCTCCTTACAAGGATACTGGTAATAATGAATTTAGTAGACACCATAATCTGTGGCCTCATCTTCATTTGATCCCATCTGAAATGACCCCTTTCAAAAATAAGGATACCTTCACAGGTCTTAGAAAAACATAGATTTGTAGGGAACACTTTTCAACTTACTATGGGTATCATCCCTAGGGAAGATGGCCAAAGGGTGTTTCCTAGAGATGATGGCTGAGCTGCATCTTGAAGAGTGAATGAAAATGGAGAAGAATGAGATGTCTCTACCTAAGTATGTGGGATACTGGAAGGCAGATTGAAGATGTCTTTACACAAG
This sequence comes from Phodopus roborovskii, assembly GCF_943737965.1. Taxonomy (NCBI): domain Eukaryota; kingdom Metazoa; phylum Chordata; class Mammalia; order Rodentia; family Cricetidae; genus Phodopus; species Phodopus roborovskii. The sequence goes on along the minus strand of NW_026126410.1, from coordinate 10,043,985 downwards.
AACTTTCACTGTGCTATTCATTTCACCAAAGCCCAAGTTCAGTTTCAAACACTTATTTTGTCTTTTCACTATAGCAAGATCATTTGTTCTCAGCTATGAGATACTCAGAGCCATGCTCTAAATATACATCACACTAACACATCCAGGTGCAAGTCTCTCTGTAACAACCCCTTCCCTAGGAGCACCTGATTCCAACTGTGAACATGCAACACCTGGAGACCTCACTTTTTTTCTTCTCTGATTTGAGATATAAAGAGATGCTTACTATAAAGAAGTATGAAAAAAATCACTGCTTTAGGCCCAGAATTGACTTTATTCATCCAGTCAAATCATTCATTCACTCTACAAGTTTTGGAGTATTAAAAGTATGTAAAACATTGTGCTAACTTGGTGTGAGCAAGAAAAGCAGATAATTACAATATTTGCCCTGTCCTTGAAAAATCTATAGTCTGAGAGGGAAAATGAAACCAAGGGACATACACAGGAGACCATGGAATGCACAGCAAAATAGGTCAGGCCCCCATACAGTACAACTTCTGGCACCCTGTAATTACTTCAGAAATGGTTACAAAGTTAATTCAGAAGGTTTAGACATTATTTAGGTAGAAAGAATTGTGTCTGACCTTAAGCACTCTTAAAGTTGGACTCTGGACTCTGTTTGCAAGTCTTTAACTCACTGTCAGCTTTGGAATTCAGTGCTTTGCTTTGTTTCCATGATTCTCATCTGCACATTAAGGTTAGAGGAATGATGATGTGTAACTTCTGGGAGCAACCATGTCTCATATGGGTCTTAGCAGCTTTCTTCTGCCCCTCAGAGTTTCTTGCTAATGGTTTGATGGTCTTTGGAGGGTCAGAAACATTGGGACAAGTGTTGTAAGATCTTTGTGTGTGTGTGTGTGTGTGTGTGTGTGTGTGTGTGTGTGTGTGTGTGTGTGTAGATTGAACTCACAGTCTGATGCATGCTAAATACACACTTCACCACTGAACTACGATCTCATCCTCTTGTGCAGGTTCTTTCTCTTTCTTTTAAACTGCTACAACTGCTTGGCATGTAGTTCTCACCTCATGAAACTCATGAGAAATCTAGTATCATCACCTCAACATCAAACTCAAGTGCTCTGAGGAGTCCTGGAGGGCAGATGGGATCGGAATTTGAAGGCTGTTTCTCCATGTTCTTCTAACCATCACTGTTTAAATGTCAGCTTAATGCCTTGGCAAAGAGTTGCACACCTATATGTAGTGTTAGGTTAGGAAAGTACCTAAAAGTAGTGGGTTTAAACTGACAAGTAGTGACAAATTCCTTTCGAGTTAAGTCAGGGATTTTATGATTGTCTTAAACATAAATTCTCCACTGGACTGAGTACCGATCAGAAGCTCTGGCAAAGCACCTATGGCTGTCTTCATAGTGGTTGCTGGAAACAGAACTGCTAAGGTTGATGTATCACTTGATTAGAATAATTCAGGTTTCCTACGAAATCTTAAAAAAATCAGTTGACCTGTTTCCAATGTGGTCATGTGTGGGTTTCATGGTTTTCATTTTAGCATTAAACCTCCAGCATTCTAGAAACATCCTCAGATCTAAAAAACCAGCATGCTTGGTTGCCCTCTATTATAGTATCCCAGTGTCATTTCCCTTCGTTCCAGGCAGACTAGTCCTCTGTAGCTACACCTATGTGAGTTAGACCCACAAAAGCTGAATGGAGGCATCTGCTGTTGTTCTCATCTGACCTGCTGTGGGTAAGACAAAGAAAAGGCTAACTGCATAGGGATGGCCCTTGAACCTATAATTTGGCTGTAATTCTCTCTGGAGAGCTCTAACATTTTGACCTAGCTCCCACTTGTTTTTAAGTATGATTGCTTTTCAGGGTGAGTCCTCACTTCTATTTTGCCCTGTTACTTTCACAGAGACAAAGCTACAAGCTTGAAACAACTCTCCCAGAAACACAATTTTATGCCAGGATTTGAAATGCCAAAAATACTGGGCCCCCTGACAAGAAGTTCTAGCTTCAGTATTAACAAAACAAGGACTCATTTTTTTTAATCTTATTTATTTCTGCATTTAGAGCCGAATGACAATTTCATCCATGTCTTCACACACATCTCAATTTGTAGATTTTTTTTGTACTTATTTCACTTCCTTAATTGGATGAAAGTATGCAGCTGATGATTTATGGATCTCCAGTTGTGCCAAGCATCATTTTAAATGTGCACAGCTGCTCGGCAGTAGTTTAACTTGGCAGATAGCATTAAACCATTGAGTTGTGTCATTTATTTGTATATGCATACAATAGCCTCCTTGTGCAGGTTCCTCAAACATTCTTGCAGGAATAAATCAGAGAGCGATTTATTCTCTTGGAAGACTGTCAAGGCTTCTAGAATGAAGAATGAGATGGTACTTCTTGGCATTGATAGCTTCCCCAGGGAGTCACAAAGATAGGCTAAAGTAGATCAAGGTTAACAGAGTGAGAGGTGGGGAGTTTGTAATTTGGAGCTTCCATTCCAGTGGTCATTTAGAGAGTGTAGGACATGTTGCTGCTGACAACACTCTCACTTTCCTTATGACAGATCTCAGAGAAGCAGCTAAAAGGGGCGGGGGTGGTCTAATACAAGTCACTGCAGGCATAAATAACTCAAGAAGCTCTGCTGACAACAAAAAACTCTGGCATTCACAGTGGCTAACAACACTATCTTCCCATTCAAAGGGCCCTAAGATTTGTCACTGTTGTCCTTTGTTGTCAAGTATGATACTGTTGACACTGTGGTAATTCCTGTACAAAAGTGTGGCTGAAAATATCTGAATGTGACAGATGGTAAGGTCTTTCTGCAGAGAGCAGTGGAAAATCTTTTTTTGGTTTGTGTCTATTGGCCTCCCAGGGCATAGTTTACCTCGTCACAAGGTCATTGTGTGTCTTTCTATAGAAGGCCCTGATATTCTGGTGACTGCCTCTTGCCTCCAGCATGCCATGAATATGTCCACTACTTGGATGCTTCTCCTTTGGGATCCTGTGATGATCTTACCTGGCCCACTTATGAGAGGACTTGTGAGAGGGACACTTTATAGTGGACACCTGTGCTCCCCAATGGCTTAGTTCATTGATGGTTTTATTTTTCTACTTGAACAATTGGAGAATTTTCAACTGGAATGATCAGAGGTAGGATGGGGCCCCACCACTCCGGTTTTGCTTGTCCTTGAAAAGAGAAAGTCAGAGGTAATGCTTTGGGCTGATATATGCCTCTCTTGAAGGTGAGCAAGTCAAACATTATGACATCTGTTGCCTTAAAATCTGTTTCTAACCTGGGATAAGAAAAAAAAGAAGAAGAAGAAAAGAAAGAAAAAAGAAAAAGAATGATTCCATAGCAGCTCATGCTCAAAAAGATTCTTTTAAGGCTTAAAATCCCCAGAGGTCATTTCTGAAGCTTGATAATGGATAATGGATATCCCCAAGCCACTGCAAATATTTCAGAGAGTTTCTTCTTTCTTCTTCTTCTTCTTCTTTTTTCCTCTGGATGTTCAAGTGGCTCATTTGAGACAGGAGTTGGATAGGGACAGGGTACAAAGCTGTAAATATCATAGAGAAAGCCAAGTGCTGCTTGGCAGTTGGTTACTGACTTAGGGTTTCTATTGCTATGATAAAACACCATGACCAAAAGCAGGGCCAATAAACCCTTGGAGAAGAAAGGATTTATTTTGGTGTACAACTCTCCAGTCATACTCCATCACTGAGGGGAAGTCAGGTCAAGAACTCAAGGCAGGAAACTGGAGCTGAAGCAGAGCCTATGATAGAATGCTGCTTACTGGCTTGTTCACTCATGGCTTGCAACGGGTTACATAAGTTCAAAATGATGATGATGATGATGATGATGATGATAATAATAATAATAATAATAATAAGTTCAAGTGAAAACAAAACCGACTTTAACAGAATCAATGCTGCTCTAGAAGAGACTTTATTTCCTCCTCCCACACCCCATCTCCAATACTGACAATCAATCCTAGGGCCTGCTGGATGTGAAGCAAGGGCTCCATATCTGAGCTATAACCATAAGGGTGGAGTGTCTGTCTGGCCTGTCTGCTCCAGAAGGTAAAGCATAAAAGGTATCACTTTGGCAGTAGTCACTAGATCTGTTGGTATCTTGAACCTGGATTTCCCAGGCCCCTAAATGATGAGAAATAAATTTCTATAATCTACAAATGAATACCTTTAATTTATAAGTGATAATCTACAATCTATAAATGAGTACCTTCCTTATAAGGAAGAGGAAGGGCTAGCTCTGGGTTGTGGATGCCATGACTGGCCAGACTCGAGGGCTGATCATAGGAATTTCCCCATGCTGGGAACCAATTGAAGGTGGTGTTTAAATAAGTCCACAAGATCAAAGATAAATGATAAACAGGTATTTATTAGGGAAGCACTTACACAAATAATAGTGAATAACTGCCTAGGTCTTCCTGCTCCTGAAGATACAGTTTCTGCTATTTTGATCCTCTGACAACAACCTAAGAGAATAAGACATCCCCTCCTCTTTCTTAGATCACACCTGTATACCTGAAGCCACACCCTTAGGATGTGGCCACCACCACAAGATCACTGGCAAAGCAAGACACCACTACAGTTTAAACTCAGTTATCTTTTACAATAGCAGTACAAACAGCCTGAGACATAGTGGCATTTAAAGTTGCAAACCATTTTCAGAGTATTAAAAAATTGAGGCTAATCTTTATCTCACATTACTTCACATGTGGTGCATGTTGCAAACTTCGTTTCCCAAGATAGGTGCCACCCTATGTCTTCTTGGCATTTAAAAATGTTAAAAGGTCAGAAATATAGCTAATCCATCTACATGCAGTCATATGACCCAAAAGAAGAACCCAAACAGTTGAGTCTTTCCTGTGAAGAATTTATTCAAAATTAAGACAAGTTGTTTGCTGGCAGTCAATGATGACCTTGGTGTTCTGATTCTCCTGTCTCTACTCTGAGTTCTGGGGTTACAGGTATGTACCACCATGTCCAGGTTATGTGGCACTGGGCGTTAAACCCATGGGTTCATGAATACCAGGCAGGCATTCTATCACCTGAATTATATCCCTAGCCCAAATACATTTTACCTGAAGACTAGAGTTGAAATTTTGTGCCCTGTAGCTGTTTATTTGTTATTTTCATGTAATATAATCTCATGTAATAGGCTCCTAGGTTTTGTTGTAAGAAATGTAAAAGTTCACACCTTTCATGAATCTAGTGACACTATAAATCTTTCCTGGGTTTGCACTATGCTTGAGGGCTCCCATGCTCATAGATGCTCTGCATTTCTATAGTGGGGCCACTGGAGTATCAGAGGAATCTTTGAAAGACTGCTGACTGAGCCATTCCTAAATACCTGGAAGAGCCCAGGAATGGCAGGAGTCTAACTATATGTTATAGGAGCACTGAAAAGATAAATCTAATAATTTTTCATGCACATCTTCATAAACACATTATACTTGTTACAGAACATAGACCTGCAGCTTGTGTTTCAGAGGGGAGCAAAGGACACTTACTGAATGAAGAGTAGAGTTTAATAGGTGTTGAGCACTGCATTTTCCAGCAGTTAATGGAGTCTACAGTTATCAGTCTTAAGCTAGATTATTCCCTTACTCTTGTTCTCTTTCATTTTGCCTTGTTTTGTTTGACACATGGCCTTGCTATGTCATATGTAGCCCAGGCTGATTTTGAACTCACTATGTAGTGCAGTCTATCCTCAAACCTCACATCAATCATCCTTCCTCATTCTCTCAAGTGCTGAAATTACATGGATGTGTGCCGCTATTCCTGCCTGGCTCAACAGCATTTTTCACTGAGAAGCCCCTTGTCCTTTGGTTGCCCTGTTGGGCTAACAACACTGAGACCAGCATCAAATTATTCCTGAAAGTCTGGAAGTTATCCAGTGAGCAATAACAATCCACCAACAGAGGTAATTGTGGACACTACACCTAAAATATATATACCAGGAACTGGGGATTGGGGTGTGGGCCAGTGGTAGAGAACTTGTCTAGCTGAAGTAGGGCTTTGAAGTTTAATACTAACACGAAAGAAAAGACAAAAGAACAAGAGAGAAGGAATATAGAGAGGGGGAGGGGGAGGATGGTAAACAAGGAGGGAGGGAGGAAGAAAGGAAAGAAGGAGGGAGGAAGAGTATATGGACATTCAGAAGGGAGATACATTCAGATCAGGCTGGAAAGGGTCAGCAAGACCATTCTGTCTGTGATGGTTAGTTTTTCAACTTGACACAACCTAGACTCACCTGGGAAGAGTCTTGGTAATAGACTGTCTACGTCATGTTGACCCATGAGCCTGTGCATGGGAGATGGCTTGGATTGCCTTAGCTGACATGCAAAGACCCAGCCTGAAGGTGAGCAGGACCAGTCTCCAGTTTGGAGGCCTAAACTCTAAGAGTAGATAGAGCTAGCCAAGCACTACACATTCATAGTTGCATTTCTCTCTGCTCTTGACTGGGTGCGATGTAACCAACTGTCTAAATCTCTTGCTTGAGACAGTAATGGAATTATGAGCTAAATAAATCCCTTTCTCAAAGTCATACCAACACCAATGAAGCTCATTCTTTCTTTTAAAAAAAAAACTTGTTACTGATTCTTTGTGCATGTCACATCATGCACCCGGATCCCACTCATCTCCCATTCCTCACCTCTGTCCTTGCCACCTCCCCTCCAAACCTGCAAAACAAAATTTAAAAGGAAAACTGAAAACCAACCAAACAGAAAACCAAATGGATACAAAAGATTCTCTGCATGGAAGTTGCAGTGTGGCCCAGTGAATCACACAGCATACCCTTTAGTCCATATAACTTTACTTGTAAGTGTTCATTGCAATGAGTTATTAGTCTGGTTTGAGGCTTCTGGCTTCTGTTATACCCTCTATACTAGGCTTTCCCTGGAACTCCTCTTGGATATCTTATTGCTGCCGTGTGTCATGGAGATCCTGTCTTTGGAGTCCTAGGGTCATCCCCTTCACATACTCCAGCAGTTTATAGATGAGGTGGATGTTGAGGTGGGCTAACTCCTTGCCCTGGTTCTGGATTGCTGCATCTGTTGAGGTGCAGGGCCCACTGTCTGGGTCTATGCCCATGGTGAGGGTAAGGGCCAGCTTTCCCTGTGAAGTTCATTTTTCTTTGTCATAGCCACATCCCAAGTACTTAATAACTATATATAGCTAGTGGCTACTGCATTAGACAGTGAAGATTTAGTTAAAGTCTAATCTGTCCATTTCAGGGCTTATATATCCTTGATAAAGTTGTTACTGTTCATTTAATAGCATGGTGCCTTGAAGTCTGTACATGTTCTATTCATGACTGTTCATTGAACAGCATTGTTTCAGATGCCAGGGGCTCAGCACCCATGACAAGCAAAGCCTCTACTCTCCAGTAGTTTATATCCTAGCATCTAACACTGACAATAAATTAGTAAGATTACAAAATAACTGCTGCTTGTAAGCTATAGTATGAAGAAAATAAAAGAGGAGATAGGATCAATAGTTTGGGGCAGGCTGAATGAATTCTTTGCCACTGGTCTGGATGTGTACATTTTGCTCTAAGAAAGGCACATTTATCAGCCCTGGAGTATACATATGGGGTTGAGGGTCCTTTCTGGATAGGGACTTAACTACATGCTCGTATTCTTGGAACACAATCTCTTCATGGCTCTGTCTGGTATCAGTCACCAGTATGGGCTATTGCCAATGAAGAGAGACATATGGAGGAAAGGCACCTGGTCCAAGAATTGGTAGCCATAACTTCTCATTCCTGATCTGTTACTCATCAACTCCAGACAAGCTCTCTAACCTCTCTGCTTTTTGCTTTCTTTTGTGTTCCCGTGTCCCCTAAATCTCAGTGTTTTGTGGTTCTGTGTTCATACCAATGAAACCCAATGGTTTCAGGCCCCATGAAACCCCAATTATACTGAATATTGGGAGTTTGGAAAGGATAGAAAAAAGAAATGAGTGGACTAGCCTTGTCATACAATACAGAGAGTATATGGGTAGTTAATATTCTGCCCAATAGATCAATGACAATTCTAAAGGGAAAAGAAAATAACTGAGTTGGTAGTGGAAAAAGCAGCTGAAGCAGAACTCAACAAAGGGGTAAATGCTAATTTTAGCAGTGGTCAAGAAACACACATATCCAGATTCTAAAATTATTGAAAGTTGGGGAAGTGGAGTAATGGAGAGTAAGCCTTCTGAATGATTTTGTAGAGTCTCAAATAATTTTTCCACTTAGAATCGTCCTATTTAGAGTTCATCTACACCCATAAAGCATCAAATTGAAATTATACACAGAATAAAATAAATATCTCTGTCATTTGTTTTAAAATGTATTTTTATTAATTCTTTGAGAATTAATAAATCATGGAATGTGTTTTGGGTTTTTTGGATTTTGAGACAAGGTTTCTCTATGTAGCTCTGACTGTCCTAAAACTCACTCCATAGACCTGGCTGGTCTAAAATTCACAGAGATCCTCCAGCATCTGCCTCCCAAGTGCTGGAACTAAAGGCATCACCACTGCTCAGCAATCTTTGCTTTTCTTTTCTCTCAGCAATCTTTGCTTTTCTTTTTCTTTCTTTCTTTCTTTCTTTCTTTCTTTCTTTTCTTTTTTCTTTTCTTTTTGTTTCTTTTTTCTTTTTTTGCTTTCCTGTTCTGAATAATAGCTTCCCTCTAAGTTTCTAAGTTCCCATAAATAGTACAGTTAGTACACATAAGCTGTGTACACAGCATCTATAGCCTACCTTTGGATGTGTGTAAAACAACTTCCTTCCTTCCTTCCTTCCTTCCTTCCTTCCTTCCTTCCTTCCTTCCTTCCTTCCTTCCTTCCTTCCTTTCTGCCTGCCTGCCTGCCTGCCTGCCTGCCTGCCTGCCTGCCTGCCTGCCTGCCTCCCAGCCTCTTTCTTTCTTTTTCCCAGACAGGGTTTCTCTGTGTAGCCCTGGCTGTCCTGGAACTCTCTCTGTAGACCAGGCTGGTCTCAAAAGCAGATATTTCCCTGCCTCTGGCTCCCAAGTACAGGGATTAAAGGTGTGTGCCACCATTGCATAGCCCCAAAGACTTCTTTTCAATAATAATTTTTAAAAAAATGACCACCAACAGAAGTGACTTGGTACTAGCCTAGAACCAGGACTTCTTTCTTCTTCCTTAGACATTTATGGATGAAATGGCCAATCTGAATAGAGGAACAGGGGGCAAGGGGTGGGGGGGGGGAAGGGAGGAAGGGGCACAGACCAGAGACAGATTACAAGAGAAGAGGAAAACTCTTGTGAAACTTTAGCATGCTTGCACTCGTGATCAAGTGAAACAAGTTTCTTTTTTTATTTGGTACATAAACTTGTTGTAAGCAAAGCACTCAAAGGGAAAATTCCTAAGCAGCAGTGCTGGGTTTAGGAGTCATTTGTCAAATTAATCATGATATATTTTCTTGCCTTGAGTGCGTCAGCTGGGATATGTTACATTCCATCCTAGGAAAAGAATCCAAATAAAAGATTCCCAGCAAACAATTGCTCAGTCTACAGAGGAGCAGAACTCTCCAGGCCTCTGAAGCACCATTCACTTGATTTTGCTACCATCATCCAGCTGGGTGCGATGCTGTCAAATGAAGAGTCAGGGTTGGAACCTCATACAGAGTTTTTTTGGTTTGTTTTGTTTTTAATTTATTTTTTTATTTTTATTTTACATATCGATACCAGTTCCCCCTCCCTTCCTCTCTCCCTCTCTCCCTCCCTCTTTCCTTCTCTACCATCTTCTCATGCCCCCAAACTCCCTCATACAGAGTTTTAAAACCAATGCAGCACTGGCATCCAGATTCCAGCACAAGGCAATTCTGGGTTTGGTATGAGGAAGTCGCTTAGGCAGAATGGGGTGGGGAGGGTCAGTTCCGATAAATATTTGAAATAAGCTTCAAGACAGAGTCCAAGTATTTAACTCAGTCTCTCTTCCGGCACTGCAGCTAAATAAGTGGAATGTCTAACAGTGAAATTATAACATCTGGCCATGTAATATTTGACAAAATAATAGCATTCTTAAAATGTGAAAATTTATAATCTGAGATTAGACATGCTCAGGGCAGTATAGATATAGATAAAGGCTGCTTATATAATTCTGAAATGTTATGTTTATTTATTTATTTTTTAAGTAAAATATGGCAATATTCTATTTGATTCAACTAGGTTGATATAGCTACCTTGCCCACAGATATCCATAGGAACAGAATGAACCAGACTAAGCTTATATCTCTGCTTCTGACTGTGTATCAGTCATGCATTCTGCCTCTCTATTCCAGATCTGGACTTGACATTGGTGGGACAGCAAAAAATTCTATCTATCTATAGTTGAAATTAAAAAGTTAAAAATATTTCTAGATCATTTGGGTATTTTAAAACCTCATATGGTGTATATAATTAATCAAAACAACCTTTTAAAGACAAAGTTTTATCCATTTGTATCTTACTTTCCTCTATGCCTTGGTTTAAGTGTGAGTAGCCAATCCTCCACCCCAGGATCTTGCTATATAGCTAAGCATAGCCTTGATTTCATAATCCTTTTGCTCCAGCATCCTGAACCTTAGGATGATAGAAATGTACCACACACTGGTTTTGTGAGCAGTCATTTGAGAAAGGGCATTTTCTCTCTTTTTAAAGAAACATTTGTTTATTTATTTAATTTATTTATAACTCCTTTATGTAGAGGGATGATTTGCCTACATGTACTATATTTATTACCTGCCTGCATGGTACCCTCAGAGGCCAGAAGAGGATGTAACTCCAAGTAACTGGAATTACAAATGGTTCTAAGCAGTGCTATGGGTTCTAGAAATTAAAACCAGGTACTCTGGAAGAGCAGCCAGTGCTCTTGACTACTGAGTTAGCTTTCCAGCCTTTTTATTATTATTATTATTATTATTATTATTATTATTATTATTATTATTATTATTGTCATTATTGTGTATGGGAGTGCAGGTTCCACAGTTTGTGTATGGATTTCAGAGGACAACTTGACGTATTTCCATCTACCATGTGCATCCGGGGGCCTGAACTCATACCATCCATCTTAGTCATTCTCATCCTTTATCCACTAAGCCATCTCTCTGGGTAGGAGAAACAATGATATCTTATGGCCATAAAGAAACACATCATCTAGTTTCTTGACATCAGTCTAGAATCTAGACATTTTATTTTATACCACTAAAGTGAATAGAATTTAACCTAAACAGCCCTCAATGCATTAGATTAAAACTGAACTAATTTATTTGGGAGCTGAACCAGCAAAGGGGAGGAAAAGTTGATCTCTGGCATGTTGACTATTGCCTTTTGGGTTCATAGGAGAATGAGGAGGTTACAAAGGCCTGAGCTAGTTGACAGAAATTGCTTGTCACTTAAGGCTGGATTTCTGTCTTGACTTACTTTAGAACAAATTTCCCAAATAGGTTAGTAAGGATGGCAGTTTGAACATTTGCTTATATTTCTCAGAATCCCTCACAGATGGGTGCTAATGACCAGCCCCAAAGTATGCATATTATGTTCCTTTGAGATTTAGTACCTCCAGAGTGCCTGACTCTGCCTCAGCCCCATTTTACCCAGATTCTAAAAGTTGCATGCATTCTGATTCTCCAATTATTTTGAATTATGAAGAGACATGAAAGACAGCAAGACTTGGGATTTGATGAAGGAGAACATAGTGAAGTATCAGCAGAGAGGGTTTTTTTTTTAAAAAAAATTTAATTAAAGACTTTTCAGTTATAAGAGAATAGGTGGAGAATGTGGAGAGTTTTCTTCAAGTAATTAGACCTAAATGGCTTTGGAGTGGTAGAATATTGACAGATCTTGGTAGAATGGTGTCTAGGATCAAAGTCAGTGACTCCTTAAATGTTTTAGTCCAATTCTAGCCTGTGTAATCCAACCTCTTGAACTTGTTCACTGATGGTTATTTACTGAAAATTCACCATGTACCAAGCATGTTGCAAGGCACTAGCTAGAAGTAATGTCTAGGGGAAATGAAGAAAGAATGTCCTCTGGACCTGCCTGGAATTCCATTCTTAGAGACAGCCCAAGCCAGAATGGACAACCTCACTTACCATGTTGGCACTTAGCATCTGTACCATATGCTATCACAAAAAGGAGTCTGGGATTCAGAATGCTTTGGGAGTATTTCTTTGCTCGGTTCTCTGTTGTCGACTAACATGAGAGGAATTTTGTACCATTGGAGGGCCCAGGTGTACAAAAGACGCAATGTATGGCTCATACTAATTCCTTATTTGACAGGCTGTTGACAAATGTTTTGCATGAACAGACAGTGACATCACAGCTCCAGAATCTGCTTAATGAAGAATTGAGAACTAAGTCCTGTCCACCTCACTCTCAGAGAAGATGCTCAAATCAACCTTCTTTCAGCAAGAGTGAAAAGAGTGGGAGTGTGTGCAGAAGCTGCATAAGTCTCCAGAGGTATGCCCAGGGCAGTGATCTGAATGACACAATTTTGCCACTGTGTATAAACACAGACTGCCCAAGGTATTTTCATGTTATTTAGCTTGGAAGTCACTCAAGGCAGACTGTAGGAGTAAGAAATTGAATACTATCTTGGATACTGGTGATGGGCCATGAAAAATAAATGAGGCCCTTTAATAGTAATTATTTAAAAAAAAACCCTCAGATTCTGTAGAGTAAGGGCAGAGAAAACTTTTTCAATATATTTTTTATGTAATTGATTGACTATTTAAGAATTCAAACAATATAAAAGCCTTATAATTTGTCATAAAACTGCCAAAAGGTAATATAAAATAAATGTAGAATGCTCCATTGTTATGAGTGTGAGTTTTAAAGAAAATAGAAATGTTTTCAACTTTTCCAACAACCTTCCAACTATGCAAGGTATTAAAATTATATATACTACTTAAAAATTATTAGGAATCCATCAAATTGACAAGATATCAGGTTTCCCCTATTCAGGATTTTGCATTGGTAAGAAGTAGCTTCTATAGCCTCCCCGTTGGAATTAGGTAACTGGTGAGTGTTAGCAGAGTTTTCATCTGGAGGGGAAATGTTGTCTAAAGAAGAAGGAATTAGACACAGATGAGCATGCCAGTATCATCAGTCCTCAGGACACTGAGGCAGGAGGATTCTGAGTTCAAGATCAGCCTGGGCTATACAGGTGTCCCTTTTCTCTAAAAGGAAAGAAGAATAAATGATAAATATTCTTTGTCTCAATCCTCCCTTAGCATAAGATGCCAGCCTGAAAGAAGACAACTTTCAAGGAGGGAGGAGAAATCACCCTCCCCTCTCTAGAGTCCCTACAGGGGAGGAGTTAGATAAGCTAAAGGGTTTTCTGGCTCCAATCTGTGTTTGCGCTGCATGAGAGGAAGTCTATTACTACAGTGTCATTAGACAAGGCCAGTGTTCTACTATGCAGGTATAACCTGCTAGGAACCTCTGCTTTGCAGCAATGTGTACAGCTCCCTCTCTCAGTTAGGCATGATGGTTCTTCAGTACTCTGCCTTCTGCAGGGAAGCAAAGCATCTCTAGCCAAAGTAGAATGCTTAGACAGAATGGGTGGGGATACGAGAACAGCTCATGTTAGTTCTGTTTCTTCCTGTTTCTTCCCCATCTCTGACTTTTGGGGTTTGATTTGTAGTATGATGGGAAAGTGTCCATCTTAGTTAAGGTTCCTATTGCTGTGAGGAGACAATATGACCATGACAAGTCTTATAAAAGAAAGCATTTAATTGTGGTGGCTCACTTACAGTTCAGAGCTTTAGTTCATTATGGCCATGGTGGGAGGCAAGACAGCAAGCATGCAGATGAGGTGCTGGAGCTGAGATTACACACATTTTGATCCAAGGGCAACAGGCAGTGACCTGTCACTAAGCTGTATCTTGAGCATATATGAGACTCAAAGCCTAATCCTACAAGACCACACCTACTCCAACAAGGCCACACCTCCTAATAGTGCCACTCCCTTTGGGGGCATTTTCTTTCAGACCAACACATCCCAGTATGTGTTTACCAGATAGTGTAACTTGTTACAAGAGAAGAAGGTATTTTAGTTACAGTTGCTGTCTAAACCTCTGAGGAAAACAACTTGATGGAGGAGGGGTTTATTTTGGCTCTGACTTGGAGCGGACAGTTCATCAGAGGGGGAAAGGAATGATGGCAGGAACTCTGGACAGTTCATCAGAGGGGGAAAGGAATGATGGCAGGAACTCTAGGCTGCTGGCCATGTTGTATCTAAAGTCAGGAAGCCCAGAAATCTGAATGTGGTCAGCTTAGAACACCAATCTGGAATGGTAGCACCTACATTTAAGATGGATCTTTCCACCTTAACCTAAAGTAGATTATCCCTCACATCTGTGTCCCTAGAGATTTGTTTCCATTATAACTCTTATCTACTGGACAAGATTGACTATCACAATGGGTAACATGACTTTTATCAAGTATAAAAACACACAGTGAGCATCTATGATATGCAACAGATCTTAAGTCAGCCAGGATGATGTATATTATCAGAGAGGCTTATCCCATGCTTCTTGGAGTTTTCTATAAACAGCTGAGATGGGCTCACAAGTACCCTGTGTTTCAGGCACATTGTTTTCTCAAGTAGTCTAGTATTGGTGAGCATGCGATCACAATGCCTATAAAAAGACAAATCATTCTCCTACCAAAGCAAATTACATAACAAAGACCCAAATTAGATTTACCATTTTCTCTTTTAAATGTACTTTACAGGGACATTTATGTACTCACATGAGTTTTTGTTTTATATAACATTAATGAAGCCAAATGACTTTTCCCTTTATTTATTTAATGTTGTTACAGTTTAATGTGGTTAGATCGCAATGAAATTATCTGAGTTAAGGACAAAGATTTTTTATTTTTAGTTTTTAGCATTGTGAGAGCTTCTACAATCATCCTAACTATTAGCAATAGAGTATAGATACATTTAGTAGTACTTTTATATTTGAATATCAAAACATGAGTATAAGTAATAAATCTCATGAAACATTTGTGGATAAAAAAACACTTTGTGAGCAATAGAAATTTAAAAACATTTGCCCCCATGATCGAAGAGTGTAGATTAAAGTGAGATAGAAAAGTTTGGTTAGTTTTTAATCTTTAAAGTTTAAGTACTTAAGAAAACAGGGAAAAAAATCTAAGATGTCTGTTTTTGTTTTGTAATTAAGAAAGAAAGAAAGAAAACACACACACACACACACAAAAAAAAAAAAAAAAAAAAAAAAAAAAAAAAAAAAAAAAAAAAAAAACGTGGCTGCTCTGCTGGTGTAGTGAAATAATACTGTCTGTACACAAGGGGGTTTAAAAGCCATTTATCCTGAGTACTGAGAATAGAAATTTTTCGTAGACTAGGAAAAGTGGAATCACACAGTGATTTATGAGAATAATTTCCAAGTCCTTTGAAGAATTAAAATCAGTCTTTATAATAGCAAGCACATGGTAGGTAAGTAATAAATACTGGAGTAAATAAAGCTGAAGGCTAAAAGCAAATGTCTCCTGGTATTTTCTTGGCCTCATCATTACCTAAGCCTCTAGTAGGTCCCATACGTGACTTGGATTCTAGGAGACATCAGCTCATCCCTGGGCATGTATGTCTTCTCTTAGGCTTTCATTTGCTTCCTCTATCACTTCTGTTTTCCTATTCAAATAATCATTTAGTTTGATTTTTTTTTAAGTGAAACATAACTATTTCAGGGTAAGAAAAATGCAGACAAACTAGGTTGTGGCTGGGCCATATAGTCACGTGGTTACTCTGGTGGCCAATGAACAGAAGCTAGGCTCTGAAGGCTGAAGTAGAAAGTAGGAAGGGTGAAATAGGTAGGAAGAGAACACTGAGCATAAACCCCAGGAGAGCATGTTGGCACCCATCTCCTTCCTCTCCTTACTGATTCTTCCCTCAATCCTTTCTGCTGTTATTTGCGATTTGGTTATTTAGTAGAAGAGTCTTTCTTTAAGGAGGAAAACAAAGAAAAGTAGCACATGCAATATCTAACACATGCCCAAGTTGTAAACTAATTATACGTATGGTTTGTTTTATCTATTTTGCCTTCATAAATTCTTGCCTTTCCTCAATGATACATTTGGTACATTTGCTTAAAAGCTTCTCTCTCTCTCTCTTTCTTTCATCACAGGTTACCTTCCAATTCATCATGTTGGTGGCGATAACTTCAACTTCTGATCTTCCTGCCTCTACTTTCCAAGTGCTGAGATTACAGGCATTCAATTTTACAGGTGAGATTACATGTGTGGTAATGGGATAGGATCCAGGTACACTAGGTAAACATGTCTCCCCAGGCCCTAGAAACATTACTTTTATGTAATGATTTATAATACTTCAAGGCTGAACTTGATAAAACCAGATTCCTTTTGCTGTGTACATTATTCACTGTACTCCAAAGAAACAAAACACTATAGAAAGAAATTTCCTGTAGGGATTTTGCCCACATTTTGGTTGTGGATAGCTGAGAAGTTGTACTATCCAGTCAGCAAGCTGGAAACCCTGCAGAGAGGATTGGTTCCACTTCAAAGGGGGGTGGGGATCAACACTTGGTAAGAGCTGGTGCTTTATTTCAGAGGTAAAAACACTTGCTGTTCCATCTTAAGACAATCAGGCAGGAGAAATCACCACTTACAGAAGAGAGGGAAAGTCAGACCTCCAGATGGCAAAATGAGCTCTACCAGTGTAATCTCATCCAGAAATACTCTTATCTAAAAACTCAGAATAATGTTTGAACAACTCTTGGAGCATCTTACAGCCTCTTCAAGTTGACATATTAAAATTACCCATCAGAGGCTGGAAAGGTGGCTAAACTGATAAGTACCTACCATGCAAGAATGACGAGCTAAGTTCTGATTCCCAGCATCCACAAAACCTGGGCATAGAGATTCAAAGATAAACCACAGCCTTGTGGCAACACATAGTTTAATAGAAATGGGTTAATAACTAAGAGAGAGCTAACTAATAAATGGGCCAAACAGTTTATAATTAATATAAGCCTCTGTGTGTTTATTTGGCACTAAATGGCTACAGGACCAGGGTGGGATAGAAACTTCCATCAACATACAGATATACATGGATGCTAAACCTACACACCTACACACACACACACACACACACACACACACACACACACACACACACACAATCTTTTCTGAAAAAAATTTAAGAGCAGGAATATCTTTGGAGGAAGAGGATGATTTACCTAGCAAGGCCTCAATTCTGGGATTGGTAGTAACTGAAAGTAAGGGTTCTATATAAGGGATAAGAGAGAAAGAGACATGAGTATTGTGAAAGAAAGCGGCCCAATTGAAGTACAAAGACAGGGAGCTAACTGTGAGTTCAGGCCAAGTGTAGATAATTCGTATGCCTAGGGTATGGTACCAAAGGGTTGGGAGAGGCACAAAATCCTGAATTTATCCTGCAGGTGATAATGACATAACTCAGAGACATGGCAGACAGCGGCTGAGACCTACACTTTAAAACAAAACCCCTCTGTTAAAACTCCAGTGCCTGGTTATTTACTCATTTGAAACAACTTTTGAAAACTTCGGAAAATAGAATTATTAGCATCTGTATCGTCCCCACTACTTTGGGACTTTTTAATGGAATACCTGATCACTGAGTCTTTCTCAGCTTCCAAATCATGACATGGAAACTTATTGTTAGTTATGGATGCTTGGCTGATAACATCTTCACAGTGTACAAAAAGATATCTCAGTTTTAGTTAGTACAATGGCTGAGCAGGTTATAAGCACTGCTGTGATTGACATCAGGTCTGGCCAGGTGTTTCCAGATTCCTGGTAGGGGGGCTAGTGTGTCTTATTCAAAACATGCAAACAAGCACACAGATTTGCAAAGTTGGAAGGAAATTCAACTCAAAGCAAAGTAGTTCTAAAAGGTCAGAATATGTTGCAAGAAAGCAAGAAGACATATTAGTGAGAAATACTCAAAGCCCTGAGTGTGGTTTGGGGCTTCTTTCTACAGGATTCAAGAGAAGGCAGGGTTTGATCGCTAAGGAGTTTAGTGTGAGTGGTTCTCTATTTTGATTGACAGGCCTGGATTAGGTAGGCTTTTTGCTCACTGCTCATGTTCCTTCTCAGAGTACATTTGATTTTAATGATGCACACACCAAATTATGTATAGGAATAATATTATAAATAGGAGATTCTCCCTTAAAAGTTCACTTAGGGACAATTTTGCCTTATTGTTCTTGTTCCAAAACCAGTGAAGGCCAGATTGTCTTTCATATATGGTCATACCTGTGGTATGTTTGAATAGACTCTATCCCAGACTGATAGTCATCACATAGAAAAACTTACTCCATTGTTAAGAGTAGGGTGTGTGAGAAGCTTAATGGAGATGGGGGTATTATGTTGCTAACAAACTGCTAGGTGTATTGTTCAGAGAAGGGTGTAGGTAGGCAATACATACAGGAGACCGTCCTAGCTGTCAAGTACATTATTAGAAGGGATATGCGTAGTTCATACTAAGTGGGGTTCCAGATTAGTAAACTACTCCCTATGCTTTCCTGCCTGGGAAATTCTAGTTAACATTAGCTATGGCTAGGGTATGAGTTACTTTAAATATTTTTCTTTTATAACTAAAAATGTTTGACTGGCAAGGAATGACTTAGACTGTTGGCTGTTTATATTCATACACTAATGAGATGGAAAGGAACATAAACATCACTATTCTAGCCAAATAGAAGGCAGGTTTTCTTTTTTTATATGTGGGGAAAAGTGTTTTAAGTATTTAATTAGCCACCAATTCTTTTATTTTATTTTTTGAGGCAGGATTTCTTGTAACTCAGGCTGGTTTCAAACTCACTATGTGACTGAAGCTAGGCTTGAACTCCTGCCTTCACTTCCCAAGTACGGGGATTATGTGCTGTGTTGTCCTATCTAGCTATTAGAGGCTGTGGCAAATCGAAAGCCTTCAGATAAGGTCTTCTGTAAGCTGATTAGAAAATAGCTAGATCTCTCCTCTAAAAACCATTTAAGATAGCAGATAATATTTTTTTTAAAAAAAAAATTATGTGCATTGGTGCTTTGCCATGGGTGTTGGGTCCCCTGGAACTGGAGTTACAGACAGTTATGAGCTACCATGTGGGTTCTGGGAATTGAACCCAGGTCCTCTGGTAGAGGACTCAGTGGTCTTAACTATTGATTCATCTCTCCAGCCCCTGAAGGACATGATTTCTAAAATGGAATTTAAATTTTTTTTTTTAATGGAAAAGGTACACAAGCTGTAAACACTGTAGGGAAAGGATATGCATACTTTTGGAAAGATCCTTCACATAACATGTGAATTCTTGAAATTAGTAACTTAATTCACTATTTTTCAGAGACAGTGGTGATTATTCAACTGAGTCTCTGGCTTTCCCACTGGAGTTAACTGAAGTCATATGACATCACAGTCACAGATGGCTAGATCAGCTCTGTGTTCCAGGCAGGACTTCTGTTCACTACTGTGTTCACTACACTAATACATTTCATCCTGTGTTGGAAGGTTGTATGGCAAGCCTGTGGCATTTTTATAAAAAACAAACACAAACAAACCCTGCATTTGAGAAAGATCGAAAAAAATGTCTACTCAGGAAAAGGAAAGCAAATAAGAGAAATCCCATGTACCAAGTTAATCTTTTGAAATATTTCTCCTTCCTCCTTTTATCCTCTCCTCCTCTCTCTTTGTTTCCATTTAGACTAGGGCATTCCCTGCCTACTGCATCAAAGGAGGGCTGTGACAAGACAGAAAGGAAGAGCATCTCCTATGATGCCCATTTGAGACAATTCTTTAGGAATCAAGAAAAGGTCTCTGTACAGACTGGGGTTCTACCTGGACATGTGTCCTTTCCTTTCTTTTAAGGGACATTTTGTAGAGCCAGCCCTACAATCTGTCCCATTAATTGGGCGAAGGTCTAGAGATTGAAATTAAAGACAAGAAATTAAATTAAAGTTATTAGTGCAACTGGAATGCTGAATGCCTAATGCTGTTTATCGAGGGGATAGAGTGGGCTTATATACTGACTTACAGCACAATGGAAAACAATCAAGGGTCAAGCATGCAAGTTCTTGGGCTTAGTTTCTCCCCAGCAGAAGTATGTTGGCAAGCCAGGAAGAGTACCAAGAACTATTCTGGTGCAAGATATTCTAGCCAACAGCTTCAGGCTTGCTCAAGGTGCCTTGGGGGTCCATGCAGGGCCCTACAACATTTGAAAATGTAGGGGATGGGGAGTTCCTGCGGGCAAGATCCTTGACCCCCAAATCCGGGCCCCTGCCAAAGAAGGAGGTCTCAGCTGGAGAGCACCAGTTTCCAGTGAGATCCCACTACCCTGCAAAACCTTCTCAAGTTCCAGCCCAGCCCTCGTCCTCTTCTGCCGGCTATTGGCCAGAGAGAAACCTCCTAGAGAGCTTGGACCACACAGAACTACAGACATTGAATCTTTGATCCGCATAAGCCCATCGGGGAAGGACCAT
This sequence comes from Phodopus roborovskii, assembly GCF_943737965.1. Classification (NCBI taxonomy): domain Eukaryota; kingdom Metazoa; phylum Chordata; class Mammalia; order Rodentia; family Cricetidae; genus Phodopus; species Phodopus roborovskii. The sequence goes on along the minus strand of NW_026126410.1, from coordinate 10,023,471 downwards.
AGAGAGAGGGAAGAGACACCACCAACACCTACTGGAAGAAACTATGGGAAGAAGGCAATACAAGAGAACACCTAACAACAGAAAGACAAACATGACACCACTAGAATCTAGGGAATCTACACCAACTAGAATGGAACACAACAACAAAGCAGAGGAAGCAGAAGGGTACGACTTAAAAATCACCATCATAAAAATGATAGAGGCCCTCAAAGAAGATATGAGAAAATCCCTTAAAGAAATAGAGGAAAAAACAAACAAAAAAGTGGAAGAAATGAACAAATTCCTTAAGGAAAGTACAGAAAGCCAAGAAAAAACAATTAACCAGGTGAAGGAAACGGTTCAAGACTTGAAAACCGAAATTGAGAAAATAAAGGCAACACAAATGGAAGGAAAGCTGGAAATTGAAAAGCTGGGCAAAAAATCGGAAACCACGGACACAAGCATAACCAATAGAATTCAAGAGATGGAAGAGAGAATCTCAGGCGCAGAAGATAAACTAGAAGAAATAGATTCATCGACCAAAGAAAACCATAAATCCAACAAATCCTTAACACACAACATCCAGGAAATGTGGGACACCATGAAAAGGCCAAACCTAAGAATAATAGGCATAGAGGAAGGTGAGGAAGCCCAGCTCAAAGGTGCTGAAAACATATTCAACAAAATCATCGAGGAAAACTTTCCCAATCTGAAGAAGGACATGCCCATGAAAGTACAAGAAGCATACCGAACCCCAAATAGGCTGGACCAAAGAAAAAAGACCCCTCGACATATAATAATCAAAACACCTAGCATACAGAATAAAGAAAGAATATTAAGAGCAGCGAAGGAAAAAGGACAGGTAACATATAAAGGCAGACCTATCAAAATTACACCTGACTTCTCCATGGAAACCCTCAAGGCCAGAAGGTCCTGGATAGATGTTCTAAAAGTATTAAGAGAACACGGATGCCAGCCTAGGCTACTATATCCAGCAAAACTCTCAGTCAATATAGATGGAGAGAACAAGATATTCAATGACAAAACCAGATTTTCCCAATATGTATCTACAAATCCAGCCCTACAGAAAGTATTGGAAGGAAAATTCCAACCCAAGGAAGGTAACTACGCCCACAAAAATGTAGGCAACAGATAATCCAACTACACCAGAAACCTAGGGTGAAGCAGAACAAATATATTCACAATACCACTGCCAACAACAAACCTAAACCAAACAAGCATCAACAATCAATGGACCTTACTCACCCTCAACATTAATGGTCTTAACTCACCTATAAAAAGACACAGGCTAACAGAATGGATACGAAGACAGAATCCATCCTTCTGCTGCATACAAGAAACACATCTTAGCTCCAAAGATAGACATTACCTCAGGGTAAAGGGTTGGGAAAAGATTTTCCAATCAAATGGAAATAAGAAGCAAGCAGGCGTAGCTATCCTAATATCTAACAAGCTAGACTTCAAACCAAAACTAGTCAAAAGAGATGAAGACTGTCATTTCATATTCATCTCAGGAGAAATCCATCAACACAAAGTCTCAATTCTGAACATCTATGCCCCTAATACAAAGTCACCCACATTCGTAAAAGAAACACTACTAAAACTCAAAGCTCATATAAAACCTCACACACTTATAGTGGGAGACTTCAATACACCACTCTCAACACTAGACAGGACCACAAATCAGAAACTCAACAAAGAAACAAAAGAATTAACAGAAGTTATGTCTCAACTGGGGCTAACAGACATCTATAGAACATTCCATCCAAAGACAAAAGAATATACCTTCTTCTCTGCTCCACATGGAACCTTCTCTAAAATCGACCACATACTAGGAGACATAACAAACCTCAACAGATACAAGAGAATAGGAATAGTCCCCTGTATCTTATCGGACCACCATGCTTTAAAATTGGAATTCAACAACAACACAAATAGCAGAAAACCTGCAAACTCATGGAAACTTAACAATGTGCAATTGCACCACTCCTGTGTCAAAGAAGAAATAAAGAAAGAAATGAAAGACTTTCTAATATTCAACGAGAATGAGGATACAACATACCTGAACTTATGGGACACCTTGAAAGCAGTGCTACGAGGGAAGTTCATTGCACTAAGTGCCCATATGAAGAAAACAGAGGATAGTCACATAAACGAATTAACAGCCCAACTGAAAACCTTAGAACAAAGAGAAACGAATTCACCCCGCAGGAGCAGACGCCAGGAAATAATCAACTTGAGGGCTGAAATCAACAAAATAGAAACCAGGAAAACAATACAAAAAATCAATGCAACAAAGAGTTGTTTTTTTGAGAAAATCAACAAGATAGATAAACCTTTATCCAAATTAACGAAAAAGCAGAGACAGAACATGCAAATTAACAAAATCAGAAACGAAATGGGGAACATAACAACAGACACAGAGGAAATCCTTCGAAAATCTGTATTCCACAAAAATTGAAAATTCAAAGGAAATGGACAAGTTTCTGGATAACTATCACTTACCAAAATTAAATCAAGAACAGACAAACAACTTAAATAGACCTATAACCCGAAATGAAATAGAAGCAGTCATCGAAAGACTTCCAACGAAAAAAAGTCCAGGGCCAGATGGATTCAGTGCAGAATTCTACCAGACATTCAAGGAAGAACTAATACCACTACTCCTCAAACTGTTCCACAAGATAGAAACAGAAGGTTTATTGCCAAACTCTTTTTATGAGGCCACAATAACTTTGGTACCCAAACCTCACAAAGACACAACTAAGAAAGAAAACTACAGACCAATATCCCTGATGAACATCGATGCAAAAATACTCAATAAAATAATGGCAAACCGAATTCAAAAATACATCAGAGAAGTCATCCACCATGATCAAGTAGGCTTCATACCTGGATTGCAGGGATGGTTTAACATATGAAAATCTATCAACGTGATCCACCATATAAACAAACTGAAAAAGAAAAACCATATGATTATCTCCCTAGATGCGGAAAAAGCCTTCGATAAAATTCAACACCCTTTCATGATAAAGGTATTAGAGAGGTCAGGGATAACAGGAACATACCTAAACATAATAAGAGCAATATACAGCAAACCAACTGCCAACATCAAACTGAATGGAGAGAAACTTAAGCCAATTCCTCTAAAATCAGGAACAAGACAAGGCTGTCCTCTCTCTCCATATCTCTTCAATATCGTACTAGAAGTTCTAGCTAATGCTATAAGACAACAAAAGGAGATCAAGGGCATCCAAATTGGAAAGGAAGAAGTCAAACTGTCTCTATTTGCAGATGATATGATAGTTTACATAAGCGACCCAATAAACTCTACCAGGGAACTCCTACAGCTGATAAACACCTTCAGCAAACTAGCAGGATACAAGATAAACTCAAAAAAATCAGTAGCCCTATTCTTTTCAGACGACAAAGAGGCAGAGAAAGAAATCAGAGAAACACCACCCTTTACAATAGCCACAAGCAACATAAAGTATCTTGGTGTAACGCTTACCAAACAAGTAAAAGATCTATATAATAAGAACTTTGTGACTCTAAAGAAAGAAATTAAAGAAGATACCAGAAAATGGAAAGACCTCCCATGCTCTTGGTTAGGTAGGATAAACATAGTAAAAATGGCAATCTTACCAAAAGCAATCTACAGATTCAATGCAATCCCCATTAAAATCCCACCACAATTCTTCACCGACCTTGAAAGGATAATAATCAACTTTATATGGAAAAACAAAAGACCCAGGATAGCCAAAACAACCCTATACAATAAAAGAACTTCAGGAGGCATCACCATTCCTGACTTTAAGCTCTACTACAGAGCTATAGTTCTGAAAACAGCCTGGTATTGGCATAAAAATAGACAGGTAGACCAATGGAATCGAATTGAAAATCCTGATATTAATCCATGCACCTATGAACACCTGATTTTCGACAAAACAGCTAAAATTATACAATGGGGCAAAGACAGCATCTTCAACAAATGGTGCTGGCACAATTGGATGAGGGTGTGTAGAAGACTGCAGATAGACCCATGTCTGTTGCCATGCACAAAACTCAAGTCCAAATGGATCAAAGACCTCAACATCAATCCAGCCACATTGAACCTCTTAGAAGAGAAAGTAGGAGGTACCCTTGAACAAATTGGTATAGGAGACCGCTTCTTGAACATAACTCCAGGGGCACAGACACTGAAAGAAACAATTAATAAATGGGACCTCTTCAAACTTAGAAGCTTCTGTAAGGCAAAGGACACAGTTGACAAGACCAAACGGCAGCCCATTGACTGGGAAAAGATTTTCACTAATCCTATATCCGACAAAGGGCTGATCTCCAAAATATACAAAGAACTCAAGAAACTAGTCAACAAAACACCAAATAACCCTATTAAAAAATGGGGTACAGAACTGAAGAAAGAATTCTCAATGGAGGAAATCAAAAAGGCTGAAAGACACTTAAGAAAATGCTCCACATCCTTAGCTATCAGGGAAATGCAAATCAAAACAACTTTGAGATACCATCTTACCCCTGCCAGAATGGCTAAAATTAGAAACACCAGTGATGACTTATGTTGGAGAGGATGTGGAGAAAGTGGAACACTCCTCCACTGCTGGTGGGAGTGCAAACTCATACAGCCATTTTGGAGATCAGTATGGCGGTTCCTCGGGAAAATGGGAATTAGTTTACCACAGGACCCGGCAATCCCCCTCTTAGGCATATACCCAAAGGATTCACATCAATGCAACAAAGCCATCTGTTCAACTATGTTCATAGCAGCACTATTTGTAATAGCAAGAACCTGGAAGCAACCTAGATGCCCCTCAATTGAAAAATGGTTAATGAAGATGTGGCACATCTACACAATGGAATACTACTCTGCAGAAAAAAATAATGGTATCTTGAAATTCGCAGGCAAGTGGATGGCACTTGAAGAAACCATCCTGACTGAGGTAACCCAGTCACAAAAAGAGAAACACAGTATGTACTCACTCATATATGGATTTTAGGACTAGATCAAATGATCACCAGCCTATAATTCACATCACCAGAGGAACTAGGATACAAGTTGTATTCTAAGAGATTCATATAAAGTCCCTCACAGAACTGGGAAGGGACAAGTCCCCCAGACCTCAGGTAAAGTGGGGGAGGACAGCTAATGGAGAGAGAAGTAGGAGAAAATGAGAGGGAGGAGAGGAAGGCATGTGCGACCAGGAGGATTGAGCCTGGTTAGGAATGGAAAATAGGAAAGAGAGAGAGAGAGAGACAGAGACAGAGAGAGAGAACATAAAAGAGGGAGCCAATATTGGTTTGAAGATAAAGTTGAACACAAAGAAAGGTCGAGGGAACTACAAGACTGCTCCCAACTAACAATCTCAGCTTCCGTGGAAAGGCTATCATAAATGCCCTTCCCGGAGAGTGAGATCAACAACTAACTTCTCCATGGAGTCCTCAACTAATACCTGTTGAAAACAGGAGCAAACACCCATACATAAACACTGAGTCGAACTAGAACCCAGAAGCAGATGGAGAGGACAAGACCATGCGGTAGAAGTACATAGAGACAGCATACCTGAACAAGGAGGAGCTAAGGGCCACTAGACTGATAGCTGGGAAGCCAACAGGGGACTGACTCGGACCCCCCTGAATATGGGTCTCAGCCAGAAGGTCTGAGCAGTCTAAGAGACCTCAGACAGTGGAGCCAGGATGTATCCCTGGTGCACAAAAGGACTTTGCAAACATATCTCCCATGGAGGGATAACTGCCTTATTCTAGAGATAGGAGAGAAGCCCTAGTCCCTACTTCATAGGACCTGTCAGATCTACATGACCCCAACTGGATGGCATTCCCCTACATATGGTATTGTGGTGGGGGGTTGGGAGGGGAGGGTGTTTAGAGTACATGGGAGAGGGCAGAGAGGGCAAAAGGGAGGGAAGGAGGGAGGGAGGGCTGGAGGGGAGGGAGGGAGGGAGAGGGAACTGGGATCGACATGTAAAATAATAAATTAAAAAAAAAAAAAAAAAAAAAAAAAAATGCTTTGACTCCAAAATTTAAGTTGAAGAACAAGTTACTGGGGAAAAGTATTTCTATTTTTGTTTCCACAGAAAATGAAAAGATGTGGATTCCTTCCAGACTAATATGGTTTGATCACGCCAGACCGCCTGAAACAGAGTACAAGCTGATCCTACATTCCAAACAGCTGGACAAAACAGCCCTGCAGACTACAGCTAGGATATCTGAATCTTCTTCGAATCCCCCAAGACAGCGCCCCTTACCAGCAGGAAGTAGTTTGGAAAGAACGACACCCAAATTCCCAAATATTGGGTATAAATGTTTGTTTTCATGTAATTGGACTTTGTTATATAAAATTAAATAAAAATAAATAAATAAATAAAAAAAAGAAAATGTAGGGGATGGAGGAAGAAGGGGTGTGTGTTACCTACAACTAGAAAGTATTATCTCATTATTTAAAAATAGCCAGGAGTGGCAGTCTGAAAAACAAGGAAGGCCAAACTCCAAGTGTGAAAATCACCCTTGTTAAAAACGTTCAGGGGTGGGGGTAGGGAGTCATAGAGGAAATCCTATTTTTGAACATTGCTGGTGGGATGTAAAATGCACACATGTTGTGAAAAACAGCTAGCAACAAAACATTAATTTACTACAGGCTCTCGCAGATCCCCTTCTTGTGTAGCCCAATTGAAAGCAGGGGTTGTAAGTGACCCTATGTTCCTAGAAGCATCGTTCACAACAACCAGAAGCTGTGAACAACCCAAATGTCTGTCATGACAAGAATGGCTTCACAGATCAGGGTATACTTACACTAATGAAATATTATCTAGCCTGGAATAGGATATATGTTTCAAAAATGGGTAAGTCTTTATGATATTATGTTAAGTGAAATGAGGAAATGAGCCAGTAACAAAAAGATGAATACTATGCAATTCCACTTCTGTGAATTTGACTCTTGCCAAGATAGATAGATAGAAAATAAGATGCCAGCTTGCCAGGGCCCAGCAGAGAAGGGGTTGGGGAGTTGGTGTTCAATGGATGCTTAGTTTCAGTTTGAGAAAAACACAAGATTCTGAGGATGAAGGTTGTACAATGTTGTGAACATGATATCATTTGAACGTTGGTAGAGAGCTTGCCCAGTGTGTGCAAAACCCTGACCCCTGTCCCTAGCATCAGCATTGCATAAACCTGGCATGGAGGCATATGCCTGTAATCCCAGCACCCAGGAGCTAGAGGCAGGAGGAGTACAAGTTCAGGGTCATCTTTAAAGCCAAGCTGTTTGCTTTATTTATTTATTTATTTATTTATTTATTTTCAGACAAAGTAGCCCTGTCTCTGTGTAACCCTGTCTATCCTGGAACTCATTCTGTAGACTGCCTTTGAACTCACAGAGATCCACCTGCCTCTGCCCCCTGAGTGCTGGTATTAAAGGTGTGGGCCACCACCACCTGGCTATGTTTTCTTTTTTTTTTTTTTTTAAGATAAAATGGCAAGTTTTGTTATGGTTTTTGTTTGTTTGTTTTTGGGGGTTTTGTTGTTGGGGTTGTTTTTGTTTGTTTGGTTTGTTTGTTTGTTTTTTGTCTGCAGTTAAAAAACAGAATGGGGATGTGTCAGACTTTGATGATCCCTCATGGAAGGCCTCACCCTCCCTGGAGAGTGGAGGGTGGGGTGGGGTGGGGTGGGGTGGGAGGGTGGGGGGATGGGATGGGGTGGTTGGTGGGGAACATGGGAGGGAGGGAGAGGGAACTGGGATTGATATGTAAAATAAGATTGTTCTTAATTTAAATAAAAAATTATTTTAAAAAGGATGGGGATCACCGATGAAGAAAGCTTGACATTATCACCAGCCTAGAGGCAAGCAGGAGAAACAAGCATCAGTGGGTTTTGAGTAAGGATTCTAAATTCTCTTAAAGAATGAACAAATAATTTTCACAGGTTTAGGTAACCTGGGCCTTACTGGGCCCAACATTTCTATTCTAGTCTATTCTACTCTACTCTATATGGGGAAGAATAAAGCTGTGTGTTATGACGTGGACATCCAAGTCCTAGTATCAAAAAATACCTAATCTTCAGTAGTTAGAAAAATTATCATGTGCCCTACAATGGCAAGGAAGTTGCAAAGAACACTCGTAGGGATTAGGTGGCAACCAGCAGAGATGAAGATGATGACATCAGAGTTGAACATGTGAGTAGTGACAGTTTAGATGGGTAAGCAATACACACACAGAAGCAGATGGAGCCACAGATGCCTTAGTTCTCTGCAAGGCACTTCAGGATCCGTGTTATGATGTCACAGACAGAAGAGGCCCCGAACTGACTAAAAGCTTGAACTAGAATTCTAGCTGCATCATAAGCTTTAATTTCTTGCTCATGAGTCTCTGGCCTATTCCAGTAAGCCAATATTACATCCTTACAAGCTCTCTAATCTGCTACTTGACACTTGGGACCTTTGTGATAATATTCTATGGAAATCTTCCCACTTGCATGAGAATTGCATCATTAGAGACTTAAGGGACCTCAGTAAAAGATACTTCTTTGTGGGTTCTTTATTTTACCTGTACAAGATGGACCTGGCTGCCCAATCTTTGAGAAGTTGTTGTGTACTGGACAAAGTGGTGCAGGTTTTTATCCCAGCACTTAGGAGGCAGAGGCAGATGGGTCTTTATAAATTTACAGCCAGCCTGGTCTATATAGAGTTCCATGATAGTCAGGATTATATGGAGACTTTGTCTCAAAATAGAAAAAATATAAAGGAAGAAAGGGAGAAAGAGAGGGAGGGAGGAAGAGAAGGAAGAGTAGAGGAAGGAAGGAAACAGGGGAAGTATCCATTGCATGAAAAATAGGTTATTTCCTTCTACTTCTTCTCTGTTACATGGATGCCTTCCTATCTCCCACTCTCCTGTAATTGCCCAAATGCATTGGAGTATGGGTTAACCAGTATAGTACATATCCTATAGAGAGCAGCAGTTTTCGCAGTAGGTGAGTATCTTCTGCTCAGGAGTGGAGGACAGAAAGTGAGTTGAATGAACGGTTAAGCTATTGGCATGAAACCTTTTCAGCCCATGGCCTTATGTCTGCTTTTCTTTAAAAGAATAATGTTAAACCATATTGAGTTTTAATTGGGTTTGACTTGCACAAACACTTGAATTTTAGTGACTAAAATGTAAGCTAACTGGGAAAACATAATCCCTACTTAATATAGTTTTCATTTGCCGATACCAATGTAATATGATTATGTCCATGATGGTTACAGGTTCTAACCAGAGTCTCAAGGAATAGGTGGTTCCCTTGGAATCTCACCTCATCCCTTTTTCCCATTTTTCTGTAGATAAATGTTCCCTTGGATATTCAGGCAAATCCTTGTAATCCCGGGAATGCGCTCCTTAAGTAAGTAACCCCTTGTTGGGAAAAAAAAATACACCAGCCCTGGTCTTCATCACATTCCTGTACAGTGCTAAGCCTAAGCTTGGGTGTTTTCCAGTTTTCTGGTGTCTAGAGACTTCATCTACCCATACGACTTCTGAATGTTCTTATTTTCCTCATATTTCTGTTGTGGGTTTACCTTATGGTTCCCCTACCTCTCCCCCACTCCCTAAAACGTATGCGCTCTGCATCCTCAGTAATGCTAGCTCTTAAGTGAGCCCACAGTATGAAATAATAAATGAGATTTTAAACAATGTTTGAAGTGGGTGTGAACCCCACTGTACATTTCAAGACTGATATTCCTGCAGAAGTGATTGTGGAAGATGGTGAAAGGCAAATGAATCACAGATGAGGGCAGAACAAAAACAAGTGAAATAAAGAAAGTGAATGGACACAGCTTTTAGGAATGACTTTCTATTCCTAATTGGGCATGATAACTACCATGCTTTGTTATTGGTATGTGCTCACTTACATCTTTTGACCTGCTTTAAAAAATAGAAACAAAGGAGTCACTTCAAGGACGCCACATCCCAACTCCAGTGTGTGGCACATTTACCCCACGCTGAGTCCACTAGCCATCCACCCTACCATAAAGCTTGTGTTCATCACACACTGAGTGCTTCCTTGACCTCTCTTTGTTGCACATGCATTCATTTCTACAACATTCTTCTTCCATTTATGAATTTAGCATGCGATAATCATAAAATGAAGAGACCGGATAAGGAACCCCCTAATGCCCCAAATCACCAGTCAAGGGAGACTGATAACCAGAATCTCAGAATCTCTCTCTCTCTCTCTCTCTCTCTCTTGCACACACACATGCACACATACACACACACACACACACACGCACACACACAGATATAGACACACACACACAAAATCCACAAAGATTTGAGTAGGAAATTAAAATCACTTTAAGTTTTAATGCAGACATTTGTTTGTTTTTGTAGCTTTATATCACCCTGAAGGAGCTTGGAGAAATTAGAATATAGTTCTTTGATAAAAATCATGGGGTCCAGAGTATTTCCTTGGTAAATCATGTACCTGGCATGTATGAAGCCTCGGATTCTGTCTCCAGCACAGCATAGTGATGTTGTTGATAATAATCAAAAGTATAACATTATATTATAAAGAATTAAGTAAAGGAACTCACTATAGGGAGCTGAAATTTTTTTCTTTTTTTTTTATTAATTTGGTTTTTACATTCCAATCCCAGTTCCCCCTCTCTTCTCTCCTCCCACTCCCTCCACTTCTCCCTCCTCACATCTGCTCCACAGAAAGGGTAAGGCTTCCCCTAGGAAGTCTACTAAGTCTGTCCCATCATCTCATTGAGGCAGGACCAAGGCACCTCTTCACCCCCACACCCCTGTGTCTTGGCTGGGCAAAGTATCTCTCCATATGGAATGGAGGAAGCTGAAAATTTTTATGGTATCAATTATTACCACATCAATGAACAACAAATTGACAAGGGGAAAATCTCACTTGTCTAATGGAATGTCCTAATTATATTCCTTTTCCCCCTTCTTTTGAATTATGTTTTATTTTGTTTTTACAAAAAGCTAACATCAGGGACTGGAGAGATGGCTCAGCAGTTAAGAGCACTGGCTGCTCTTCCAGAGGTCCTGAGTTCAAGTCCCAGCAACCACAAAGTGGTTCACAACCATCTGTAGTGAGTTCTGTTTCTCTTTTCTGGTGTGTGTGAAGACAGAACACTCATATACATAAATATATAAAACAAATGCTCTGCTAGCATCTTCTGATTATACAAGCAATATTAATTTTTATTTATTTTTGATACTATATTTTAATTACAACTTTCTCCCTTCCATTTCCCTCATTCCAAACCCTCCCATATACCCCTCCCTGGCATCCTTCAAATTTGTGACCTCTTATTTTCTTGCCAGTGAAGGTGAGTGTGGAACCTTAACTCAATGATTAAATTTGACATCTCTGATAGTGAGGCCACTGGGCTCATCCAATCCCAACATGGGATACTATGAAGTTGTATATAGAGTTATACTGTGATACTATAACCTCACTATAAGGCATTCTTCAGAATATGAAACCTGGACCTAGTAAGACTTCAGACAAACAGAGTATATAAGGATGAACATGTTAAACCCCAATGAAGAAAGAATAAAAAGGTGTATACAAATACACATATGCATACCATAACAGTAGACAAAAGAAGAAGTCATGAATTTGAAGGAGAGCAGGGAGGGCTATTTGGGAAGGTTTATGGGGGAAGGGAAGGAGAAATCTAATTAAAATATAATCTCAAAAATAAAAACATATATTCATTGCTTGTGTTATCAGGAAATGCTTGCCATTGGCTTTTTATAAAAACAAAATAAAACATGATGCAAAATACAGATTAAAAAAAAGACTAATTAGGACGCTCCACAAGACAAGTGGGCTGGCCTCTTTAAAAAGTCTGTAGTCTAAGAGAATGTGAGGTAGGAGTGTGCATGGTCCTAGATCCAAACAGACTGGAAATAGATAAAATAGCTGTAGCATGTACTTTTTGATTGGAATTGGAAATTCAAAACAAAATTATAATTTAAATTTGAGCATACTTTATATTAATGATATTGATTTATTAAGTGGAACATATTGGAATTTGGTTACGTGACAGGGTGTTCACATTTTGGAGAACCATGCAGAATACATGTGACTGACTTTAAAACGGTCTTACAGGAAAAGTACACTGCTGCGGGTAGTGGTGCACGACTTTAATCCCATCACTTGGGAGGCAGAGACAAACTCTCAGCAAGTTTGAATTAATCCTGGTCTACACAGTGAGTTCCAGGCAGTAGGGCTGTGTACTTAGACCCTGTTAAAAGCAAGCAAACAAAAACAGAGAGATGAATGAAAGATGGCAAAATGGTAACAATTGTTGAGTAAGGGTTTGAGGTTGTGGTGTCCATTTACTAATTTTCCATTTCTCTGCATGTGTCCTTTTTTGTACATGTGCTTTTATGATGGGCTTTCTAAAGAGTTCACCTTTAGAACATTTGCAGAGTATAGCATGAATGAGGAGGCCATGGGCTCTATCCCTTAGCACTATAAGCAGAACCAATACAAAAAAACAAACCATTCAAACAAAACGCACCATTTCTGTAACTAACCACCTGACAAGAAGCAATTAAGGGGTGTGGTTGGGGAAGGCTTACAGTTGAATGGATACAATCCATCACAGCAGGAAAGCCATGACAGCAGGTATGTGAAGTAACTGTTCTATTTCTTTGAAGAGATACTGTGGCCAAGGCAACTCATAAAAGGAAGCCTTTAATTGGGGACTGGGTTACAGTTTTAGAGAATGAATCCAGGATCATCATGGCAGAGAGTGGCAGCAGACAGGCAGGTAGGTAGGCAGGCAGGCAGGCCCTGGAGCAGTAGCTGAGAGCTCACATCTGATCCACAAGTTGCAGGCAGAGAGACTGGGGCCGGGCTATGTGACACACCTCCTCCATCAAGGCCATGCCTCCTAATCTTTCCCAAACAGTTCTATTAACTGGGGATCAAGCATTCACACAAATGAGTTTATGGGGACCATTCTTCTTCAAACTACCATACTGAGTCATCTAAATGGCTATCTTGATGGCTCAATAAGTAAAGTCACCTCTGCCGCCAAGTCTGATGACCAAAGTTCAACCCCTAGGGCCAACATAGTGGAAGGAGAGAATCAACTGTGCAAGTTGTCCTCTGATCCCCACAGGCATGCTATGGCAGACATGCATATGCATATATATAACAAATAAAAAGGTAAATGAATTAAAAAATAAATAAGTAAAGTCTAAGCCTGATATGGTGGTGTATGCCGTTAGTCCCAGTACTTGGAGGGCTATGGTAGAGGAATCACAATTCCAAGGCCCTATGTCAACAAATGACACAGAACAAAGCAGTAAACTACAGCCCTCTCATGAAAGCCCTCCCATTCACTGGCAACAAAAATAGCCATAGCAAAGACCATCACTTTGACTATATCACATAAATTTTTCTTCATGTTTTTTCATCTATAAAGGAAAACAAAAATGTAAAGTGGTGGCAGAACCAGGTTTATTATATAACTTAAAACAAATATAGATTAATTTCTTGTTGTAGAATAACCTTGTACACTGTGAATATGTGTCACTTGGATTGACAATAAAAAGCTGAATGGCTCATAGCGAGGCTGGATTTTTAGATCAGGCAGAACCCTGGGAAGAAGAAGGAAGTTTTAAGGAGATGCCAGGACACGGAGCAAGTAGCATGGGCATTACATGGTAAAGGTAACTGGGACACATAAAAGAATGTACATTAAAATAAATGGGTTAATTTAAGTTATAAGAGCTAGTGAGAAACAAACCTAAGCTATTGGCAGAACTTTCATAATTAATAAATCTCCATAATTATTAGGGAGGCAGCAGTCCCGATGAAAAGGTCTGACTACAATTCTTATCAGTGTGTGTGTGTGTGTGCGTGTGTGTGTGTGTGTGAGTATGCACTCATAGTGCTGGGGATCAGCGACAATTTTAGGAGAGGGGGTTCAAGACAGAGTTTCTCTGTGTAGCCCTAGCTGTCCTGGAACTTGTTCTATAGATTAGCCTGGCCTTAAACTCAGAGATTTGCTTGCTTCTGCCTCCTGGCTGGGATTAGAGGCATGCACTACCATGCCTGGCTTAAACAATAGCAACATTTTTTTCTTTTGTATTGGGGATGAAATCTAGGATTTAGTGCATGTTACGCAAGAACTCTACCAACAGGGCTATACTCTCAGCCCCAATATATGTCTTTTAAAAATAGATGATTTCATTGTGAAAACAATCCTGCTTATCACAAATCATTTGTTCCAAATAACTTTTCCTTTTGCATTGGTTGAAAGATAAAGAATAGCTGTCCAACTTAAAGTGAAATAGCCTGTGTGACCTGCCCAAGCTGTGCCAATTTTCAGGTTAACAAAACAATATACTTTTCTCACCTACTTTTATCCAGTCTACTTCCTATTTGTATGTATGTGCAGACTGTGTCAACCAAATAAACATTATATGTTATTGTATACATTTGGAGTAACTTGTCCTGATGTGATAGAGTGATAACTCATATTGAGTAACAAGGTAAATATTAGTTGGGCATAGTGGAAATGGAATAAACTATAAACTATGAAACCTGGGTGAGAGACAACACATGGACATCTACTTGATTTGAGGTAAGTCTCTAGTCTCAATAAGCTTTAGAATTCTTAGTTCTGCCAGGCAGTAGTGATGCACAAAATATCTATCCTTGATTAACATAGATTGAAGGATCTTTGACTGGGGTTGAAAGGATCCATGAATCCCCTGAAATTAATGTGTGATGGTATGTAAACATTTTTACAAGAAGAGGTGTAATGAACTCCACATTAACATAAATTTTCAAAGCAACTCCCCCTAAGGTACTATCTGTTCCCCACTCAGTGTTCTGGGCTGGCTCTGTGACTTCCTTCCACTCAGACAGCAAAATGGGCTTCCAAGCATTAACCTTAGGCATCCTTCAAGCTTTCGTTCTCATTCTCTTGGGATACTGCTGCCATCAAGTAAATTATCTCCACTTTGCTGGCTGGTGACTCATGGCCCAGCTTCCATCCAGAAATCCCACCAAACATATGATGGGGGCTACCTGGATCATTCAGCCTCAATTAGGCACTGGATAAGTTAAGACAGCTGACAGATCCCAGGAAAAGAGAGGAACCAGCCAGGTTGGTCCATAGTTACAGAATTGTGAGCAAAATAATGAAACAAGTTGTATATGTGTTATCCAAACTTTTTGGGATTAGCAGTGTTTTTAACTTCAGATTTGTTTTGTATTTTGAAATATTTGCATGTGTGGTGATATGTTATTTATGATTTGCCTGAGGGTTCAGAAAGCAAAGCTACAAGCCATAGAGGTCAGGCAATGGTGATACACACCTTTAATCCCAACAGCCTTACTAGCAAGGCAGTGGTGGCACACACCTTTAATCCCAGGACACAGGAGACAAGCAGAGGGATCTCTGTTAGTTCAAGGCCACACTGACTTGCAGAGAGTGAAGTTTAACAGAGATCAGGCCTTTGATCCCAGATTTGGTATCATATGCCTTTAATCCCAGAACTAGGGAGGTGGAGACAGGAGTGATATGGCTGGGTGGAGAGATGAATATAAGGAGGAGAAGATGGGAACTCAGAACTTTTGTCTCTTAGAGACAGGCTCAGCCACTTTGGTTTGAGGTAGAGGCAAGAGCTAGTGGCTGGCTGCTTTGCTTATCTGACCCTCAGCTTGAACCCTAATATCTGTCTCTGGGTTTTTATTATTTGTGCTACACATATGCATAAGAAGGCACCTTGTAGATAGGACCCAAACCTGAACACAGTCCTCATTTGTGTTTCATACACATCCTATACATAGAACCTGGAGGTAATTTTATTTACTATGTTTAATTGTCTACATTTGACTGTCTTTTATCAAATGAGGTCAAATGCAGTGCTCAGAAATTTTAGAGCTTGGCCTGTTGGGTTAGGGAATGTTTGGGTTAGCTAACTATTTCAAAAGGTCACTTTACTCTTATATGATCCATAATAATTATGAACTACTGGATTTAAATAAGCTGATTTAAAATATGATTGTGTGCTTCTTCTTCGTTCATGAACTATGTCATAGTCCTGATTTAATTAGCAAATCTTAAATTCAAATGGCATTTTAAAGTAAATCCTGGAACTTTAGATGATCAGACCTTCAGGTTTACAGTTCAAGAATTTCCCTACTTTGCCCTTAAAAAGCAAAGAAGTGGGTCACTGTCTGGGAACCTCTCTCAGTCTCCATATTTTTTCAAGGTTTAAAGCAATTGCATCTGCAGATTCTATTAACACTCTGGTTTGTTATTTTCAGACCAATGTTTGAACTTAGGACTGCTGCCACTGGCTCATAATGCTCTTCTCCTCCAGTTCTTTTAGCAAATGGTGCCCAACCACCACTTGTCTAGTCTACAGAGAGGCTGCAGCCTAGGGCGTTTGCCTTGCTTCTTTTACCTTAAACATGTCAGCAGACCTATGTGGATGCAGCTCCTTCTGGACATGGCCTTTCTGAGTCTTTTTGTACATATCCCTGGAAGATCTCATCTGTACTCATGCTTTTCTTCCCCCCAATTGTCATTCATACTTGAAACACACCATTTTCTTCCATATCTTATCTCAGTGGACTGTCTCATGAATGAAGACACTAATCTTTCTGGCTACCTCTTTAGAGCACCACCCCCCACCACCACACCAATGCACTTTGATTTTTGCCATTTGAAATGGTAGCATCAGAATTTTATCTGTCAGGATGTCTCCTTGTTGGAATTCCAGAGAAGGGTGTGAAATTCAGCCTTTTATGGTTTCCTGAAATTTTCTTAAGCTCCTGCTAACAGTGTGTCTGGCAGTGACGACATCCCTCTGGAATTTTCTGATGGCCAGGTGGCCCTCTTCCAGGTTCCTGTCACTTCTGATTTTTCCATTCAAAGCCTCTCAGTTGGCCAGAATTAGAAGCATGGTGTTAGCTCTCCTCATCACTGAAAGATGACATTTTCAGGTAGGTTAGTGACTTTCTGCCTGGCTACAGACTTGAATCACTTGGGGGCACTTAGCAACAATAACAACGACATCTGGAGTCCAACCCAGAGAGATTCTGCTTTAGTTAGTAAAGGAACAAGGCTTCCTGTCATTTTGTCCCTCCTGTAGTTTGCTTTTGATTTGTTGAGACAGTGAGCAACCCAGGCTGATCTCAACTTTCCATCCTCTTCCCAAATACTGAGGTTATTTGCAAGTGTCTTGTTAAACAACTCAATTTATCTGATTCTTTTTGCATTGTTGAGCTCAAACCCAGAGCAGTGTGCATGCCAGGAACGTTCTCTACCACTGAACTGTACCCTCACCCCTCTTTAAAAAAATATTCTGGAGATATCCTAACGTGCAGTCAAAGCTGAGAACACTAATCGAGGAAAGCATGAATTTATCAGATGTTCTGAATTTAGAAAATAAGACATCTGCCAGATGCCTGAAGAGTCAAAGTCTCCATCATTAAGATTTTTGAAAACTTCTCTTCTCCAGTCCATTAAATTTTAACACAAGCAATCTCCTTCTAGCATGTCTAAACAGGATAATGGCAACCAGAACCATGATATTACTTTCTGATTGTTGATATGAATCTCAACACAGCTCTAACATCTTTAAACAAGATGAGGCTAAACAGTAAAAGCTCTTGGAAACACTCATAAAACATGGTTCAGGACATTCACTATTTTGAAATTCTAAATAATGATTAGCCATTTTTCTCTTAAGACCTTTCTAATTAATCAGGATGAAGATTTGACACAGGAAGTAAATTGAAGAAAACAATTTTCTCCTTCTTTAGGGAGTTTTCAGGTCACTAGTTCTGTATTGACCAAGAGTCAATTGATATGCCAAATATATTAAATACCAGAAAGCTATTTCTTACCACTTATCACACTTGAAACAATAGAAACAGTTCAAACTTTTGTATTCTTATTGTTGTCATTATAATGTTGTAAATGTGTCCTTCCATGTTCATGGGTTTGAAAGTTATTCTATAGGTCATGACTAGATTAGAGCATGAATCCATGTTAGTGAGTTAGTTATAAATATACCCAGCTTGTCAGAAAAGAGTGTTTGGCACCTCTAACTCTTCTGTCTTTTACTGTGAGACGACACAGCATGAGAGTCCTATTGGGATGCCAGCACCATACTCATGGATTTCCGAGCCTCCAATACCATAAGCCAAGTTTGTTTGTTTTGTTTTGTTTTCCATAAATTATCCAATCTATACTATGCTTCTACATCGAGGCAAAGCGGAAGAGGAAGACCATTGATTAAGCAAATTCAACTTTTCCTAGGCTGCTTTCCACTTTTCTCAGAGGAAATGTCCATGTTTCTTCTGGTCAGGGCAAAACTGCTTTTGATATCTTTCTCAAAGGCAGGCTAAGGGTTGGCTAAACACTAAACAGATATTTAGGAACAAAACGCCAGTCCACCCTAAAGTCACATGACTTGACATGAGAATCTTGTAAGAGATCTCCAAGAAGGCATTGCTGACTTTGGCAATCAACTTATTTGGGGGACAGTCAAGTATGATTCAGCATTTTTTTTTTTTTTTATTTTGTCTGTGTTGTTGGACATGCAGGAAGAAATTGGATTAGAGATGACCAAGGAAAAGCACAAATGTGGTATTTTCCTGGATGCTAACAGGGGACAAAAATCTGGCAGTAGAGTGTTCTAAAATCCAAGCTCTAAGCTGCTCTGAGTTAGTTATGGAAAAATGTCTATTTGGGGACAGCAGAAGTCCAGAGGTAGGGTCTGTAGGAATCTACAAGCACACCAACAGAAAGGGTAAGCAACATTCTCACATTGAAACACAGCAACTGCTTTCAATCAAGCAGGCCCTTTTGGAATCACAAGCATTTGTCAATAATTCAGTTTTGCAATATGGTTTCATCTGACAAACTCTCAGTAGAAAGCACATGTAGAAAAACGGTGTCAAATAACATTAAAGGGTGTGTTTTAAAATTGTGTACACTAGAAAATGAGTGTTCATTCTCTCTCCAACTCTAACTCATGCCATCTTGAGCTAGGATTACAGAAGTTTGAAAACAATGCATAAGAAGATGATGGAATGAAAAAAAATGACAAAACAAGACAGAGCCTAAGAACAGAGTAAAGACTTTTGATATAGTGTTTCTCAAACGGGTAGGTTTAACCTAGACTGAGTGTTATTTTAATGCCTTGTTGACTTTTACATAGATAGACATTACCTACTAAACAAAAATATTCATCATTTTTCTCAGATATTGGTACCAAAAACAGCACACATTTTTCTCTGTATTAGAGCAACAGTCATAGATTCATGTGTGTGCTCATGAAAGATTTTTTAAAAACCAGGTTACATTTCTGCTCCCATCATAATTATCTCATTCCTTCCTATCTTGCTCCCTTTCTTCTTTTTCTTTTCAGGCCTTTGACTCCTTTATTATGCTGAAATTTGAACTCAAGTCCTCTTTGCATGCAAAGCACACACTGAACTAACTTTGTAGAGTCTTGTTAAAGGGCCTTGTTGACTTTCTGGAGAAATGAGAAAATTCCCATTGCTTCAGAGTGAGGTCCACATTTTAGCAGAGGAACTATAATATGAGTATGACTGATTGA
This sequence comes from Phodopus roborovskii, assembly GCF_943737965.1. Lineage (NCBI taxonomy): Eukaryota > Metazoa > Chordata > Mammalia > Rodentia > Cricetidae > Phodopus > Phodopus roborovskii. The sequence continues at coordinate 10,003,840 of NW_026126410.1, read as the reverse complement.
AAATAGATTGAGCCTTTCATCACTTAGAAATAAGGATCCAGGTCTGGGTGGTAGGGTTTCTGCATAGACAGAATGCTATCCTGTGTTCATCATCATTATCATTGAGGAAAAAAAATCTATTCTATAAATAGTTTGCCATAAGAAAAAAGATCATGTTCATCTCTGAGATATACATTACACATTTTCATTTTTGCCTCTTCACTCAGCAATACAGGAAAAAGGGGAAAACATGCTTAGCACTTCCAATGGTTGGTTTGGGTTGTGGTTGCACAAGTCATACAATCAGTCTCCAAATTTCATCCTAAAATAATAGGCATTCCTACTTGGAATCAATCCAGCCAGGGGCCATAAATGCTGGGGTCAAAGGAGAAGATATTCTACCTCCTCATCTGAATTGAGTCTATGTAAATTCATTTAAAATGACAACCCAGATTTAGATAAAAATCGTGCTTGAGAAACAATACTACTTGGTAAAGAAAGAGGTTAATGAGGAAAATGCAATCCCAACTCCATGCCATTGGAATGCAGAGCCACATTTATTGCATGTGTGGTATCTGTAAAGGGTCCAAGGAATTTTGTTTTTGGTTTTTTGAATTGTTTATAATGTATTCTCTTTTTGTTCCATCCACTAACAATTCCAAGAAATGATGGAAATCAAAAGACAGAAAAATATAAATGAATTTGGGTTCTAAGAAAATTACCAGTTGCAACATCAACTCTAGCCACAGTTCATAAAGCAGGTGATTATGGGGACAATAAGAAAAAAATGCCATTAAATCAATAAAAAGCCCTAGACTCTTTCCAACTCTGAAATAGCGCCTGGAAGTCTGACAGTCCAAAATAGTCCATGCCAAATTTTGCAACAAAATTTCACCAATAATGATGTTCATTTCAGGGACTTAGTTTAGATAGTCCAGGCTGCTGAACATGAAATAAACTGGATAATTTTTGAGGTTGTTGCATTTCATTAAATAATTCCCAGAGTGTCAAATAAAACAAATCTATTCTTTTTAAAAGTAATCCTGGAAAGGTCAACAACTCCTCAATGTACCAATTTCTCATCTCACTTTGAGGTAATTTCCTTGCACACTTCAGGTTCAAGAATTGCTTCATTAAGAACACCGATTTCACAACCACCCCATTTGTCTCTGAGCCTCTGCAGCCAGAGCAGAGCCCAACACTGGGAAGCCACAGGAGACAGGCCTTGGGAGCCACGGATGTCTTGGCAGAAAGTCAGTGACATTCATGTGCAGCCCACAGTTCCCATTTAATATAGAGTAGCTGTCTTGTTGCAGTATGGTGATAAATATTACCTTTCTATAACAGTAGAATTATCATTGTTTAAGCTTTCTTGATTGGATTCTCCCCCTAGGCTTTACAATATGCAAGACTAAATATGAGACAAAAATTAACAGTTTATGATGTGTTAGGATTTATATTTCTGGCAAGTTCTTTTAGATGCATAGAGTGATAAAATTCTACTGTACCTAAATCCCTCTGGAAGCCTCCATTCCCATCCACTGACATGTTCAGTGGAGAGGACTTGCTGTTAGCATGAGATGACTGTTGAAGGATTCAGGAACACTTTCACCCCACCCTGCCAGTCACCTTCCCTTTTACACTTTCTCAAGATATATAGCAGTCATTCTCAAGGTCTGTTCCTTGGACCAGCTTTAGCATCACTTGAGAAGTTATAAGAAATACAGGTTCTTAAGCTCTGCTCAAGACCTACTGAATTAGAAATGAGAGCTCAGACATTAAAAAAAAAAACATTATTTACTTTATGGGGGCATGTGTGTGCCTTGTCACCACATGGATCACAGTGATTGAACTTACGCCATTAGACTAGATGGCAAACTCCTCTATCTACTGAGCCCACTCTCCAGCTCCCAGTAATTTCATTGATTCTGTTACCTTCTAAAGTTTAAAGGCATATGCTACAAGGGAAAACACAGTTCTGGAATACTAGAAAAAGAGCAGTAATGCCTTCTAGGTTGGTAGTGGGGGAAATCAGCAATCCCTGATTTCAGAGCTTTAGGAAACCTAAAATGGAGTTTGTAGACAGGTCCCTCTTGACCAAGATCACATGTAAATCTCTTTTTCCCACTGGCTGACCAGATGGCACAGATACTCAAAGACATTCGCTTTGTACACTTGCAGGGTAAGAGAGAGATCAAAGGCCACACCCAATTTGAGTCTTAGCCCAGCCAGACAGGGATGCCAACCTTAGCATCTGGGATGGAATAAACAGGGGGATGGCTGGCATCCTCAAGGTCAGGTTCTAGAAGGTCAACTTCTCAGAAAAGAGTAAATGTGATTTAGTCGGTGTCCTGAAGTTTGGACAATATCTGCTTCTCCTCAACACTGGAGGGGAAGAGTAGAAAGAGAGGTAGAACCCTTTCTCAACCCTGCATGAGCCACTGAGTCTCTCAAGTATCTCTATCACCCAGAACCACTGTACCAGCAACTGTTAAGAAACCAGGACCCTTTTCAAAATTTCTGATTCCAGTTACCCCCCCCCCAGTATTGACTCCAAGATGAATTAATAGTTGATGGCCTGTGGTTTGAACCCCACTGCTCTAAAAAAGAAAGAAAGGAGGAAAGATGCATCTCCAAAGTGCACATTGCAATAAACATACGACTAGCATTATTTTTTTTTAAAAAAAAAAAATCAACAACACATGTCCTTACTAATGTTGCTGAGTGCTTTATGTGTTAGTGTATGTTTTTCTGTCACTTGAATTAAAATCCTGAGATTGCTATAGACCATATGCCAACTCTATTCCCACAACATTCCAATGAATTTAAAAATTACTTTTATTAAATTTATCTTAAATTCAGATTTGATGATGATTGTCTATAGCCGAAATGGCCAAGTGTCATGACAACATTAGTAATTATTTTCCAGATTTCAGTAAGCATTTTCATTCAGTGGAATTTGATTTCAAGCAAATTAATCAATGTATGTTTCTAGTGATGGGGTTTCTCCCCTATCCTAATACGCAAAGACTGGAAACATAATAAAGTGTTTTAAATGGCGTTTGAAAAAGAAACGCACGCTCTTTAGAAAGATACAGCCCCTCAGATAATCGTGGTAAAGAACCTGAAACCCCTTCTCTTGATGCTGGAAGATTTCTTCTTTATAAACGCGTGTGTATTGCCACTTAGACCACCACAAGAAACACCCGAAGATAAGCTCCTGCACCCACTCTGAAAGTGCACGAGCGCTCAAGCCCACCCGCCCCCGTGTGATCTGCAACCCAGACAGACTCAGGACGCGGGCAGATGGGAACCGGCTCTAACCTCTCCTCGCTCTTCCCAAATCAAAACCCACCGTAAACACCACGAAGAGCCAGGAAACCTCACGGCTTTAATCATTTCCTTTCCCCGAGCTCCATGTGGCACACAGGACACTCTGCTTTCCTTTGGGCTTGTCGGCATCTTGCGAGGGGTGTGGGAGAAGAAAAAAGAAAAGCAAACCGGTGTCTGGAGAGGCGGAGAGAAAGCGCCAGCCCCAGACGTGAGGGTCCACCCGCCCCCTCGCTTTCTCTGAGCCAGCCCTGGAGCCCTCTGCTCTCAAACGACTTGAGAGTTGGCGCCATCTGGCTTTTTAAAGAAGAACACGAGGCGGGAGGTAGAGGAGGTGGAAGTGGGCCGGCGCCCTGATTCTCAGTACCAGCTCCAGCAGTGGATGAAGGAGCAGCTAGGGCGCTCCCCTCCCCCTGCCGCCCTCAAAGCCATGGATCAACCGCGTAGCAAGCCAGCAACCCTGATCTGTGCCAAGAGGCAGTCATCCTGCTGGAAATGACCCACCACTACCAACACCACCAACCATGGCTGAATGGGGAGTCCCGATTTCCAGGCAGGTCCAAAGTGCAGAAGTAACTGTTACAGCACTATAAACAAAGTGCCACTAACAGGCTTCACCATTCTGCAGAGCCAAAGGGAGACAGGAGAAATGGCATCCAGGGTTATGACCCCCACGTGACTTTACACTCTATGGAAAGGATTTAGGCTAAATCCTGACTGACCTGCTCTCCAACCGGGTGCCTCATTAATTCATGAACGCCTTCCCTAATTATTCCAAGAGACTAATGAGGAAGTTAAATGAAAAGCTAGGTCCCTCCCCTTCTACTAATTATAGCAGGAAGGTTTAATAAGTCAAAGAGAAATGACAACTGATCTTTTTAGGTCACCTAGTGCCTTATAAATTAGGAGTTTGTGCTTGAGCAGATGGGTGTAACAGTCCCACAGAGCTATGGTTAATGGTGCTAGAGACTGCTTTATCTATGATGTTGAATAGGTATCAGAAAGTAATTATTGTATAAAGCTCACTTGGCAGTGTGCTTGCCTTGCTTGCCTTGGGCCCTGGGGTCAACCCTTGCCACTGAGAAAAGGTAGGGAAAGTAATTATTATGGATCCTTTTTAGCCTGTTTTTTAAATGATGAAGTCCAGAGAAAATTGTTCAAAGTTTTTTTTTATTCCATTGTGCCATGGAGAAACAAACACACACACACACACACACACACACACACACACACACGTGTACACTATATGATGATGTATATACACATAGGAAATATGGGTCTCCAGCCATTATAATGTTATACATACATTGCTCATCAGTTAAGAAGACTTCTGCTCTCAGTTTTCACTTATCCTTCACAATGTTAGGCGCTGTAGTCAGTCCCCATTTTACAGATGAGAAAACCAAGGCTCAGAAAAGCACTTCCCTCGAATGCTGATGGTAACAGAACTAACCTGTTCATTTGAACTCAGAGCTAAATTATATTCAGCAAGCATGTGATGAACACCCCTATTCTGCATCTGGCACTAAACAGTGGTGGGAACAAAGGGAAAAGATACGTTCTATGACCTTCAAGCAACTAGTGACACACCCATGAGGCTTAGTGTGGGATTTCGAGAAAAGGCAGGCTGAATCTTGAAATAAAATACAGCCTGGTGAAGGAGGGCGGTACCAAAGGCAAGATGAACATGGAACCAAAAGGAACCAAGCAAAGCTGAATGACAGAGACTGAGTTATGCCCAGACCCTTTCACCACTTCTTCTATGGCCCATGTAAGCAGGCAGATTGCCCTCATGGTAACTGGACTTTTAACATCTGTCATTATAAGGACAACATCTGGCGGTGGCTGTTGGGCTTGGACAGCTCATTCTTTCGTATTCCACTTATGGTCTCTTAAAAAAAAAAAAAAAAAAAAAAAAAAAAAAAAAAAACCTGGTCCTGCTTGGGGTCTTTTCAGCCTCCATGTAATCCATGTCTCCTGCCTAAAGGAAAAGAAAACTTTAGAGCAGAGAAGCTAGCATGCCCTCTACATATCCCAAAGGATCCTCTGAAACAGTTTGGGATTTCAGCCAAGCAGCATCAATCCTTCTTAGTCAAGTTCAACCAGGGCAAGGTGGGTAAGAAAGAGGAAGTAGGAAGACAGTTCCCTGAGCCATGCTCTCGCAAGAGAAGGTATTCCCCCAGTGCAAGCAACCTTATCCTTATGGCAGATCATTCTTGTTAGCCCCTTTGTTTACCCACAATATTGTAATTTGGGTGTCCATTGAGAAAGATCAATGGAATACTATTATTAGTGCTACTTTACTTAATTCTCCTCCTTATTTGGTTTGAACAGACCTTTCCATCTTTCTTACTCTGGACTTCAGTTTTAAAAGATTTGCTGCTGCACCTCTCACTAGAAAACCCATAACTTTGTCCTATGGTCTTGAATGTTTTTACATTGCAGAGCTAGTATAGTTAAAGAAACACTGTTCTAGTTGGGCATGGTAGCACAAACCTTTAAATCCAAGTACTCAAGAAGCAAAGGTAGGTGGTTATCTGTGAGTTCCAGGCCAGCTTGGTCTGTATAGTGGGACACTCACTGTCTCAAAACTAACACACACACACACACACACACACACAGAGAGAGAGAGAGAGAGAGAGAGAGAGAGAGAGAGAGAGAGAGAGAGAGAGAAGAAAAGAGGCATATTCTGAGCGAAGATACTGGTCTGTCATGGAGCTCTGCTTTAAGTTCATGCTCCTAAATTGAAAACCATTACATTCCATCCCTATTATTTATAACCTGAAATAGAAATCCATGTAAGGCCTGCAGATCATTGGTGTGGCAGGTGGAGGTAGCCAAAGATGTGACCTGTGCTGACATAAGCCTACTGCAGAGACCAGTAGGCCCCATTTCTGTAATAAATTTCTGGAAAGAATGTGACACTACAGAAAGTTAACCTGGGCTTTCCAGCTGAGTGACCTAAGGAAGCCTCCTTGGGCCCCATATCTTATCTGCAGGATGAAGGGGCTGAAGCATCTTTAAACCCCTAGAAGGTTTCACAACCTCAGTTCTTCACATAAGAGTAAGCTCTAAGGTCCATCAGGCATGAACACATGGCTTATTAAGTGTCGATAAACAGACAGAATGTCAGAGAAAATGAGAAGAGAATTCAGGTTGCTGGGCCAAAGACTAAACTAAAAATTAGACTAGACTAATAATTAATATTTTTAAGTGCATGCATATTATATGCACATATAATACATGAATACATATGTCAAAAGAAACAGGGACCTGCAGAAAGTGGCTGGCCACAGAATACAAGAGGCCAATGACAAATCTAGGTCGAAAGTACCTGTTTTTTGGCCCCTTGCAGGATAATTTACCCATTGGCCCTGTGTATATCTTATATGCCACTAGAGAGCTGGAAGATTTGATAAGATCCATGGTTAATGAACTCCATGTGTACTGTGCCTCCTCCCCCACTATCATCAATATTGTGTTAGAAAAAGCTGCATGTTCTGGCGACAGCCTGAATCTTCTTTTAAATGGGGGTCCTAAGAACTCACCCCTGCCTTTAATACTAACTCTGCATGTAAATTCGCTGAAGGGTAATATCCCAAGATCATTTTTCAGAGGTGCCGAAAGCAGCCCATTTAATGGAAGGGGCTAAAGGAGAGGAAGCTATCTGACTTCTCCCACCGGACTGCTCTGGGATGGTGAGCTGCTCACACAGTGGGCCTGGCAAGAAGGAGTTTCCAGCTCCAACCCAGCTGTGTGCCCTGGGCAAATGACTACCTTCTTGGGTCTCAGCTTCTGCTGGAAAAGTCAGAAGCTGAAGTAGATCAGTGTGATGAATCTTTTTTTTTTTCCGGAATTTTCCTTGACCCCATTCCTGAAGCAATTTTAGCCAACTATCTGCATCTCTCTACTGGGTAGTTCAAAAAGAAATGAAGGAAAGGAAGAGGAAATGAAAAAAAAAAAATTTGGGATGGTTGTCTAGATAATAGTAGTTTAAAAAAACGTTTTGGGATTGATAGTCTTTAGACAAATTTTAAAGGTGGGTCAACAGATTGTTGCCTTCATTTGCTTAGTTCAATATGCATTCGATAAACAGGAAGCCTTTCTACATCGAGAGCCTGCTGCTGTGTCATAGACATAGCCAGGGTATCTTGACCTTAGTTTAAAAAGTGGTTGCCAAAAGGAAAATGTGCATCTGCAGGAAAGGGCACTGCGCTTTAGCATCTATAAATCTGATAATGCTCCTACTCTGCCACGGTCCCTTCTGGATCTTGATCAAGTTACAATCTATCTTGTCCAGAGAGCCAGCCCATCCTCAAAGTCCCTTCCTAGTTGAGATTTTGTTCTCGAAATGCCTTGGCACAGCCCTAACTGCCTCCTGTAAAGGCAAAATGTCCTAGGTAACCCGAGCCCGCAGTTCCCTCCCATCTGGGGAGGAAAAAAAGTGGCTGGGGGGGAGGGGAGGTAGGAGATCGAAAGAAAAGAGAAAAATACTGAGAAACATGTTCTGGCAGACAAGGCCTTCGGAGACTACCATGTGTGCTCCATATTGAGCAAGCCTAGGTCTTTGAAGTTTTTCTGAATGTAAAAAGCATTATTCTTTCTCAAACTGTGGCTAAGTAGTACAGACGTTAAAACAATGAGGCCAGAAGGCGCAGACGCGGGACTAAGTGTTTAATTCGTCCTTCACCCAAGTGCCTGCCACCAGTTAGCACCCCAGTTTGCACCCAGGCAGCTTGCAAGGCTGCCAACCCCTGCACCCCGTCTTCAGACCCAGGTTTGTCTGGGTCCTAGGACACCTTAGCGCCAATTTCAGAAGAAATTACTTTTCCAAACGCTGGAAGAAAACTTCCCAGATGTTTCCCGTGCTACGGAAAGCAGCCCAGGTTGGATCTGAAACATTTGTCTTACAACCGCACAGCGGCAGGTCACAAGGCCCGCCAGTCGACCTGCGAGCCCGGCTCCTCAGCGAGCTGCGGGGCTGAGCCCCAGGTTCTGCACGCCCAAGCCACGCGCCCATCCCGTATCACTGGTAGCTTCCTGCCGGGAGGGACACAGAGGGCGGAAGCATAGGGGACGTTTTATTATGTGTGGAATTATGAATCCCACCCGAATATCTCTAGTACATCTATTCTATAACGTATGGCGAGTTTTTTAGTCATCGGCTCCTATTATAAATTCTCTCCGTTTGCATCCTTCCATCCCACTGCAGGGCAGAATGGCAGCCTAACTAAAACCAAGGGTTAACTCTCCTCGTGGTTGTTCCAGGGACCTGCCATTTCTTTCCCTCAATCAACCAGTGTGGATTCCAAAAGTGGGTGGGACAGGAGCAGCAGGGGATCACAAACACGGCTTTACATTGCTGGGGCAGCCCAAGTCTCCTAGAGAGGAGGCCAGCCAGCACCAGGTGCTTCCGGGTCTCAGCAAGCACTTCCGGGCTGTGTGCACCACCCTACTTAGCCTCAGAGTTGTGGTTGGATTGTCGCACTAAAGAAGGACTTGGCTCTCAATGTGATTGTTAACCATTGTGACACAACACTGGCCCAGTAGGCGACACCAGGACATCCTTTAAGCCATAAGAAGCTGCAGTGCTAAAGCACGTTATGCTCTTGGGCATACCCTGCCCCAGCTGCACAGCCAGGCCCTGCCTCAGCCTTCCTGGATCTGCTTTTTTCCTCGCTGGGGCGGATCTTGGGCTGTCTTGACAGAGTAAATTCACTGGGTTCAAGATGAAGGGTCTTTCTATACGCAGGCCTCTGAAGAAGTAGCCCGGTCCTACACATTTAGATTATGCTTGGAGTTGGGTCCATGGGCCCTGCTCACTCTGGCCTCTAGGGGTCAGGAAATACGCACAGGGGTCACAATAACGTCCTCCCAGTTAAACCAGTCAGCCAGAGCGGGTCCCTCCATACCTGACATAATCTCCTAAGTGACCATGAAATGAACTGCACAAAAACTGATGGGCCCTGGGGGATTTTGCTTCTGTTCCCTCTACAATAACAGAAATTGTTTCTTCTCCCTTAGAACTTCAACCAGGATCGTTGTTGTGGCCCACTACTGTGTATCCTGATCTTTGTCAGGCCTTTCAGGGAAACAAGGGCAGGTTCCCAGTTCATGAGCCTGACTCAGACCTGGAAATCAGTGAGTTTGTAGAAGCACAGGAGGGAGCAGGGAGGGGGCACCCATTCAAAGGACTTTTTTTTTCTCTGATATTTTTTGTTTTTCTGGAACGAATCAAAGGCACACAAGGAATACAAAACTGTACACACTGTACACCTGAACTTCCAGACTGGCTTCCCTTTTTTTTTTTTTTTTGACTTTTCCTCAACATGGCTTTCCCAATGCAGGAGATTTGGAAAACCATCAGCCCAGGTAAGCACAGCAGCCACATGGTCTGGTGAATTGGAGAAAAGTAAATCATCTCCGAATGCAACCAGCCAGGTGGGGATAGAATCTGGAAAGAGAATGGGAAATCTGAGTATCCCCAAGTCAGCAGACTCCATGAAGTGTGAGAAACAGAGTCAACATTGGGAATATGGAGTCAGAAGTTTTGGGCAGCCCTTAGATAACTTCCCAAACTGCAGTACAGTTCACGTGACCACAAAGACATTTTCGATGTCCAGTTGCCTGGTTCCTTCCCATACTCTCTTCGTGTCTTACACGTTTAGGGGACTTTACTGGTTCCTGGTTGGATGGCGGGTATTGACCAGATGAGGACGAGGGAGCTGGGAACTGTCTGTGAGGCAGAGACCACCTTCATCTCGGAGGCAGGGGTTAGCTCACTGATGGCTGCCTTCTCATTCGCCTGGCCTGCTAGCTGCTTCTCATTCGCCTGGCCTGCTAGCTGCTAGCTAGTATCACCAAGGCTTTTTTTTTTTTTTCCAAACTGGGGAATCCTGACTGTCCCCTTTTCAACCATCAGTCAGTCAGTTCTAGACCCTCTCTGCAAATGGTCTAAACTTTTAAAAGGAAAGAAAGAAAGAAAGAAAGAAAGAAAGAAAGAAATCTATGTGATGTTCCAGGCATTTTCTGAGGCTGCCTCCTTCCAGCTGCCCCAGTCATGTTCTTGGAATCATGCATAATTAGAGCCTGACCATCATGGAAATACAAATAAGATGTTACTTTCCTTACTGAGAAAAAAAAATAAATAAAAAGAAGGTCTGGTGTTCAAAGAAGGGTCTCCTTATGAAGCATCAAAAGGGCACAGTACCTGTGGCTTTAAACTCTTCCCACTCAGCGATGGCTGGGGGGGCGGGGAGACTGAACTCTGATCCAGGTATTGCCACTAGGCCTGCGTTGTTAAGTGTGGCACTGGGCTCCCGAGGGGCCAACACCACAGATATCATCACCACTTGAATCCTGTGGCCAACTCAACTCCAGACTTCTCTCAATCTCAGATAGTTATTTATGCATTTGCGACTGACCTCGAAGACAGGCAGTGAAGAGAAATCTGTGCACCTAACTTCCAGGGACCAGCCTGGGGTGGGGGAGAAGAACATGGACTTTTTCGAATATAAAACCTTGCCCAACAAAGTTGGGAAAATGTATTTGGAAGTATGTTTGAGAACACGCTAGTGAGATCCCAGGACAGGACTAAAATTCTTAGACAAGGGTGGGCAGGGTGGGAAAGGCAAGGGGAATTACAGATTCTAGATCCACTCCACCCCCCCAAGATTTGAAGGAACCAAAGGGGTGGTGAGGATAGCCAGCTGTCCAGAGTGCCACTTTAAGGTTCTGGTTTTGTAAATACAAAACCAGAGGCCACAATTCAGTCCAGAAACCAAAGTGATCGCATCCATCGATTGTCACTCAGCCGGATGAACGACTATTATAGAGGTTTCCTGTTTTACAGGAATGGAAAATGTGTCCCACCCATCTGAGGGCTTTTACGACAGTGTCATTATTAGTAAAGGAGAGGCTTACATTGACTATGCTGCGGAAGAAAAAAAGTGCAGTAATGTTTTCTGAAGTATATCAGAAATGTCTTCAAATTTCCACAGCCGTTTGGAGCATAGTCTAATCGTTCAAATAATTACCTTTCAGCCATGCACGACCGTAAGCCCCAGAGCACAGAGCCCACCAAGGAGCATCACCTTGTCCTACAACCGGGAGGTTGCAAACAGCAACATTGTCAATAGGCGTTGATTTCCCAGTTCGCTGCCTTGGCGAGAGCCAGAGCTGCAACTGTTTTACTCGTTTGGATCCCTGTCTTTAGGGACTTGGCTTAAGAAATCTCTCCAGTCGTTAATAAATGCAGACGATCACTCTGGCCCAGTTCCCCACCTCCACCCCCCATCTCGTGGCCAGCAGCCCAGGGGCTCAGCTTGCTCCCGCGGTAGCCAGCCGGGAGGGGAGTGCCTTAGACTAGACCCAGGGTGCCGCCAGGGCTTTCGTTCCCCTCCCAAGTCTCCTACCGGCTGCAGATTTCCCTTTCAACTGCCAACCAGTACAGCTTGCAGGAGTATGCAAACGTGCAATTCCCAGGCAAACAAAACAAAAACCTTCAAAAATGTGAGCACGGAAAACGGGTTCTAGGAAGTGCGTTGAGAAAAGTCAGAATGCGTTGTGGGAACTAGGCGCAAAATCCCGCACGTCTTTCAAAAGTGGTAGGCAATTTTCTTTCCCGTTGTCGTTCCCTCTCTCCATGTTTCTTGTTCTCCTTTAAATTTCCCTCTTGATGTTCTTAGTTTTTAGTTTCCAGACAGTTGGAGTTTTCCTGGGAAGCCAATCTGAGAGGAGGCAAGATGGAGCTTAATTTCAATTAGCAACCTAGGTCTAGTCTCGGGGCCTTGGGTCTTCCACTTCTGCCAGGAAGTAGCAGAACCCTCTACAGAGGAGCTTCCTAAAGCACATCCCCACCTGGCTGCCAGTTAGCCTTTAACTGTCACGGCCGAGTTAAAAGTATCAACGCCCACGAATTGAGGAAAACCAACCACCATATTTCCTCTTCTCACCACAGCAACTATAAAATGAATTAACATAACCTTATGTGACTAAAAAGTCCCACTAAATAATCACTCATTTAACCTCCTCCAGGTTTGGCTTAATGCTACGGGAATAATTAAGGCCCAGAGTCTTTAAATTAGTCACAAATGAAGGAAATGCACCCACACACACACCAAACACACACACACACACACACACACACACACACACACACACACTATATATATATATATATATATATATATATATATATATATATATTACACAAGGGGATCCTGGATGAGTATGACTTCTAGGACTGTTCAAGTCCAGGGATATGCAGAATAGTGTAGGAGTAAGGTTCATTTCCCCAGGTCCCCAGTTTTATTTCCTTTCCTCCTCTGCCTTCTCCCTTTTTTTCTGGGGATCTTCCTCAACATCAGCATCAAGAAAGTGAAGAACAGAAGAGGAGCTGGGCTGGCCATGCTGGTGCATGTCTGTAAACCACACCTCCCAACATGGGCTGTGGAAGCAGGAGATTCACTAGTCCTTATCCTCTGTCACAGATAACCAACTTGGGCTAAATGAGATTTTGTCTCAAAAAGCAAAAAAGTGACTGTTGATGGCTAGAGAGTGGAGAAGGTGTGTGCAGGGATTGTAGGAATGGAAATAAGAGGGAATAATTCCCATGACACCCACAGAATCAACTATAGGCTTTAAGTGGAGCTCATAGTGGCTCGCAGAGACTGAAGCAGCAGTCCTGAGTCTGCAAGTATCTGGACTAGGTTCTCTGCAAATATGTTACGGTTATTGGCTTGGTGTTTTTGTTGGACTCCTAACAGTGGAAGTGAGGGTGTTTTTGACTCCTTTTCCTGCTCCTAGGCCCTTTTCCTCCTATTGGGTTGGCTCACCCAGCTTTGATATGAGAGTTTGTAGCTAGTCTTATTGTATCTTGTTATGCCATGTCTGGTTGATATCTTTTCAAAATGGAAACAGTGGATCTTTGGGGGGGAGGTGTTGGGAAGAATGGAGGGAGGGGAACTGTATTTGGGATGTACTGTATATAAGAGAAGAATAGATAAAATAAAGTAAAATTCCCATGTTATACTACCTCCCTCTGAAGGCCTATATACTTGATTTCCTTCCTAGCTTTTCACAGATTCCTCAAACCCAGAACTTCAGGCATTATCTACAGAGACAACCTCTTTAGATATAAAAGATGTCTTCAACACCTTGAAGCTACTACTGGATGAAGGCTGGTAGGTTAATTTGCAGATTTCCACATGTGGAAAGTGTAACTCCTAGGGCTTTGCTTCCAGAAGTCCATACTCAGCACTCTGCCCTCACCCATTTTGGAAGGAGGCAATCCCTTCCCCTTACTGAGCAAACTCTTGGCCATGACAAGTGAAGAAATGTTGAGGTAGAATTTGTACATTAGAACTAATTGTCTTATAGTGACCCCATCCCACCCAGTTTTGAGCCATTTCTGCCCATGCTGAAGAGGGAGCATTGGGCTCAGTTTAAATGGCAGGAGCAGAAACTCAAGTCCAATAAATTTGAGTGTATGTCTTCCCAAACCCTAAGGAAGTGGAGAGAAAAATAAGTATGTCGTTATGGAGTCATTGTACTCTGGGTTCCTTTGGTTGATGAGAGATATGAGTGACTATGCCATGAGTGTTTTAGAGTATGTGGGGGCCACAGTTTAAAGTGCTTCAGAAATCTTCAAGTGCTTAGGAGAGTGTTTCCCACTTAAGCCTCACTACAGGAGTGTGCAGAAGATGCTCATAGAAAGCATTCCAAGTTCCTAGCATGCAATCATCAGATCTAGCCCAGACTCTCAAAGCCATCCTGTCCTAGGAAGCTGGGAGTTTATTTGACTGCACAGACTTTAGCTAAGCCTGTCCTCTTTGGACCTCAGTGTCCTTTAAGGCATAAAGAATTTAGAAATGTCCTCCTTGTAGCTTGTGAATATTGAACAACATGAGCCTGTAAAATGTTTGGTACTTAATAGGCACTCATTAAAAGTTAGTTCCTTTCCTCTATGTCCTGGAGGTAGGGGGTGGGTAGATTTTATTGCTTCTCCAGATGGAGGAACTGAGGTGGGGTTGTGGAGGAGCTACAGAGGATCATTAACTTCCCTGAAGTCCAGTGACCACCAGAGTTATCAAGAAGCAGACTCAGCCTCAAGAAGGTGAGGGCCAGTATAGAGATGTGTGATGTTCCTCCACTGGTGGGCTCTGAGAATGCAGAATGCCATAGAGGATCTATTCCTCACTCCCTTTGAGTTTATAGAGCAGCCCCACCCCTAGAGCTAAAGAGCCCTTATGGCTATAGCTGATGGATCACAGAAAAAGGGTTTGGGAACATTTCATTCTGCACCCTTAGTGGCCAAATGCTACTCACAGGGTTTGATGCCCATGAAGGGAAAGGATGACTACAAACTTAATTAAGATGTTCAGGCTCTATTTCCTGAACAAGGACTGGAGTGTGGCCTTGTTTGTTTCTTTGTATTTATTTATTGCCTCTGGGGAGAGAAGCCAGGATTTTTGCTCATGGCAATCAAGTGCTGTGATTTTTTTTTCATTGCCATTTTTTTTTTAAATTGCCACACCTGTCCCCAAGTCTTCCTATGTCTGACCCTTCCAACTCCTGAAAAGACTCACTAGACTCATGTGCCCAAGCGCCAAGTCACTAAGCTGGGACAGGGTGGTCAATCTGAGGTGACAAGAAGGCAACTCTCTTCAAGGCTGAAAGAACAACCCTCAGATCTGGAGTGCTGTGGGAGGCCTGGCTTGGTGCATGGAAGTATTTAGCAGGTTCAGTGCCATTACTGCCTAACAGGGTGTGAAAAGTAATATGAATGTGAAATACTGTGGGAAAGTGGAGAGTTTCCAAGCAGGCAGCAAGGCCCCTCTGGCTGGCCTGGAAGACCCAGAATCCCCAAGCCCCTTTGTGGAGCTCCAGGAGTTATGAACAGGGAAGGCAAATGGGGGGGGGGTGAAAGGGGGAGAGAAGAGAGCAGCATACTAAGAGCACTCTAGTGGCAGATGGGGACCCTGCTGACAGCTGGGGGTAAAGCCTTCCTTCCTCTACTCCTCTGCTCCATCTTATGCTATGCATGTGTGTATAAAAGATGAAAACGATATTTTACCCATCTTATTAAGCATCGAATCAAACCAGGAAGAGTCAGAAAAGTGTGTGTGGGCTTCCTCAAGAGGCGGCAGGCAGGGGTGGGGGGTGGGGAACTGGATGCCAAGACCCTAAAGTGATGGGAATGTCTCAAATCAAACCCAGATCTAGAGTCCCCAAACCTGGCGTCCCAGACTGTGCCCTGTAGACAAAGGCTCACTCACATTCTGACAATAATTCCTCTACCTCTAATATACAGATACGGGGTTCTGACTTTCCCACCTTGGGACTCAGCAAACCCAGTCTCAGGCAACAGAGGGAGCCAGACCTCCCGCCTTCTCAACAATACTTGAGAGGTGCGATTTTTCCGAGTTCGTATGGATGGAGGGGATAAGGTCACACCACTTTCCTCCCCACCCCTGCAAGGAAGAGCACAGAAATAGGCTCTAGGCTGTATTCCCTTGGTCCAAAGTGGGATTAACCACAAGTCCGCATCCCTTGACATCCCTGCCTTTCCAGATAAGAATGTAAGCACTCAAAGGTTCTAAAGGCAAGTACTCCATGCTCAGTTGAGAAAGTCAGGAAGTGGCTTCCTCCTAGAAGACCAGCCCCAGCCCAGCACTCTAGTCCCCGGGCCAGTTTGAAGAGTTTGTTCTGCTCTGTCAGAACACAAGACTTCATCAGACCACATCGCAGCAGCCAGGCCAGAACACAGATGCTTGCTTACAGATTGTATAGCTGGTACCAAGTTGGAAAACAGTATTCTATTTTGCAAGTCCTCAGTCACTATTCAAACATGCACTAATCATTGGCTCTCTCTTGCAAACAACAGCAAACAGAGGCTCTAGGACCCGCCACGCGAAGGAAGGGCATGAGGGGGTGCACAAGGTCAATGAGAAACAAAACTGGGACGGCGGGGGCCCAGCGGGCCAGAAAACGGGCCGTGCTGACCTCCGACCTCCTTCCCCAGGACTGAAGTTTCAAGGTCACACCTAGCGCTCCAGCTCCAACCGTGCAAGTCCAGTGGAGTCGGCTACCTGCATCGGAGGCCCTGGGCGAACCGGCCTCCTTGGAGGGCCGAGACTGCGGGTCGGGAGCCCGCAGCTTCCTCCCCAGATTCTGCCGGGCCTTCCCGCTCCGCGCGTGGGGCCTGGAAGCCGCGCCGGCCCGCGCTCCTTGCTTTCCATCCTTCCAGGGTGAGCTCACTTCCTCCGGCGCCGCTCCCTTCCCCGCGGCGGGATGGTGCTCGGCCTCCCGCAGCTGCCCAGTGGGCACTGGCTCCCAGCCGGATCCTCCCCTCGCTCCTTTCTCTGCCTAAGGGTTTGTGGGGACCCCCGCCCCGGGGTGCGGTGGAATACCTTGCGGAAGACAGAGGAAGCAGAAACCCCAGAAGTCGGAGGAAGCGGCCAGGCCTACTACGTCCCCCTAGATGCCCGTTTGATTCTGGGCCAGGGCCGAGGCTCTTTTCCTTTTTTCTTCTTTTCTGCCCCGCCCCCTTTCTCCTGGTTTCTCACTTTTCGCTCACTCGTGTTTTTAAAATTCATATTAAAAAGGGCAATTTCGCGTTTAAAAGTAGGCAGTAGCAGAGGGGGAATACAAATAGGATGGGGTTTAATTAGCTGGTAATACTCCTCTCATGCCCTATAATTAAACAGAGATTCTAGTGGCGCTTTAGGGACCACCAAGTGATTATTACAAGGATATTTTATGTTTACATTAAAACTCTGTCCCCGGAGTGTACTATGGGGTCTGATTTATTTATTTATTTGTTTGTTTATTTATTTATTTATTTTCGTATTTCAAAACTGAGTACTAAGGCCAGGACACAACTTTTCAATAATGGAAGGCTGGTGTGTGCAGGCTATTTGAGTTCCTTCGATGACTTTAATTTTTTTTTTTTTTTTTGCCCTGTCTTGTTGGTTCTCCCCTCCAAGGCCAGAGCCCCCTACAGTCTCTGTCCCTACTCATGAGGGAAAATATCTGTGCAAAACCAGAGCATCTCAGGTGGCTCCTCCTCATATACAGATGCACATCAGGCACAGCCAGGCGTCTCCAGTAGCGCCCTAGAAACTCACAATTCTCGGTTCATACCTAAGCAATCTTCAGCGGTCTCCTTTTTGCAGGTTCATCTTTTTACATTTCTTGTTAATCCACTGTAGTCCCCTAACAGGCCTACAGCTTCTCCACCCTAGGGCCAGTAGTACATAGCTGGCTTAGCCTGGCAGTCTTGTGGACTCATTGTCCCGACCTCACCTCAGGACCCTGGGCTTTAAAGGAAGCCCATACTCGTGTTGTCACCAGCCTGCCTTTACATTAGAACCGCTTTCTTTTTTAGGAACACTATTCCGTTTCTCCAGGAGAGATCAATCCATTCTCATGGCTGGCTTGGGGAAATATAACCCAACATGAAGTATGTGTAATGTGAAGACATCTTCCAACAGCTGTTTTGGAACAGAGAGTAAAGACATCCAGGAAATGGTGGGGATAGGGTCTGTTTAATCATCTGACCCCAGATGAGAATTTCTATCTTTCCACCTGGTTCTCTATGGAGACTCCCTTTTAAAACATTCTCTGCCAAAAATTCCTCTTGTTTACCTTTAATAAACAAGAGATCCCTGGAAATAACTACCCACAGAAGGAAGAGAAACCCACCACTCCCATTTTCACTAATTAATTAGAATTGCTGGCCTATTATCATGAGCATCTCCCAACATATCACATGCATGCAAGTGGCTAGACCAGATGAACTCTGCAGGTCCACCTCTACTGCTAAATTTAATTATTTTCTCCTGTATTCATATTATATATGCATTTCAAGTGCATATTTTCAGAAATATACACATATACCCATACGCATATGTGTATATATAAGATTTGTAATAGTCTTTGCCAACATGCAGATGAGAAGGACATCTTAAAATTCTGAGGGCCTGCTCTTCAGTTGGTCTTTAAAGATCAGTCTTCCCTTCTGGTAATGGAAAGAGACCTCCAGGGTGGAAAGCATGAGGGTGGGAGGTGGGTAAGTAGGTCTCCTAAACATGGCCATCATCCAGGTCTATTCACAGTCACATGATTCATTAGAATCCTTAATCCTCATGAGAACACCAGCCTCAGGCCCTCTGACCTGCCAGTGAAACATCATAAAACTGGCCAAGATGCTGGCCAACATATGCACAAGTTAAATTAGAGTGACATGCTTCCTTTGGTCCCACCAAAAGCATCGGTGGAACATAGTACACAATCTGAAAACTAGTCGGCTCACCCTCAGCATCTAAGGTAAACTCTGTCACTCGGTCCCTAAGAGAACTAGGCAAAAACCTACTCACAGAAGGAAACAAGAATCCTTGTTGTTACTAATTCTAGTAGTATTGTAACACAGGAGTTTGGAGAGAGCCCAAAGGGAAAAGACAACTTTTTGTTGTAGTTGTTGTTGTTAATAAATCAGTAGATACTTAGCAGCCCTCCTCACCCATGTGGGAAGGGAATTCTTAGTTTGTGACAGCCTGAGACTCAATCCTAAGCACCCCCAAACAACACAAAAGCAAAAGCAATTAGATTTGGAAGGAGGGCCACAACAAAAACCTGAAAAGCCATTTCCACAACTCTAGATAGAATTTTATAATTTCTGAAGGAGGGGAAGGGTGGGTACACACCTTTAATTCCAGCACTAGGGAGGCAGAAACAGGTGAATCTCTGTGAGTTTCCCGAGGCCAACCTGGTTTACAGAATGAGTTCCAGAACAGCCAGTACTGTATAGCAAGACTCTCTTTTCCTAAACAAAACAAAAGAAAAAGGCATACACTCAAAAAATTTAGAAGCATTATGTTTTCCTTCCTGAGTAGTAGTTGCCTAACTCTTACCCCTTTAGGGTTCTGGAAAGGGGGCAAAGTGCACTACCCACCCTGAGATGTATAAATGGGTGTGTGTGGAAGGGAAGGTCTCTGAGAGGAAGCCATTTCTCAGCAAGGATCCTCTCCCTGGGGAAAAAAATAATAATGTTCACTTCAAAACATCTGCTAGAAACTGTCTTTTCAATTATATTGTAACTTAGTCTTTCCCTGTGGCACTAAAGGCTCTCATTCCCTCAAATCTACCTTCCCAGTGACTTAACTGAAGCTGTAAGTGGCTTTAAATTGGCTGGTCCCCTTGTTTAGGAGGATGAAAGGAGGGACTCACCTAAAATGCTTTTCTTCTCATAAAAATAGCATTTCCTGGTCAGGTTTCCAATTTAGGACCCATTAAGCAAAACAAAAAGCAAACTATATGTTTTAAAATCTAGAGTCTTCACAGATAGCAACTAATACTTCCTCAATATTGAGGGATGCTAAATATGCTACATTTAGCATCTAAATCTCTCATGTATCCTGGGGAGAGTTTCTTAACTTGGTTTTGTTTGTTTGCAAGACCAACCTGACTTGCACTTTTTGGTGATCTTCCTATATCCATACTCCAAATGCTTAGATTTTGGGCTAGACAGACTGCCTGGCTCAAACCTACATCAAAAAGAAGAAGGAGAAGGAGGAGGAGGAGAAGGAGAAGGAAGAGAAGGAGGAGGAGGAGGAGGAGAAGAAGAGAATCATCAAAACTCAGGGTGAACTCAGAAATCAAAGGAATCAAGTATGTTTGGGGTTGGATAATCATTCACTTTCATTACTTCCAGGTAATTAAAGAGTACATGCATGCCAAAAATATTTTAATTTAGAACTGCTGTGGTCTTCAAGAATGTACAAATAAACAAATCCACCCTTCCAAAGGACACTGCTTTGCAACTGGCTCAGATGTTTATGTCTCCAGAAGGTTTTCATGTTGTATAGTCCAGGCTAGTAAACAACCTAAACTGCTCTAGTGGCAAAGGTCAAGTTGCAAAATGAAAGCACCTAGAAACAGTCTTGTTTAGATGTACAGTACATAAGAAAGCACACTGGAAAGGATCTCTGTTGCTCTGTTCATTTGTGTTTGTCCACAGATTCTGCCCCAGACATAAAATTTGGTTATCTTTCCTCACAAAACAGGTGCTCCTGTGATTCCCATGGTGTGCTGGGAGGGATCTCAAACAGTGGCCAGGAGAAAGTATGCCTGAGACCCCAAAAGGTAGCAATTGAGGGAAACAGGGTAAGAAGGAAGTGAAAGGGACTTGAAAGAGATCTTGGTTCCCCCCCCCAGCTGTTGGAACATATGGTGCCAGGGTTTCTCAAAGATGACAGGGAATAGACAGTAAAATTCTTTTTCCCCCTAAAGAATGCCTTCCCACAAATAAAGATAAGTCTTCAGGCTGAAGCCATTTCCCCTCCCATGGGGAATAAACAGAGGTTGGCTAGAAAAAAATTTTCATAGTTTAGTAGAAATAACAGGATGATTATGGAAACAGCAGGAGTCAAGGTGTTTGTGCAGGAGGTATGGGGGTGGGGTGGGGGTAGTGGTGGGGTGGGGGTAGGGCACCAAAAAACCTTCAAGACCAGACCAGACCCTGGTTGGGATTACCCAAACGGGTTCTCAATATTTCATGTTTTATAGACAGTCCTTTCCCTAAAGGGTGTGCTTTCATTAGGCCATAAATGCACCAGCAGACAAGAGAGGGAAAGGTGTGTGTGTGTGTGTGTGTGTGTGTGTGTGTGTGTGTGTGTGTTCACCAAAGACAGGTGTGATGGCTGAGGCACATATGTGGGTTGAGTTAGAGGTGACATCTGGGTATAGGATGTGCTACCCCACCTCTGCCTAGGGTGGTTTCCCCTGGATTTGACTGAAGTCTACTAACCTCTCTCTCTCTCTCTCTCTCTCTCTCTCTCTCTCTCTCTTTCTCTCTCTCTCTCTCTCTATCTCTCTCTCTCTCTTCCTCTCTCCCTCCCTCCCCCCCCCGTGTGTGTGTGTGTGTGTGTGTGTGTGTGTGTGTGTGCATGTGCATGTATTGTCAAGTTTGTTAAAATTGTAATTTTATTAGTTGTGCTCTCACTGCCTGAGCTTGGGTGGAAAGAAAACGTGATGTTGAGGAGTTTTCAGTTTCATGGATCAGTGAAGTAAAGTACTGCAAAGCCTAAGGAACCTAACTGCTAGCTAACGTCTTCAAGCACATTTCCCAGAGTCAGGTCTTTGCTCCTACCAGCCTCCGTTGGAGGCCTCTGTGAGAGCAGTTAACTCAACAGCATGATTCGCACTTAGAGATCGGTAGCAGTTTAAGTTATTGTAAAACATCGCGTGGATGATATATTGTCTAGGCCAGATTAGCAATCATACCCTATATTTAAAGCATGCCCTGAATTGTGTCCCTGTTTCATTAGGGAACTGCACCCAAATGGAGAAGAATTGGAGCAATAATTACTTCCTTCTTGGGGAAAAAAAAAATGTTTCTAAAGAAAGCATTAGAATCAAGGGCGAGTTAGGTAATGTGTATTAAAAGGCAAGCAGGTCGCTGTCGTTGAGGCCCAATCACAGTTCGTAGTTCAAGGCAAACTGCCTTTAATTGACACGGTGTATATTCCTCTGTTCGTCTCAGGACTGCCCTGGCAGGGACGCCCCAAGAGTATTTATTTCTAGGGTGGAAACAAAACAACCACCCCCGTCTACCGCGTTAAGAGAGCGCTCCAAGATGGACTGCCGGAGAAAGGCTTTTTGACCCGGGTGGAAATTAGTCATATTGACAGACGCGCAGGAAAGGTAAATTACCCGGTGCGCTGACGTTACGCAGAAGCGCTCCGGGTTCCGACTCTGCCACGGAGGGGGCTAGAGGCTCCTAGCTTTTTTTGCCCCATTTCCATCAAGACTGTTACTTGTCTGGTCCTGGGGTTTCAATGGGAAGGCGACCCTGAGAGTCCTAATAAGATGCTAGACAAGTAAAACTTACACAAATAAAGCAAACACAAAGCGAGAAAGATTTTCGCTATCTGGGGTATGGACGAAGTGCAGAACCAAGAGAAAAAGCTAGCAAAGTCCGCAGAGGAAGGAAAGGGGGAGGAGGCTGGGAGGCGCGGACTTCGAGGCTGGGCTGCCACTTGGGAGGTCCCGGCCTCAGTCTGGCCAGGCCAACCGTACCCCCAGGAGAATGGGAGTTAGGGCGGGTCACAATTACACCTCGGCTCCAGGCGAGGACTTAAAACCAAGTAGTGGGGCTACAGTCTGGAAGCAAGCCCCCCCCCCCGCGGTCATCAGAGGGGGGCCAGGCCCGTGCACGGGAACCTTTTACAAGACAAGTGGGTACAAGAAAACAAAATCAAAATAAACTACTTTCATCCATCATGGGCAATGAAAATAAAAGCTCCCTTTTTAGAGGAGGTGGGAGGGAGTTTTGATATTCAGCATGTTTTGTTTTTATATAAGGAATTGTTCGGTTTTACACGACAGTTGAAGCTGGAATTGTGTGTGGGGGGATTTATTACATTGGAAGCCGTGAGTGAGGTGGGGTTCGTAGGTTTCCCCCTAAATATGCACATCCATATTTTTCAACACAAGCTGGAGAATGCTTGCATACCAGATGTCGGTGACATTAGCAGGGTCTAGTAGTTCATTATCTCTTTTCTTTCCAAACATTAGACTTCAGAAGGGACAGATGGGAAGGCATTAAAAGTGTGGCTTCTAGATATGACCAAAGGGTCTGTCTAGAGTAGACACCATGATAGGCCACACGGGTCACCAGGAGCCTCAAGGTGACCCCCGTGAGTTTTCCAGTGGCTGCAAGGTGGGGCCTCCCCACCTAACTCGGACTTGGGTTCTGGACTCAAGATAAGGAAATACCCAGTTGCTGGGCCTTGTGGTCAGGATGCCTGGGTGAGGAAGATGACCATCCCTCATCTCTAGGCAGGGTCCCTGCTCTGCAGAGGTCACAGAGACGGTGGGTGGTTTCTTGGATATTGAGTGTATCCTCTCCCGGTATTTTTAGTATCCTGGAAGCTGCTACAGTCTCTTATCCAGAGAGGTTGTGGGAGAAGGATGGTGGCAGCGACTGCCAGGGTGTTTAAATGGATACACTATTTATTACTAAAGTAAAACAGAACAAAACACGCTCTCTAGATACCTCTCTCGGTTCAGATGTTTCGTCTGAAAAAATGCGCCAAGATTCACTAGCAAGAAAACCTTGGGGGGGGGGGGCCTAGAAACCACTCTCAGTTAGACTCCCGATGATGCTCTCAATGCCTTTTCCCTTCCTTTTTGGCCTTAGTGCTAGCTTCCTGGGCAGCTCTTACTGAGGACAGGGATGGTGGTGCGGTGGGGGGTGGGGTAAGGGAGGAATCTCTGTTGCTTCGGGACAGCAAAGGTTCAAGACATTTCTGAAGTCACTTTTAAAGAACAATGTATAATAAATTCATATTTCTGCAACACAACTTCCAACCCTGACAACTTCCAGGAATGCTGGGGGAGTATTGAGTAGAAACTTGGGCTTCCACGAGTCCCCTCTCACCTTTAGAATGTTGGAGTCCGGTCTTACAGCTCAGATCGCCCCTCGGATCCCCGCAGCGCGCTCTCTTCCACTTCCTGTGGGTACTTGGCTCCTACAGATTCTTACCCATCCTCAACAGACTCCGACTATAGCAGCGGTAAGACCCAGTCTCCCTTATCCTGGACTTCACCCGGCCTCCGCAAAGAGCCAGGCCGGTTGGGGTGGGGGACGTGGTACCTTCAGTCTCCTCCTTTATCTTCCACCCTCCCCACTCCCAGATTCTCTATTTCAGAGTGTGTGACTCACGGAGTCCACCTTGACTTCCCCTAGCACGCCACAGTCTCACCCCGCATCGCTGATGTCGAGCTTCTATCCACCGGATTGCCTTGTCTTTGGGGGCCCCTCAATGCTGGTTCGACCGCTTGGTGCACAGGAATCCCCAAGACCCACCGCATCTATGCTATGAGAGGCCCTCTCGAGTCGAAGATACAAAAAAGAAGAGGAAGTACAGAGCCAAGAGGAAGGGAGGAAAAAAAAAAAAAAACAAAGAACAAAAAACAAAACAAAACAAAAAAACAAAAAACAAAAAACCTTAG
The DNA here is from genome assembly GCF_943737965.1 of Phodopus roborovskii. Lineage (NCBI taxonomy): Eukaryota > Metazoa > Chordata > Mammalia > Rodentia > Cricetidae > Phodopus > Phodopus roborovskii. The sequence continues at coordinate 9,979,513 of NW_026126410.1, read as the reverse complement.
CATACACGTAGGCACTCAAAACCAACTTTGGGGTTGAACTGTTTCTATTTCAGACGAGACCTGGATGGATGGAGTATCCGGAGAAGGTTTTTGAAGACGTTTAGGAGGAAGGGTGAGTTTTCTGTTGAGAAACTCAATCTGCCACACAGTAGCGGCCCCATCTGGGATCTGTCATTGCTGACAGCACCACAGGGCACAGCCCTGATCTTCTGCACAGCCTGCACTCCCCGAAATACCCTCCTTAATCAAAGGATGTCTGCGCGCCGGCGCTCAGCTGACCGCTGGAGCAGAGAGGCCTTTGGTTCCACCTCACCCGCCCCCTCCCCATGCTCACAGCCTCCCCCAACCTCGTCTTTCCAGAACATTAATTAAAAGCGGAAAAAAGACAGAGGCTGATGTCATTGCTCTCAGATCATAAACGTAAGAGTCATCCTGTGAGAATCCCTGAAAATGACTTTAATGAATAATTTCAGAGACAGTTATGGCTTTGGGTGATTACTGAGCGAGAATATGAAAACCAGATTTGCAAGGGAAGGCGATGGTCAGGCAGTCTGACCGCCACTTTCCCCCATTAAAACCACATCAGCTTTCCTTCTTCCCTGACTACTAGCTACAAACTCAGATTTTGGTTTGAGTTTTCTTCTTTAAAACAAAAGTCACAAGCAACAACAACAACAGCAGCAACAACAATAACAACACACACACAGTGTCCCAAGCAAGAATAACAACCCATCATAAAAAGAAGGCACAGATGTCAGTGGTCATTGGCCATCTTCGTTTAGAATACTGTCCTTTCTGGCCTCCTCTAGGCAACACGCTTAATGAAGGTTGAAAACTCTCTGCCCTTGATTAAGCGCACTGTTTGAAGCGATGTTTATCTTGATGAGCAGCAAATATCAGGGTGTTGAACAAATGATGTTTCTCTACAGGTCTCCCTGACTCTTCAGTTCTTGATCATCAGTAGTTGGAAGATGGCATGGTGTTACAACACAGGATTATATTTTTGAAGCCCTCCATCTAGTTACAGAGAAGCACTGGGCTAGTTGGATCTGGTTCTGTCTGATGGGTTGCATTTTAAATACACTATTTGAAATTGAGCATAATAGCATATAACTGTAATCCTAGGGCTTGGAAGGCAGAGGCAGGAGAATTGTCATATTTTAAGATTAGCACAGTCCACATAGAGATTTCTGGGTTAGTTTGTGCAAGATCTTGTCAGACACAGACATTGAAAAACAAAAGCTACTTGAGAAAATGGCTGAGGTATTGATTGGAGGCCAGAATAGTAGAGTGCCACTAGTTATTACCTGAAAGCCTCAGCTTTTTATGAATCCAGATTCTCTCCTTGGGGACATAAACTGAGACTCTCTGGCCAGTGGCTCACCTAGTTTTATCTCATCCTCATGCAACTTGTTCCTGGAGCAAGAAAATACAAAAGTCAGAATAACGTGGATCTTTGTGGTTTTGAGTGACCTGGTTCAGAAATCTGGCTGGTTGGTGGTGGGTGGGGCACACCTTTGATCCCAGCCCTCTGGAGGCAGAGGCAGGCAGACATCTGTGCCTCTGAGACCAGCCTGGTCTACAGAGCAAGTTCCAGGACAGCCAGGGCTACATAAAGAGAAACTGTCTCAGGAAACCCAACCCAAACCAACCAACCAACCAACCAACCAAACAAACAAACAAAAAACACCAAACCAAACCAAACCAAAATTGAGAAATCTGATTGTCTACACTAACCAGACTCCAACATTAAGGCAGACCCTAAAGAATCCACCCTATAACACCGTGAAAACTGTGCTTTGCACAGCAATTGCCCTTTCTTCTCAGTCAGGCGAGGGTCCTAAAGATGGCAAGAACCAATTCTTCAAACTATACACTTCAGAGTTTCCCTCTGTGCTGAGAGTAAGAAGGGTGAGCCATTTGTTCTGATGGGAGGAAATGCCCCCTTTCCACTCATGATCATGATCATAGAGTAGCTTCAGCTAATTGTGAAGAACTTTTGGGGGACTCTGGATTCCTCAATTTGTTTTTATATTCTTGGTTCCCTTAAGTGGATTTTGTCATTTTATAAAGTCAGTCAAACCAAAGGCTGTCTTCCTTCCCTGTAAATTGTAAGCCTTTGACTAAACACACAGTTTGGCCTGTTTAGTGTGTGAGGAAATAAATCCCACTCTACTAAAGGATCTATTACTGATTAAGTTAAATTGAGATGGCTAATTCTCTTTTTTGGGGTATAGAGATCAATAATAGAGGCCTTGGCCTACTCTTCCCTCATGTGTGATAATGTCGACCTTACCTACACCAGGCAGTATTTCTGGAGGGTCAAGAAAAACATTTCTAGGACTCTGGACAATTATGGTAGTTGGTGTGGACCCAAGCCACTTCCAGAGTTCTAAGGATTGCAAACTCTGAAATGAAGTCTATGGCCTGCCCAGTCAGAATTTTGGAAGTTTGTAATTTGGTCAGTTCTCTGGGGAATGGGAAGCTCCATCTTGAAGAGTTCAGATACTATGTTCATCACCGTACCTGTCTGGCAGCCAGCGCCAGATAGGCAGGGTCAGAGGTCTGGATGCTCTAGGATCCACACACAGAAATCTCACTGTCACCCTCCTCTCCCGCTCTGGACACTGTAGCATAGCATAGGACAAAGATGCCATGCTAGTCGCCTGTCCTCCTTGAGCTAGCTGGGCTCTAGCTCATTAGACTGCAACAGCAGGTGCAGAGGTGGCCGCCTCAACACAAGTCTGGTTCTGTAATCAATTGCTGCAAGGCCATTCCCTTCTTTAGGCTAAAATTTCCACCATTTTGGTCCTGGGGATTCTAGAGCACGCGGGGCATTAGCTACATCTAAGAAATTTATTGAGTGTGCCTTGACTGCATAACGGTTACTGGCATCCATGTGAGTCCCCGTTTTTTGCACTGGCATTACCTCCCAGGCTGCCTCTGTTACTGAAGGGAAGCAGCTTTTGGCTCAGGAGTAGCAGAGGAATACCGGTCCATAGGGACCAATCTTTGGTGGCTTTTCTAAGAGGAATGCACAAGACCCAGAGGGTTGGAAGATTTCAAGGAAGCATGGCCAACTGGCCCCTTCTCACCCCAAACAAGGAAAAACAAAAAAAGTATTCTGGGCTAAAAATATATATTTAGAAGATCTCTTCGCGCAGGCAGATGGAGCTATCCAGCTGCCGGCCTGGCCCCGGGAGGACTTGGCCGCTCAGCAGCCGATTACACCCAGCTCTGTTGGGATGGCTCCGAGCCGTCTGCCCTGACGTCAACGAGGCTGTGGGCCCCGCTGCGGCGAGATAGGAGAGCGCGGCCGGGCGCAGGCGCGGCACTAATCACTCCCAGATGTCCCTAATAGCAGAGATAAAGACGGGCAGAGAGGCCGGGAATAAATTTGTAATCAGGGCTCTAGCATCTGATCATCAAAGGGGCCCAAATGCCGGGAGAAATTTGGAGGGAATGTTTGTGGTGCAGGAGGTTGGTTGCTCGCGCTCATGGATGAGAACAGTCTTGGGCAGGGTGGAACGGTGAGAACCCCTGGGGGAGTTTAGAACTGTGCTCAGGAGTTTCGGACTCCGTTACGTTAACGTCTAGGAGGCCGGCTGAAGCCCCTCAGCGGTCACAGGCTCCTTAGAACTGAGCAGACCGTTGCTACGCGTAGTAACGCAGCGTCTGGGTGGTGAGGCGGCGCTCTTAGAACTGTCCGGCCCCCGGAAACGTGGGATTGGTTTCCTCTTTTGAGCAGCCCCCTTCTTCCTCTTTCAAACAGTTAAAAATACCTAATGGGTTCCCCCACCCCCACCCCGATAATCTCTACAACAGCAATCCATTGCTTCATTGAACCTCTTAGGCTGTTGGGGTCTCCAGCTGATTTCTGAACCCCAGTCTGAGGGAGGTTCCTGGGAGTTTTCTTTCTGTTCTAGTGATTCCAGGGCTGGACAGGAGAGGAATTTGCCGGGGAGACTCATTAGCGCCCTCTCCTCGTGCGGAGATCTGGGCCGGAGGATTTGACTTTTAGGGACACCGGTTCTCCCAAGTTAAGATATCATGACTAGATGGGCAGCGGCTAGGCTAAGGCCCAGATTCACTAGTCTTTGTGGCTTATGCCGCCACACACTTTTAAAACCAAGTCTGTTTCTCATGCACCAGGTAACCCTTTTTCCAGGCTCACGCACTAGGAGAAGCAAGCGAAATGTAAGGCAGCGGTCGAAGAGAAACTCACTACCCGCACTTTAGAAACAGCGGAACGTTTAAAGATCCGGGAATAATAGAGTGGATTCCTGTAGTGTTCAGACCCTCTGTTCCAAAGCAAGTCCAGGTTTTTGTGGCATCCTCTTCTCTGCTTGCTGTCCTAGCGAATACACTTCAGGTCCTTGCACCTGGCCCAAGTTTTCTCCCCAAAGTCTCAGGGGTGCCCCTCCTCCCCGCACCACATGCTTCCTATGGTTTTGCATTTGAGATCGCTTCTAATTCCCACACCTCTTCCTGCGAAATCTGAAATCTTCGAGTACTCCCTGTCTCCCCCTCCCACTTTGACCCTGGGAGATGCTAATTCTTAGATTCTCCGTGGCTTTGAGTCAGCAGCCAGCAGAGCCACAGGTGAGGGACAGGGATTGGGGTATCTCTCCACTTGGAATTTAGGCAGACACATTTCCCAAGAGTCTCGGGTGACAGTCCTACATCAATTTTCATCGGTGACATCAAAAGCCCAGGAGATTTTTTTTTTTTTTACAGCCCAGCAAAGCTGCCTAAATCCCGAGGTACACAACGGAAAATGCTGCAACCAATAGGCCGAACCATCCAGAACTCCCTGACTCCCCACTTCCTCGGTGTGCCTCTGGGGTTCAGGAGGCAAGCGAAGTTCGCTCAGTGACCTAGCTGTCATTTCGGACATGCAGTCTGGAAGCTGCTGTCAGTGCGCCTCTCTTGGAGCGAAAGTCTTGGAAAATTGAGCCTAGAAGGAGGCTGAGGTCCACCCTGAGGTTCCCAGGTTCATTCCTAAGAGAGAGAAAGAGAGAGAGAGACAGAGACAGAGAGAGAGAGAGAGAGAGAGAGAGAGAGAGAGAGAGAGAGAGAGAGATCCTTTGCCTGCTGGTGCTCCAGGGTTATCAGGGCTTTACGTCCTGTGCGGAGGTCTGGGGCCAAGCCCTGACAGCCAGATCCACCATCAATTTACCTTCCGCGCCCCAGCTTCCCATTTAGCTTTTAACGTCAAATCCTACATTTTTGTTGGCTCCGGCCTGTCTAGAACGCTTGTGAATTCGCTGCAGGAGTGATTGCTCTTAACAAAATAGCAGCAAACACATTATCAGAGCAATTAAAACAGAGGCCTTTTAGCTAGTCCCACAGTCAGGAGCCTGGAGTCTTTCCCCTCTCCAGCCTTCAAACAAAGGAGAAAAAGAGAAGTTGTGCAGATGAGAAAAGCATGTAAAGTTCAGCAGAGATTCTTGCTGGCCCCATTGATATTTTGACAAGGCCGCTTGCAGGATTATTGGGCAGCTGGCACTGCTGGGACAGCTGGGACTCCCGACTGGGGTCAAGGATAATCTCTGTGTTCTGCACATTGAAGTGTCCTGCTAGTTCAGGACGGTGGCTAGTTAGAGGGGCTGTTCCACCGAGGTACTGGAGCATCTAGCGCTTTCTATCAGCCGCAGTTCTAGCCAGGTGGGGTTCCCTGGCTGGTTGGAGGGGTGGGGTGGATTTGGTGTCAGGGCCTAGTACTGGCAGGCTGAAGGGAGAGAAGGCTCTGCAGCTGGGTGGCCTTGGATAGAATGGCCATCTGAAAACATGGTGATTAGTAAGACAGTCACTTAAGAACAGTGTGCTAGGGTCTTTTGGTTCCCCTGTGCTGGTGTTTAATAAAATAGAAAAGGTGACTAAACCAGAAGTACATCAAGGCCCAAAGAGAAGACCAGTCAGGCCCAGGCATGTGCTCATGTGCCCACGGTGAAGAAAACCAATGTCTTTAAACTACCACCAGACCTTCCTCTTGCCATTTTCTCAGATTCCTTTCTTCTACCTCTAGAACCTGGAATCTTCCTCCAGAGCTGTTAAATGTAAAGGTGCAATAGGCCTCTTCAGGCAAAGGGAGAGAGCCACTTGGTCAAACAGACAGGATCCAGAGAGCTACAGGAAACCTGGCCTACCTCCCCCACTTATAAACAAAGGCAAGTGTCTGTAAACACAGACCCTCGCCCACCAGGTCTGCCCAGCGCCGGCTGACCTAAGGGGAGAAAGTTCAGATCGCTTTGGCCTAGTTGTTCTAACCCCTCACCCTCGTGTTGTCAGCCATCCGCTGAGGTCTGAATACCACTCACACCCACCCCCACCCTCACTCACAAAGGTCTACTCAAGCTGACTGCAGACCACCCCAGGTCAGAGAAGCTAGGAGTGAGTTGTGGGTCTCTGCCTGAAGGCAAGGTGTGAATGTCTCCGCTGGGATGGCTAAAGACCGGAACCCTTTGGTAAGGCTCTACTACACCAGATTTATAGATATGAGTTTCATGAAACAAACCACTTTTAAATACTATTTATTCATCTTCCTTCCTCCCTCCCCGAAATCCTTCCACTCCTTCCCAGTTCTCTACCCCCAGGAGCGCATTCTGATTTCTAGAACTAAAGGTGAAGCTCTACCTAGCCAAGCTCCCCCCTCCCCGTGTATGTGCGTGTGTGTGTGTGTGTGTGTGTGTGTGTGTGTGTGTGTGAGAGAGAGAGAGAGAGAGAGAGAGAGAAGAGAGAGAGAAGAGATAGAGAGAGAGAGAGAGAGAGAGAGAGAGAGAGAGAGAAGGGCCGCAGGGAGTTTCTCCTGGGGTACAGAAACGGGCACAGCAAAGCCCAGGACTGGGTTAAGTTCTGGGCAGCAGTTAGGCAAGGGGAGGTGTCCACTTGCTCTGGCTGCAGCTTCGAAGACTTCAGACACAGAGCAGTTAATATTGAGTTCCCTGTAGCTCCTTGTAAATCTAACCCAACCTCTCGCCCCCCTTTAAATCTGTGGTCTTGTTCGCGATTTCTTACTTGACGTAAAATTCCTTGTTACCTAATCATAGACTCTTTTTCAAAAGGCTCCCTTCCCCTACCACCCCTACACCGATGAGAATCTTCCGAGATAGATGACAAGTAAAACCCCCTCCTCTACTTTTTTCCTCTCTTAAAAAAAAAAAAAATCTTGGATGAAAGCCCTATATTTTGAACTAAACACCCCAGACTATTTCCTGTGGCTGTAATAAGGTCTGGGATTCTCCTCACACCTCCTCCACAGAAGAAACACGCTCCCCCAAACACAATACGAAGCACCAGGCACAGGGTTTTCGATTGAGACTCATAAAACAAGGGCACCCTTCTACCTTCTGCAGCAAACACAGGCCCTTCTTCCAATCACGAACTCCTAAAAACTACCCAAAGGTCTCCTGGGAGTTCCGAGAAGAAGAAAAGAGAACACTGGATAGAAAAAAGCCCAGGCCTTGGGTCAGGATTTTCACCAGAACAACTCCATTTCAATAAAACCACTCCTTCATGTAGGTAGCCTCAGATCATATTGATTGATTAGAACCACTGACTCTTTCAAATGAAGTTGGAGGCAATTATGATAATTTAGTTTACTTCTGAATATTTTAAATATTATGAAAACAAATATAACAGCTTTGTTTTCAAAATTCTTTTGAGGTATCACCCATATAAAGATTAGGGTTTTATTTTTTTGTAAAAAAAAACACAGTGGTTTATTGAATACTCACAACGTTTACACCTTCAATATTAATTAAATTCCACTTAATTTTAGAGGATGGAAGTGCACAAAACAAGTAGCTGGTGGAAACATCTTTGAGTAGGGGACAACAACATTTGAAATGACAGCACTAGATAACTGACCCCTACAGAAATGTTAGCGGCCCTGTTTTCTGCTTAGAAATAAAACTTTATAACCCCCAGAAATATTTATATCCAAAGGCCCAGTAAAAAGATACACTTCACATACGCACTAGTGTCCACTTCTTTATCTGGAGGGAGTTGGGGGAGTGGGGGAGGGAACAAGGCTGATGCCTATACAGCCAAGAGGGAACATTCACACACAGAGAATGACAGGGGTCCCTTACCACACGGGAGTGTCCTCTTCATATTAAAATATGGAATGCTTTTCTTCAAATATCCACTTTTTTTGAGAGAGAGGTGGGGAGCAGATGCCTCAAAGGGGGGGGGCAAAAAGAGGGGGGAAGGAAATTGCACATAAATAAACCGGATGATCCAACTGTAAGAAGTCCTCAGAAGGAAGCCCGAGGGCTTTCAGGGAGTCCTGTGTCTGCATCTGGTGCCTTGGCCTGGTCTCCCTAGCTCCCCTGATCCTCTTTACTGCTTGAGTTCCAGGGCCCAGACGTGTTGCGGCCAGCCTGTCCGGCCTTTGGTTTTCTTGTCGTTGCTGCTCACTGTACTTTTCAAGATTTCGTTCTAAACAGAAAGAGGGGCAAAGGGGAGAGAAATGGAAAGAGAAGTTCAGAGAGGATACTTGGACCTTGCTATCTCAGTCAGCCCTTTCTGGGCTAGAGGACATAGCCAGAGTACAAGAGGGACTGCTTAGAAATGGGGTGGCCCTGGGTACCGACTCCTGATGAAGTTAAGCAGGCACATTTCCAGTGTTCAGGTTTCCAGTGTTTTAACTACATCCGAGGCCTCCCCCTTGCAATGCTCAAGGACCCAGCCAACAAGTTTATAAACAATGGCCAGATTTCTAGTCGTTTACAGGGGTTTTATATTCCCTTTGACTGCTAGTGTAGAAAAGGAGGCAGAGGCTGTTGCTAAATCTGCCTGACGTTTTCAATAGTGATCCCACATCCAACGGACCCCCTGTTCTGGCCTGGGCCTTTCTTGCCAGCCAGCAGAGGTTCTGTGCCCTCAGCAATGCAGCTCTTTTCCAGGGCCCTTGGTTATTCGGATGGTCATTCCATTACGCAGCGAGCAGAGGGCTGCAAGCCACAAAAGAGACAATCTCCACAAATGGAATTGTTTCCCAGGTTCTTCCCTGCTGGCCCAAGCACCACCACTTTTCCAGGCAGCTGCTAAGAACCTGACAACCCTTTAAATGTCCAGGCATAAAAAAAAAAAAAAAAAAAAAAAAAAAAAACTTCTTAAAATGCTCAAGCTCATTCAAACAAAATAAGAAACACTCGTGACATATAACACTTGGGAAACTTTGCTTTACCGTTGCAGCCAAAGAGAAACAAACTAAAGTTGTATTTTCACATTAAAGGTACTTAGCGTTCGCAGTCACCTCTCCCGTGTCATAGCAGTGTGAACAAGTATAATGTTTTAGTGTTGGAACCAGAGGCAGCCTAGGTTTTGGAATGGGGAATGTGATCAATAGTGAAATAACTGGAACCTAGAGATCACTGACTTCTTACTAGAGAAATATTTAAAAGAAAGGTTGCATTGGAAGCTAAAAGATAGCGTCAATGGACACAGAACCAAGAGACCTGGTCAGTGCGAGTGGGAGACGGGTCAGTTCCTACGGTTTGGGAGGCCAGTGCTAAATGGCTAGAGGAGCAGGGAAGACCAGAAGCTCGGAGGAGCTTAGGTCTAAACCCTTCTTTTCCCGCTGCTGACATCCTCCCGGGCCCATCTTCCTAACTTTTGCGGCAAGTCGGCCCTACTGTAACCTGGGAAAAACAACTTTGACGCACTTCTTAGCCAAAGAATGTGGTATGCAATTTCTCAACTCTACTGGGAAGACCCTAACAGCTGTCCCACGTACCCCGAGCCCCTCACCGCCAGCTGTTCCCCTCCCGTCCCCCGGTACTGACCAGTTCTTTCTTCCTCTTCTCCTCTTTCACGTCGGTCTTCTTGATCTCCGCCTTGAAGGCCTCCGCCTCGCCGTTTTGGTCGTCCTTGGCCAGCAGATCCATGAGGTAGGCAATGTAGCTGGTGGCCAGGCGCAGTGTCTTGATTTTGGAGAGTTTGGTGTCAGCGGGCACGTTGGGGATGCACTCCCGCAGCTCCGCGAAGGCGCTGTTGATGCTCTGAGTCCTACGCCGCTCCTTGCGGTTGGCGGTGCCCCGGCGCTTTACCGGGCGCGGCCCCCCCAGGCCCGGAGGCCCCGCACCGGGCGGCACTCCCCCATAATGGGAGTGGTCCAGGCCGGCGGCGCCGCTGGCATATTCAGGGCTGTAGGACAGGGCCATGCTGTAGTCGGGGGGCGACATCTCCGGGTGGCCAATGAGCCAGCCGTGGAAGTAGGGGTTCTCCTCGTGGCTGCAGCGGCTGGCGGCGGCAGCGGCAGCGGCGGCGGCAGCGGCGGCGAATGGGTATCCTTCATGGTGCACCACGGGGTGGTGGGGAAAGCCCCCCACCAGACTCATCTCGCCTTCCGTGGCCCTCCACGCGCCCCAGCGTGCGCGCAGCCCCGCCGCGCCCTCGGCCCGGGCCCCGGCCTCGACGATCGGCGGTCTCCCCCACCCCCCACCCCCCAGCCCCCGGGCTCCCGGGCCGGCCCGGCAGCCGCAGAGGGGTCCGCTGCAGCCCGGGGCCCTCGCCTGGCCCGCCGGGCCCGCCTCAGCTGCGCCGCGGCCGCCGGCTCCCCATGGGGCGCGGCGAGCTGGTCCCGGCACCGTGCGCCCCTGCCCGCCCCCGCCGCCGCCGCCGCCTGCTCGGCTCTACAGCCCTCGCGCTGGCTCCGGCTTTCCCCGCTGCAGCGTCTAGGCAGAGCGCTCCGGTGTTCATGCAAAAGTGCCGGCCGGCAGGCTCCGGCGAGGCTGTCCGGCAGATGCCGGGGCACGGCACTCTTGACTCCGAAGCTGACCTGGAGTCCGGGGCGAGTCCGAGCCGGGGCTGGAGGAGCCGGCCGGGTTTGCCGGGAGGCGGCGGGGTCGCTGCTCAGCGTGGAGTTACCTCGGTGCGACCCTCCTCTTCCCGCCCCTTCCCCTCCCCCACCAGCCCGATCTGGGTTCTTGGGCGCTTATTGTTTTAATAAAATTTTTGGTTGTTTTGGTCCTTGAGTGTGATTTGTTTTTAAAGCTGCTAGTAACGTGTCGGTCCTCGCTCCTCTCAGGTTCTCTCGGAGGCTTTGCAGAGAGGTCTCAGCGCATCCATTTTCTAAGATCCTCTCCTCTCGAGACAAGAATCTGGGGCCCCTGAAGGCGCCTCGGAGCTGGGAAGCGGCGACTGGGCTCTCGGAGGGGTGTGCACAGTGGCCTGTGGGAGCTCCCGGGTGGCGCCGGCGGTTCTCCTGGGCTGGAGGCGGTGAGGGGAGCAAGCCGATTTTCCCAGCAAGATCTCCATGTACAGCTACATCTTTAGGGCAGCTCGGGTTAATATATGTCGTCAGAGGCTCCTCACGCCAATCCCGGGGCGGCGGGGGCGGCGCCTCGCGCTCTCCGCAATAAAACTTTTTGATGTTCACGTTGCTAATTGCCGAGGTCCTCTTCTAGGATTGGTTGTCCACTCATAACCATAAGATAATTAAAACAAGGGGGGCAGGGGTAAAAAAAAACCTTTTTATCAGCCATAGGTTAATGCAAGTGTTTAACAGATGCTTCGCTATTAAAATACCCCCCCCCAATGGAAGAAATCTCAAACCAGGTATAGTATTATTTCACTTTCTTTTCTGCTTACTGGGGTGGGATGAAAAGGAGAAGCGACGCAGATACTGCCCTTTTCGCGCGCGCGAGTGTGTTTTGTAGGTAACTGAGGCACAAAACTGAGCAGGCAGCCTCCTGTGGTTTTGTGCTGGGCTGGGGGAGGGGGGTGGTATGGTGGCGACGTGAGTCTGAAGGCGGCTGCAAGGATGCCGATTAAGGTGGGTTGGGAGCAGTCTTGAGTTTGTTTGACCAGGCTGGTACCCAATGCTCGCTCCTTTGACCCCCGCACACGTTGGAGAAATTTCAGTGATTTTAATGACTCTAGTGGTTCTAGTGGTTCTAGTGAGGTGGTGGATGGGAACTTAACTTTGAAAATGCACCCATTTGCATATTCTTCTGGTATAGCAACCCCAACAGAGACTTTGGAGGTTTTCAAAGTGGGGCACCTCGATTTCTCGAATCTGTGGTGTGGCGAGTACCCGTGTTCCGCTGGTTTAACTAGCCTGTTTGGTAAGTAACTGAATAGTTTTTACAGCGTGTTCGGAGCTTATTTTCTAGTTTTTATGAACAAACATATAAATATATCTCTGCATTCCTGCCTCCCCCATAAAAGCGGGCATCTGTGGAAAGCAGGTTTAGTTATCGGAGGGGAGCCATTAAACGGCTGTTTAAGAGGCAGGAGGGGAGGACGGCTCGTGGATGTTTAGACTGCTTGCCTTGGCGATCTTGAACGCATTAGAACGGAAAATGGATCTTTACATGTAAGTGAGCGGGCCTCGGGGCACCCAGGCAGACCCTTAGCAGCGGGTGGAGGTGGTCAGTGGAAGAAGTTTAAATCAGCCTGCAACCTTGGCGAGGACGACCAGAAAGACTAAGCGTGTGCGAAGATACCTCTGTTCGCCCGCATGATGGAGGTCAGTGTACAAGAGGGTGTGCAACAGAAGTCTGTAGGCTGTGAATTCTATCGAGTCGAGGGCTGGCCTTGGACATGACTAGGCAAGCAGAGGGCACACCAGTGGCTCCACCTTGGTCATCGCTCCTTGGAGCAGGAGAAGTCTGCTTCCAGATACGAAAGAGAACCCCAGCCATGCACAGTCAGTATCCCTGAGCCTGGCTGACTATGGTTCTGTCTGGAAGGCCAGATCAGCGGGAATTGGAGGGCACCCAATTGGTTGCTCCCATGGTCTCCTGGCTGAGACCTGGCTGGCTACTGCACCCTGTTAGTCTCACAGGGTTTTAAAATATCAATGTATGGAGCTAGCGCGCCAGAGAAGCGGGGAAACTCAAAGACTATGGCCTATCTTCTATCCATAAGGGGACAGTTTTCCTAGCCAACCCCCTGGTAGAGGGTCCTAAGACAGAGAGAAAATCCTGGATGGGAAATAGATGCATCCAGTCTTGCTAACCCCGGGAGGCTTGCATTTGGTAGCAAAACAAAATAATGACTTTCATACAGTTTTGCTTCCCAGCATGGGTGGGTCTGTAGTTTGGGGGTACAATGAGAGTTTTCTAAAGAACCACTTCTTCAAGGAAAGAATAGGGGCAGTGTAGTGGAGGACTCTGTTTACATTTACACCAGGAGGATACCCTGAACCAGTAAATACTGGTAGTTCAATCCTCTGACATTTGATACACTTTTAAAAGAAAGTCTGTTTATAAAAACATGTAGGCCTTGGGAACAGGTAGACTAAGTAAGATGACTGCACTGTGGCCAGCAACGGATAAAAATAAAATTAGGGAAGGGAATATCTTTGCTACCTTAGGAAATCAACTTTTAGGGGGTTGGAAGATTAGAAGAATTCAGAGAAAGATAGGGCTAGGAACCGGATAAGCTGTCTGCTCCCCAGTGACCAGGGAAGTTAGGGACCAGAATGTGCTACTTTTAGCTCCCTTTTCATGCTTCTTAAATGGAAAACACCATCACCAACAACAAAAAGTAGGAGTATAGATGCATGGCTCCAGATAGCAACCTCACATGTGATAAAAGCAATGGACAGCATTGGGCAGAAAGGGGGCTGTAGAAGAGGCTAATCTGACTGTCTTTCCTCACTGACAGCACCATTATCGGTTAAGTACAAAATCCAGGGGTCTGAAGCTTCATGTATCTCAGAAACCCAAAACCAGAGACTAGAGCCTTTGAAAGTCATTCTGGAAGTAGCTGGAGAGAGGGGACAAGTGGGTAAGTTTTAGTGGTATCTCCCATGCAGAAGCTGGCTGGCTCTAACTAACTGAGATGTGTCCTTAATGGGTTTGTTGAGATGTGTCCTTAATGGGTTTATTCACCTTTTCTTTTTAGTATCTTTTGACACACTTTACTTCAGGAATCTTGGGTTAGCTTGCTGCTTTGGAAAACTACCAAGCTAAGAAGATATTTTAAATTCATCTCCATTTTCCATGGCCTGTCCCCACATAGGGGTGTATGGTCCTGAGAGAACTAACAGTGACATGATGGGGAAGTTGACATTACTGATCAGGGAGAAGGTGAGAGAAGGCAGGTGTATTGTTTTCAGCTCTGATGTCAGCTTGCTCTCTCTTGGGCTGTTCTAGTAAGGCCTCTGGTGAACTATATTCCATTAGGGTACACATTTAGAATCCCCCAAATCCAAGGAACTGTGATGATGCTGGTTGTTGGCCATTCTGGGTGCCCTGGAGGAACCCCACAGAGGGTCATCTTTCTCCTGGGAGGCTGAGGGTTGAGCGGTCCTAGTTCTACACACCATCACAGGGAGGCAGTCCAGGTTCAGGGTGGTGTTAGAGCTTATGTGTCCATAGTCTTCTCTGACACAGATAGTATATCCACAGTGTTGCATACTACATCTTCTTTCAGTCAAACAAAAAAGGCTGGTTTCAAACATTTATTTTGTGACCATGTCACTTGTCTCTTTTCTTTTACTACCACCTTCTTTTCTCTGGGAAAAAAAATCAAAGATCAAGAAAAAGGCTGGGGACGCCCCTTGCAAACATTTTGCCCCTGTGAGATATTACTTTTAAGCTCTGTTTAAACAAAATATTTTTTTAAACTTCAGTGTCTTTTTAGGGGAAATACAGATCTTTTCAAGGTATTTATTATTTCAAAGGCTAGGGCAATTTTGTATCTTGTGCTTTGCTCATGAGTACTTAAAATAAACTGGGTCTGAAAAGAACCAGGCCAGAAGGCCATAAACACACATTTTATATTTACAGGAATTATGGCTCAATTCCCTTCATCATCTTTCAAGCCCCTTCCTACCTTTCTTTCCTAACTAAAGTAGTGCAGGATTGATTATGAACATTCCTTTAGACATCTATGACAAGGAGAACTCCTGAACATGCTAAGAACCCAAAAGGAATACCAAACCCAGAAGGTGACGGAAAATGAGGAAAATGAATGTAACCTCTGTCTCACCTGCATGGAAAACACTGTTTCTGCTACTCTCTAGTTACCCTACAGGCCTTTTTCTCTACTGGGGGGGGGCACTGTGTCACACTACTTGTTAGCCACTTAGTCCCTCCATGTTTTAGGACATTCAGAACAAGGCCTACCAGCTGAGTGGCAGCTAAAATCTCCCTCTGATAGGACTTTCCTCTTTTCCTTTTGTGGCAACAATGTTTTAAAGTAGACAATCACAAAGTAGGGAATACAGTCCATTGAATTTTATGTCTGCTTAAAAAAAAAAAAAAAAAAAAAAAGTAGGGCAGGAGAAGGTGCCCTTGACTCTTATGTGGTTTTCTTTTCTTTTGAACAATTTCTTCTTGGATTTTGGGGGAGGTGGAGCATTTGGGGAATAGACCCCCTTCCTCTCAGTTCTCCATTTGAAACAGATCTGTGCAGATGGAAGAGGGAGGGGCTGGTTCAAAGGCAGGGACAACCTCAGAGGGGGTGATTTTAAGACACAAACTCTTCAGTTCAGTTGTACCTAGGAAACAGTAAAGCTAGGACTTGCTAAGTGCCTGGACATTTCTCCTTGCAGTTTTTTAGTTCTCCTCTCACCCCCCTTGCCCTTCTTTCTTCCCCTATAACTTACCCCCTAGAAGTGTTGGGGTTTATACATTGCTTGTCTCTGTCACTGAACGTGAGACTTGTGGAAGAACGAGTCACTAGTTTATCCTTAAGTTCTTTATGGAAAATCCTATGATCAGCATTAGACCTTTCATTTTCTTCAATAACCCATGACTATATTCCTGCATTAACTGGAAGATATGTTGCTTCTGTGCAGAGTTCTCATTGATGAAGAAGGTATTTGGTACTTTGACAGGTATCTGTAAATAAAAAATACTCATTCAGACTAAAGGCAACATAAAATGTGCTGTGATCAGGCTTTGCAAAAAGATAGTATTATAAATAATAACATTATATATAACATATGGATTGTTATTATAGTAGTCTCAAGAAGTATGATAAATCTGATCTCTATCTTTGCCACTTTGGAGTAAAATACTGGGTTTCAAATAGAACAGTCACAAGACAATAGTTCCCTCAGGATTTAAACAACATACTCAGAGAACTGCATACACATAGAAATATTTTAGAGTTGGGTATATATTTGAGAGACAGACCCTGGCTTTCACTCCCAGCACTTAACAACAACAACAAACACAATAAAATAACATAATAATAAATAAAAAGAGAATTATTTCCTTCCAAGCTGTAAAGAATCCATGCTGAATTCAGATGAGAATGTGAATATGATTTTACACTCATACTCTTTGGAAATAGCTAGCAATGAATTTAAACTAACGTGCAATACAGTCTGGGGTTCAGAATAAAACAGGAATGAAATGGCTGCTTGACATGTGGGGCTTCTGAAGCACCATTTGTGGGACTGAAGAATTTTCTTGTGATTTGGGTCCTGTTCCTTCCCAGTTCTAACTGCCATGCCTTGTTGGAGGCACTCCCGGGAAGTCTCCACAGTGTGACTTCATTTGCAGAATCACATAGATGGATTTCTTTAGCCCTGACAGTCCCTTCCAGGCCTTTTCTTCATTCTTCTTCAGTCTTTGCTTATAGACAAGGGACTTGAGTCAGAATGGTTAGGTTTCAGGTTAACAAAAAGGAACACTTTTATTGTCAATATTAATGGCAAACTTTGATTTTTACAAGCCTTGGGTTGAGCAGATCAAAAGCAGCTTGTCTTGATTTCTCAATATTCTCTGGTGCTTAGACAATTACCTGCAATTTTGGTTCTAATGAAACAATACGAGAAAGTTAGTGGCAAAAGAAATTGTAAAGTTAGTATTTGAGTACTGATTTTTACCTGTACATAACATATTATGACCTAGCGATTTATTCCTTCAACTGGAACTGAGTTTTAAAGGAGAATTCCTTTAAGAAAATATGTTTAAGCAGTGGTCCTCACTTTGCAATGTGATGAGTCTTTTGCAGTGTGTGCATTCCACGGTTTTCTTTCTGGCAGGGTAAGGATCCGGCAGACTGAGGTCTTCCTGGTAATTTGGGTACACCAAGTCTCCAGTTAATGATAGATAATCAGCCCTTGGGTCATTCGGTCATTCTCTTATTACAAACCCCTCCTGCTCTCTCTGATCTCCTTTCAAACTAAATTTCACACAAACAAATAAAGCAAGACAGGGACAAATTCTTAAAAAAAAAAAGAGGGAGAAATATTAGAAACTTCTGATACAGAACTCTAAACAAGGAAAGGCAAGCTAAAAGAGGATAGGAAAGAACATCTTATCAAAATGAACATGTTGTGTACAAAACATTAAAAGAAAAGGATCTGGTTTTTGTTAAAGTGACAGAAAATTAAAATAAAAATAATTGCAGGCAGCAAAGTTATAATATAAACAGCGAAGTCAGGATGCTTGCTGGAAATGCGCAGCACTATGAGGCAAATTTGTTGTTGATGTATCTGCACTCTGATTGGAGAAGCGCTACTTTGTTCCATTTTCCAAAAAGAGAATGGTTTTCTTTTTAATACTTGTGTGAGTGCTCCTTTAAGTCAGCACAGGCCCCAAACTCGAGGAATTAAAAAGCGGGACTGCATTTTTCTTGCAAAGCATCCAACTTCAAACGAAGGACTGATTGGCAGAAAGGAAAAACAGAATTCCATTTAGAATGCATTTGCATACTTCACTAAATCCGTGTGACTGGTGCTTTTTGTTTTTGTTTTGTTTTGTTTTTGTTTTGCTGACAGAAGGCACAGTTCATTATCAAGCAAGAACAACGAAACCAGCCCTCTTCACCTCCTGGATTTTTTTTTTTTTTTTTCCTCTTGCCATCTTCAGAAGAGTCTAACTCCAGAAAGAAACTTCAGATTGGCCAAGGTACAGACATCTCAGACTAGACCCCAGGGAAAAGAGCAGAGACTCAAGGGCTCAAGCAGCCAGGGTCTCTGGTGAGAGCGCCCCTAGTGTCATTTTACTGTCTCTGTCCTTGACACTTCCCTTTGATAGAGGTTACAAAGCTGGACAAAACTTCCAAAACGTGGGCTTTCAATTTTAAGCCGGGTTGGAATTTTAGATCAACCTGCCCTTAGCCAAGTTACAAGAGGAGTGTGAGATGGGTGCTGGCAGTAGACAGACCCTCACTCATATTGTCTCCAAATGTGGGTCTGGCACCTTTTGACTTGTCAACCTCTTTGACAAACAGCCCACCTTCCCAAGCTAGCTAAGGATCCACACTTCATTGTTGCCTCTAAGTCCTTCCTGAGGTCCTCCACATTACAGGAGGCCTTCTGATTACAGATTTTCCTTCTGCACCCCAATCAAGCCTCACTCGCTTTTTTGAACTGCTTTCTGGTAGGGCCACACATACACTTTTGGAGTTCTCTGAGTACATAGCTTTCACGTCTGTCCTGGAAAAATGCAACTAATGCTTTGCACAAAACGATGCCCCAACAGCCAGTGGGAAGGCGCTTTAGAGAAACCGGGACATTTTAATTGCAATCAGGTTGTTTTATTTTATTTTGAAGGTCCTTAGAGCCTATATGCGACTTGGAAGTCATTTATGGAGGAACAGACCTTCAACCTCAAACGTTTGCAGGCACTTCCAGATCAATCTTGCAGGCTGCAGGACCAACCTGGCTTGGCTTTTGTGGTCCCCATTCCAAGTACCCCAAGCTCAAGAGTCAGAGGTGGCTAACACTCCATCACCGGGTCAGTGTTTTGTACCTTAGTTTTTGCTCCATTGAAAGAACAGGCCTGACATTTGTGAGCTAGATTGAAAAAGACCAAGGGGCCTTCAAGAGAGGTGCCTGTGCTTAATAATTATTCTCATAGTTCCTCCTGCCTCTTCGTTTATTTTTTTCTAATTTTTATTTATTTATTCTTATTTTAAGTTCCCCTCTGAATCTAGCTGCCTAAAGATCCAGTCTGATAGTGTTGGGCGTCCTCGGGCCAAGTGCGCCCTTCCTGTGCGGCCTAACTCAGGGTCTTTGCCTCGTTGGCGTCCCCCACACTCCCCCAGCAGCACAAAACCTGGTCTCTTGGGAGATAGCTGCACCCTCAAGGGTTCCTTGGGCAGCAGCGGCAGCGCCAGGGCAGGGGAGCCCGGGGCTGCAAGAGCAGCTACGGGTTTAAGAACTCCTGCGGTCCAGGCCCTCACACTAATGCTGCGCCTTCCCTCCCATTCTGGCCAAATTATTCTATCTCTTTGCCCCTCTGTGGGGCGGGCAGGAGGAGGCGAGTTCACCGCGTTCAGGTTAGGAGGGATCACTGCTGGGAACCGGGGGGGGGGGGGCAGGCATCACTGAGAATTTTTCGTTCTATGAGGGCAGGAAGGGGTTAACCGCGCTGCCTCTCCTGCTCCCCTCGGAGCTCCTGGTGCTTGAGGGTAGGCCACCGCTCCCCCCCCCCCCACACCCTCAACCCGGTCTCATTAGGGAAACCCTCACCGCTATTTTCAACATTTCCTCAATCAAGTGCCCTGAAATAGAGCTGCACAAACAAAGTGGCGGCAAAAGCGTAGATCTTGTCACGATGGAGGCGAATCCAACATTTCAGTCTTGTTTGCTTTGCAATTACGGGCTTGGCTTGTGCCTCTGGTGCCACCGGGGCAAATTTGCTATGGTCGCTGACTCCTCTGCATCCCGAGCCAGTCGAGTACTGGAGGAAGCGACCTGAGAGCCACTGATGAGAGAGGCCGGGTGGCGCGGATAGGGTTGGCGGGGTCGCTAGGGGTTGGCGGAGCCCTAGCCTAGACCCCTGTGCAAAGGGGCGCGCAGAGTGAGGTTAAACATCGGCTTTCCAGGTTCCTGACTGAGCTACCGAAGTATATGCAACACTAATAAAGCGTAGAATCCACATATGGAAACCAGTGTTGTGTCTTCAGTTTCCTTTCTGTCCCCAGCTTCTCTTCCCCTCGCTCCCAACATTTTCTACAGTGCGGGCTAGCAGCTCTGGATTTTCCCCTGCTTCCTCGCTGTTAAACTGCTATCATGATTTGCTGTATTTGCCATAGCTGTTCTTGTTTGACTTTTTTTGTACATAGTTACTTTAAATCTGCTGCAGGAACCAAAACCCAAGTTCCCAGGACAGACTTTTCCACACTTGTGGTTGGGGGGCACCTAGCTCACTTTTCTTTCTTTCTGGGATAATCTCGGTGTGCCTTCCCTTCAGTGCTGGGGAACCTCGTTTGTGTCAGGAGAACAGTAGTTAAGTCAGTTCCTAAGCCTTATATTTCACAGACAATTAAATCTTGGCTGCTGTTTAACGAAATTGTAATATTTACTCTGCTTTATACTGAGGAGCACTTTTGGAGTAAAAAAATTGCAAATACTACATTTCAAACAGAAAATATAATAATAAATCTCTTTTTATGGATTCTCCCTGCATAAGTGGAAACAACATGATTTAAGTCCCTCCACTCCTTTCCCAAGCACGGTTGGAACTGGAAGGCACAGTCATGTAACACTCACTTCCATCCCTGATGGGCAGACACCTGCATCAGAGATTTCACACACCATGCTGATGTTTTATCATGTATAGCAAGGATTATTATTGAGATCTTAGATGCAAGCTACTCTTTATATAGATTTAAGAAAGATGGGTGTGCCTGGAGGAGTTCTGACTTCATATCACTTTGCCAACAGATGGCCTTTTTCCTTTTGTGCGGCTATTGCAGTAGTGGAAGCTGAAATATATGAGACTCTGGAGTCCACACTGACATGAGCTCTGTTATTTAAGAATGTATAAGGTGCAGTCTGTTTTTGTTTGTTGGTCATAAACTAAACTCACAGCTACTATGGCCAATAAGCAATCATTTTTTCCCCTCACAATTAATAGTATTTTTTTTTCCTTTTCAGTTTGATTATACCTTCACTGTAGCATCCTTTCAGTCTTAACTAAAGCAAATCTCAGGGATGATGGCTTCATTGAATCTGCAGTGACAAAGTGGAAGAACAGTATCTGATGTCCACAGAGTTACACATACCCGTGCATGTTTCCTATATCATTGTCCAGGCAACTGATCTCTTTAATAGCCCAAGGAAGAGGAAGCAATAGCTAGAAAGGGTACCATTTCATAAGAATTCTCCTTTCACCGTAAGAATTGGGCTGGCATATTATTCCATGTACAAATTATACCATTACTTTCATGTGTGTTAATCTGTTTGGTATTAAGATGGTGAGAGTGTCGTAACCATTAACATGTTTTTACCGTACCACTTTCAATTGGGTGATCTCAGATAATTATGAAGATGTTGAAGTTAATCCCACATTAAGTGAACAACTGTGAAAATAACCGTAAGGCATTATTATTCTCATATAAATGCCAGCAAACACGATTGTATGGGGGCATGATTTTTTTCTATTTGACATTATCCTATAAGGATATGGCTATATTCATTTCTTTTAAAATCAGGGCAGTTTTCAATTATTAGTTTTCAACAGGACTTTTTAAAAACTACACTATTTTGCAATTCCCATAAACCACAGCAATTTGATACTGACAGATACTGCATTTTCTACATTATTATTCAGCAATCTTTTTGCAAACTAAAACAAAAATAATATTCAAAACTATCAACATGTAAGTGCAATTATTAGGGTCTACATATTTACTTAGGTAAGCCAATGCTATTAAAATTAAAAACACGTGCTTGGCACAAGAATGCTTCTTTGGAATTCCTTTTTTGGATGCACAGTTATTATTTTAAAAATGAACTCAAATTTCTAAATACCAAGATTTCACCCTGAACAGGGATTGCATTGTTTTAAACAGTAGCTCCTGGAACAGTATCTTCTTTAGCATTTTAGACTTTGGAACAATTGGAATTGGGTAAATGCTTTCAGCTGGGAACATTTTCCTAATACTTGTGAAGGTAACAGGATTCTTTATTCCTGCTGAGTGACAAACAGACAGTACACTGGACAGACTGCTCACACTTTACAGAACCTACCAGAACATCTGTTTTTTTTTCTCTCTCCAGTAAGAGGTCACTTGTGATCCATTAAAAAAAATTCTGTTAAATGTGAAATCAGAGAAAATAAGCAAGTGCTTCCCCAACTACAGTTCTGAAATGATGGTTTAATGAGGTGTATAATGAACAAGACAAGAAGGATACAGAAAACTAAGACATGTAAAAGAAAGTTTGCTTGCATGAGATCTGCTTGTAAACAAGAGGCCGAGAAGCTAATTCAATAGCTTTTTCAATTCAGTGATTTTTAAAATTGTTCCCCTCCCCACCAGTGGATGAAGAAATCCAGTCCAGGAAATATATGCAAATTCTTGTATAGATGCAAATGTTAGCTTCCTGTGATTTTAAACCATGCTTAAAATCCTTCTAGCCCAATACAGGGTGCATTTGATGTCATAGAATACCAATTAAAAAAATTTATCTGTGAGAAGATTTCTATATACTTCAAATTGTTGAGCAAAATGTGACAAAGTTTTATCTGGAATAAAGCAGTTAGTTTAATTGCTATTAATATGGAACAAATAAATGAGGAAGCTATCTTCTTACATTCTTGGTCATTCTTTCTACTTCCCCAATCATTGCTAAGTTCTTTGCATCTTGTGTTATTTAAGTAAAGACGATGTCAGTAAACAAATTACAGAATCTAATCAAGTAGGTGTTTTCGCTTTATTACAACATTTATGCATCATCTTGGGCTATTGAATTGCTTAGCTGTTTTACTGTTGAATTTTTTCTCTTTTTAGACATAGTGATATTTAACATTAGTTCTAAAGACATTTGCTATTTGCAAAGATAAATGTGAGGGGTTATCAAAGCTGAAAATAGTCACAGTAACAAAGTAACATTTAACTCTGTCTGGTGTTGATTGGGCTTTGTAAATTATACTGCATTCAAAATTATGACTTTGGTATTTATAATGGGGGCATCTAAGGGGAGAAATTTGAATCCTTAATTTGCACAGCTAAGAACATATAATCATGTTAGGGAACCTTCCCTCAGAAGCATTTTTTTTTTTACTGCATTTTCATTTCTTTCCCTACCCCCATTCGTCTACTTGTATTCTATTAGAAATTTCCAGAATGAGGAGGGGATAGATGCAGAAATTCCATGGGCTTTTCTCTGCTTAAACATCTTAATATGACATGACACTAATTTAGCTGCATTAATGATTGACAAGTTTTCTCAGCTCTTATGTCTTTTTTTTCTCATCAATAACTCTAATACTTGGAAATAACTGGGTCACATACTGTCTCTTTTTCTTTATATTAGGTGGTAGCAACTTAAGTTGTAGAAGAAGTAAGCTGTATGTATGTACTTCCTTGTGTTGTTATCTTTGCTCTACTTAGTGTTAGAAGAGAACTTGTTTGTTTAAAGAATTGACAAGATGCATTTTTTCAAACTCTGTTTGTGAGAATAGTTCCTGAAAATATGATTGCAATTTACCTTTGATATTTAGGTCAAGGTCAGTGATGTATTCTGACAATTATTTTGATCCCAAGGGGAAAAAAATCACAATTTAGCTGAAACCTGTCTTAAAAAATTATATTGTTGTTAAAAAGACAAATCTCAGTGATTCCTGGTGAAGCTATTGCTATGTGTGACAAGCAGCAGTGTGCTGTGATTAAGAGCAGCGTCCAGAGAATACATTATTATGGATTGTTTGAATCTGAGAACAGCTAGTAACTGTATGATCAGCTAGCTATTCTCTGCCTCAGTGGTTACATCTGTAAAAGATGGACAAGAATTGCAAGCATTATGTAAGGACCATCAGTGAGATTATTCAGATGTAGTTCTTAGAGAGTCTGGTGCCTACTCAGGACTTAATGAGCATCAACCATTTCTTTGGCATGGCTCTACCATGAGTGACATGCCATGACTACTTTCCCGATAGCCACAGAGCAGGGATGTGCTGATAGTTCACAGACCCCACAAGCTCTCTGTGAGGGGTCTGCCTTGGTATCTAGCCCCCCAAGCTGGAAGGATGAAGGAAAGTTTCTGGTGTCTTCAGTGGTTCAAGAATGACATGGGAACTGGGTGTAGTGGAACATGCGTATAATTCCAAAACCTCATAAAGCTGAGGTAAGAAGACCAACATGAGTTCAATGGGTCATATGTCTGTATGACTCAGTCTCAAACAAAAGGGGGAAAGAAAGATTTGGGGAGGTGGTCCTGTGACATCTACTTTTGTGTTATCTGCAGCAATGTAACTGTGCTCCATTGGTGCCTAACACAAAGGTCTACCTGGGGAAAATAACACTTCAGGGAAATAAAATACCCCAGGGAACGGTTCTTTTTATTCATTACAAACCCCTGTAATGATAAATTATATGCATATTTATTTGAAAAATAATTATTTGATCTCTCTCTCTCTCTCTCTCTTTTACAGATATTTAACACACATAATAAACCCATGAAAAAATGAACAGGACTAAGATGAAGATCAGGTAATAGACTTAAGTATTTTAGGGTAAATTTTAGTCTTATCTGTTTAAAAATATATGGTTGGACTGACATGATAAGTTTCTGCCTTGTTTTGGGGCTGGCTTACGCTCTTAACTGGGAGGGGCCACACAGTCCCTTCTGCCATCCTTTGTAGATAGTTTCTACCCACATCCTTTGCATGGTATTGAATGGAAGGATCTTTGAAGGAATCCTTTTAAGCCCTTTATTCATGATGAAGGTTTGGATTATATAATGTACTTCTACATAATAGAGGCAGACAGATGGAACACAATGCACTCCCTGCACTTAGGAAGCCACTGGAAGCTCATCTTAGGGTCGTCTCTTTTCAGCTGAGACCTTACATGCCTAGAACATCTGCTGACACAGTAGCAATGAGGATGCTAGTGCCAATGGTTATACTTACTACTAGGGTGTAGTTTCTGAATTTTGATAGTAGAGCAAATGCAAGGGATATTTATAATATAGATCTGGTATTTCATCCTTTGGGGACCATTGTGCTAGATTCAAAAGTCATTGTGTTTCCTGACATTTCTCTAAATTGATGTTCTCTGGCAAAATGAACAAGATCTTCAGGTATGTTGGAAATATTTTCTGTTTCCTTTCTTTTTCTGTTTCCACATGGTGGTACCATTTTTTTTCTGTTTACAAATTATTCACATAATTTCTCATTTGAACGTTTCATTTTTCACTCTAAGGTCTGGTTCTGTTTATTCTAAAGACAGAGTTGGCGATGAGCCATCATTGGTGTTGACTGAGTTGCCAAGCAGTCACCTGAGTCTGTATAGCTGTTAAGAAGGAATATCTGAATTAAAAGTTTTGAAAATAATTTTATGCTGCTTTGTTTTGTTAACCATTTTTTAAGACAATAGCTAAACTGAAGCGAGAAAGAGCAAGAAAACTGTAAAGAAGAGGTTATTCCTAGAGATTCTGGGAATGAATTTTAAAAAAACACATATGTTCAAATATATATGATTGTTAAGCCAGTGGTGTAGTCATTGTCAAGCATGATTGAGACTCTGGGGTTCAGTCCCTAGAACAAAGTCAAAGTAACACACAATCAAACAGTGTGAAGGAAGGGAATTCATACTCATTGACCATGTTTTATATCCTACATTCTTTACATGTATTATCCTTTTAATATAGTTCTTGATACAGAGGAGCAGGTTTCACATATAAGGAAATTGAGGTTTAAATTTGTTAAGTAAGTTGCCCAAATACATTGTTATTAGCTTGTGGAGTTTAAAACAAAGTGAGGTGATGTTAAAAATGTGTGTCTAAGTATGATTAACATAACATCACAAATTGAATATTAAACTCTTTTTGCAAGTTTTTGCCTCAAATTTGTTCTCTGGATTTGGCTAAAAATTAACCACAACAAAGTAGACCACTAGCAAATATGAAAAGACTCTGGATTGCTCATACAATGCAAGTGGGGATTTAAGTTATGATCCCCTCTGGGAGACAGTTTAGTTTGGTGGTTTCTAAAGAACTAAACACGGACTACCATAGCACTTGCATTATGCTTCTCAGCATTTATCCCAGATAAACAAGTACTTAAGTTCACACAGAATGTTTATAACAGCTTTATTCACAATATTCACAATAACCAACAATTGGAAATGACCCAGACATCTTCCAATGGCTAAATAAACTATTAGCTATTCTAACATTTAAGTAACCACTATCAGTCATGATGGAGCCATACCATGAAATACTACTCAACACGCAGAGGTGGCAAATCATTGAAATGTACAAAACCTGAATGAATCTTTAGGGAATTAGACTGGGTGAAAAAAAAAAACATGTCACCTTAAAAGTTCCACTTCATTTTCTTACATTTTTCTCCCTTTTCATTCAAGTGTGGTGTGAATGTATAAGTTAATGCATGTTTTGCATGTATGTTGTTGTGCACTTGTATGTGGAGGTCCAAGGTTGATGTCAGGAAATATCATTGGTTCTTCTACCTTATTTCTTGTGTCAGGGTCTCTCAGTGAAACTTAGAGCTCTCTGATGTGGCTAGTTTGGCTAGCCAGTTTGGTCTAGGGATCATTTCTGGAGGTTTTGGGGACCTGACTCCAGTCATTCTTGTGAGTCGAATACTTGAACTACTGAGTCATCTCCCCTGCACTTATTTATGTAGTAAAATCAAAATAAAAAAAATCTGAAAAATGGATGAAAGATTATGAAAGATTAATGGTTACCAAGAGTCAAAGAGCCGTAGAAAGAGGGTGTGGCTACACAGGATCTTTTAGTTAAAGAGTTCTAGGCACAGATGAATAGTTTATACTTAGCTGTGAAAGTGCCAATATCCTAGTTGGGTGATATATGAAACAGCACCGAAGAAACTAGGTAAAGGGAAAAGGATCTTTATTATTATTATTATTGTTATTATTATTATTACCACTGAACAAGAACTGAAAATTACCACAAAAAGACTAATACAAGGCCAGTGGGTATTCTAGGAGGTCAATTCCATACTTTCTAGAACTGAAATCAAACTGAAATCAAAATGAGTCTTAGCTCATTTCTCAAACTTGTCTGATTTTATTCTTCTCTGACTTTATTGTGTATTGTAGTGCTACTCAGGGAAAGGCAAGATGCTACCTGTTGTCACAGGACTTCTGCATTGCCTAGAACTTTAAAATTGATTAGCTGATTGAGCTATACATTAGAAGGCAAAACCAGATTGTGTTAGACCCAAATGTCATTATCTATTTCTAAAGGGATTTTTTTTTTATTCTTGTCTCTTTCTGACTTACTAAATTTCCTTCTGTATTTTCATGTTGTACTGATTCGGTGGGAGACAGTGCTTGCTGCCAAACTTGATGACCCCTGGAACCCACATGAAACAAAGAGAATGGACTCCAGAAAGCTGTCCTCAGATCTTCACAAACTCACTGTGGCATATGTTGCAGGCCCCTATATAGCCGTGCACACAATGCATTAAAATTGTTTTAAAAAAATCCAGCAAGTGATTTTTCTCTTTTCTTGTTTTTGAAATGTGTCTCATGCACTATGTATCTTGGGCTGGCCAGGAACTTGCCATCCTCTTGCCTGAGCTTCCTGATGCTGGTATTACAGACAGGGACCTTGGCAAACTGGAACAAGTGTTATCACTGCTCATTAAATTAGCAAATGATAGCATCCTTCAAATGTGAAGCATAAGCGTATGTTGAGTTGTAAATAATTTGCATGCGATGTGCTTGCCTGTTCTGATTTTCAGAAAGGAGTAGTGGGAAGCATTATTGAAGACTTTGTTGATAGTGTGTGGAGAGGATAAAGTACAACAGTAGGGCAAAAGTGTAGGCTGCTCTCCCTGACTACTGGAAGTACCACAGAGCCTTCTTCAGACACCTACCAGGGCAGGGAAGAATCAGTCCCTGCAGGGGAGCTGCTGGCTTAACAAGTAGGGGTTAAAGTGTGAGAATTTCAGAACCTACTTTGGGGAAGGATGAAATAAATCAGAGGGCCTGCTGACAGCAAAAGCATCTTTGAGCAGCTGATTTGAAACAGAATCAGGGAACTGAGATGAATCCCAGGTGGCCACTGGGAGCTGGAAAAAGTCCCGATGACTTGGGTGACTGTTTGTTAGGCTTCTTTTTAGCACTGTGAATAATCTTGAAGTGACAGCTTATTAGAAAAGATGATAGTCAACAAAATAGTAGAATAAAGATATATCAATTTAGAGGGTCTTTCTTTTCTCTTCCTTCCTTTCTTCCTTCCTTCCTCCTTCCCTCTCTCTCTCTGTCTCTCTCCTCTCTCTCTCCCTTCCTTCCTTCCTTCCTTCCTTCCTTCCTTCCTTCCTTCCTTTCTTTCTTTCTTTCTTTCTTTCTTTCTTTCTTTCTTTCTTTCTTTCTTCTGAGACAGTATCTTTCTATAGAGCCTTGACTGTCCTCAAACTCACTATGTAGACCTGGCTGGTCTTGAACTCACAGAGATGTGTCTGCCACTGCCTCCTGAGTGCTGGGATTAAAGATATGTGCCACCACCATGCCAGAGAGTGTTTCATTTAAATAAATTTCCCTAATAGGACATTTAGAAGGTTCTAGAACTGCTGGAGTTAGCTTAATGCATACTATGTCCCATTTTATTTTCTCATTGTTCTTTGTCTTTGCTAGTTTCTTTTTTGGTTCTGGAGATCAAATCTAGGCCCTCTTGCATTCTAGGCAATGCCCCACCACTGAGCTACATTCCTAACCTGTTTGCTGGCCTTGAACTCACTAGGTAGCAGCTAAGGATGAGTATGAGCTCCTGACCTCCCTTCCTCTACTTCCTGAGTGCTGGAATTACAGTCTTTAATAACTATGTTCATTTTTATATATTGCTGATTGATACAAGGGCTTCATGTATGCATAAGCAAGGGCTCTACCATCTGAGCTACATCTTAGCTTCTCTATAAGCTTTTATTTTAATCTTGAGAGAAATTCTGTTTTTCCTTTTTTATATTGAAAAATATAATAAATATATATTTTAGTATATATTTAGTATATAAAGTAAATATATAAATATATAAAATAAGTATATAATGCATCCCAATCACAGTATCCCCTTTCCCCATACCTCCAAGCTTCTCCCCTCCCCATCCCCTAAATCAATCCCCCTTTATTTACTCTTCAGAAAAGAGCAGGCCTCCATTAGATGACTGCTCTTGAGACTGTTTCTTTCTATTGGTTTGCCTTGTCTATAAACTTTTCAAGTGAAAAATTGTATTTCAACAGTCCATTCAAGCTCTTGTTCTCCCAAAACAGTGACCAATAGATTTTGTTCAATAATGCATTTGTGAATACAGAAATGAAACATTTGCACTCAAATAGTAGGCAGTGGAGTGAGAGGTGATGGGAAAGGAGGTTGGTAATATTGAGCATGTAGAAACCATTCCAACATGTAAAGGTCACTCTAGGTGCTTACCAAGAAGAACTTGGGAGAGCAAGGCCTTTGGATTCAGTCAATGCTAGGGACAAAATATTGCTACTTCCATGTCCATTGAGGAGAATTTAGCAAGACTTTTTACCTCATTCCACAGTTTCTCCAGACAAAAAAGACAAAGGGGGGAAAGGTCCCGAAAAGACTGAAACCAGCCATGATCCTGAAATTAATAATACAACTAAAACATTAGCACAAAACCAAACAAACATTGGAGCAATTTTACGAGATCAAGTTGGAGTTAGGCAAAGAAGAGGGAGAGGGGAATCATCAAAGTCATGACAAGCTCAAAGGAGTTTAATAGCTGCTATCATATTGCACCTGAGTCTTAAGCACTTGGGATGCAGCTGTTTTGCTTTAAGATGCTCCTATCCCTGGTCCAGTCAGTCGTCCATGGTGATCTGAGTGCATGTGTCCATCTGGGCACGGCTAGATAATCTAGACCTCTTAGGGAGTGATGGTAAGAGCAGGCAGAGTGGAAATGCTGAGTTCCAATATAATATAACTGAGGTCAATAGCAGTGTGCAATTAGCAATATTAGGAGTCTTCTTGTATTATCTGAAATCACACTAACAGCATTTTGTACACATTGTACATGTAAGGAAGTTGGCTTTTATGTTTATTAGTGATCAACTCTGAGTAGTGGCTTAGATGTGACATTTTAAGTTTTAAAATGTTTTTATTCTTTGAGAATTTCATGCAATATATTTTGATTATATTCATCCCCCTTCCCCACCCCTCTAGCCCAACCTTTTTTAAAAAAAAAACTGTGATGAACAGTTATGTGGTGGAGAAATGCGGAGAAGGTGAAGCGGGGGGGGGGGTGCACTGGAGAGAGTATTGGAACTAAAATGTGACAGTGGTGAGAAACAGGTTGATGTATGTGGCTTACAGTGCCACTCGAGGCCTTGTGATTATCAGGGGGTCATTTTTGGGTCCCTGGTCCTGTCCCAGCTGAGATCTGTGTTGATGTCCATGGCCTGTTACCACCGAGGCTGAACTGAGACCCAGGGCCATGTCTGGGTCCATGGCTCTCCTACAGCTGGGATCTGTGTTGATGCTTATGGCCAGTGTTATCACCAGAGGCCATGGGAGAGCTGACCCCATTGGCCTGGGCTCTGGATAACTGGTCACAGCAACGGGAGAGCAGGCCCCATCCCTTACCGTGTGTTTAGAAAAGCTGGCCCTGAAGATGCCTGAAAGCTGGTTCTGACCCTCTTCTGAAGGGGGTAGTTTTGGAGGGCAATTCAGCTACCACCCAGGCCCATTTTCAGGGCTGAAAGGAGTTTATCCACCCTAACATCTACCCCATTTGCTGGAGCTGGTGAAGGGACTGGTCCTTTGCAACCAGATCTCCACAACTGAGAGCAACAGCAGGATATCCAACAAGAGTCTCATAGAGGGTCCAGTGTTGATGGTATACCAGAAGCCAGAGACCTTGAACCATGCCAACAGGTCATTGTAATAAATATTTGTAAATGAAGCTGTTAGGGCAAAAGGGCATACTGTGTGGTGCCCAGCAGCTCCCAAGGCTACTACAACAAATGGATATGTGATAAAGTGGCAGGAAAGATGGAGGAGAGAAGTTATTTTAAAATTACATTTATTTGTTTATTTTCTTTGTGGGGAGGCTACAGTGGTGGAGGGTGGGCATGGAAGACTGGCAGATGAATGAGATTGGGGTGCATGCTGTGATATTACCGAAGAATCAATAAAAAATTATTATTATTATTTTGCTTTTTTGAGACATGGTTTCTCTGTATTGTTTTGGAGCCTGTCCTGGAACTAGCTCTTGTAGACCAGGCTGGCCTCGAACTCACAGGGATCCACCTGCCTCTGCCTCCTGATTGCTGGGATTAAAGGCACGTGCCACCAATGCCCGGCTCAAAATTTTTTAAAAAAGAGAAAGAATAGCTTTACTTTATAGCTCAGGCTGGCTTGGCACTCACTGACATTGGGAATCCTCCTGCTTCAGAGCCCCTCCATAATACATCACCTATTTGCTCACTGTAACAGTGCCCCATTTGCCTGGGCAGGCCCATGTTTTTGCTCAGTCAGTCATAGTAATGGATAGGAGCAGTTTCTTCTTTGGAGTTCAGGATCATCCTGAGATGGATCTTATATGGCTTTAAATGTTTTTTTAATTTAAATTTTATTTGTTTATATTTTATGCATGAGTGTTCTGCATGTATACTTGTAGGGCCAGAAGAGGACATCAGGTCCTATTATAGATGGTTGTGGGCCACCATGTGATTGCTGGGAATTGAACTCAGGACCTCTGGAAAGAGCAGTCTCTGCTCTTAATTGCTGTACCATCTCTGCAGCTCCTACACATAGCCCTTTTGGTCATTCTGTTTACTCTCCAATATGAGAAGGTAGAAAGGCTTCCCATATGAATTGTCAAGGTCAGTTTTCTTCTCTTTCATCTGATTGGTGCCTCTTACACGGATGAAATTGTGCCAATAATAGGTATTGCTATACACAGTGGCAGTTGTAATGGCAGTAGGAGAGGGAGTTCAGGGATGGTGATATTAGAGGGTTCTGTTTGTAATCTGTAGCTATACAACTCTAGAATATGACTCTGGGTTCTGTGACTGAAGTATGGCTCCAGAAGGGATTTAGGAATGGCCCCAACTGCTTTCTTCTTTTATAATGTAAAGAGGTCCAAGCTACTTTTTCTAATATATGGTTGTATATATTATCTCAGATCACTTCTTAACTTATTCTGTGTAGAGATTTTAAAATCTCTCTCTCTCGATATATATATATATATATATATATATATATATATATATATATTAAAGTTCATATCTATTACTACAAGTATTACTTGTAGTAATAGATATGAGTTTTGGTTTTAAGACTTTTATATTGAGCTGGACCAGGTGGCACACACCTTTAATCCTAGTACTTGGGAGGCAGAAGAAGGTGAATCTCTGAGTTTGAGCCCAGCCTAGTCTGTATTGTGAGTGCCAGGACTATTTAGAGAGACCCTGTCTCAAATCACCTCCCCAAAAGAAAAAGAAGTTTATCTTATTTCCTCCAACATTCTTATAATTGTGAATTAGGCCCCAGAGTTCAGAAAGTTGCCATTTGTTAGTTCTTCTATAAAGATGTATGGAGATCTGTAATAGTAATCTTGAGGTGTTGGAGTGTACCAAATCTCTAGTCTTTTCTCCCTTCCTCTATATCACCCTCCTTCCCTCTTTCCACTGCCTAGTCCCACCTTCTTATTGCATCCAGGGCCCCCTGAGTGCTAGATTCAAGCAATCTATCACTGAATCACATCAACTCTCATTGAATTTCTCAAACATTTTACAAAGGAGAAGCCAACATTAGAGCCTTTAGGATAAGGATGAAAAACTATTCAAAGATTGTTCCGAGAAAAAAACCCCCACAAATTTATTATGCATTTGTCCTAGAGAATATCCAATTCTAAGATTATATATTATTTTCCTGAGAGCATATCAAACCATGAGCACTGGGATCTAGCCTCTTCTGATGTCTGCCTATAGATTTTTATTTTGACAATGAAAATGTGAGTGACATGCCACTCTGTGCTTGAGGGCCTGACTGGTTAGAAGTTGTGCTCTTTGGTTGTTGGTACTTCAGTGTGATTAAACCCTGAAGACCAGAGTCTGTCTCCAACTGTTAGGCATGAAGTGACACTGAATTAATGTTCTAGTTTCTCAAAAGGAAAGACCATTGGCCTAGCACCTTCCTAGTATGGTGTACCTGTCAGCATGTTCAATTGGGTTCTAATGGGAGTTACCTTGGTGAAGTTTTCCAGGGAAGGATAAACAGCATTAATAAGAACTGTATTCTGTTTGACATTTTCTGAATCATATACTCTTTCTCTTTCTAAGAAGCCGAACTGTTTAAAAAATAATAAATCCTTCTTCCCATCGGCACACAAATGATCAACATTTTAGATGATCAAAACAATTCCATCCTAAAGATATCCCCACTTGTAGCCTGGCTTTAGCTGTTAGTGTTGATTTATAGAAGAACAACATCACTTCATATTTTTTCCCAAGCATCAAAGTCTTCATGTGTTTTACAAATAACTCAGAAGAGTTTAAAATCCACCAACATTTGTGTTCCTATCCTTTCATTCTTCCTTAATATGTATTTAAATTGGTTCGAACAGATGGCTTTCTACTTGCTAAAGAAATACCAAGAATAGTCACTTCTAGCTGGAGAGCACAGGTTAAATTTCATTCTGGAGTGCATTTTTACAGCCATGCATTTAACCTTTGAAAATGAGGGTATCTGAGGAAACGAGGAGAAACTCAAGGTGATCTCACTGACACCGGCATGGTGGACTTCTCTGAAGCAGAGATGCTCTAGAAGTTTAATTATTGCAGGCTTTGAAAATAGAAGCTATATGTAATCTGGGATCAAATGCAAGACCTCATGTATTCTGAATGCTTTATCACTTCTGTATGCTCTGAACTCAACACTTTAAAATATTTTAAAAAACATGTTAATTTTAAAAGCTTTCAAGTTTCTCCTTTTTAACTAAAAAAACAACAGGAAATAAACACATTGTGTGTTTCTTTATAACTCTAGGAATTGAAACCAAAAGGTCTGAATACAGTTATGGAGCAGTCAATGTGCATTTTGTTGATGTTGAGGAACACAGAAGTCTCTTTTTGCACAGCTATTTTCAACCTGTACAATCTTCTCTTATTTTACTTACACTTGGCTAAGGCCAAGAAGGAATGGATTAGTAAAGTTACAAGGAAGGAGATTCTAGGTAGAACATATAGGAAATCCATTATTATGCTTTTTAAGCACTTTAACAAAATTAAAAGCCCACTATGCTATAGGATGTGCTGAATGAGTGTCTCTCCTTGAAGTCTGTGCCAAACCAATTTAGGAAGAGACCAATTTTGGGAAGACAGAATTTGGAGACATACAAGAGAGGGATTCTGAGAAAACATCTTGATTCAGACAGGTCTGGGTTTAAATTTTGTCTTCATTGTTCCCAGCCCTGTAATCTGGGGATGATACTCAGATTCTGGAAGCACCTTTTATGAATGCATACAATATTAAATGATGTAACACATATAAGATGCTCTATAAATGATAGCGCTTTCCATTTGATAGAGCATTTTGAACAATCAGAAGAAAGAGGGAATCAGTTGTATTTTGGGGAAATGAGAAGATTATGAATGGAAGAAAGGAACGAATCAAGGAAGCAAAGTTGAATGATGAAGAAAGACAAACTAGTACTGGAAGAAAACATTTGTTTTTTTTCCCCTTCTCTAATGATTTAAAGAGCTTATTTATGCCAAAAGTCTTCTGCTAGGTATAGAGATGAAAGTAAAGGAAGATGTTGCCTTGAAATTCTATCAGGTGTCAAGGAACTGGGACTTTAAGTTCTTCAAAGAATGGAGGTGCTTGTAAGTAGTAGTTTTTAGTGGTTACCATGAATATTGCTCTCATAATGTAAGATATAAAACTAACTTCTGTCTCCTAGAGGCTAGGTATGTATGCTAGGCTATGTGTGATCAGATCTTGCAGCTCATTCGTATATGAGGTGATCCATTCAAATGTACAAACAAAGGGACTTGTGTATAGGACTTCTTTCATCCCTTGAAACAAAACCCTGTCTTTGAAAACACTATCACACTTGTGGGTAAATCTCTCATTTAGTTTGCAATTTTATACACACACCCACACACACACACATACACATACATACACACCACACACACACACACACACTCACACACACACAAACACACACACACACACACACACACACACACACACACACACACTACTGTGTTGGGGTCAGCTTGGTGATCATTAGGAATTGTAACTAAAGTAACTGTCTATTCCAACCTCAGGAGAAACATGGAAACCTAGATGTCTGTATGTCAGAGTTATTCTGTTTATGAGCTGATTGTGAGCTTGTTGGTAAAATTCTTCACCAAGAAGTCCTAAGATACACAAAACACTGAAAACACGACAGATGGAATGACTGAACATAGGCATTTTTTAATTATTTATTTTTCTTATTTTACATATTGATCCCAGTTTCTTCTCCCTCCCTCCCTTCTTTTCTCCCTCCATCCTTCCCTCTCTCTTTACCACCCTCCCACCCCATTTTCCCCCACTCCACATGTAGGTTGATGCCTTCCAGGAGGGGACATCTAAATTTTTCAAGTCATTTGGAGTAGGGACTAGGCTCTCCCTCCTGTCTCTAGGTTAAGGGAGTATCCCTCCATGGGGTATGGAGGTCCCTTAGACTTCCCAGACCTTCTAACTGAGACTCAGAACATAGACATTTTTTAATGAAGCCCTGCTTGGACAATTTCTAGATCTTCTCACACAGGTTTTGCATCTCTCTCTCTCTTTTAAAATACATTTTAATTTAAATTAGAAACAATCTTATTTTACATACCAGTCCCAGTTCCCTCTACCTCCCATCCTTCCATGCTCCCCACCAACCCCCATTCCAACCCCCATGCACTCCCCAGGGAGGGCGAGGCCTTCCATGGGGCATTATCAAAGTCTATCACATCATTTGGGGCATGGCCTAGGTCCTCTGTCCAGGTTTTGCATCTTGTCCTCACTTCTTGGTTTAACCATTATTCTCTTTTCTTTCCGAGTTAGCTAAGTAGAAACCAGATCACTAGGTCTCCTGGCACAACCTGGTTAACTACTAATTTTCAGTGGCTAAACTCTATTTCAGAGTGGGTACCATACACAATTGTATGTCATAATTGAACTCAATTGCTCTTAAGGTGATCATATTTTGGTTATCATCTTAGAAAATGTCATTGGGCCTAAGGCTCAAGACATATAGCATAAGAGGAAAGCATAACACTCTTCTAAGGACTCACTTTATGATTGTTTTTATATATGATTTTATACCTGACTTTGATGCCCGCACACAGACATTGATCTACACAGAGCTCAATTTATTCTTTTTTGGTGACTGTTCAGCTCAGGTGGTTAGGGCACAGCTAATGAGAACAAGGTCACAGGTTCAATCTTTGTGTGGGCTAGCAAGGCTGGCTTTGTTCAGTGGTCACAGACTTGGTCCAGCCAGCTGTCTAGCATATGTCTGCCCCAGGTCATAAGAGGACAGGGCAAAAGTGTGTGGATGGACAAGACCAAATCCATTGCCAGCATTAGGGAAAGCCAAGCTAAGCACATGTCCTGCTAATGGGGGTCAATAATGTTTCATTTAAACAAAGTTGACATTTTATTACCTCTTGCTGAGAAGGTCTTTTGAATGCCAAAGTTAAATGTGTTTGAGCGTGTGTGTGCCTGCGTGTGAATTCATTTCTAGTAAATAAAAAGCTGTGTAAGAACTGAGATGAATACTGGTTCCTAAATATAGGTTAATGACAAATATTTAAAATATTGGCTTAATATCAATAAAAAGATAAGTTCAGTGTGACTACATAATGACTTTTCTTCTTTCTTCAAATATGTATAGGCAAGTGAAATTAAAGAACTTAGGTGGTGGCTGATTACCATTGATTGCATTTATGAATGAAAGATTATGAATGTTGGGTTGGGGTGCTGAGGATCAAATTCAGGCACTCATGCATGCCTGGCAAGTGGTCTGCCACTGAGCTGCATTCTTCCACCCCCAAATGAAAATTTTTAATTGAACTTTCTGTCAATGAGACTATTACACTCCAGCAAAACAGATATAACTAATTATACTCCCCCAAAAGTTTTGGTCATTATTCAGGCAACAGATTGCAACAGTTTTAGGAAAACATGTTCCCTTATCAACTTCATTATTTACCATTAGGTTTTTAAAATTTCAAACTGGATCAAAAGCAACTCTGTTCCAAACTTTACTGCCCTGGCTGGCTCCTGAAGCTGGGTCTTTATGAGAACTGAACAAGTAATTCGATGTGGAAGAGGAACACAGAGAACAGAAGGGGATGTAGCAAAATTTACTTATTAAGCATTCTAGCCACATGAGTGGGGATATGTATCTTAAAATTTCTTGAATAGGCAATCTATTCATGTGGGTTAAAAATAAGAACACAAAATGGTGCATTGTCATAAAAAAATTGCCTTTTCTCCTGCCCTTCCCTACATCCATCTTTATCTATCTTCCTGTTTAGCCATTTACATTAATTTCTTGTATTTTATTCCAGAATTTATTTTTCCCCAAATATCTTAAACTCTCTCCTCTTTTAATAGAAGGAAAACACTGTATGCATTGTTCCTAACTTTGATTTTTCTACTAAGAAATCTTTCATATGAGCAGAGTGGCTTCATTTTCATAGTTGTATACTCTCCTACTGAGCTGATGGACTATAATTTATTTGTGTTCCTAATGATTTACCTTGGTGTATTTCCTCTTATAGAAAAGAATATAATTAATTTCTTTGGGATATAATTAATTACTTTGGAATATGTAGAAAGCATTCTTTAGAAATATTTTCAAAGCATTCCTTTGAATGATACAACCACAATTTATTTATTTATACTCTCACTGATGGACCAGCTTGTTTCTGTAATCATATTACTTGTTATAAGTTGTAAGATGAAGCAATATTTGTAAATGAAGGTTTTTATTGCTGTGAAGAGACACCATGACCACAATAACTCTTTTAAAGGAAAACATTTGATTGAGGCTGGCTTATAGTTTAGAGGTTTAGTTCATTATCATTATTGTGGAACATGGTGGCATGCAGGCAGACATGATATTGGAGAAGGAGAATTATACATTTTTGATCCAAAGGCAACATGAGATTACTGGGTATAGCTTGAGCATAAGACACCTCAAAGTCTACCTGGACAGTGACACATTTTCTCCAACAAGGTAAATCTATGACAAGTTAGTGAATAAAAATAATGATTAATATTGGCACACACAATGTACAGAAACTACTACTTATGGATTATTTTATTTGAATCCAATTAAATATGTTGTGAAGGATTATGGTAATTATTTTAGATGAATAAGGAGAAAAGAAGGTACATGCCAGGAAATGTGACCTAAGAGCATGGCTGTTAACAGTCCCACCCCCCTCCAGCACATCCCCTACTGCTCTGAAGTTAACATAGCTGTTGAGCATTTACTGTTACATGCGACCAGGTAATTTCTATTAAAGAAAGTAGAGCTAAGTGAGCTATGGATGAAAGACTAAATGAGAGATGCTATAAACATTTGCCATTTTTATTTTAATGTTGTAGCTCATTGTAGAATATTCATTCATTCATTGAAAAATCTATTCATTTACTTATAAATACATTCACTGACTTTATTGTTCATCCATTCCTAGTCATGGTTAATACTTATTTGGCTGTAAGTATACTACTTACTGTGCTAACAGCTGGAAAATGAACTTACAAGATACAGATCATATCTTATCATCTTGAAAAGGAACTACACAATAGGACACAACTAAACAGGAATATGAGGAATACCCTTTGAATGATATAAGTGCCCTGGCAGCTTCAAGGGAGGAAAAATACTTTCATTAGGCAAGCGACAATGACATTTGTCCTGGAGAACAAGACAAGTGAAGCAAGAAAAACAATATAATAATAGAGTTGGCTCACAATATGCTGATTTATTGAAAGGCTATGTTGGTGGTTTGTTTTAGGGAGCTGTCAGTCAGAAGCTGATGAAGGGAACATTGCCAGTCAGTCTTCCCCAGGGCCAGGGCTCACACCCCACCCAATCTGGCTACATGTTGTCCTCTGGTGGTGAGTGGATAAAGAATGGCTTCTTCAGCTTTGCTAATACTTCAAATGATCTGTTCACAGCTTGCTCTATGTCTCACTGCAACATGTGAGTTGTGTGGAAAGAGGTCAGTGTATCTGATGGAAATTTCCATGGCAATGGTGGATTCTAGACTTCTGGTTTTGAATTTGCTACTTGTAATTGTGTTGGTTAGTCTATTTTTCTGTGAGAAAAGAATATTTGTAAGTGAACTTTTCAAAAATGCCCATTTTATGTGTCATACCTGAATTATGACAATTAAAACTGGTGATGCATTGAGAATAATCTGCTTAATAGAAGTTATCTGGATTGATTTGTGCAGCTCAAAAGGGGAATGATGATATTTAGGATATCAGTGCAGACTAGGTCCACCCAATTAAAATTTGGCATTGATAGAACTCTGAACCTAATTAAGTCTCCTGTCTTCCAATACAGTGGCCACTGGTCACATGTAGCAACTGAGCACTTGAAATGGGGGTCATGCAAATGAGGGACTGGATTTTGTTTAATTTAAAATATCTTAAATTTGAATTTAAGTGGCCCATATGAACTAGTGTCTGTTGTGTTGATTAGTGATGCTGTTTTGACAAAAAAATCATAGCATTGAAGAGTTAGACTAAAGCTTAAAGTTTGTCACACTGTGATTTTACCAATGAGGAAACTGAATTCTAGAAAGTGAAAGGCTTTCTTCAAGAGTACATAGGTAATAATAAGCAGATAGGAGCCTGGCCTTTCCTTGTTCTGACTCCCAGTTGGATGGATTGTAACCCCACTATGCTGTCACTTTCACTCTTATTCAGGGCTGTGGCTAGACTCAGTTAAAGATGGTTGAATGACAGTTTAGAAAGTGAAGTCATACATAGATAGACGCACAAATTAAGCATCCATGAGACATTTGCTAGATATGGCATAAGGTGCCAAGATCAGAAAGGAGGTTGCTGAAGGGAAAGTGTTTCAAAATGGCATAAAGAACCCACAGTCTCTTTGGGAAAACAGAATAGAGGTAGGTTGTATGAACAGCTGTGTCTCTACCCCCGCCACTGCCCAGTACAAAATTAGACTGTATACATATTGTCGGTACAGAATAGTCCATATGGGCCAGGTGAGCAAAACTCAGACTCAACAGTAGAAATTTAGGGAACAGCTAAAATTAAGCTGTTTGAGAGAGCCTCAGAGATAAAACAAGGCTTAATCTTCCCCCTTTTTCATAGCTGAGGATCAACACAAGATGAAACTATGTCTTATTCTGTATTAAACCATCTAGTACAAGGAGAGATAGATGGCTCAGCATTGTATATACACAACTATATACAAATACAACCTGCAGAGGCTTTTTGTTGTTGTTTGTGTGTATGTAGTTTCAAGGCTGACCACGCTGCATTAGACAACCAGTCTCTAGTTGACATTTTTTTGAGATACTCTGTAGTCCAGGCTAGTCTACATGGTCACCATATATCGCAGGATGGCCTAATATTCTTGACAATCAATCCTCCTACCTCAGCACCTATAAGCACTGGGATCATAGTTGTGAATGACCAGGCCAAGCTCCGTAGCTGACTTTTTTATCTTTGCTTTCTACATTTGTATATGTTTGTCTATTGAGCTATATTGTCTGGAGTTAGAAAACATGACTAAGAAGAAGTTAATTTTAGGATTATTTTCCTATAGGCCAGCAACTGAATAAGCTTAATATTAAATTTGTGATTCTCAAGCCACAGAAAGGTAAATAGCCATGCTAAGCCCAGTATTTAAATCAAGAGGAAGGTACTAGTTACTTTGATTATGTAAGTGTAGCTGGGAGATCAAATTCTTACTTGGCTTACTGCAGCCTTAACTTAATACTGCATGACAATATTTTCAGAGATATTTTTTCCCATTGCACTCAAGATAAATGAGACCCTTGTGCTCACAGAACATGTTTTGCAAAGCATCAACAAAATGGAATGGAAAGTGTTAGACTCATGTCCGTGTTTGATAAGGGAGAGTAGATGTAAATAAAGTGGGAAAGAGATTTTTCTCTCATCTGTGCTTGAAGTCCCTTTTGACAATATGCATTTATGTTTCTTTTCTTTTCTTTTTGCTTTTCTGATTTATAATTGGAAGGTACATTATGTTCTTTGTATCCATCTATGCCAATAAGAAGAATTGAAAATAAGTCTTTGTCTTATACCATCATTATGAAACTTCCTTTTCATTCTTCCTTCCTTCTTTCCTTCCTTCCTTCCTTCTTTCCTTCCTTCCTTCCTTCCTTTCTTTTACTTTTTGCAAATATCTAATTTTAAAAATGGTTAGACAGTTCATATTAGTTAGGGCACTGAGTGATATTTTTTTTAATTTACATTACTTTATTTATTTTTGAGACACGAGTTTGCTGTCTTTAAACATGTCACCCTCCTGCTTCAGCATCCCAAGTTCTGGCACTTTTGACATGCACCAACACACCTGGCTTTTAATATAGTGCTTTAATTAAAACATTTTATTTTATGTGTATCGGTATTTTGCCTGTATGCATATCTGTGCACTACATGCACGCTTGGTGCTCACTGAAATAAGAATAAGGCATTCATATCCTTTGGCACTGAATTACAGACAATTGTGAGTGAATGTGGATACTGGGAATCTAACCAAGGTCTTCTGGAAGAGCAGTCTGTGCTCTCAGGCACTGGACCATCTCTTCAGCTGAGTTTCAAATTATGACTATTTTGAGGGAAAACATTTTTTCTAGGGAAGCACTTGGGAAAAGTCAGGTGTCATCTTCTGCCTCTGTGGTTCTCAAGGAATAGTGGTGAAATATGTAATCAGGTTCCAGTGAATTCCAAATGTGCTTTGTAGGTGTGCTTTGGTAAGGAAAATAATGTAGCTTGATTCAGGAGCTAAGAGTTGATTTGAATACATCAGTTTGCTCCAAGTTCTTCTTGGACTCAGATTGGAGTTGTCAGGACTGCTGATTCATAAAACTCAGAGGTCATGAACTGGTAGGGTCAGAACTTCCCTGGTGTAGAATCTATGAAAAACTGCCTAGTTTGTGGGACTTCTGGAGAAGATTTCAAGGGTCATTTTTTTTTTCAATGGAAGGACTTGATGCAATTATGTGTTTATTATATAGACTCTATGCCAGAGAAGCATCTGAGAAATAACTTCATGTACTTTTTGTTTTGTTTTGCTCACTCCCCAGGAGGGATCCCTGGTTTGGCGGCTTGATTTTTCTAAGTGTTTCTTTCTGCTCCAAATGGTCTGTTCAAAATATTGCCAAAAATATTTAATTCAACTTGGGAAATCCAAGATGACACAAGTGCTTACTAATCTTCAAATTTATAAATCAGTTTCTCATCCTCAGAGGAATTTTTTGAAAAAGATATTTCCTGTACAATTATTACTCTCTTTGATCTCATACTATGCTTGGTTTTTCAGATAAGGGAGGCCAATAATTCCTCAGCTATAACTTCAGAAATGTAGATAACTATCACATATTGTGTGACACATAATTCATTATTCAGCTGTGAATTCTTCCCCAGTCCATCTCTTTCTGGCTCACTGAATTTATGTGATGCTTGAGGCTGTTTTTGTGTCCAAGAATGCTAAACAATTCTTGGTATTATTTAGTGGCAAGCAACGCTTGATTTAAAGCATGTAAAAACATCTTAGGGGAAAAAAATCTAAATTTGTTGCTTAGTTATTTTTATTCTCTCCAATGAGGGGGCCCTTCTCTCTCGGATGTACCCAGTAATTCTCGTTTTTGCCTTTTAGACAAGCTGGATGGCTATGGAGAAGCAAGGTTTAATCTTCATGAATCTCAAGTGTTTACTGACATTCCATCTTTTCTCCTCTATCTAGCTTATAATGTACCCTCCAAATATTTGCCCACACAAAGACTTCTTGGAATGTTGCAGGAAACAAAAGATTGTTTCAGGGTTCTGCTGCATCCTTAAGTACAATCTTCTTACAGTTTTCAGTTCACCAAATAAAGCAGCCTGGAGATTCCTGGAAGAGAGCTTTCCCAATATTGAGACTCTGGCCAGCTGAAATCCACCTGCTGAGCTCCAACACTGTACAGATTGTTGTCCAGTGGGTATTTTTTGAAACTTTCTGTTTGGGGCTCAATAAAACAGATTGTATTACTGTGAGGAAAAAATTTGAGTTGCTGCTCATTTGAGTATTAATCTATCAAAAATATTTCCTGGGCTTATTTTTACAAACCAACAAAGGAACTATTGTACAGTCGCCATCAGAAAGTCCTTCGTTCGGATTGATATTTTTAATTTCTTAATTGAGTGGTTTTACTTCCTAGCTTAATGTAGACATTATTTTCAGATTATTAGTGAACTAAGAAAAGGTTAATTTGTTTCTTGAATTGGACTTCTGTTTTGAAATGAAAAGCCTTTTTGTAGCCCAAGATTCCGTTTTTTCGCCTGGACTCTCCTTAGCACCACTCCCTGGGTATCCATGGCCCTCAGAGGAGACACCCTTGTTCCTTCATTTCTTCTTCCCATCAGTAAGATAGCTACTGTGCCAGAGAGCATATGTTCACATTTTTGGGTAACTTGTGCACATTAGTAGGAATATGAATGTTTAATGTGGAGAATAAAGTGATGAAAATGTGTGCTTTTCCTTTTTCTAAAGTGCCAGTTCAGGCTGAGTGCTGTGCTTCGTACCTATGGGTTAGTGCAAGGAGGCTGAGGCAGTAAAGGGTTTGATTCCAGGAGTTCAAGACCACCATGGACAATAGAGGGAAACTGTATCTCCCCTAAATTAATAGGCTAACATATAGTTCTCCCCACCACCCTGTGTGTATGTGCACATATATGTGTGATGTCCAGGTGCATACCGTGTGTGTGTAAGCCTGAGGTTCACATGGCTGCCTTTGACAATTGCTGCCCACCTTCCTTTTTGAGACATGGTTTCTCACTGAACCCGAAACTCACTGGTTGAGCTACACTAGCTGCTCAGGGAGTTCCAGGGATCCTATTTTCTCCACCTGCCCAGTACTGCTGGGGCCAGCTGCTGGTTTCTTCTTTTTTACAGTGTGGGTTATGGAGGATCAAACTCAGGTCAGCACATTATAGACTAGTCTTTCTCCAGTGTAATTTAGTTGACTTTTAAAAAATGCTTTTATTACAATTAATCTGTCTCTCTCCCCCACCTCTTTTTCCCTGCGTTAGTTAAAGGGACACATTTTGGGAGTTAGTTCTCTCATTCTGTCATGTGGCTCTGTAATTTGAACTGAGGTTGTCAGGCTTGGTGGCCAGTGCCTTTACCCTGTGCACCATCTTGGCAACCTCTAAATGTTCATAGTTCATGTAAAAGTACAGATCAAAGTCCTCAACACCCTTTGCCCAGTCATGTCCAGGGGCAGTGTATGGTTGCTGCTGTTGTTTTTGCTTTTCTTTGTGTAAAATTTTAGTAGAGGACTTTCAAAGCTTGCTTAAACTGGGAAACCAATTAAAACCAAAAAGTTTGAAGTAATTCCAACTTTTAAACACAAAACAAGAGTTAGTCTTGAAATCTACTGTCCTTCCTTGTCTTGCTCAAGTCCAGTTAACTGATCAGTCTCTCTCTCTCTCTCTCTCTCTCTCTCTCTCTCTCTCTCTCTCTCTGTCATGTACTGTACAGTTTATATGAACTATTGGAACAAGAGACTTTACTGAAAGAAGTGAGGTAAA
Organism: Phodopus roborovskii; assembly: GCF_943737965.1. NCBI lineage: Eukaryota > Metazoa > Chordata > Mammalia > Rodentia > Cricetidae > Phodopus > Phodopus roborovskii. Next base: position 9,934,836 of record NW_026126410.1, on the reverse strand, counting down.
TTTAGATGACACAGAATGGCCTGATGGTCAAATTCCTGTTCCTCTAACAATGATTAGAACACAGAGTGGTACAAGGTTCAACAAAGACATACTACTAAAAGGTATACCTTGTTCCCAGTGCCCTGCACACTCTTTGCTGACCTCCATGAGACGAGAAGGTTCCTCTGCCACACACTCATGCCACTGTGATGTTCTACTTTTTGTCAGACCGAAAACAATGAATAAGCTGAAGATGTGAGCCAAAAGAAATCTTTCTTTTATTAAACTATGATGACAATATTGGCTACTCCTATGTAACATTTACATGCGTTTTTTGGGTACTACAGTAGCAGCTTGCACTCCCATATCAGGGCTTTTTCAGAATAAAGTCTGTCCCTTTTCACCTCTTCACACACCTTTGCAACTCTTTGTATGAACTGTTTGCCTTGCTGAACTGTCAAGTCCTGAAAAAAAATAAAAGTCGGAATTTAATTTGATTTTGTTTTGTTGTTTTGGAGACAGAATCTCCTTCAAACTCACTGCCTCTTTCTTTGGCCTACCTGACATTAGAACAAGAGTTTTCAAATCAAAAGGACAAAGCTTAGTGTTTCAGTTTTGAGGAACTTAAAAAATGTTGTGTTTCTCCTGTAGGAGGGGTTAGGCGATGCCACTCACTTTACAAAAAAAGCATCCAATATGTGAAAGTACTCAGATTCTTTTGTGATTATAATATGAAAAGATTTGTTATTCTCAGTTAAGAATTACGTTTTTTGTTCACTGTGAAACCATTCTTATGTTTTTACATTATCTCATTAGTAGTCATCAGCTCTATATAACTATTTGTGTCATCTGGCCAAACTCAGAAAAGAAAGATGAAAATGTACAGTATACTGTAGGGATTAGAAGAAAACTAGGGTGAGTGAAACCTGAGTCAATGTGTATCTAGACATGAGCACAACCTGTCCAAGACCCTAAAGCCAGCTGGACCATAGTAAATTGGGAAAGCCACCATCCACAAGGGCCAGGTTCCAGAGGGATGGCAGAGCTTTCCTCAGAAATCTGGGTATGAGTGTTTATGGATGATTGATTGGTGTGGATAAAGACGAGCGACTGCACCTTCTGCTTCCTGGATATCTCCCTTCAGAGCCAAGCAGGTTGCCTGCAGAGACCTTCTACTGAGACAGAACACCCCCCCACAATCCTTTGCCATGGGTTGGACCTTAATAGGAACCTTAATAGGTTAATGGGTTCCAGGATGTACTGGTAGAAACTAGTGAACCCTCCCTGATCCCAGCTTCATGACTATTGTCTGTTATTCCTTCATTCCTGTGAAGTCTCAAGCCAGGGTTCTGGAATCCAAGCCAAAGGGGACATGGCAGAATACATCACAAAAAATTCTGTGGCATATTGAATGTAGTGTCTGTCTCAGTACTTGGGAGATAGAGGTGTAGGAACCAGTAGTTAAGGTCATCCTTGGCTACATAGCAAGTCAGAGGCCAGGCTGTGCTACACATGAGACTGACCCAATCTTAAAAAATAGAAAAGTAGTGGAGTGGTGCCTGGGTCTCCTCAGTGCTTACTATCTGGAAATCTTAGGGGGTATCCTATTCCTTTCTTGCAGTGGCTATTTTCTCATTTTTTTTTTTCTGTGAGCCCCTGGAGTCTTAATGTGGTCTCCCCATGGCACTCCCACAATCCACAGCACAAGCAAGTTCATTTCCTTTCTAAGATTATAGTCAGTTGGAGTGGCCCAAGAGACGACAGGCTGGAGTGGAGAAACAGCAGCCTCACTTCTTACCATGGCAGGTGTTTCCTACTATTGCCCTCAGAGGCTCACAGACCGATCCATGTTCTTGGCCATCCCTTGTGTCCTATTTGCGGTAAGAAACTTCTGCTTTCTGGTAATTGCTCCCTGGCACCTCCAAAGCTCTGAAGAAGAAAAGACATTGTCAAGGGTAGACATGGCTCTTAAGTACGGAATATTTGACATTCTGAATCCACATTCCTGGCTATCTGGAGACCTAACATGAAATGTTGAGCCTTAGCATAATGTTTCTGTCCATGTTGGCATGTTGGACAATACTTTAAGGGATAAAACCTTTCCTTGAAGGTCTTTTTGCTTCATCCCTTTCTGTAACTTACCCCTTTACTAATAGTTAAGAGGGAGGTGCCTCAGACACAAACCATCTTTGCTAAGCTGTGTATACACCAGTCTCATTTCATTATTCATAATAGGCAGACTAATGTAAGTCTGTGATCAAAATAAGATACTGTACTCAGTATATGGTAGAAGCTCAAATATATGTGTTTCACAACTAAGGATAATGAAGAAGTTTTGGATGAGCTTCAGGATTGTACACCTATTGCTCATTAAACAAAGAGAAACTATAGGGATAACAATGCCTAGATGCCTTACCTACCTTAGTTCTGCAGGTCTCTGCCCTTAAGATGCCCCATGGAAGAACTGGCCTGGCTGGTCCTATGTCTATTCCATATTTTAAGTCACTGCTGGTTCTGACAGTTGCCAGGAGTCCTGACTGGTGGAAGGTCCTTGAGAGTGGTAGGATTTTCTTCATTGGTTTCTCCATGAGCCATAACTCTTTCAGATTCACTGTTCACAGATGGCCTCCAAGCAGATCTGGCAGTTTCTATCCACGGTACAGACTAAGTTAGGGTCTGGAAAACTCATAAAAACAAACTGAGTGGTAAAGGAAAATCAATCTTCTCCTGCTTTGGACTAAGTTGACGAGGAGCATTCTCCCCGATTCTCCATAAATTGGAACAAGGCTTAAGACACTAATCCTACTGTAATACCATTTGAAGACAAACACTGACATTTATGATATTTAAAGACCAGTTGAGGTCTGCTATTAAACCAGGGCCTCCAACTATTTAACCTTTGCCCTTGTGTACTGTTACCCTTGGCCCAGTGCATGCAAATGTATTCATTAATACATTTTGGCTTCCTAATGGCACATGGTTAGTTTGACTAATACATACATTACTTAATGTTAATTGGCACCAGGCACAAAATTTGCTTAATAACTTTTAAGTAAAATCATTCCAATGCATTTCTTGAAGCTCTTTTTCTCTTTCTTTTCTTTCCTTTTTCATTTTTTAGAGCTAACACTAAATAAGAAATTGAGCCAGTTATCCAAAGGACTTCCTGTGGGTGGGAAAGCATGTTTTCTTAAGCTATTTACTCATTCAGGAAAACTTCCTAAGTGCTTTTTATGTGCCCTTTATTGTGCCATATTAAAATAAGGATAATGTATCTCTCACTTGCACCTGTGTGACTTTATGAACACCCTTATATAGTTGTGCACCTTTAGGTCTATGCTTCTTACCCAGTCTTTGCCTAAATATGCAGTATTTCTGTGGCTCTAAAAACAGGTTCTCATTTTCCATCTACTAATGAACTAGACAGTAAGACTTAGGGTTCTTTTCTGCTCATATGTAATTTTTTAAAAAAGAATAAATGCAGCAAGATTCTTTTCTCTGTCTTGTACAGTCCCACTGGACTGGTTTCTTTTCTTCCCATTGGTCCTCACTGGCGCTTATAAAATAATCACTCTGGGATCAATATTAATTACAATTGCTTGTCCAATGGCTCAGGCGTATTATTGACTAGCTCCCACAATGAAATGAACTCATTTCTATTAATCTGTATATCACCATGTAGCCATAGCTTACAGGTAATTTTCAGGCATCTATATATATATATCTATATATCCTTCCACAGATATATGACATCTTCCTGACTCCACCTTCTTTCTCTCTGAATCTCTGTTTGGATTGATTATTTTCGTCCATCTAGCTATATTCTGTCTCACAGTTGGTCAAATCAGCTTTATTTATCAACCAATAGAACCAATACATATCTAAAGCATAAGAAGGACATCCCACATCAAGTAAATGTTGGTATCAAAATTAGGAGTAAATATTTCTTTAATGTCTTAGAAAATTTCCTAACGGTGCTGGAGAGATGGCTCAGAGGTTAAGAGCACTGACTGCTCTTCCAGAGGTCCTGAGTTCAATTCCCAGCAACCATATGATGGCTCACAACCATCTATATCGAGATTTGATGCCCTCTTCTGGCTTGCAGGCATACGTTCAGATAGAATACTGTATACATAATAAATAATATTAAAAAAAAAAGAAAAGAAAATTTCCTAACAAGTCGAGTATTTACTGCTATGTTTTCACAGATTTTTTCTTCTTTAAAATTTAAATTTATTTTATTATTCTATGTGCATAGGTGTGTGTGTGTGTGTGTGTGTGTGTGTGTGTGTGTGTGTGTATGTACCATGTACATGCCTGGTACCCACAGATGCCAGAGTATGGCATTGGATTCCATGAAATTGACAGTTGTGAATGGCTCTATGTATGCTGGGAATTGAACCCAGGCACCTTGAAAGAGCAGTCAATGCTCATAGCCCCTGAGCCATCTTTCTAGCCCAGTTCTTTTCTTTTTGAGACAGGTATTCTTTTGGTATCACAGACTGGCATGGAACTCACCACATAGCCCTGGCTGGTCTCAAAGTCACAATCCTCCTGCCTCAACCTCCGAAGTGACAGGATTATAGGTGTGTGCCACACTTGTGGCCATTCCTGTTCTATTCTTTATGAAAGCATGCTATTTCCTCAGAACCAGAAAAACTCCTTTGAACTGGATAGAGGAGGTGGGTCTTTTTACTTGGGAAAGGTCTGGGAGGAGTGTGGGGAGAGAAAAAAAAAAGGAACAAAATATAATGTCCCCAACCTCCTCTTTCAATTAAAAATTAATTAATTTCCCCCAGTCTGATCAGTTTCTTTTTCCTGCCTCCTCTCCTATCAGTTCTTTCTCCCAATCCCCCCGTCCACACCTTCTCCCTTCTCTTCAGAAAAGGACAGGTCTCCCATGTATATCAGACAGACATGGCATATCAAATTGTAGCAAGACCAGGCACTTACTCTCCTATTAACTCTGGACAGGGCAACCCAGTAGGAGGAAAAGGGTCCCAAGAGCAGACAACAAAGAGACAACTGTTGCTCTCTCTCCCAGGAGTCCCACAAGAAGACCAAGCCACCCATCTGTAACAAATGTGCAGAGGGCCAGATCAGTTCAATGCAAGTTCTTTGGTTGGCAGTTCACTTCCTCTGGTCCCCCTTGAGCCCAGGTTGGTTGACTCTGTGGTTTCCTGTGGTGTCCTTGGTCTCTCTGGCTCCCATAAACCTTCCTCCCTCTCTTCCTCAATATTTCCCGAGATCTGCTTAATGTTTGGCTATGCGTCTTAGCATCTGTAGATCCCCCCCCATTTTTTTTTAATAAATAGAAAAAGTGGTAGGATTCTAATTTGGTTTCATGAACTTAATCGTAGCCTGAGATGGATTTGATGGAACTGAGATACATGCCTTTTCTGCCTGTTTTTGGATGTATGTAAGTAGATGTCCACAGCCTGTTCTCTCATTGATGAGATGGATTAACAGCACTTCTCTGAGTTGTTATGAGGTGCTGACAAAACAGCTCTGTGAGCCTACACTAGTACCTTCTGGTTTCTTTTAAGAGCTCCCAACTGCCACAACTTTGGCCAACTCTATCCTGTATCTGACTCCATTCCCCTTCATAGTACAACATTTTTCTTTCTAGGCATGTGGCTCGCTCGAACTTGGGACTATTCAACTCCAAAGCAGCCATTTTTAAAATGAAGAGACTATTCTGGCTAAATTTTTGGGATGGTAGTGCCAAAATTGAGAAAGTAGAAGTCAGGGATGTTCTTAAACATTCTAGATTGCACAAGGAAACGTTCTTGCACTGGCTCAGTGGGTAAAGATGCTGACTACCAAGTCTGATGACCTGAATTTAATTCCTATAGGATAGAAGGAGAGGACTTATTATTTTAAGCTATCCTCTTGTCTCCACATGTTTACCACAGTATGCATCTGTGTGTGCATGTGTGCACACACATCCCTCTTACTAAATAATAAATAAATAAAAAATAAATATCCATAAAAGTATTTTTGTAGTGAGATATCCACCCCAACTGCACCTGTAACAGTGACTATGCCCCCTGTTTGGACCTAAACCCACAGGTGATGGTGTGGGTTTAAGTCTTGTCAGGACAGGTGCCTCACTCTCTCTTGCAGCCAGTTGGGTCACAGGGGGAAGCAGGTATGGATCCTTAGAGGGAGAACCTGTGGTGGACATCTGCTTCTTGAGTAAGTGACTTCTCTGAAAATAAATTATATTTAATCTATATTTGAGCCTAGTCCTGTGAATCTTTATCCATGCATCATCAGTATTTTCCCATTTCTCTTTAGTAAGAAAGGTATTGAGTGTAAAGTATCAATTTAACAGAGGTTGAAAAACCCTGTTTAGACAACTCCTGGGTTCCCAAGACTGAGATTCCTTTAAAAACAGCCCCTTTAAATACCCGTGTTTCTCACACTTGGACACAAGGGAAGGCATTTTAAAGGAATGCGGTAAGGCTTGGTTGAGTGATAAGGTGTCCATATAGTTGTGTGAAGCTTACTTCAACTGCTAGAGAATGAGATATAAGGGACATGGAGAAGCTCCTGGCCAGCTTTCTCTTGCCATCATGTTTCAATATGCAACTCCAAAGAGTTGAGAAGTATAAGTTGTTAAGAAGGTATATTTGCCAAGTCAAACATTTTATTTATTTTATCAATGTGATCTTAATTAATGATTGGTCATATTATGACATATGCTATCTGGGCTTTTACATTTTTTCTTTGACCATACAGATGTTAGGGATGGGTCTACCAGCCAGATTTTCCTTTCTGCCTCTATTATAGGAACATACCTTTCCTTACATCAGGTGATGCATGAGCAGTTATTGCCACATGTACTGTGTGCTGAATCTCAGCACTTGTTTGCTTTTCTTGCTAGTTCCAGAGTTTGATCTTTTCTGGTGTTAAAACATTTATAATGATGTTGATTTCCTTTTCCAAGAACGTCATCTCAGCCTCTGGTAAACATGTGAGCATTTCTTCCAGCCAGAATAGAATGGATGTGCGAATCAGACTCTGCAAGTGCCATTGCCTGTGCTGTAAACATGAGATCTGCTGTTGGGCTTCCATGTCACTAGAAAGGCAGTGGTGAAGGAGAATGAGAGAGAGGAAAGGAGAGAGAGACAGAGAAATAGAGAGAGAGAGAGAGAGAGAGAGAGAGAGAGAGAGAGAGAGAGAGAGAGAGAGAGAAACACTGATTTCTGGGTTCTGTCACATATCTCAATTTCTTCCAAAAATACTTTCCCATTTTCTTAAGCTGGATCATGTTGGGGTCATTATGTGTAGCCACAAAGACCTTTAATAAATCCCCACCATTCAAATCTCTCTTTTGGCAATGTGCACCAAATCTTGATGTCTTGTTGTCCTGGAAGTCTGGCCTTGACCCCACCAGTGAGCAGACTGAGGTCTGTACTGACAGAGCCTTTTGTTTGAACTTGTCCATGGTTGTCCCTTCCTTATTCTCCAAAGCAAGGGCTTGACTCTCAGGTGTTGTCTGACATCAGTATTTTGGACTTTATCCTTTTTAGCTGCAAGAAGCAGGATGAGTCAAGTCACGTTATTCGATGTAGTATGTTCTACTTTCAAGAAAATTGCAGCTCAAAGTTGTGTTGAAATTTGTTCAAATACCCAGCTCATGCTCTTCCAAGTGATGCCCAATGGTACTTGGGGAACATATGAGAAACAGATGATGGAACAACTTCATCGGACATGTGCAGTTCATTAATATGACCTTGAACACAGACCTCTGCAAACAAAGCAGTAGTAGTGTGCACAAATCAAGGGCTAAGGCAGGTGTGAGTGGGATTGTTTCACTCTTTCCGGGTCTACAGATAAGGAGGCTGAGGCCTCTGCAAGTCATGAAAGTGGAATTTGAATTCAACTCTCTGATTTCAGAAGCTCAATGGTTACAGTTAAAAAAAAAATCCCTTGGAAAATGTAGATGGCAGTGGTTCCTTGTGAAAGGGAAGTGTGGGGAGCAATTATTTTTTTTTCTTAGATTTTGTGGCATGCCAAAAGTTAGATACTTGGAAGTCAGCTAGAATTTCTGCAGTTGTATCCTAGAGACAAACAGAGATCTTTCTTTAATATTATTTATTATTATTTTTGTATGCATGCCTGATGTGTAGGTTGTGGGCATACATATGCTGAAGCATGTGTGTGGAAATTGGAGGGTAACTATGGAGTTGGTTCTCTCTTTCTACTTTTACCTGGGTTCTGGGCATCAAACTCAGGATGTTGGCTTGTGCTGCAAGCACATTTACCACCTTACCATCTCACAGATCCATTTTTCTTTCCTGTTTCTTTACCCAAGGATTTAAGCCAGCCTTCCAGAGAGCCTGTGTGTTCATTGATGTAGCTGAGCTTTGGCTAAGGACAAAAATGTCAAAAGGGCTTTTAGATTTTGTCATTGTGATGATAGGTAGATTATTCCCTGTCCCACCCTCTTTGTTGACAGTCTTGTCTTTGACTGTTCTTGCTGTTAGTCTGTTTTCCTTCTTATCTTCATCTGGACTACTCAGTTAGTGTGGATGAGTTTATTTGGATGAATCTGTGTGCAGTTTTCTTACATCTAGACTCAGGGTACTTATCTGGCTAATCTGATGTCTGTGCTAATATTATTGTTTAGAAGACTTAACAAAAACCAAACCAATTAAAAACAAAACAATTCCACAGCCTTCCAAATATTCCATTAATGTGTTTTCAGGAATAGTCTGTCCGACGACCTTAAATTTAAGCAAATTGAATTTGCTTAAAGATCTTTGGATAAAAAAAAAAAAAAAAAAAAGCATCATGATATGGGGAATCCTATTCCAGCGGTTTTATAGCTTAATGTTGTTTATTCCTAAAATTCCCATTCTAATGACATGCTCAGGATTATCTCAAATAGAGAAATTGTATTATGGTTGTTGAGTAATTACATCTTTTTGCTATAATTACTTTACCATGTGTTTGAATCAACAACTAGCAACAGTTAAACTCTTAAACATTCCATCAAGTGCAGAAGAAAAGTAAAGGACTAATCAAAGAACCGTCTCCACAGTAGAAAAAAAATGATGAATCTTTTCATCACTCTGCAGCCTAGGGATGCTCCGAGTATATTGTTTTTTCTCCCTACTTTGCAGTTATTTATTGGCTAGAGGGGAGGGTGGACAAAACTTCTTTTGAAGTTAAACATCTTGCTTGGATAAGCAGATATGTTGCATGAAATCAAAGTAATAAAAAGACAAAATGCTTTATTAAATCTTCTTTATCACTATATTGTGCTCCAATAGGATGACCTAATTAAAGACACAGTTGAATCTCTTTTCATTTGAAGAGGAGTTCACAGGCTTTCATTATTAAAGGGTTTGCACAAACAAGAACACACTGCTGTACCGCTTCCAAATTTTTCTGCGGTTCCTTCTTCCTGTCTTGCTTTAACTGTTATGGATGTCTTGGCTGCAACTTCATGGCTTGACACTAATTAGTCCTTTTTCATCTTCAAAGTACCTGTAATGCACTTTATGATTAATATTCATAATACCACTTGGAGGCAGACACTGGAAGTGTTACTTTCAAAGAGGTGGGAACAAAAGAAAAAAACAAACAAAAGAAAAGTATTTCCGGTTAGTTGTGTCTATTTGAATGCTGACAGGGTTTTACTTTCTGGCCCTGAGCTCCTGAGCTGTGGTCTTACTTCAACTTCCCCCTTAGATACTAATGTCTTGTTCCATCTATGAAGAGAACCTGACCAGCTGATGCTCACTTCTCAGCGGGAATCTCTCAATGTCCTCTTTATTTAACTAGCATCACCAGGAATTGAAATGACACTTTAATTTAGTTCCTGAATACTACCATTCTTTTTTCCTTTTATGTAAAATAGCTTTTCTTTTCTCACATAATATATCCTGATTATGATTTCTCCTACCTTTACTCCAGTTCCTCCCCATCTCCCCTCCCATCTGGATTCACTTTCTTTCTGTCTCTTATCAGAATAAAAACAAGTTTCTAAGGAATAATAATAAAATAAAATGTAATATGATGAAACAAAACCAGACACATTAGAATTGGACAAAATAAACAAATGGAAGGAAAAGAGCCTTAAAGAAGGCACAATACTCAGATATAGATTCAGAGACCCACTTACTTGCACACTCAGGAAGCCATCATGCATATGTGAAGGACCTCTAGGGTAAAAAAATAAAAGAAAGAGGAAAGATAAAATTAAACAAAAAAAGAGAAAAATAGAAAAAGCCCCAATATGACATTATAGACAAGGAAACTCCAAAGATGTCATTGAGTTTGCTTTCTGTTGGCCATCTACTGCTCACATGTCCTCTACCTGTAAGAGTAGTTTGTTTCCCCAGTAAGATTCTCTTGAAGAAAACTAATTGTCTTCAGTTTGGACCATGCTGGGGGTCAAAACTAGCAGCTCATTTCTAGTGTAGACCCCACTGTACTTTGCTGCATTACAAAGTTGACTCTGCAGAGTTTAAGTTACCTTATTCACTGCTGGAATCATCTGAGTTGGTGGAACTAAGCTGAGAAGGAAAATGTTAGCTTATTTCCTCCAAACCAAGGAGAAGTCGGTAAGTTGTCGAGTTTGACATCACCATCTCTCAGATACCTCCTTTCTTTGTTAAATTCTTATTCTTTTATTGCATTTTCATCTTCAAAGGCAAGTAATGTAATAAAGGAACCCATGCTGAATTGTAAAATAATTATTCCAGTTGGAAATATAAAAGAGATAGTGATCATGCTTGAATCTCTGGCATCTCAGGCTAATAAGATTTCTGGTGATGGATGCATGACCATTTCACGTCTTATTTTTTGGCATGGGTAAAATCTCTCAAATCATTACACAGTTGTGATGATTGGCTTGCATACTATGTGCTTCTCCTGAGTTCAGAATTTTGTCAGGATCTAAAAAGAGCTGTAAGATACCAAAAAGCAAACAGTAAAATGATAGTTATCTAGGGAAAGTGTACGTTTTGTACCCGCGGAGCTTTGGAGGCTGAGGCAGTCTAGACTAAGTAAGGCAAAACAAAAACTCTGCCATTTACTTAGGTTTCTCTAGAGCACCCACAATATCCCACAGAAGAGGACATTCTGTAAAAAAGGGCAAAGAGGGCAATGCCGACCCTCTCATGTGTTGGTTTACATTCTGAACTCACAAGGACAACACTGGCTTTGCAAATTCCAGATGCAGCTGGGACAGGAACTGGGAGCCATGACCAGTAATTTCACAAGGACATTCATCAGGGAATAGTAGCCATGAGTGAGAAATGTGAACTTGTCTACTCTTCCCCTACTTTGATGGGACCTGAGAAGAGAAATGGCAGAGCCAAAGCCTTCCTATCTTGGTCCTCGTACACTTTACATCTTCTCTGTTTAATACCATTGACTCAGGTAGTCCCAGTCCTCAATGCCTCAGGCAGGGTGAAAGCAAGGTGCTTCTTAGGATGTATACATTGTAGTTCTTTTGGCATTTCATTTTTAACTTTTATAGGTTTTCAGCTTTATTTTTAACAATAATTTGTGATCAAGGTTAAATTAAAGTTTATTTTATTTTCAGTGACATTTTCACAACTAATTTGAACTTAGGTCTCTCCTTGTAGAAATATTTACCAAGAAATAACATCAAATTGGATGGTATAAATGCTGTGCCATTCAACTATGTAAATAGTAGCCAAGATGTTTAATTGAAAACAAAACACTGGTAAAATGTAAACATCATTTCTGCTCTAGTTGTCCTGAGTGCAGGCTGTAGTGGCACAAATGAACTGGTAACTGATGGTGGGAGGAAGGGTTTCGAACAGGGACCAATAACTCTACTGAATTTGGAAACTCTTTGAGTAATTACTGAGCTCTTTAGTGCAGCTATCAAAACACATGCATTTGTTGTCATAAAGACTGGCTGTTGAGACTCCCTTCACTTGCACTTAAATCTACAACTCAGTACATATCAGGGATTTGCTTCCTTCTTTCATTAAACGTTTCTTTGGCTGCAAATTAGATAGTGTGTTAGTTAGATTTTTTTTTTTTGTCAGTTTGACACAAACTATAGTTATCAGAGAAGAGGGAATATCAACAGAGAAAATGTTTCCATGAGATTTGCCTGTGGGGCAAGCTTGTGGGGCATTTACTTTTTCTTTAATCATTTATTTAATCTTCTCTCATACAATACATTCCAACGGACACTTCCCCTCCCTCTACTCCCCCCCCAAGTTTCCCCTCCTATCTCTCCCAGTTCCCCCCCCCCCACAAAGAGCAGGCCTCCAAGGACATCAACTGAGCACAGCACAACAAAGAGACCAGGCACAAATCCTCATAACAAGGCTCCAAGGTGGAGCTGGGGCGACCCAGTAGGAGGCAAAGAGTCCTGAGTACAGGCAAAAGAGTCAGAAACACCCCCACTCCCACTGTCAGGATTCCCCTCAAACCTCCAAGCCTACCACCATAACATATATACAGAGGGCCCAGTGAAGACCGTGCAGACTTCGTGATTGGTCCTCCAGTCTTTGTGAGTCCCCACGAGCTCTGCTTAGTTGATTCTGTAGTCCTTCCTCTCCCGATATCCTTGATATCTTCAGCTTCCATAATTCCTCTTCTCCCTCTTTGTATGTATGTGGGGTTCCCTGACCTCTTAGTAGAGGGTCCTGATGGAGACCTTCAAATTGGGCTCTCTATTTGCCTAATGTTTGACTGTGGGTCTCTGATGATGACAGGAGTAGGCGCCATCTGAGTATAGCAGAATATCGTTAGGAGTTAGTTCATTGATTTTTTAAAAATCTTTTTTTGGCCAGTGGTGTTTGGTTCTACCCTATGTCTCTGAGCTATGCTGCCTATGGTTCCTACCATCTAAGTCAGGATCAGGTGTGGGCTCCCTTTCAAGGTGTGGGCCTCAAATTAGACCAGCCATTTGTTGGCTACTCCCATAATTTCTATGCCACCATTACCCCAGTATAGCTTTCAGGCAGGGAAAATTGTAGGCTGATGGTTTTGTGGCTGGGTTGGTGTCCCAGTCCCACCACTGGAAACCTTGCCTGGTTACAGAAAATGGCTGGTTTAGACTCAGTGTTCCTCATCACTAGGAGTCCTTCCTAGCATCACCCTAGTGAGTTTCCACTGCATTAGGTTTTTACACTGCCCCTCCAATGCCCGCATTTCAGTGGTCATCCCTCCCTCCCGACCTGATACGTTCTATTCTCACCCCCCACCCACTTCCAGTCCACCTGGAAAAATCCATTGTGTGGGGAATTTTGATGATTGATGATTTATGTGAAAGGGTCCAGCCCACTGTGGGAAATGCTCCCCGATTAGGCAGACGGTATTGGATGGTATATGACAGCAAACTGAGAAAGTCATGAGGAGCCAGTCAGTTAGCAGCACTCCTTCCTTTCCTCTGCATCAGTTCGTCTGTAGCTAGCTGCCCCCACTTCCCCAAATAATGGACTACCAACTTTAACATAAAAGAAACCCTTTTCTCCTCAAGGTGCTTTTGGTCATGCTGTTTCATCACCAAGACAGACAGCTTTCTAGATTGATTCATTTTATGAAGCCACAAGAGAATACACCTGGCTCCCTAAAGCATCAAGTTGTTTGGCTACTTAAGTAAACTCGAGCTTCTATATTCATGGGTGCTGTATGCACAGTTTCAACCAACTGTGCCCTGAAAATGTCTGCACTAAACATGTACCCATGTTTACTTCTTATCATTCCTTAAAGAATATAGAACAAAGATGATTTGCACAGCATTTATACTTGTTATAAGTAATGTAGAGGGGATTTGAAGTATCCAGGAATATGGGTGCTGGTGATATGTAAGTATTATTCCCTGCTGTATAAGAATATGCTGTATAAGCAGATTCCAATTTCTTCAGGGTGTCCTGGAATCAGTGATCTTATGGACACTATGGACCAACACATTATAACTGGCATGTGGAACTATATTCAGGACACAGATCACACCTTTTGCAAAAGTTATGTTTTTATTTGTTCTTTTGATAATTCATACAATTTAGTCACTAATTCCTCTCAGATGCATGTACAGTACCTTTTTGTTGTCTGACTATTTGTAACAATATGGAGCCTGGCTAGAGTGTGGTTGGTATACTATACATCATACTGTAAAGGGAAAGTAACTCTACCTCTCTTAGAAGCTATCAAATGCCAATAGTGTCTTGTCTGGGGTGGAACATCATGGCCAGTCCTTCCTGTCCATGCTGGGATTTTGTCTGGCTTGAGCTACAGGTCTTGGGCATACTGCACAATCACTGGAGTTAATATGTATAGCTGCTTTGTTGTGTTCAGTGCTGTTAACTGTTGAGACATTTTCTTTAACCCTGCAAAATTCTTGTATAAGAACTTTGTGTTTTAACCTTTTACAGCAGCATTTGAACTTAGTGAACAAATATGCAATAAATTTTTTTTTTAATCTTTGAAAAAGTTGTTCTTTGTTTTATTCAAATGGTAAAAATATTATGGATACAATTCCATGTTGAGTTGCATTTTTTGCAATCACTCAGTGAAATTTATGTCCAAATTTCTCCTTTTCACATTTGTTTAATGCAGATAAAAATAAGCTAGTAGATGACTGGAATTATCAAGAACTAAAAATGAAACATTTGGCGTATGTTCCTTGGAACCTGCTCTGTAGCTACTCTCCAGACAGGCTACTGAATCTTGCTGTCTAGCATAAGGGCTAAAGATTATGACAGATTATGATCTTGCAGTCTCCTATAGTCTTATTTTGTTGTATGACCGAAGCAAGGTAAGAAGAAGGAACCATTTGATGACCTCCCTTGCTGCAGCAAAGGCAATGGTGTGAGGCAACTCTACGTTTGTTTGCGTTTTCATCCAAAGCCTGAGTCTCTGAAACTCAAAATGGACTTCGCCAGAATCAGAAAATAACTTTCTAAATGAAAAGGCCATCAAACAACAAATAAACTAATATCTCTCAACAAAATTTATCCATCTCTGTGTATGTGTGATTTTATTATTTGGTTTCCTTTTTCATTTGTCTCTATCTGCCTTTGGCAAGTCTTCTAGGGAGAAGGAGAATTGACTAAAGGCACCAAACACTTTCACTCTACTCTTAAAAAAATCATATGATTTATATTTGGACTATTAGCTACTGTCGTGGAGTTTTGAATTTTCAAGCCTACAAAGTAAAGGGTTTAGGTATGGGTGAGGTTGAGGGACACAGTTAAAGCGTTAGTAGCTGCTGTGGAATTTAGGTGGCTAGTCTTGTCTGTCTGGACCTCTGGTTCTGACTGGATCTCAGGCTCCAGCCTCCAACAATGTCTGTAAGCCTCTATAAAATACTTCCTTTTTCTTCAGATGATCAGCAGACACTTCTATTTTTTACAAACAAGAACTTTCCCTGCAGGAACAAATTCCAAAGTCTGGGTAACAATGATTCTACACTGTTCATTGACCTATAAATACAGCCAACAGCAAGCAACCTTTCAGATGTATGAAGCAGCTTTGAGCTGCTGTGAGATCAAATCACTTCCATGAACCTGTAGGGTGTTTCACAGATACAACTTGCCCAAACATAGTTGGCCTGGTAGTCATTTCTGGGCAGTTGGTGACAGTGGGCAGGACAACCTGGTGTTATTCTTTCACATTTTTTGCTACTATTTCAAAATGAGAACATTGGCACTATTAGAATGGAGTAGGGGAAGGTAAACTGACAGTCAAATAATTTGCTTCAATACCATGGTTTTCAGAAGTGAAATGCCTGCAGTGATGTTATTAGCTGAGATACTGTAGATAGTTTTACATGTAAGGGACAATTAACACATGTCCTGTGGGTCTGATTACTAGCGTTAAGGAAGTTCTGCTCTATGTAAACTCCCAAGCAAAACCTCCAGGAAAGTTAAAGGTCCCATTCTACTACTAAAATGAGAAAGTAATGTGCCCTTTTTTGATTGACTATAAACTTTGACTCTTGGGACTTTGTTCTCAAAGGTGAAAACAAACACAAAGCATAGAAGACAAGTTGTTTTTCTTACATATTCTTAAGATGTAGTTTAAAACTTTTATCAGAAAATTTATTAAAACAAATCATTGATGTTGCCTAATGGTTATGGATAAGAAAAAAACATTAATAAGTCAAAGAGGATATTTTTTCTTAAAATACAGCACAAAAGCAATTTTGCATGTTTAGGCAATTGCCCAGAAGGGTGATAAACCTGATTATTTGATATTGAAGCTTGTAGGCCTTGCAAGAGAAGTTGTAATTGTAAAAGATATTTAGGGATAATTAAATAGTTGGAAGGGAATTTATGAGATGTCCTGATTACTACATATCATAGATCCTTGAAATACAGAAATAATTAGGTGGCATTCACAGGGTAAGTTAAGTGTAATGCTGGCACCATGGACTAATATATAGACTCTCTTTATATGGGAATGTCAAGTTGCAAATCCAACCTTCTGCTCCCAGTTTCTTTCCTCCTAACCAAGTAGCTAACTCAAGGTCTCTTTCTTCAAATGTAAAGTAGAAAATGAGGCCATCAGGGGTTCAAGCCTTCATCAGCTCTGAAGTGCTTTCATGATACTCAGATAATGAAATGAATCTTTTGTATAGTTCTGTTTCTCTCAGAACAGAGGGGGAATAGAACACAAAGAAATGTGGTATCAAATGCCTAGCACTTGGCCTCTGAATGGATTTGGGAATGCAGGAATCTCTTAGTTCAACCCTTTTAAGCTCAAACGGACAGGTAGGAGATAATGTTCCTTCAGCAAATATCATCCAAGACAAAGAATCATTACTATCATATCATACAAAAGTCCCAGTGTTAAAAGAGAAAACTATTGGAACGAAGACATGTTTTTTGCCCCTGTCACAAGCAACCCATGCTTTTGGACAAATTCTTTAACCTTCATGTGTTTGTTATCTTCAAAAGAGGAGGAGATCCAGGCCTGTATCTCTTCCAGTCTTAGATTCAAAGAAGGCATATTTTGGGAATAGCAATCTAACTCATGTAGTAATCTGCAGTTACATTTTCAATTCCGACTAATATATTATCTGACATTATAAAGTAGAGACAGTTCTAAACTTTAGCTGGAGCTTGAACTTTTGAAACTATCATAAGAGAATTTGGAGTTCTTCTTGAAGAAAGGAAATAAAAACATTAGATCCACGGTCAGGCAGACTGGAAGGCTGTGGGAAGATAGGGAGATTATTCCTTTTTTCCCATCAAGGGCTCGGATGTTGTAAGAGAAAACTCAGCAAAGGCACAGAGGGAGAAGTGAGGGAGGAAGAAGGAAATACAGTAAGTGCGGTCCCTTCTGGCCTGAAGATCTTTGAAGTGACGCCAGACCCACAGCAAGGGGTTATGGGATATAGGAGGTCAAGAGAAAAAAGTAGACGAGTACCCTTTGTTCAGAGGTTAATAGTTACATGTCAGAAGTGCTGTATCAGAATAAAATGCCTTGCGTTCTTGGAGATATGTTTTAGAGTAGTGAGCCAATTTTGTAAAAAGTTTCCCAAGTTTCTTATAAAACAAGAATTCTATCGTTTATTAGTCCCCCCCCAAAAGATACTCTGCAACAAGAGAACCTGCTTTAATTAGAAATAGCAACAAACTGTGGCTTCTTAATTAAAATTATCCAAAACAAATTTTCAGTTTATCTATTTGGGATTTTGAGGTGGGTTGGCGAGTGGATTAGTTGATAGCTATTTGGGGAGACTTTTAATAGCTCCTCAGCTACCACACTGCTTCTAGAAGCTTGGTGCCATGCAGTAAATTCTCGAGGAATCTTAAAGTCAGAACTAAGGCAAATTCAATTTAAAACTTTTCAGAGTAAAACTTATTTCTTGATTCATTCAGCCCGGAGGACGACAGTGTGAACTTAGCAGAGGTCACCAGAGCAACATTAGGAGCGTGTACTAAAGTGTGGAGGCTGTCGCTCAACCAGCGTTTCCATGGACAGGTTATCCAATCAGTAAGTTCCAGGAAGGGAGGTTTTCTTTTGTTTCTTTTTTAGAGAAAAAACAATATTTTCCCTTGCATTTGGCAGCTTTCTTTGTGAGAAAGTGATGTGGTCAAATTTTTTTTTTTATTTGTATAACTTTCCTCAAACGTGCAGCAATGCAGCCGCACAAATGATTAATTAACAGGGCTCCCAGGACACCTCCAACTCTGACGGTTTAATTTACCAGGACTTTTAAAAGCAAGGCTGATAAAATTCATAAATTTGTCACATCTCTGGCAGTTGATGACACTCATTCAGTTCCTTTCTTCAGCTCTGCAGTTTTGTGCTTTTTGCAAAGCCAGGTCACCGATGACAAAGCTAATGCACAGTGATCCAGTCATAACTAACCTTTAAGTGTTTCCTTGAAGGTTAAGACCAGAGGATCTGAATAAAAAGTATCAGGATCCTTGCTCTGATCTTTTCTGACATTTCCTAAATCCTCAAGGCAGAGGGCATGGCTCTAGGTTGAAGCCTAAGCTGTTCCATACTCTTAGGTCTCACATAGGAACACTGGCTAGCTAGGCTTTGAAGGCAGGGGGACAGAACACACACACACACACACGCACACACACACACACACACACACACACACACACACAGCATAACCAATGTTTGATTTTCCTGTGGGTTTATTTTATATAAGTGTATCAGGAACATGTACTCTGAAAAGAAAAATAAGATCCAAGATAGAATAAATAAATACACATCAAAGCATCGATTTGAAAATTTCTGTTGTTTAATGGATAAAAACAAACAAACAAACAAAACCCTCATTCTTTTAGACCTTTTGCTACAGTTGTGAAACAGATTTAATATACTTTTAGGATTATGTAAATTAGAAGCCTGTTTAACCTTCGAGAAAGGATAATGTTACTTCCTCTTTTGTTGGTCAAAATTTCACTTAGAATGCAATGTTTCATATATACAAAACACCCTGCATATTTCTTACAGGATGGATAGTTAGTTGTCTTTGCATAACCAAGTGTTGTCTCTGTTAAGGGTCAAGGAATGCTAGACTTAATAATCACTAAGGGTACTTTGGGCACCTCTCAAATCAATAATGACAGAGGTAGCCTGATAGCAATTTATGAACCACAGTACTCCAGGGAAACGTATATCAAAGGAGAACTTCATCTAAACTGTGTATCGGCTCAGCTTGCTCAAATGTATGAAGTGTCAAAAAGTTTCTTTGACATTAGGCTTGTTATTGTCATTTGATTTATGTACCTAACCAAAATGTAGTAAATAATAAGATTGTTTGGTGGTTTCATATGTTAAGGAAGTGATTAGAAACATTTGTAATGCTATCCATTTTATATATTTTTTTCTTTTCAAATTAAAAATAAATGTTTCCACTCAGTGAGTGAATTTACAGTAATAGAACCTTAAAATGATCATTATGGTATGCAGACATACCAACCAATTTTCTATGAAGAAAACTCTGATCTGAGTGTATAATGGTCATATATGAAACATTTGTTCCTTGCCATGAACTCTGTGTAGCCAGCAGTTCACAGAATATCCTGTTTACAATCGGAGGCACATTTGTGGAGGTAAATTTGACATATTAAAAGTGCAGTCATCAAATCTTACTTCATCTTTGCAGAAACTTCCAGATGGAAAGAACAAAGAATTCCTCTTTTGAAAAGCATCCTTAATACAAATTGGTTGTCCAGTGCCAAACAGTCAGCCCTCAAAACATATGTACAGGCATCATTATAAGGACTGAACAGGTTATATTTAGAAATATATACACATATGCAAGTGTGCATGCAATAACAATTAGAGACAATAGAGGACATGAATTTTAAGGAGAGCAGTGAGGGGTATATGGGAAGGTGTGGAGGGAGGAAAGGGAAGGGAGAATGTAATTAAATTGTAATCTCAAAAATATAAGAAGAAAAGATACAAAAGAAAGGCATCCTTCAAGTGTTTGTATATTATTGGGACTGTCTAGACTATTATTATTTTTTGATGATGGGAATATTACAAAGGATAAAATACATCGAAAGGAAAACTAGAAGACAAACCTTTTGAAAACAATTTTGTTTAGAAATTTTATCCCAGGATTTTACATTTTACATTATCCCAGGATTTCAATTTAATGTTTTGTTTTATTTTTTAAATAGTCATTTAATCAGATTTTCATTTTAGGCATATTTAGACAAAAATGTATAAAAAAGCCTAAATATATGATTATCTGTTTATTAAGGATTTCAAAAGATCATATTAAAATAAAAAGTTAAGAATCAGGTACAAATAGAATTTACTTATATATTATGGCAAACATGCAAACATTTGCAAATGTGTAAAAAATAAAAATCCCACCAAAAGTAGACACACTTTAAAGCAAATGTTACATGAGTTTCAGTTTCTACTGTATCTTTTTCTAAGTGTTTAACTACTCAGTTGATGGACATCATAAAAAAAAATCACAGATAAAAAGGGACCATGGAGTAAGCTGATATCTAAGCCAGCATTGTTAACTTGTTAGTGAATCTGTTTCCCTGAAAACAGGATGCAGTGAATCTGTGTATATTTAATGGAAAGTGGCTTCATGTACTGAGAACAAGGAGCAAACACTCCCCAATGGAGTCGGAATTTCTGATCTGTTATCCTGCAAATAAAGCCTGTTTCCTAGGCTGGCTAATATTCTTATGGAGCAACCTGAGCTATTGATAAGTTATCGGATTCCTCTCCGGAATCAGCTGCTCAGGAAGGATATAGAGAGGAAGGATCGGGGTGTGTGTGTGTGGGGGAGCAGGCTCTGATAGTGGCTTTGTAAGAATACCAGTGGTGAGAGGAGAGGGAGTATTGAGAAAGGAAGGCTAAGAGGTAAGGGCAGGAAAGCAAGGTGGGGTGGGCAGAGAACAAAAATCAAAAGAAACAAAGCAGAACACAGTAGGGAGATGTTAGCTGGGGGGGTGGGGGCATCCCTGTTAATGAAATAAAGCATTCCAAATCCTCAGGCACTGTTGGATGGGGATTCCTAACCAGAATCTCATAGTTTTTTTTTTTTTTTTTTTTTTTTTTTTTGGAGTATATGTATGTACAGTATCCCCCTACCCCCCAGGGAAAGGTATGCTTTCCTTTGTTTTTATTTTCCAAAAGGACCCAAAATTTGATAAACTGGAATAGCTACTCCTTTAGCCAATTCATACACATACTTTAAAAGTGGTGTCTTTACCAGACCGCCTGAAACAGAGTACAAGCTGATCCTACATTCCAAACAGCTGGACAAAACAGCCCTACAGACTACAGCTAGGA
The DNA here is from genome assembly GCF_943737965.1 of Phodopus roborovskii. Taxonomy (NCBI): domain Eukaryota; kingdom Metazoa; phylum Chordata; class Mammalia; order Rodentia; family Cricetidae; genus Phodopus; species Phodopus roborovskii. The sequence goes on along the minus strand of NW_026126410.1, from coordinate 9,913,611 downwards.
TATCTGAATCTTCTTCGAATCCCCCAAGACAGCGCCCCTTACCAGCAGGAAGTAGTTTGGAAAGAACGACGCCCAAATTCCCAAATATTGTGTATAAATGTTTGTTTTCATTTAATTGGACTTTGTTATATAAAATTAAATAAAAAAAAAAAAAGGAAAAAAGAAAAAAAAAAGTGGTGTCTTTAAAAGAGTCATTGAACGCTGGAGAGTGACTGTAGGCAGTTCAAGAATATGGCCTTCTTGTATTAAGTTACCTGTTTCTTTAGAGTTGCAAAATGCTTTTCTATAATTGGGGTCTCAATGAGCGTTACCTGAGGGCTGTTCATACATTAATACCTCCTTCCCAAATGAAAATGATAATTCTTTGTAGGATGATTCAGGATTGAAATAGTAGCCTATTTTTATGTTGAATAGTCTCAAGTTTTTGATTAGTGTTTTATTTTCATTTTACAGATGGGGAAATTGAGGCAGAGAAATCACAGAATTCACTCAAACTTGTGAATGGAATATGTGGACCTGAACTGTGAATATTGTCTAGGGTTCCAGAGTCCAAGTGTTTGAGCAATGAACCAGTCACTGCTGTTGCTGTTAGAAAGCCCCATGGTCCTGATGTGGAATGGTTACTATGGTACTTGCAGTAAAGATGGCCTTATTTTGCAATAACATATTGCTATTTTATTTTTGTCCATGTTAAACATTATATATCCTGTTCAGGCCATTTCTTCTGACATGATGGAAGATATCTATATCTATATCTATGTTTATTATTTTTTCTTATTTTACATATCGATCCCAGCTCCCTCCCTCTCCCTCCCTCCCATACCATCCCCCCACCACAGGAGGGATCAACAAAATATGTCAGTCTTTTGGAGTAGGGACTAGGCCCTCCCTCCTGCCTCTAGGTTAAGGGAGTATCCCTCCATGGGGAATGTGCTCCCAAAGTCCTTTCATGCACCAGGGATACATTCTGGTTCCACTGTCATAGGTCCTTTAGACTGTCCAGGCCTTCTAACTGAGACCCATATTCAGGGGGTCTGAGTCAGTCCAATGCTCATTTCCCAGTTAACAGTCTAGGGGTCCATGAGCTCCCCCTTGCTCAGGTCAGCTGTTTCTGTAGCCTGGTCTTGACCCCTTTTCTTATCACTCCTCCCTCTCTGCAACTGGATTCCAGGAGTTCAGCTCAATGTTCAGCTGTGGGTGTTTGCTTCTGTTTCTCAATGGATGATTCTTGAGTTTTTGTCATTGTGTAATCATGGGAAGAAAGAGTGTTAAGAGACTTGAGATGAGTTTCTGAAGAAAGCTAATTTATCACATATACCAAGTTATCTCCTGGAAGCATTGGGAGAAATTGTGTCTCCTTAAGTACCCTGTTTTTTGTTTTTCTCAGAATAAGACATAGTATTGTCTCAGAAAGCTAAGATCTCATCTGCTCTATGTGTTGTAATGAAACCTTGGAAACAACTGTTCTTGGCTAGCAACTTTCTGTAGACACACAGGCATTTTATTAGTTGATTCATTATATTCAAAGTCATTCATTTTTCTCCATGGAATCAGAATATTTACCAATATTTAGTGTTCTTAAAAAAATCCAGCTCATGTGAAATACAAATTTCTCTTCTCATTTTTGTTCTTTTAAAAGTACAATTCATTAAAAAAAAGATGCTAGAACTTACATATTAATTTTTTTTCTCAAGGAGGTGTGGTGGTGCATACCTTTAATCTCAGAAAAGACCAGCAGATCCCCAAGTTTGAGGATAGCTTGGTCTACAGAGCATCTACAAGACAGGCAGGACCACACAGAGAAAATATGTCTCAAAAACCAAAACCAAAATATGTTTTCTAGAATTTTGGAGATTTGAGAAGATACATTAAGATTGAAATGAATGTTTTTTTCTCCCTCTAGGAGAGAATGATTCTCAGGAAGAATGAGTACACATATGGAAAGCCTTAGCTTATCTTTAGTGCTTCAGACACCCATTCTGGAACCCATGAAAAGGCCAGGGAATAGGATTAGGACTCAAAGATAGGGTGTCAGTCACCATGAGGGATGTATTAGAAAATTCTTTTTTTCTTTGAGTCACATGCAAGAAACAACTTTGTAGCATTGCTGAGAATTATTAACAACGAGATGAGATATAACTGTGTTTTCCCTGTGGTGCTGCTTAAAAATAAACAGCTATCTTTTCTCTCAAATGATTTGAATGAAGCTCCAGTGAGGGAAAAGTAGGTCAGTAAATCTCCCAAAGGAAATTTCTATTCCTATGTTCTATGCTAAGGCTGAGTTCCACAGTTGATCTAGTTAAGCAGTGATCTGAACAATTTTATTTTTACTAAGTCTCAGATCAAGAAGCCAACCACACTGCTTTGAAAAAAAAATCAAAAGAATATGAATATTTCCTAGTGCATGTGAAATGGAGAAATGATTTAAGCCCACTCTCTAATGGCATCCTTGGTATTGTATAATAAAGCCCTGCCTTTAATTTTTTTTTCAAATTCAATTGTCTTCTTTGAACATCACCTTTAAATTCCAAGGAAATAGCATTTCACCACCTTTCAGAACTGTTGGTGTCCAAAGCAGAAATGAAAAGTCTTAAAAGTAGTATAAACAAGCAGTCAAGTTTCTTGGAAAGACTGTAGTAAGTACCCCAGGATATCCCAGTTGAAAACATCATGAATAATTCTTCTTAGAAACTCTGAAAAGCTGGAAGTGAAAATTTTCACTTGCTACCATCTCAGAAATCTTTCCTCATGTTTCTCGTCTCAACAGCAGTGTACAGTCATGGGTTCCACACCCTGTTTTCCTTGGTGCCCAGTGGACCCTTAATTCCTCCCTGTCAGCACCTCTGCTCTCCACTGTTATAGCTTGGATAAGGAATGGATAAGCAGTTGAACTTGTGGGTACTTCTCCAAATGAAATTCAACCTCTAGACCTTTGGGGGTTTACCCATTCTTCCTTACTGTCCTAAGGTGAATTTGGAATGAATTTTCCCTTAATGGATTCTATTTGTGGGTGGGAGAGGCAATGACTACAGTGCTAAGAGTCATGAACATACTTCAAATAAGGAAAAAGAGTTCTGAAGGAATGTGAGACAAGATGGGAGTCCTGAAAAAGGTGTGTCTGAAGAGGTGCTGGGAGATTCTCATCGGCTGTTGAAATGAGATACTGTATCTCACACGACAGAAGTCACCTCCTGACATTAGAGTTGTGTTTGAGTGGTGATTTTAAAATAAGGTAGCTGATAAAAACATGGAGGCATTAGTAAAATGAACATGAACATGTAACATTTGAGAAGAATTGCCAAGTATTGATCAGTTGGAAGGAAGGCAATAAAAACATTAAAAATAAAATTTGCAGAAATAGCACCCTGATTAGGTAGGAGTAAGGAGTAAGAGTTCTGTTTGTTCCAAGGAATTATGTGACTTGTGTATCTTGCTCCAGTGTTGTAAATTATAGACAAAAAGAAAAAGAACTATTTGAAATGGAAGTTATTTTAAAGAAAACTCTCATTTGTTCACAACTTTTCATGAGAATAAATTTTTCTATTATCTAGCTTTTTGCTTCTATACCAAACCCAAAGATCCCTGGCTCCCCTCAACTTTCTTCAGGCTGTATTTCCATATTTCCATATTTTGTTTTTTTCTTTTTGTAATGTTGGAAAGGGAGATAATGCATTCAGATTTGCAATGATGTGCCCTTGCATTGTCTATCTTTGCAGATGAGACCTGTTTCTTCTTCTGGGAAAAGGTGTGATACTCATACCTTTTTTTTTTTTTTTAGCAAGAAACAAAGAATCATGTACTGATACAATTAACATCAGTGAAATTACCAGCCATTTTTATTTTTATTTTTCAGAGAGGTTGTGGCCCTCTTAGGAATGAAGATGAGATAGGTAGATAGTAGGATAACTTGTTCTAGATGCATGGTGCTGAAAAGCAGCTCCCCAAGAAAGTAGGTGATACTTAAGACACAGGGACCCAAAACACAGCTGGACAGAGAGGACCTACTAAGGACAGAGTGAGGAAGATGATTCAGGCAGTGGGAAAGAGTTTGCTTTTACACACACTAATTAATCTGCCTTTCTCTTAAGGAGGATTATATGCATTTGCCAGTTGCAGTCTGATTTGTCATGCATTTTCCCACACAGTGTATTTTCAGCTCATTAATGCTAGATTTGTCTATGTGACTTGTTCTTTCCTGATAAATATGAGAGAACTCTGACATAACCTCCCACCAGAGCATAAGCTTAGAAAGCTTGTTTCATGTCTGTCCTCTGCTGCCAGACCAGTTATGACTCGTTTGACAATATCTTCTTTAGCCTGGGTTCCAGGATGATGTGGCACAACCCAGAATTGGGCTCAAACCCATTAAAAGCCCATACATAATGTGAATGAGAAATATAAATTTGCTATTGAATCTGTAGAGAGTTTGATTTTCTGTAGCACAGCTTATCAGCATGGAGGAGGAATGCATCTTATGTACATGTTGAAACAGAAAGATACATTCTTGAGAATAGGGAACCCCCCCAAATTTAACCTAGACAATGGAATTTTGAAGGAAAAAAATTTAAAAAAGAAAGATAAAGAAAGGAAAGAAATGTGGGCAGATGAGATTTCTTGCTTATAAACCTGACAACCCGAATTAGCTCCCTGGAACCTATGTGAAGTTGGAAGGATGGAACTGATTTCATGGAGTTTTCCTTGGTAGTGGTCCGAATAGGGAGTGGCTCTACTTGAGAGGGTTGGGAAGGTAAGGCCTAGTTGAAGGAAGTGTATCATTGGGGGTGGGCTTTGGGGGGGGGGTTTAAAAGCTCCTTCCAGTCCTGGTGCTCTCTCTTCCTGCTGTATGTGGATCCAGATGTAGAACTGTTATTTCTTGTGTCTGTCTGCACGCTGCCATGCTTCCATTAGGTTAATGGACTAAACCTCTGAAAATGTAAGCAAGCCCCCAATTAAATGTTTTCTTTTATGAGTTGCCAACATCATGGCATCTCTTCACAGCAATAGAAACCCCGAATAAGACATTCTCTAATATCCACATGCATGCCATGAAATGTGAACCTGTAGAGGGAAGTTTCTTTCCTGCCCCATCCTGTAGCTGTTCAGTCCCAAATAAACACACAGAGGCTTAAAGTAATTATAAACTGTTAGGCCTATTGCTCAGGTTTATTACTAATAAGCTCTTACAATTTAAGTTAACCCATAATTCTTATCTATGTTTATCCATGGGGCTTGATACCTTTTCTCAAAATGGCATTCTCATCTTGCTTCCTTTATATCTGGCTGGGGACTACATTTCTGCCTTTCCTCTTTCCAGAATTCTCTTAATATGGTAGCCCTGCCTATACTTCCTGATTGGCTACTGGCCAATCAGCATCTTACTAACCAATATGAGTGACAAATCTTTACAGTGAACAAGAGCATTATTCTGCATCATGAACCTCCAACAATAACTAAGTTTAAAAAATAGAGGTTGCGTCACATTAAGGAAGCCTTATGCTACTAGCAGTGGGAAAACATGGATGAGTTTAAACACAGAGTAAAATAACAAAGGGAGAATTATAAAATTTCTTCTTCAGGAGCAGTGTTAGGAAGAAATTAAAAGTGAATAGAACCGCATGTAATCTAAAAGTATTTCTGATTAGTGGTCTTGATACAGTCTTTCAACCCTCAGGCTATGTGACCAAAGGCATGATACCTCATAAAACACTGGGTTACATGTCCAAAAGCTACCTCATCTTCTTTGTTCTCCTCCCACACAATCAGAGATCCAGCCAATCCTCTGTGGGTTAGTGGGGGATGGACAACCCCCTCTTTTTTATTTTAATTATTTATTTTTTAGTTTACATGTTAATCCCAGTCAGTTCCCCCTCCCTCTCTCCCTCCCACTTACCCTCTCTACCCCCTCCCATGTACCCTGACCACCCTCCCCTCACATCCCCCATCCCAATTCCACATGTAGGGCAATGCCATCCAGGTGGGGTCATGTAACTCTGTCAAGTCATTTGAAGTAGGGACTAGGACTTCTCTCCTGTCTCTAGGTTAAGGCAGTATCCCTCCATGGGCAACCCCCTCTTTTTTCTTTCCTGGTGCTAGAGCCTTTAAAAAGGCCATGTACCAGTCAGTCATTGCTGTCTTTGCCCAATCCACAGGCAGCCACTTGCTTGTCCTTCCAGGGTAATGAAATCTCCTTTGTGATGAGAATTTGGTATCTGGGTGTATTATGTGCCAATTCCCCTTCATTGATAAAAAATAGTTAATTTATTGGAAGAGGGCAGAAGCCACATATATCAAAGTCCCAAGAAAAATATCTAATTGACAAAACAACTTTTTGTTTCAGAACAGGCTCTTGGGATAAACAGCTCTGGGTGGTCCCATACTCACAATCCTCTTGACTTAGAGTCTCAAGTGCTAGCATTAAAAGCGAATGCTACCATACTTCTCTCAAATAAAAAAAAACCCACAAGTTTAAGTTACATTAAGAAAGCTTGATGTGAACATGATGGATGGTACAAATATTGCTGTAAGCTGAGAAGTGGAGCAAGCTGGTATGATTGGTTGGACCCTTTTCAGAAGAGTTATTCTTGCAACTGTATCAATCACATTAGGCTGAAGCCAACGAGACCCTCGTGATTCAAGCTTGTTTCTTTTCTTTCAAAATATATTTCAAGCGATGTACAACCTTTTATTTTGGTCTGAAGCTCCATTATTAACTCTCATCCATGGTGATGCAGAACCCTTGGGTTCATGAAGTGGAAAAAAAAACATTCAATATACATACAGATTTCTGGTTTAGTCCTGTGTCATGTGCCAAATGTATAAAATTTCAATAGACATATGGGTCTTTCCCACATGCATGTACAGGGATGCAAATTAACACTAATTAGGAGCATCTGCTATAGCAATATGAAGTTTATCTTCTTTTCCCTCAGTTCTTTACTTGCTTTGAGTCAACTCATAAGTGTCTTTCATATCTAAGTAGGATAATTATTTCACATGGTTTCTGTGAACTGTATCACATTTTCCAACATACTTTGTCATTTGGTGGCTTAGTTCATTGAGGGAAGACAACAGAAGCTCAATGCCAACAACACATGGTTAAGAAAACCATCAGAACGTTTCAGTCTTCACCTGTATTCAGACTTGAGCTGGTCCTATTTCTAGTTCCCAAGAGTATCCTGTGTAGTATTTAATTCATGGTGTTTACCTTAGATCTCCTAAAGCCGGCAAGCACATTCTGCTGCCCTGAAAACCTGCTTTGTAAGCAATGGGTTTAATGAACTGGGACTATCCCTACACATTGCAGTCACTTAAAAGGGGAGTATCCTTTTAAACAGTGATAGCTACAGAAATTCAATTTAGTTTACTTAGGAGGAAATGAGGGACTTGCTGGGCTTGTACAATCTCTCAGACCGATAAAAGCTTGCTTTAGGAGGATTGTTGGAATGGCTTCAGCGAAAGTTCTCTCTCTCTTTTTTTCTGAGCACATTCCCAAGCCACGATTATGTTTTGATAAGGAAAAAAAATCCCTTTCTTCACAAGTTCTCAGGTCCTATTCATTGGCTTCCTGCCCCCGATTGTGGAACTGATGTCAGGCTATACAGTGTGGCTTGGTTCTTGGTGATATGTTTTCAATTTGAGTCAACTTGATGAGAGAAAAATTGCTAAAAAGTGGGAATGAACTGTGAGGTGAACAGGGTTTTCCTATCAAAGTGAATGTATTTTCTGAAAGCATTTATTATTTCAAACTAAAACATTTATAGAAAGTTGAGAGTGTGAAGCACATGATGACCAGTTGTGATATAGCTACACTGGAAAGTTCAAATTCATAGAAAATACTCAATGAGACCCTTACTAGCAAGTAATTTGTTCAGGGGGACAGTTTGATCAAGAAGCTGTGTCAGTTTAGAACAACAGTTTACCCAGGAAACACCCGCAGTTAGGGTGGTAAGTGTTGCCTGAAATGTAACATTGGCTCTTAGATAGAAATCCTCTGACCTTAATAAAACAGAATTTAAATGTTGTCTATGTCTGTATCTACACCAGGGGATGGGTATCAGAAGTGAGAAAGCCACTTCAACATTTTTATAGGCTCTGATGCAATGAATATTGCTTTTTGCACATTTGTGCCATAGTAAAAAAAAAAAAAAATCAATCCATGGATTAAAAAGATGTTGTATGACAGTGCAAAGGCTACCATAGATGCCCTTCCCTGATAATGAGATCAATGACTAACTTATCTGCCATCATGGAGCCCTCATCTAGTACCTGTTGGAAACAGAAGCAAACACCCACAACTAAACACTGAGTCAACCTAAAATCCAGATGCAGAGAGGGAGGACAAGACCACACTGCAGAAACACATGGAGACAGCTGACCTGAGCAAGGGGGAGCTCATGGACCCCTAGACTGATAGCTGGGAAATGAGCATTAAACTGACTCAGACCCCCTGAACATGGGTCTCAGTTAGAAGGCCTGAGCAGTCTAAGGGACCCCAGACAGTGGAACCAGGATGTATTCCTGGTGCACAAAAGGACCTTGCGGGCACATCCCCCATGGAGGGATACTCCCTTAACCTAGAGACAGGAGAGAAATCCTAGTCCCTATTTCAAATGACTTGACAGATTTAGATGACCCCTCCTGGATGGCATCACCCGTGGGGGGAGATGGGAGGGGATGGTGGTCGGGGTGCATGTGAGGGGGGAGGAGAGAGGGAGAGAGGGAGGGAGGGAGGGAGAGGGAACTGGGATCAATATGTAAAAAATAGAGATGTATGAGAAAAGTTGGTTTTGTGTGATAGTCTATAAATTTGTTTGGAACATATTAAATTCTCATCATGTGGTCTTTAGGGTTCCTGGGGAAATATTTTTAATCACATTGGGTAAGAGCACTCATTTTTGTGGGCATTCTTAGCAAACTCATAATATTTTCTTTAATTACATGTCATGAGTTCATCCTCTAACGTTGCATTTGGTATTGTTCAGAAGTAGGCAGCAATCGTTATTTTTGCTACGTAATCCTACATATGAAAATGCTGTGTGTGTGTGTGTGCGCGCACGTGCACACATGCACATGTACATGTGAGTATACATGTGTGTGAAGAGTGATGTCTGAAAACAAGATAATTAACTCCCATGGCCCACCTTAAAGTAATTAACTATTGCTCTACGTTAGTAAGCCAACCTTCCTCTTACCGTACTTCCCTCAGGAAGGTAATCACTTGCTTGAATTTTGTGCTCAGTATTTCTTTTCTTTCCTGATTAGTTTAGATTAGCATCTATCACTAGTATATTATTTTATTTTGTTTTTGAATTTTAAATCAAAGTGACCATAATGAATATATTCTTCTGTGACTTCCTTTACTATGTCTGTTATGTTTTAGAGACTCATTCATGCCAACATATACCTTCCAATTGCAAATAGAAAGTATTTTACTAAATAAAGCAATGGAGTTATAGTCTATTTAAAATAAACACCTCAGATTTAAATTTCAAATATATTTAGATTTACTGGAGGAGTGCTAAAATAACCACTATTTTGTTAACTTAAGTATTTATTCATTCTTATATGTCCACATATAAGTGACTATCTGGCTGCTTCAGAATGTGATGTCTTTAGGCACCATAACTGCATATCAGAACAGAGGAATACCTATAGTTCTTCTGTTGTCAGCCCCCATGTTTGAAATGTAATCACTTCAATAACGTGCTTTCTTTTTTTAAAGTTGGAACATTTAAGAACCATGTTCAAAAAGAAAATATGTCACCAGCCTTTTATTTATTTATTTATATTATTTTACATATCGATCCAGTTCCCTTTCCCTCCCACCCTTCCCCAACCAGCCACCCATCCCATTCCCCCACCCCCATTCCACAGGGAGGGTCACCAGATTTTCAGCATACACAATTTAGGCAATAATTTAATACTTGGAAAGCAAAGAATAGGTCTTGAAAGGAAAAGGAAAGGGATGGTATGGGCTTTGATAAGCTTCAAGGAGTGTCTTTCAGCAAAATTGAAATGAATGGAGAAAGAGAATGCTACACACACACACACACACACACACACACACACACACACACACACACAGGAATATTATTTAGCTTTAAAAATGAATTTCAGTTCTTTGTAAGAACATGTTTTACATGGAAGACATTGTTAAGTGAAAAAAAAAGTGGGCATAGAAGACAAATGCTGTGTGATTCCATTAATATGTGGGATCTAAACAAGTTGAACCAATAGCATCAAAGAGCAAAAGGTTTATTTGCTTAGGATGGGAGTCAAGGTTTTAAGAATGTTGGCCAAGGTGTATAAAATTCGGTTAGGCATGAGAAATAAGTTCAAGAGATACAGTGTAATACCAAAAGTTAATATTGTGTTTTTATATTTTAAAATTTCTGAGGGGCATGAAGATTAAGTATAGAGAGCACTTGCCTAGCATGTGCAAATCCATGGGTTCAGTTCTCTTTGTTTTTCTTACAGCTAAAAAACAATCATGTGAAGTAATACATATATTTATTACCTTGAGTTTTGATAATGTATATACATTTATACATCAAGTTATACTCAAAGGACAATTTGTAGGAGTTGTTTCTTTCCTTTTACCATGTGGTCATCAGGCTTGGTGGCAAGTGACATAATCTATTGAACCATTTTGAAGGCCCAATCAACTTACCTTACTGCATCAAATGCTATGCATTTAATCATTAAAAATTCAATGACCAGTCCCCTGCTTTTATGAAAACTCTCCATCCAATGGAGGAAGCAGCCACACTAACAATCTTCTAAACACACCCCCATGAGCAACAAAATGGAAACCTGACCAACTATAGAGAACTTTTAATGAGAGGGTGCTTATGTTGAGTGACACATGGAGGGCCAATGTGACAGCACATTCCTGTCAGAGGAAAGGTGTCTACAGATGCATAGGAACACAGTTGCAAAGCAATTCAGATGACGGATAATACTTTGGTCCACTCTCCAACAAAAAGGTTCTGAAATCTGACCTTGTTATCTATTGTACAACATCATACTGTATTGTTCTTCACAAAACCTGGTATCACTAGAGTTTGGCTTCAGTCTATTAGATTATCTCTGGATCACATTTATTCTTTCTACAGATAATGGTGAATGGAATTTTTTTCCTTAGAAATACAAGATATATCTTCATTACTACAGTTGAGAATTACAGAATACACACACACACACACACACACACACACACACACACACGTATATATATTATATATATTTGATAAGTCAATTACTAAAGGGCCCTACACAAGTTATAGTTGGTTTGGTTTTTCTGAGACACTGTCCCATGGAGCCCAGGCTAGCTTCAATGTGAGTCCTAATTTTACCTTTCAAGAGATGGGCTAATAGGCATGTATCACCATTCCCAGCTGGCATAGTTTCATTGTTCTTTGATAAAGTAAAAATATAATACAAGAATCACTTCATGTAAATATATTTGATTTTAAAACATGCAGATAAATTTTGGAACCAGCAAAGCAAAAATCCATCAAAATGGCAAGAATTAGATTTGTTATCTAGACATAGATATAGTTTCTGTGTAATACAATCAAATTTTATTTAGCAAATAATTACTGGCAGAGGATACCTCACTTTCTATGAGATAGCTCTACCTCCTTCTGTAGTTGGTTGAGTACTGTGTTTTTTCAAAGTTTGTACTCAAGGATTATAGGATAGGAAAATTTCCATCTGCACTTCCAAGTGTTGGGGGTGGGCTTTGATGTCTCTTTTGCTCAAGCTTTGCTCAGTGTGAAACTCAGATCACTTTCTGTTGCCTGCAGGTCAAGATGTAGGACTCTTAGGTTCTTCTCCAGCACCATGTCTGCCTGCATGCCACTATGTCACACCATAATAATGGACTAAATCTCTGGAAGCCACCCCAATTAAATGTTTTTTTTCCACAAGAGTTGCTGTGGCCATGGTGTCTTTTCACAGCAATAGAAACACTAAGACATGTGTTAAAAGGCACAGTGCCATCAGCCAGGGTACTGAAAGTGAGTTATGTGGATTTTCTGTAGAGCCAATCATTATGATATTTAGACTCAGTTTGGATGGCACCCTTTCCTCCATGATCATGCAGAGCTTTGTGACTTTTAGAGAAGAATCTATTGTTTCACTATGGCTTTTATTCTCCTTCTCTTTGCTCCTGGATTGTTTGCTCAATGAGCAGGAGGTTACTAGGCACAGTGTCTTGAGATTAAAAAAATCATAGTCACATTTAGTACTTAATGCATCTCTCTCTGGGTTTTCTATCTCTGCCTTTACAAGGACATGGAGCAAAAGGCAGTACCAATACTTGAATGCTGCAGAGAATAATCTAAAATATTCTAATGGGAATTAAAGTCATTTGTCTGTCAAAGACCAGAATTGATCTTTGTAGTCACTAAAAATGATAAGTCTCAAGGTTCATAGGTGGCATCTTCCTGACTTGGCTATTTAGGAGACTGTATAATAAATACATGTCTTGATGCATAACTATCTGATAGCTTATAAGTCAGGTATGAACCCAAGGTTATTGAAGATTACATATCCTCTAGAAACCAATTTCATTCATAAATTCTGCATGGACTCCCATGAGTCCATGACTTTGAAGCTCCCCTGAGTGAACCTTTCTGTCCAAGCTAGCGCATGTTTACTGTCAATCTATACTTCTACAAGTTTACATTTTAGAAGGACAGGAACATAAGAAATCTAGCAACAAGAACACCGAGACATGTTGGAATTAAAATGGGATTATTTCTTCTAGCTGAGACTTTTGGGTAGGAAAGGAGAAGTATTAAAAAAAAACACAAAGAAAAAAGGAATGGGAAAAATCAAATGGAGAGGACAATATTTAATGAAACATACTGAGGCTGCTCTTCAGGTAGATTCCTGAGTTTATCAGCTGAGAATAGTGAAGATCAGTGATCTTCATCTTGTGGGTCAAGACTACTTTGAGGGTTGAATGACCCTTTGATCTGGGTTATTTAAGACTACCCAAAATACATATTTACATTATGATTCATAACAGTTAACAACAAAAATAATTTTATGATTTGGGGGAAGCTACCACAGGGTGAGGAACTGCATTAAATGGGTACAGCATTAGGAAGGTTTAGAACTGGATCTAGAACACAGACCTAGATGTTTACAGTCTAGAACTGCAACACAGACCTAGTTGTTTACAACAAAGCAGCACATTTTGATGGTGTTTTCTGGTCTACAGACAGCTTTGGATGCTTACTCCACATGCATGTCATAACAATCTTATGAGAAAGGCAAGGCCAGGGTTACCCGTGTCTTTATAGAGGAGAAAACTCAAGGAAAATTCAGCAGTTGAAACAAAGGTGGTGGTATTTGATCTCCTAGTGCTGGTCTCCTGATTCCCAGCCAATGTTTGACAGTAACTTTTAATATTCTTGTGGTACATGTCAGTTGATAAAACTGAAATATAAACAATTGAGATAGTGGAATTGCTTTGACACAAGTTAAAACTGCACCCATTCCAAGTATAGTTATTCATTCATATACCACAACTTTGATTTTGTTAAAATGTTATATAATGTGTTAAATGATAAAAGTTCATAACTAGTTAGATAGAAAACTGGTCATCTATAGAGGGATCCCAAGTTTTTTTTTTTTTCTGGAAGCTTTTCAGGTCTTTGGAATCCAAAATTCTGGAAAGCATCTACAGGGGTGGTAGATAATCATAGATTGAGTTTTTGGGACTGACTACAGCAATCAGAGAAAGTATTAGTGTTCTTTGAATAAAGCAGTAGATGGTTGCTAGATCTTTGGAAAATTGCAGAACATTTCAGGAACTATCAGACAAAAATAAGTTCATGATGATTGTAGAAAAGTTATGAAGTTGAGAGGAAATAAGGGTGCAGAGGGAGGGTTGGAGGGGAGGAAGGTTTAGAAATGATATTAATGTAGTACTTCTGTGTGAAATGCTCAAAAAAGCAAATAATTAATTAAAAATGTAAATTTAATCTTACACATGCATCTTATCCACACCCAGTCATTCCTGGGAGATGATGTTGTGAAGTAATAATGTCTCTGAAACCTATGATACTTCCTAAAGAAATCCTGACTAGTCACAATTTAGAACTTTCCTAAAAGTTAAAAACGCAGCTTGATTAAATGAGAATAGCCCATTCTGGCAGACATTTCTGTCAGAAGTTAAATGCTGATTTTGACTGGATATTCATGTACCACTAATACATTTTAACCCTTCAGAAGTAATTAGGTCAAAGTGAGCCATCGTGTGCTACCATAGCCATGGGTGGTTTCTCCTCCAATTCAGCTTTTACTCAGTTTTAATTCTCCCTCTGTATAATCTGGCAGTATGTGAAACTACTTGGTTTCTTTATTTTCTTTCTATTTTCAAACTGCAGATCTCTGGAGACACACTATATCTCCCCACACCCAAACCCGGCCACTTTTCCTTAGAAATGAATGGACCAGAGTACAATTTATTTTAACAGTGTGGATAATGGAATGATTAAGTCAATCACCACAATGAGAGGTGATCTTGAAGACTTGAAATAAGTTGAATCCAGCTCTCCCTCCACATATGGGTAGAGTGAGACTTCAACTAACAGGCGTAGCTAAATGGTGTAGGCTGAGCACACAGAAACCAGAGCCTTCCTCAGCACACAATCCACAAAATGCAAGTGATTGTAATTAATTCATGATTAGTTTATTTCAGTTAATATATGAACCTAAGCTTTTGCTGAGTGATGTAATATTTCAGAAGTGGGACTGTGCTGTGGAATTTATTGGACTTCCTGAAACCACTGGTGTAATTGTTTTTGCTGTTCGCATATTAGGCACAGCCTCCAGGGAGAAAAGCTGATTCTTCTCATATAATACTCTTTCCCCAAAGTTTGAAAGTCTGTCATCTTTCTCAATATATTCACTTCGTTAAATAGTTTACAGCTTGCAAGAGGGTCACAAAGTTTGAGTAACAAAATGACTGTCCTGACAGATTTAGACAATAAAACCACCAGATTGTTATATAAATGTTTTTCTCAGAGGCTGTTTCTAAAACACATACTAAATGCAAATATTGAAACACCTGCATTCCAAGCACAACGCTTTTAACAGATGTTAATCCCCGTGCATTTAACCAATAGATTTAGATCACATGAGTACAACTTACCCCCTTTAGGCCATTTTGGTAAAGCACCAATTACCTTACTTCAGTCTGACAAAGAAACTGCAGCTCCTTTATATTATATTTTCAGTTTTATATTTGATAGTGGGAATAGCTAAAAATAAACAATTTAAAAAAGCCAATCTGACATGCAGGTAAAGTCTTTATGTCATGTAAGAAATAACCGTGTGAGTTACTGATGTGCAGCTTAGAAAACTTGCAACGACTGATAAGGTTACAGCAATATTTTTCTCCTTCCGTAGTCCTGAAAATTGAAAGCTTTGATTTAGATCATTGCTAACTGGAGACCCACTGAAGAGAGGTTACTTCCCCTCATTATTTCTGACGGTTGCTGCATGTCCTGGCTCATAGATAAAACCTGCCCCAAAGCCTTCAGATATTTCTTAGCTGAGATCCCTCCAAGAGAATTTTATAGTTCTATCATTTCCCAGCTTCCCCAGGGATCAATCATCCTTATAAGTCAATGTTTAATAATAACAGAAGCAATCATTGGGGTTCCAAACCCTGCTGTGAGTATTGCACATACATTATCTCACTGAAGCTTTTAAAATTATATTTGACTTATTTTCTGTGCGTCCATGTGAATACAGTTGTATGTGTGTGTTCACATATAAGTGTGGATATGTGTGTACCACAGAGTGCATGTAAAGGTCAGAGGGCAGTCTGTGGGAGTCTGCTCTTTCCTTCTTGGATGTGTATCATGGAATAATAAGGATTGGGAAAAACAGATGGGCTGAATAGATGTTTATTCAGGGAGAAATAACTTACAACAAAGAATGATGAATGCCAGCAGGTTCCAGTCCCAGTGATGCCTCCAGATGCTCTCTGTCTCTGTCCAGCAAGCAAGAGAGAGCTCTGAGGTCCTTACCTCAGACCTAGTTCCCCTAGGTCACATCTGCACCTGGCCTCACCCCAATGGCCGTGGTCAGCGTAACAGGTGCAGACAGAGCAAATATCTCACTATAGATGTGGGTCCTGGGGATGGATATCAAGGTTTTGGGCTTGGCTGTGGATGTCTTTCCTCATTGAATCATCTCGCTGGCCCCATTAACTCACATATGTTCCTCAAACTGGGGTTTCCTTTCTATATTTACTGACAGAATGACCCAGCAAGCCCTTATGACTTAGCTGACTCATAGAACAAGTACATTGCACAGTGCAAACTTCAACCTCACCCCTAGACCTATGTTTTCTACTAGGCTCAAATACTTCTCATGATCTCCAAAACAAAGATATACAGAGTAGCTTTCCATTTCCACATTAAAACTAATTTTACTCTTTCTTCATTTCTTAAGAGAGGGCAGAAGGGAGATGGGGTCACAGAGCTTGGAGGAGTGTACGGGGAAATCTGTGGCCAGGATGTATTGTATGAGAGAATAATCTATTTCAATACAAACAATTAATAAATATTCACTTGGGCTTCCAAATCTTTACATGCCCATTCTGGTCTTAGTCTTCCTCTGCACCAGGAGCCAGGCTGAAATGTCTTGCACAAGCATATGCCTACGTGCTCTTCCATGGTATGTACTTGTTGCCTTCTTGATTCATGACTATAATTTGCTCTTTCCCTCCACACCCATCTTCTTCATATTTCAAGACCCATTTCCTAAGAAACTTTCTGATAAAAACAGAATCACCTTTGTCTCATGGGAGTTTCTTACATCCGCTAGAGTTAATCAGAGACAAAGCAACATGGTCACTGATATGGCATGATCAAACTTCATCCAGTTAAGCCTTGGTTTGGTTGTAGAATCCAGGCATGCTGTAGCTATGGAGTCATAGCCAAATTCTTGGTGTAGGAAGCCCATTTGTTTTGGTCACTATAGCATGACAAGATGAAAACTGTGACCAATTACCTTTAACTTTACAGTCAAAGGCATACTCTCTAATTTTTGGCTCTCTTCATTTCCTTGAATAACATTTCTCTGTTAGACTATAGCATTAAGTACTAGAGGGGAGCAAAACCTACCCTCTAAGCTCCTCCCTGAAAACACTGCCATAAGATGAAGTGATATTAGATGTAAACAAATTCTTGTCAGAGGCTAAAACACTAGGCGCTAGAAGGCTAAATGGCAGTTCTTAAAACTTTGATTGGGGGAGGGGATGTTTTAAATGAATATGCAGGGATGAGGTTATTGTTGGGAGGCAGTTTTTCATAAGTGTCTCCAATATTGCATTTTGTGCGTGTAGAACATGTACATCTACTGTTCCAAACTCTTTTAAAAGATGTTTGCATAGCTAACTGGCTTGGAAAAAAGAAATAATGCCCTCTGCCACACTCCAGGTAAAGAAAGTTTCTTGTCCTGCCTGATCCCACAGCCACTTTTCAGTTCCAAATAAATGTACAAACACTATATTAATTATAAAACTGCTGACTGATGGCTAGGGCTTATTATTGATTAGCTCTGTCTTAATTATTAATTCATTTATATAAATCTATGTATTTCCACATGATCTTGGCTTACTGGAGAATGCCTGGACCCATTATTCTTTTGGCAGCTATGTGGTGTCTCTCCCAGCCCCAATATCTCCTTTTCCTTCCTCTCGTAGCCCTGCCTATACTTCCTGCCTGGCCAATCAGTGTTTTATTCATCAACCAACAAGAGAAACATGTATACAGAAGGTCATCACCAATCAAGCCACTTTTTGTCAGGCATCTAGTATCTTGTATCATCTTCAGTTTCATGATCTCCTGCAAAGTAAATAAGATTATTCTCATTTGCTAGATGAGCAAGCAGATGCTCAAAGAAGTGAAAGGGAGGCCTTTGTATCATAAAGTTATAAACTAAGCCAGAATTCTAGGCCAGGTTTATTTATATCAGGGATGAAGTTTGGCTTAGATGATGCTATGCACTCAAGTGACACTCCAATGATCTATGGAGTTTATCTTTGAAAATCTTTTATTATTATTTTTTAAGTCTCAGGTACACAAATTTACATTAATCAGATTCTTTGGCTTACAAAACATTTTTTTTTCTTGATCACCCACAGGCATCTTCTATTTATTCATTTGTTTTTTATAATACAATAATAACAATAAAGTAAAATATGATATGACAATATATAGAATAAACAATGAAAGCCACAAATAGACAGCTCACCCAATAAAAAAGAGCAAAGGTAGAGGCATTGTATTTCCTCAAACTATATAGCAAAGTTAATAGTCAACCTTCTGGGTAGTGGTGGCATATACCTCTAATGCCAGCACTTGGGAGGCAGAGGCAGGCAGACATCTATGAGTTTGAGGCCGGTCTGGTCTAGAAACCATGTTGTAGAACAGCCAGAGCTATTGCACAGAGAAACCCTGTTTTGGAAAAGAAAAAGCAACACAACAAACCCAACCAAACTCAAACCAAACAAACCTAACCAAACTAAACCAACCAAACAATCAACCAACCAAAACATAGTTGAGTAATCAAAAAAGTATAGCATTGGCACAAAGTTTGACATACATATAGAACAGTGGAATAGAATGAGGAATCAGAAATAACTCCCATATATATAGTCAGCTAAGACACAAGGGCACAGAATATATACAAAGAAGAAAAAAAAACACTTTTAGAAAATGGTGTTGGAAAAAGTAGACATTCAGAATGAAGAGAATGAAATTGGACTCTTCAGAAAGCTAAATGAAAATGCTCATGACATTAGTGTTGTCAGTAATTTTAGGGCACCAGATGCACAGAAAACAAAACAAAAAATAAACAAGCAGGATTGCACCAAACTAAAAAAGCTTCTTTTCAACCCAAGGAATACAGGGCATGACAACTAATGCCAACCTAGGCCACAGAGCAAAAAGACAACTAATGAGGTCCATGCACTAGTCATGGTCTGTTTCTGTTATTATGTAACACATGTAAAGAACTTGAACAACTCAAAAGTAAATAAACCTAATACTTCAATAAAAATGGGTTTCATTTTAAATTACATTTATGTACTCTCTGCATATGTGTGTGTCAGTTTCTGCAAGATTGTTGCAAACATTAATTCTCTTCTTTTTTTTTTAACTTAAAATTGTTTTTCATTTTACAAACCACCCAGTTACCCTCCTTCTCTTCCTCCTATCCCTTCCTTCCCCCTTCCTTAGAGGAGGTAAAGCCTTCTTTGGGGAATCAAAAAACTGGCATACCAAGTTGAGGCAGGACCAAGCCCCTCCTCCCTGTATCAAGGCTGAGCAAGTCATCCCATCTTAGGGGATGGGTTTCAAAATCCCAGTTCATGCACTGAGGATAAGTCCTGGTCCCATTGCCAGCCCCTCCCAAGATCAAGCCTCATAACTGTTAGTCACATTCAGAAGACCTAGTTTTGTCCCATGCAGGTTCTCTAGCTGTCAGTCCAGAGTCCATGAGCTCCCACTAGACTGACACACATATGCAGAAATTACAGAAATGTAATTTAAAATTAAACTCACAACAAATAATCAGGACATGTTATAAAATGAAAATATATGTAGTATCCCATGCAGGTAATATATGTATATGAATAAGTTTATTTAAACACATTTTTTTTCAGTGAGGGATCAATAATATTTCTAATGGAATAAAATACGTAAAAGATGTAACTTTTTAAAATATTTTTTCATCTTCCATCATCCTAAGTTGCTTATAAGATCATATTCATTGCATATCAGTTTATTTTATGAAGATTAAGTGTATTTAATCATCTAAATTGCTGATAATGTCATTCACAATGTGCATTTATAGCTACATGATCAAATGAAACTAGACATACCTATGCTCATATTATTTACTTAAACATATTCTGTGCTTCCTATGGTGATACATGTGAAATCTTGCTATATTTACCATTAATGCCTAGTTTTCTGCCACCGTGTAAGAAATGTTAATGTCTTAGAAATAATATCTTAGAATTATAAAGTCATAAAAACAGACTTTAACAAAATTGATCAAGGACTTTAGTAGATTTTTTTCAGAAAAAGACAAAATACCAAATAGATATGAAAAATGGTCAATAGTACTGATCATGAGGGACATGCAAATTCAAGCCACCATGAGATATCATTTCATACTTGTCAGTATGCATCTTTTGTACAAATACCAAAGATAAGTGTTGGTGAAGGTATAAAGAAACTAGAACCCTTAAACACTGCTGGTGGGGATATAGAAAGGTGCTTCCACTATGGGAAAGAATACTGAGGTTCCCAAAAGTTAAAATTAGAACTGCCACAGGAACTAGAAGCCTCACTTCTGAATATTTGTTCATAAGGACAGAAATCAGGGTCCTGAAGATGTGTTAGTAATCCTGTTTATTGTACCATTGTTTATAATTGCTAGACTGTGGAAACAATCCAGATATCCATAACTGTTGAATGGAGGAGAAAATGTAACACACACACACAACAACATACCATGTAGCTTAAAAAAAAAAGAAGTTCTGCAGCATGGGATAACATGTATGAACCCTGAGGACACAGTGCTAAGTGAAATTTGCCAGTCACAGAAAGAAAGTATATGATTCAATTTATATGAGGCACTGAAAGGAAGAGTGGAATGGTTATCTCAAGGGGCAGTAGGAGGCAGAAGCAGAGACTTGAAGATTAGTGGTCATAAAGTTTCAGTCAACCAAGATAAGATCTGGAGATCTGTACTAACCTATAGCCAACAATGACACATTTCACACTAAGACATGTCAAGAGGGGCTTGTGAGATGGTTCAGCAGGTAAAGGCGTTTACAAGCCTGAAGACTAGAGTTCAGTTTCTGAGACCCACATGGTAGAGGGGAAAAATTGGCTCTTACAAGTGGTCTACATGTAATAAAAAAGTTAAAAGATTGTTAGGTCTCATACAATGAACCTTATTTAGAAAAGTGCTATTGTACTTCACTCATTTTAAAGCAAATTCCCCAACCTAACAGTAAAAGTCTTGAAAATAAGATACATCTACTCAGCAGTTTTCTGTTTAAAATTGTTTTTGGAGATTATATTATAATTACATTTCTCCCTTTCCTTTCCTGCCTCCAAACCCTCCCATATAGGGCTTGCTCTCTGTCAAATTCATGGCCTTTTATCTTCATTAAATGTTATTGCATGCATGTTTGAATATGTATATCCACATATTTTTCTATGTAAACCTCCTCTGTCTGTATAATGATACTCATATGTATGTTTTCAGAGTTGACCATTTGGAACTGGATAATTAGTTGGTGTGTTCTTCCTTGAGGAAGACTATTATTTCTCCACTCTCAGCTTTACTTAGTTACCTGTAGTTTTTTTTTTTGTTAGAGTTGAAAAAGTCTCATGGGCTTTTCCCCTTCTACTTTGGCATGTCTATTGGTGTCACTACCATTGACACAATATTTGTTAAAAGTCTGAATATCCCATATTTGGACCATATAAATTGCCTCAGAATTGCTTTGTAGTACATGCGCTTTACTTCAATTAATTTAAACATCTCTGAGGTTCTTACTGTCTAAATACACATTATCTAGTTCAAAGTTTTTCATTCTTTTCTATTGTATTTCTCTGCTCCAGCAGAGAAATGATGTTTGACTTAGCCCACCTTCTAATTATATCTCACAGTAGTTATTGAGCATGCACATTCTAGCAGAGCCAGTGTCAATGTTTATTAGACCATCCATTCTTCCATAGTTTTGTCCTTCGGACCTCAAGCCAATTTATCTGCTTACATTTGTTTCCAATCTCTGATAAAGTTGTCTCCTTCTTGAACTTTCTCTTGATTATCCCAACCAGAATCAAGCAATGATGTATGTGACCACTCATTATTCACCCACTCTTGTGATGCTTGCCACTGTCTAACCATTACTGCAATGTTTGTATCCTAGTTTCGCTTTCTTTCATAGATTGTAAGATTCTTACGCGTAGGCATTGTTTTAAACTTCATTTCATGTTTTTATTAGCAAGTTACCTTACTTTGGTCTGCTCTTGTTTGTAGGAAGAACAGTCCCTATTAATCCCAGGTATTATTCAGTGCCAACAAAATACGGTTGTCCTTCCTTCTTGTAGCATTTCCCCCATCTTTTCATGGTTCACTTTTCTCCTCCGTCTTAACATGAACAAGAGGAGTAAAGAGAAGGAAGAGAAGAAAAAAGGTACTCAACGTATGAAAAGTCTCCAAGGGATGGATCTGTATGAAATAATACATAGATGGGTTACAATACTTTAATAGCACTTAAGGATTTGACACAACTGAGATAGAAATTTGATGACTGAAAAAGAAGATGAAATCTATTCCTGGAGCAGTGCAATAGTCAGCCATCTTACTGCACACACCAATCTTGCTCTTGAGTAGCAATGTTCTTGCTTCATTCTTTTGCTGTGACAAACACCATGAACAAAAGCAATTTAAGGTAGGAAAAAGTTCAAATTACAGCCCATCATTGAGGGAAGGAAGTCAAGGCAGGAGCTACAGCAAGAATGCAAAACAGGAACGGTGCAGAAATGCTGCTTGCTGCCTTGCTCACAGGCTTTTATGACTGTCTAGCTTTGTAATGTAGCCCAGGACCATGTGCCCAGGGAACAGTGCTGCCCACAGTGGGCTGGGCCTTCCTATATCAATTAATGACAAAGATAACACCCCACAGGCATGCTCACAGGACAATGTGAAATGGTCAGTCCCTCAATTGAGGATCTCTTCTCAGTTGCTTCATCAAGTTGACAGTTAAAGCTAACTAGGACACACAAGTTATATTGAAATTTATATTGCTTCCATTTTAAGGATGAGGAAAATTAGATTGATAATTATGTTCTAACCAAAGGGTTCATAAAGAGAACTCTCCTGCCACTAACCATATCCACATTCACAAACTGGAAGACATTTTATGATGTTCTTTAATATCTATTTTTATATAACCTTCTATCTTTCCCCCACCTCTAATTATTGCTTCTTTCTTGAAGCATTTTGCTTCTAGGCAGACTTAGGTCCCTCCTCTCGAATAGTCAAAGCAGCTATGGACAAATACCTATCTAATTGTGTGAATTCTATTTTCTTTCTTTGATCCATTTAACTCGGGTTGCTTAGAAAGAATATCCCTTTCCAATGGTCATTTCTCTGCAAATGCCCTAACAAAAACACTGTAGACAGGCAGGCCTACAAGCTCTTTAATAATCTGAATATAGTGTGACTCACCACATGCTGCTTTTTCGGATTTACACCTAGAATGGCCGCTTTCATGCTGAAGTCCTTAGGAGAGAGCGAGGAAGAGAAAGGAGAAAAAGAGAAGGAGAAGGGGGAGGGTCAAGAGGAGAAGGAGAGGAGCAGGGGAGAGAAGAAGGGGGAGAAGGACAGAGAATTTGACTTTATTTTTAGCTTGGTTCTTAGTTTAGGAGAAAATGAACACAATGTTCATGATGTTGATGTCTGTGTGAGGAACAACACATTTCTAAGCTGTTAGAAATGTGGTTGATGTTTCTCTTAAAACAAAACTTTAAATTGAATGTACTTAAGAACAATTCCTGAAAACAGTCTTTTCCATTTTTGTGTGTTGTGTGTGATAGTGGTGACCAGGGAAGTGTGCTATTGATCTTATAATAGAAATAATGACTTCAACCAGGTTTTCTAAGAAAATTAATGACTGCCTGAAGTTAATGGCCTTCAGTCAGTCCGCCAGTCAGCTATTAATCCCCAGGAAATGCCCTGGGCCTTGATCATTATTGCGTAAATAATACAAAAGTGGGTAGAGTTCTCTTGTCAGATGGGAAACATACACTGCCCTTGTTCTCTCCTTTATGACAACAAGAAAAACACATTAGGGTGGAAAAAAAAATTCAGAAGAACTTTGCTACCAATGCAAATAAATAGTCTTGTTTAAACAAAAATTATTAAACAAAATATTAAACTTGAACTCTGTATGTTTGAATAAGAAATAATGGAAGACAGCAAGCTTAGCCTTCTAGATGGTTGCAGTTAGAGTTAGGAGGGAAGTAAGATGCAAAGCCAAATATCAAATGAGTACAACAATGCAATTACTGTCATATTAGATATGTCAAATTAAAATCATCAGGGTTAAACAAATACAGAAGTGATGACTTTAATGGCTAAAAACAAAAGATAGTACTGAAATTTACCCATAAAATTAGGATGGTATAGATCAACAAAATACCTTAAGTAACTATAACTTAAAAGATTTATAATAAATATTATGATGCACAGGAATATTTTTCTTATTTTGTGATATCAAAGGATTTTTATAGTCCTTTTCTTGGGTTACTTTGCAGGCTGAGATCTTCAAGAAGGCAAAGAATGAAATGAAAAACACCTGTAGGAAATTAGTATCTCAGTTGCCCTCAACTGCCAAAGTGGCAGCTACTGGGCTGGGAAACGCATGGAGTTCAGAGTTTGAGTAGAGATTCACTTGCTGTGCATCATCCCAAGTCATGAGTTCAAGCATAGAGCATTGTAGTGAGTAGGTCCTCAATAGACATTCACTAAATAGTAAACACACACTCACCTCTCATGCTCTGTGCGTATCTGGAGAGCAGGTCTTCATCTCAGATGCATGCTGTGTTTTCTTCTATACTTTATGGTTGTTTTTTCATATAAAAGATTAATTTTTTGTCTCTAGAAGGACTCATATTACATTTTCTTGTACCAGTGACACTAATTTAATTTTTCTATTTCTTGTACTTTTGTATTTTTTTTTAAAAAATTCTAATTGGGCTTAATCATAGTGTGTGGTGGAAAGTATGAACTCCAGTTTCATCTTTATCTAAATTAGTACAATTATTACAGTACTGTTCAGTAAGTAGTCTGTCTTGCCTTCATAGACATGAGGTGTTACCTCAACTACATTCTACATTTCCATAATACATGGATTTATTTTAATATTGTCTATTGTCTTGTTGGTGAGTATGCTTATTTATGTGGTATGATTTGATGTAAATGCTTGATTGATTTCCTTTTCTATATAAATAGCTCTTCATATAAAGCAATGTTATGGTTACCTATAAGTAATCCAGTTCAATTATAACTCATAACTTAAAATACTGTTTTGACTTGCCATGGAAATAAAATGACATTTTTAAAATACATAAGTGACTGGTTCGGTAATTTCATGAATTTTTCCATGAAGATTCCTGTCTAGATCCAGACAAAACTTTTACTTGTATATACATTTGGAGAATCAATTGTATTTCTGTTATCTGAGAGAATGTATGTTTTTCTATTTGCTCTATTTTTGTTTCAAAATATACGTCATAACAGCTTAGCACCTCACCAGCTTTATTTTTAATATTTTTTCATTGTTTTTGCAAGTAGTGTACCTTCTAATTAATCATTAGTTTGGATATTCCAAATAAAGTGTCTTTAGATTTCTAAAATATGATGGAGTAGATCTTATTATTCAAATACCTATATGTCTCAGTGCAGCAGTGTTCAGAGGTAGTTAGATTGTGGAGTATCTTTTTTTAATTGAAAGTTTAAATTTATGTGTATGTGCATGCTTGCATGAGTTTATGTGCAGCATTTGCATGTGGGTGTCCTCAGAGGCCAACATTCACCAGACTCCCTGGCATTGGAGATGTGGGTTTTGAGCCACTTGATGTGAGTGTTGGAGAAAGAACCTTGGTCCTCTGCAAGAGTAGCAAACAAATTTAACCCCTGAGCCATCTCTCCAGTTCTAGGACTCCCTTTTTTTAATGGAGGAGGCCACTGATGGATTAACAGCTGAGTGAACCATTGGGAAGTTATAGCAGCTGTGAAAGTGGGGTGCAACTGGAAGAAACCGGTCATCATAGGTATGCCATTGAAGGGTAAAGGGTCCTGTTTCTGGTCCTTCCCCACTTCTGATTTCCAAAGGTAGTGGATGAACACTTTTGCTTTGTCCCATGCTTCCCATCTTGTCACTCAAAGTCTAAATTTCACCCTAGGTGCAAAGTGATAGGGCCAAGGGGAAAAATACCTTCCTTCTTCTGAGTTTCTTGTTACAGTATCTTGTTACAGTAATGAACAAACTAGCACACTCTGTACAAGCATAGATAATTTCTTTTCTAATGAAAACAAATTATTTTGTCCTTGCTAGAAAACAACAGAAAAAGCAAAACAGAACACAGGGCTTTGCCCATACTGGGTAAGTGTTTGACTTCTGAGTTACATTCTGAGCCTTTACATTATTTTCTCTTGTATTACTACATTAGGAAACAAGGCCAGTTCTGTGTTGAATACTTAAGGGAACATAGCCAGTAGTTATTCTTTCCTCATTTTGACTTTTCAGTAGAAATCTCAGGGTCACCTCCTAGGTAGTATTCTGGGTTTATGATTTCAATAAACATATCTTGTTAATTTAAAGAAAAATTCTTATTAATCTGCTGTACAAAACATTTTGATCATGTTGAAGAATTTTGGTGTTTCTAGAGATAGCCAGTTTTCCCTCAGAAGTTTAAAAATGGGGATACAAACCATTTTTTATTTTTTGCATCCAGTCAATAAATCCAGTTGGGTATATCATATATATGTATATCATATATATATATGTATATCATATATATGATATATAGTTACTTCCATGTAACCATATGTGATATATTTTTATGCCTGTAATCTGTAATCTAGCAAACATTTTCCTTTTAGGTCATTGCATTGATTACAAAGTATTGATGCCTAGTTTGAAAACTTGATTCTGGAGAGATGGGTAAGCCCTTAAAGTCTAGGCTCAGAACCCAAACCACAAAAACTGATTTTGATATCCCGTTCTAGTGTTACAGAGACTGTATATTCAGGTTGTAGTCATGGGTGGAAGCCAGTTTACTTTCTGTAAAAGGATTGATTATGATAATTGTCCATAACTGACATACATATTGTGGGCACCAAATTCAAATTTCTTCCTACTTGTTTCATGTTATTCCTGGATCTTCTGGGATTTATAAGCTACTATATAAATTGAGGAGGGTTAGGTGAATTTTTTTCAAGGTAAAGATATACAGCAATTTGTTCATGTGTGAACGAGACAGGAACTGTGATGTAAGTTTGGTTGTCCTGTGGCACTTCAAACAAGCAAAAAAGTTAAACTGTAAAGAAACTGCATTTTATAAGTTTTATTATTAAATCTGCCTCTGCTTCACTGGCTAATAAAGTGGAAAATGTGTACTTTTATAGGTTTATAAAAAGGCAAACTATAGTTTCATGAAAAATATCTTGTGCCGATTGAATACAGGTGGCTACTTGTTTAGACTTTGAAGACGTAAAAGCTTAGTATAGATGTATGAAAAAGGTAATATGGCACGATGAAAAAATCTTCCGTTTCTACTCATCAATCCTTTGGGTATTCCATGTCAAATAAACGCTACAACAATTTATAGTAAAAGTACACAGTGCAAGTGCCAATGCTAACACTCCTTAGGACTGGATACCTGCCAGGCTTTTCACACCAATATTTAATGTGAACTCACATGTCTTTCCCATTGGAAGTGTGAGACGGAGCTTGCTTTCCTATATTTGGCAACATGCTTACGTGAAGTGTAAAGTCCAATGCCCGTGATGTTCTCTTTATTTCAGCTATGATAAATTGTGTCCATTTGTTTAAGTGTATGTGGCAGCTTTAGTGTTCCAACTATAAATTTTGGTTAACTTCTATTGACACGCTGTATTAAACTTAAGAAAAACAAATTACACTTCACCCATTTTAATTGACTAAATGTGTCAAAAACACAGCAAGTTTAACATGAAAGGTCAGGTCCTCCGTCTGCACTGTAATGGGTGTCATGGCAAGAATCCAACTTTACTTGTACATTTCATTTTTCACAAAGTTTTAGGACAAGGCATGCGTTGAGTATTCACTTCCACTTCTCATTTGTACTTCAAAGTTTATCATAGGCTGTATTCCTACCAAGAACACTCTTCTGTTGTGCTATTTAAAGATCTCTTCACACTGACGTGTGTGCCCAGAGAACAATGATGCTCTCCCGTAAAAAGACTTGGGAATGGGCTCTGGCATTCTGAGAGATGAAATGCTGATGTGTAAGCACACCATAGATCATGACAGCACGCCATGGAAAAGACCTGGTTTACATATCCAGTCCTTTCTTCTGTGGCTGGACAGACAACCATGTGCTGAGGTGCTGAATTAGACTTGGCTTCCCTTGATGTCTGATTAAGATGACTAGCTTTAACTGTTGAAGGCCACTCCAACTGTTTGTACAAACCTTTACTATTCTTTTAGATATTTAATTGTATTAATTAAGCTCTTTCTCTCTTTCTTACCTGCTTCTACTTTTTTCTTCTCTCTCTCTACCTTTTATTTTCTTTCTGTTTGATGTTATCTCCTACTGTTCTGTTTTTGACTTCCTTTCTCACAGTGAGACCCTTCTCAAGAGATCAGACATTAGTTTCCATTGTGGATTTGTGTCTCAGAAAACATTGAAACAGGTATCAGGTGTTCGTAAAGCATTATGTTTTGAACTGGAGAAATCAGGGACTGTAAATCTAAAAGCCTATTTAATTTTCATTACTGCTTATGAGAATCTCTTTCGTTCATATGTGGTTTGCTAATATGAAGGACTGTCAATATCTATTCAGCTGGTAGGATCTTATGGGAGGGAAGGCTGAGAGAAAGTCATTGTCATCCAAGAGACCCAGAGGCTGCTTCATAGAGCCTGACCTCAGAGGTTGGGTTTTCCTTAAAGGAAGGATGAGACTATCTACCACTCCTGTTCCCTGGGGAGCACTCATATCATGAAGAGTCTCAGAGTGAGGGTGCTTCTAAATTATGGCTTGGCAAACTTATGGTCCCTGTCATAGCTACTCAGCTCTGCCATTGACAGTATAGTCACTGGCAGTATGTAAATGAATGGGTCTGGCTGTGTTCCAATAAATGTCTAGGGACAATGACACTTCAGTATCATATAAACTATGATAGAGTCTTCTTTTGACTTTTTACAACCATAAAAGAATATAAATTATCATTCTTTTCTGGGAACTGCATGACAAGAGTTGGAGTGGATTTGGTACAGAGGTCCCAGTTGCTAACCCAGTTCTAAATTAATAATTCCTCAAAGCTTTAGGAAATTTAGAGTAAGGAAGCTTTCATTTAAAATGATATTTTAGTTTTCTTTTACACACAGCATCCTCTTACCTACAAGTATGGTTTCTCTTCGTTTCTCTCATGTTTTGGTCAGATCATAAATATGTCAGCATTTGGAATAGAATCTCACAGGAATTTGAGGTAATAAACACCATGTCTGTCTTGCTTATATTTGCTTGACATTTGGTACTCATGCATGTCCACCCACTGTTGCCTGCAGTAGGCCTGGGAGATACTGCTTTGGGTTGACTCTGGCCTCCGGGGTGCTTCTGGCCTGGGGTGGGGGAGTAGTGCAAGCTGGAAGGACTGTCACTAAGGCCCCTTCAGTGTGGTCCTTTGTCAATGATAGAAGGAGTTGGAGGGTGAATATCCCTTGACTGGTTATCTTTGAGATATAGTCTCTGTCTCTTTGAGTTCCTTCATGGGATTGAATCTCCAGGTATCCACAGTTGTAACTTACCCTCAACCACACCCTACACTGACTTCTTCCTTTCTGTTTTACTTCCTTCCTGCTACACTGGTGCTTTCCTAGAGTAATTTTCCTGACAACAGTTTGCTTGGTAGGTTGCTAGAAATCTTATATTCCTATGTGCTGTAAGAATGTTTCCTGGCTCGGCCGTGTCCCATCATCCTTGAGACTCAAATAAACACATGGACGCTATGCTAGTTATAAATCTGTTGGCCAGTGGCTTAGGTTTCTTAATGGCTAGCTCGTCCTTAATTATTATCCTGTATCTACTAATCTATGTATTTCCATGTGGTCTTGGCTGACTGGAGAATGTCAGGACCTGCAACTTGTTTGCCTGCTACATGGTGACTTTGTCTGCCTACCTTTCCCAGAATTCTCCTAGTCTCCTAGCCCCTCCTATCTTTCTGCCTGGCCAATCAGTGTTTCATTCATCAATCAACAAGAGAAATAAATATACAGAAGGACATCTCCATTTACCTATGTACAAAAATCATTCAAAGGTATCTTCATGATAGCTCAGTTTCTACATCCCAAATGCAGAGTTCAGATGGATTAAAGTGATGAGGCTTATCCAAAAACCTAAAGTTTTGGGGCATTTACCTTTGCAGCCAGTTCCCTGAAGATTCCTTCTGACCCTTTAACTGGTGTGTCTGGTTGTCTTTATTGGAATGAATATTCAAAAAACATTTATTTATTTATATTTTTGGAGTACTTTTTCCCATTTTTTGATTTTTTTAAATTTCATTTTACATTCCAACAACACTTCTCACTCCCACCCCTCTGCCCACCTCGCTTCACCTCCTCCCACCCTCCCTCACCTCCCTCCTAGTCCCTGCCCAGTCCATTCTTCCTCACAGGTGAGGGCTCCCATGAGAAGTCAACATGGCCTGGAACAATAGATTGGGGGCAGGGCTCAGCTCCTTTTCTCATGCATTAAGACTGAGCATGGTATCCTACCAATGGGAATGGGCTCCAACAAGCTAGTTCATGTACCAGGTTTGTATCATGGTCCTATTGCCAGGGCGCCCCCCCCCCCCATAGTCCAAACTTCACAACTGTCTCCCACATATGGTGGACCTAGTTTGGTCCCTTGGAGTCTCCACAGCTTTCTGTCTAGAGTCCATGAGTTTCCAGGAGTTTGGTTCAGCTGTCTCTGTAGATTTCTCCATCATAATCTTGACCTCCCTTGCTCATATATTCCCTCTGCCTTCTTTTTGCCTGGATTCCCTAGGCTTAGCCTGGTTCTTGGTTGTGGATCTCTGCATCTGGTTCCATTAGTTACTGGATGAGGGCTCTATGATGATAGTTGGGTTATTCATCAGTCTGATTATAGGGGTAGGCCATTTCAGTCAACCTCTCTACTATTTCTAGTACTCTTAGCTGGGGTCCTCCTTGTTGACTCTTGAGAGTTACCCTAGCTCCAGGTTTCTCCTACAGTCCATAGTGGCTCTCTCTATTAAGATACCTTTTTCATTGCTCTTGCAGTACATCCCTTTCTGACTAGGTCAGAACACCCTCCTGTTCTCATCTCCCTTCCCCTCCCCTTTACCAACCTCATCCACAGTTTTCCCTGTGGATATCATCTAATTTCTCTTCTCAGGGTGATCCATGTGTCCCTCTTAGGGTCCTTCTTGTTACCTAGCTTCTCTGGAGCTGTGGACTTTAGACTGGTTATCCTTTGTTTTACACCTAATATCCACTTACGAATGAATACATGGAAGCAGTTAGAAGGTATCCTTGGTAACTCACTCTCTTTACACCCCCCCTTTCATTAGGAGGATATATGTGCATGCTTTCCTAACATTCTTTCTCTAGAGTTCTGCTTCTGCTTTTGAAAAGTCTAAGTGCTTAGCTAGCTTGTATTGTGAATGTAGATAATGTAGATAGAGCATGCCCGATTCAGGCTTTTTAAGGTAAGACTCTTTTTTCTTCTTTTCCAAAAAGAGATAGAAACTGGCCAAAAGGGAGAGAGAAGAGCAATGGTCTTTTCATAGCAGAAGAGGGCATACTGGCAGTGCTAAAAACATGTGAGGGTGGTGAACTCCAAGGTGCAGCTAGAAGGCTGCTGCTACCCCAGGCCAGACATACAGAAAAAGAGACAAAATCATATGTGATCAAAACATCTTCAATGAAAGGGCTTAATACAATCTCAAATTGAATTATCAGAGATTAAGAAGCACATGCTTGAATAATGATTATTAAATTAATTTTACTTAGAGCAAAAATAACTCAGGTGGTCTGATATGGATAATCATCTAAAAGGGTAAGGTGAGTGAAGGCCAGGGAGATGGCTCAGTGGGTAAGGGCACTTGCCAATAAGATTGGTGACTTGAGTTTAATCCCCAGGACTCACATAGTATAAGGAAAGAACCAACTCAGGAAAATTGTCTTCTGACCTCCATGCATGCCCCATGGTACATGAACACACACAAACAAAAATAAATACACATATTAAAAGAAAATAAAAGGGCTAATGTGAGAATGTTCAAGATCTAGGATGGCTCAAGAATCACATGGTTATTGGTCATATTTACATGCTTAAACTGAAGTGTACATATTCATATAGCTTTAGAATGTGATTGATTGAGTTTATATTAATGTAGAGAGACCAATTTTGTTCACAAATTGATCAATATCATTGAGAAAAGGAAAGCTCAGTTAAGGATAGTACCATGTAGATGAAAGGTATATATTAGATGAGTCTTGACATTTAATATTATTTCAAGTCTGAATTTTGATAGATGAATGGATTTCTTAGTTCACTGTATATTTGGGCCCTCGATTGTGGCACTATAATGTTTAAGATGCATTCCCTGGCTTAAGCGCTCTATAGTTCCATGGCTTTATAACTAACACAAAAGTTGTACAAAAATTATCATGTATTTTACACACTGATAAATTCTGGTCTTGCACTGTCGTGTGGGAACACTGGAGTATGATGTAATCATTGTTTTGATTTATGTTGATTTCCTTCTTTGCTTCCTTCCTTCCTCCACTTATTCACTTAATATTTTTGGATCATGAATTATGTGCTGAATACTATATGAAAGTATTCCTTATGTCCTCTATACCATCTTGTCTTGAAAACCAATCAATGTGGACTAAGGCAAACATGAACAACAGTCTGGGTCTGCTAATACCTGGTATTATGAGTTTCAAAACAAACCACACACAAAAGTTACACAATGGTTGCTAGTGTTGAGGGCAGCTTTCTGACCACATGTCACTGTAGAGGTATGCATACAGGAGACAACACCAAGACAGAACAACTCTATAGACCATATCCAGTCCAGTGAGATCTTGCTTTCCCTCTTATTTGAATAAACCTGCAGATGAAGTCTTTTGCACTGAGGATGGATGTCCACCTTGCTGGGATCACTGCCCACCTCACTTCATCATTCCTTGGGATTCTCAGCTGCACGTCATCAGACATCACCACCTTTTAGCCTGCTGTGGTCACTCCATCTCACACTTCATCACTTTGCACATTCTTTGTGAACTCTCAGCCCCGCCACAGACTCGATCCACACATGCATTATTTCCAAGTTAAATAGAAATTAATCAATCTTTGTTCAGTTCACTGCTGGAGTAGTTTTTTTTTTTTTTTTTTTTTTTTTTTAAAGTTGATCAGAATAGGGATTGTTCAGTTGTTAACTCTCATCAGAAAGAAAGAATTTATATGGCAAAATGTGGTAGAAAAGATATTGTGCAGTTTTTGCAGTTTTTGTTCTTAATCCTTCCTATATTGATTCTATAAACCCAACCTGGCAACTTATTAGCAAATATTTTTGTTGCATTGAGTTGAATATTTGCTGAATATCCTCCTGAGGTCTCAGTACTACTAGTTGGTTTATGTCACCTTGGTGAGTTTCAGCGGGCTATTACTCTGAGTTCATCTCAAGGAACACTGTGAAAAAAAATTCTCAATTTCTGACTAGCATAATTTTAATGATTCTTTAAGTTTTATTCCTAGACATCTTCTGTCATCAATAAGGCTAATTATTTAGTGTTAGTTCAATTGAATATATACTATTGAAGAGATGGAAGGAATCCTATATGAGATGCTTTTATTATTTTTTAGAACAATATTTATTTTCTAAGGCATAATTTGCCTTAAACACATGAAATTGATATGGCTAGGATGGCCATAGCCAGGTCTTTTGAGGGCTATTGTTGATATTAACCATGTGTCACAACTAATCAAGTAGGTATGTGTACTCATTTTAAAACTTTAAAAAATTTTGTTTTTTCTTTTAAAATTGACTCTGATCTGTGGAATTTAAGACTTTGTTTATTTAGAAGATGATGAGAAAGCTGGCCCTTTGGAGTACTCATAAAACTTTACAGAGACAATGTTTGATTCCTTTAGTCAAAACAGTGTATTTCCGCCACTTTAATGGTTGCCCAGAGTTGTAACTTGCTTGTGCTTTGAAGCATTCTAGCATTTGCTGGTGGATTTTGACTTCAGGTATGCAGGTCAAGATGCAAACGGATGCATGTTGACTGAATGTAGACAATGGCTTTTAAAATTTAATGTTGGGAACCCAAGAAAACAGTATTAAAGTAGGCAGCCTAAGAGGATTAGACGTTTGTTAGACTATCAAGTATCCACATAAATATTCTTCAGTTTATCTGGTGTGACTGAATTGTATAGGTCTTTTAGGCATTGGCATTCAGGAGCCCTTGACTGGAAAGATCATGTTGGAAGAACTTCCTGTAAACCCTGACTGTATGCAGACAGAGCACTTAGCTCATGATTGGGTTCAAACTACAGAGGTGGGATGAGTTGTACAATGAATTTGGAAGACCCACATGCAATTAATGAAGCAGACTAAATAGGGGTCTGAAGGGGTCTATGTATAGTTTTATTCATGAAGCATTTTTCTTTCTTCTTTTTGTTTTCCGAGATAAGGTTTCTTTGTGTCACCCTGATTGTCCTGGAACTCACTATGTAGACCATACTGGCCTCAAACTCAGAGTTTTGCCTGCTTCTGCTTCTGGAGTGATGGGATTAAAGGTGTGCACCACCACTGCCTGGTTTTATGAAGCATTTTGAAGCCCTTCAGCTTGTCATGCAGAGGCATTATGAACAGAAAGATAAACAAAGCTCCGACCCTGCTAAAGAATACATGAAATATTTCCATGAAACAATCAAAATAGTTGTGTGTAAAACAGTGTTCACTGAAGACCAAAGGCATATCTTCTACTTAGATGTGTTGTCTGTCGCACAGTGATTCTACAATGAATAAATCAATGGTCTCAGAAGGGCTCAGTAATGTGTTGACCCTTATTCTGACTGCATTCCAATGCCATCAAGTTGGAAATCCATAGGCCAGATTATATGTAATATCTTAGAGCAAACCAAGTAGTTTGTATTTATTTATTTTTAATATTATTTTTTATTATTTTTTAATATTATTATTTTAATATTTTTAATAAAAAAATTGACACATACTGAAATCTTAAACTGTATGCAGCATGGCATTTTGAAATATATACATATACATGTAGTTAACTAAAAAAATATATGACATTATAGCATTATTATTTTCATAGTAAATCCATATAGCATTTGCTATCTTTGCAATTAAAAACCCTTTTATTGCATTTTGTTTATTTTGAGTGTATACAT
The DNA here is from genome assembly GCF_943737965.1 of Phodopus roborovskii. NCBI lineage: Eukaryota > Metazoa > Chordata > Mammalia > Rodentia > Cricetidae > Phodopus > Phodopus roborovskii. The sequence continues at coordinate 9,878,334 of NW_026126410.1, read as the reverse complement.
ATGTGTCTGTGTGCCATTGTGCATGCATGGAAGTCAGAGAACAACATGTTGGAGTTGGTTTTCTTCTCCCACCGTGTGAGTTCCAGGGATTGAGCTCAAGTCATCAGGCTTGGTGGCAAGCGGTTTTACCACTCAGCCATCTTGCCAATCCTCTTCGTAATTTTTAAGAGTACAATGTGTCATGGTTAACTACATTCACTTTTTTTGTATGGTAGGACTCTTAAAGTTTGCCACTATCTAATAGTGTTTACGTATTCTTTGGTCAGTGTTTTTTCACCCTCCAGCTTCATTATCAACCCAGTATTTGCTTACCAGCTATGGTGATATTTTGTTTATGATCTAACAAATAAAGCTTGCCTGAAGATCAGAGTGCAAAGCTAGTCACACTAGTTAGCCATTTAGTCAGCCATACAGGCTAGGGAGTGTAGCACACAACTTTAATCCCATCAGGCACACTTGTTACCCACTGAGGCCTGGCGGTGGTAGTGCATGCCTTTAATATCAACACTGGAGAGGAATGTAAAACAGGATGAGACAGAAACTCAGTCCTTTTCAGTCCGAAGATTTTATAGAGGTAAGAGCTCTCTAGTGGTTGACTACTTTGTTCTTCAGCTTGAACCCCAGTATCCGTCCTGGGTTTTCATTATTTGTGCTATGATCAGCCTTCAGTGTTTATGAGATTCCCTTTTTAAGATTCTTCATATGAAGTGAATCAGTTTTTGACTTTCTGTGCATGGCTTATTTTTCTTAACACATCTTCCAGATTCAATACAATGGTAAGACTTCTTCATTTATAAGACTATTATTACATTGTGTATATTTACCACAGGATTTTCATCTCTTCATTCACTGTTCAGCAAATGCAGTTGGTTCTATGTAAGGAGTACGGTTTTTATGCCCGCCGCCTGGTCTTGTCCCGTTGCCATGCCAGCCCCAATTAACACACTGAGACTCTGTATTATCTATAATTCTGTTGGCCCGGTACTAGTTTCTTATCGGCTAGCTCTGTCTTAAGCATTAATCCATTTCTGCTGATCTATGTATTTCTGTTACTGGGGAGTCGGCTGGCATTCTTCTTTCTCCTGACTCTCCATCTCTCTCTCTCTCTCTCTCTCTCTCTCTCTCTATATATATATATATATATATATATATATATATATATATGGGATTTTATTTTATTTTATATTGCATAGAGAAATTTTTTTTTAAAATTTATTTTATATAACAAAGTCCATTTAAATGAAAACAAACATTTATAGACAATATTTGGGAATTTGGGCGTTGTTCTTTCCAAACTACTTCCTGCTGGTAAGGGGCTCTGTCATGGGGGATTCAAAGAAGATTCAGAAATCCTGGCTATAGTCTGTAAGGCTGCTTTGTCCAGCTGTTTTGAATGTAGGATCACCTCGTACTCTGTTTCAGGCGGTCTGACTTGATCAAACCACATTCAGACTCTCCATCTTGACCCCTCCTTCCTACTTCCTCTTCCTCCTTGCCTCCTAGTCCCTCCTATCTTCCTTTCCTATTGGTCAACAGTGCTTTATTCATTAACCAGTATGAGAAACATATATACATAATAGCATTCCTATCAGTTCTATATTTTGTATTATGATAAGCATGGAAATACAGACAACCTGTGAAATGCTGGTTTTATTTCCTTTGGGATACATTAGAAATAGGATTGTTGGGTCAAGTTACAGTTCTGTTTGTAACTTTTTGAGAATATCCTCATTGTTTTCTACATTTTCACTAATTTACAATTCTACCTGCAATTTACAAGGGTTCCTTTTGTTGGAACAAAGTCAAAGAGTTATATGAGGAGAGTTTTGACTGCTTAGGAGAAAATTCCAAGAAAACAAGATGAATGTCTTGTGATCTCCATTTCCTTCAGAAATACAAAATTGTTCTTGGAATGTGCTTTCACACTACTGCAAGGTGGATGGATTTAAGATATATTCAAGAGGACTGTGTGACCGGTTAGAATCACCTGGGAGGTGGTCCTCTGGGCATTGGTGGCTCTTGATCACAAGAATTATAGTTGAAAGACTTCCCACTTTGAGTGGACTATTCTCTAGGCAGGGGGTCTTGAACTGTATGTGAACGAAGAAAACAAACTGAGCACTATCATGCTACATTCATGTGTTGCTCTCTCTGTCTCTGTCTCTCTCTCTCTAACTTAAGATGCAATGTGACCTGCTGCTTCAATCTCCTGCTACTGTGATTTCTCTTTCATGATGGACTCTAATCTAGAACTGGTAGCTAAATAAACTCTTTTCCTTCTAAGTTCCTTTAGCCAGGGTATTTTTTTAAAATTTATTTTATATAACAAAGTCCATTTAATTGAAAACAAACATTTATAGACAATATTTGGGAATTTGGGCGTCGTTCTTTCCAAACTACTTCCTGCTGGTAAGGGGCGTTGTCATGGGGGATTCGAAGAAGATTCAGAAATCCTGGCTGTAGTCTGTAAGGCTGCTTTGTCCAGCTGTTTTGAAGTAGGATCACCTCGTACTCTGTTTCACGTGGTCTGGCTTGATCAAACCACATTAGTCTGGAAGGAATCTACATCTTTTCATTTTCTGAGGAAACAAAAAATAGAAATCCTTTTCCCCAGTAACTTGTCCTTCAACTTAAATTTTGGAGTCAAAGCATTTTTTTAAAATTTAATTTATTATTTTACATGTCAATCCCAGTTCCCTCTTCCTCCCTCCCTCTCTCCCTCCCTCCCTCCCTCCCTCCTTCCCTCCTTCCCTCAGTTTTACCCTTTCTGCCATCTCACATGCACTCTAACCACACTCCTCTCTTATCCCCCCACCCCAATTCCATATGTAGGGGAATGCCATCCAGTTGGGGTCATGTAGATCTGACAGGTCATGTGAAGTAGGGACTAGGGATTCTCTCCTGTCTCTAGATTAATAGCCAGTGTATTTTTATTGCAGCAGAAGGAAAGAACCTAAGACAGGTTGAGTGCAAGGATAAATCAGGGATTGCATTAAAAATTTTAATCGAAGAATTAATGAGTAGGAAAACCATGCCGTTCCTTCCATGTAATGTAATGATAGAATATACAGAAAGAGGAGATGTGATTAGATTTGAAAATTGTATCATAAACCATATAAATTCATTGTAAAATTAGATTGATATAAAAAGCATAATGTGAAAGCCGTAGAATGAGGAAACCATTCATTGCTAATGTCTGGTACACTTAACTTCAGACATTTTTCTGTGGTAAAATACGTAAGTTAAAAAGATGAATAGATTTCAGGACTTAACTTTAGATAAATAATTCTCTACTAAAAGTTATATTATGTTTTTCAAAAGCTTCTTATATTGTAAGATTATAAAATAACTAAAAGTGACTCTGATTTTATAATGACTTATTAGACATCTATATGGTATCCCATGAGCTTAAGTACTGGATTTGAGAGGTCTTTTGAGACCTCATTTGGATTTGTTCTCTAGTCAGGGGCATTCTTAATCATTTAATCTACAGAGACATTAAGACTAGAATTATTGATGAAACAAATATTATTTTATGGGAAAACACAGGCTCTAAGAAGGAAGCACAGAGCTGTTTTGTTGATTATAAGGCCCAAGAATGGGTGAAGACTTTGGGGGCCTCAAATATTTAGTCAGTACAAGAAATAAAAAGTGACTACCTTTTCCCTCCAAAACAAACAAACAAACAAACAGAAAACAAAAAACATTTGTTTAGGTTTGAAGGAAAAACAAAGAAAGAAAATAATTTGAAAAAGTATCAAACATGTCAATGTCATGGAAAATCAAGGAAGACAACTTTGGGGTATCACCTGTTGGTAACTGCAAATTGGGAAGAGCTATTTAGTCTCAGCATGAGCAGTCTTTATAAATTAGTGGAGAGAGAATCAAATTATAGTGTGTGGAAAGATAAAGAGGGACCTAAAGTTTATTTTGTAAACATGGATGTGAAGACCAGGGAGGGCTAGAGGGCTAGCATAACATCTCAAGAGATGTGTAAGGTAGACATTGGAATTTATTTCTTCATATTGGAAAAGCCTGCAAATATCACAGGTAGAGGCAGAGGCAGAAGCTGAAAAAGGAGAGATAAGAGCTGATTGGTAAAGCAAGGTTCTTAAGTAGGCAAGAAATGTGGGTTGTAACATTTTGCATCCATTGTGATGAACGACACTTAGAAAACTTAGACACGTCAATGCACCTACAAAAAAAAAAAAAAAAAAAAAAAAGATTTTTTCCTTTTCTTTATTTAAATTTGAAACAAGCTTGTTTTACATGTCAATCCCAGTTCCCTTTCCCTTCCCTCCTCTGCTGCTACCCAATCCCCATCCCATCCCCTTTCTGCTTCCCAGGGAGGGTGAGGCCTTCCATGGGGGATCTTCAAAGTCTATAATATCTTTTGCAGAAGGGTCTAGGCCCTTCCCCCTGTATCTAGGCTGAGAAAGTATCCCTCTATGTGGGATGGGCTCCCAAAGTCCATTTGTATACTAGGGATAAATACTGTTTCACTACCAGAGGCCCCATAGACTTTCCAGTCCTCCTAACTAACATCCACATTCAAAGGTTCTGGGTCAGTCCTATGCTGGTTTCCCAGTTATCAGACTGGGGTGCAAGAGCTCCCCCTTGTTCAGGTCAGCTGTTTCTGTGGGTTTCTCCACTCTCTGCAACTTCTCCCTTTCTGCAACTGGATTCCAATAGTTTGGCTCAGTGTTTAGCTGTGGGTGTCTCTTTTGCTTCCATCAGCTACTGGATGAAGGCTCTATGATGGCATGTAAGGTAGTTATCAATCTCATTATCAGGCACTTAAGGTAGCCTCTCCACTATTGCTTAGATTGTTAGTTGGGGTCATCCTTGCAGATCTCTGAATGTTTTCCTAGTACCAGATTTTTCTTAAAACCTATAATGGCTCCCTCTATTATGGTATCTCTTTTCTTGTTCTCTATTCTTCCCCCAATTCAATCTTCTTGCTCCCTCATGTCCTCCTCTCCCCTTCTCGTCTCCCCTTCACTTTCTCCTGACTCCCTATTCCATCCCCTCATGTTCCCAATTTGCTTTGGAGATTTTGCCCCTTTCCTTCTCAGGGGGACTGTGTATGTCTCTTAGGGTCCTCCTTGTTTCTTAGCTTTTCTGGTAGTGTGGATTGCAGGCTGGTAATCCTTTGCTCTATGTCTAAAATCCATATATGAGCAAGTACATACCATGTTTGTCTTTTTGTGACTGGGTTACCTCACTCAGAATGGTTTTAGTTCCATCCATTTGCCTGCGAATTTCAAGATTCAATCCCTTCCCCCCCACCGCCACTGAGCAGTACTGTTGTGTGAATGTACCACATTTTCTCCATCCATTCTTCAGATGAGGGACATTTAGTTTGCTTCCAGGTTCTGGCTATTACAAATAATGCTGCTATGAACATAGTTGAACTGATGTCCTTGTTGTAGAATGTGCATCTTTTGGGTATATTCCTAAGAGTGGAATTATTGGATCTTGTGGTAGACTGATACCTATTTTCCTGAAGAACCACCATATTGATTTGCAAAGTGGCTGTACAAGCTAGTATTCCCACTGTCAGTGCAGGAGTGTTTCCCTTTCTCTACATCCTCTCCAGCATAAACTGTCTTTGGTATTTATGATTTTAGCCATTCTGACAGGAGTAAGATGGTATCTCTGAGTTGATTTGATTTTCACTTCCCTGATGGCTGAGGATGTTGAACACTTTCTTAAGTGTCTTTTAACCATTTTAGATTCAACTATTGAGAATTCTCTATTTAGTTCTGTACCCCACATTTTTTTATTTTTTAATTTTATTTAATTTTATATAACAGTCCAATTAAATGAAAACAAACATTTATACACAATATTTGGGAATTTGGGCATCGTTCTTTCCAAACTACTTCCTGCTGGTAAGGGGCACTGTCTTGGGGGATTCGAAGAAGATTCAGATATCCTAGCTGTAGTCTGTAGGGCTGTTTTGTCCAGCTGTTTTGAATGTAGGATCAGCTTGTACTCTGTTTCAGGTGGTCTGGCATGATCAAACCATATTAGTCTGGAAGGAATCCACATCTTTTCATTTTCTGTGGAAACAAAAATAGAAATCCTTTTCCCCAGTAACTTGTCCTTCAACTTAAATTTTGGAGTCAAAGCATTTTTTTTTTTTTTAGTTTAATATATTATTTTACATGTTGATCCCAGTTCCCTCTCCCTCCCTCCCTCGCTCCCTCCCCCCAGCCCTCCCTCCCTCCTTCCTTCCCTTTTTACCCTCTCTGCCCTCTCACATGCACTCTAAACACCCTCCCCTCCCATCCCCCCACCCCAATTCCATATGTAGGGGAATGCCATCCAGTTGGGGTCATGTAGATCTGACAGGTCATGTGAAGTAGGGACTAGGGCTTCTCTCCTGTCTCTATATTAAGGCAGTTATCCTTCCATGGGGGATATGTTCGCAAAATTCTTTTGTGAACCAGGGATACATCCTGGCTCCACTGTCTGAGGTCTCTTTGACTGCTCAGTCCTTCTGGCTGAGACCTTTCCATGTAAGCTCAACTTGTTAGTTGGGAGCAGTCTTATAGTTCTCTCGACCTTTCTTTGTGTTCAATTTTATCTTCAAACCAATATTGGTTCCCTCTTTTATGTTCTCTCTCTCTCTGTGTCTCTCTCTCTCTGTATCTCTCTCTCTCTTTCCTATCTTCTATTCCTAACCAGGCTCAATATTCCTGGTTGCACATGCCTTCCTCTCCTCCCCCTCATTTTCTCCTACTTCTCTCTCCATTCGCTGTCCTCCCCCACTTCACCTGAGCTCTGGGGGGGGGACTTGTCCCTTCCTAGTTCTGTGAGGGACTTTATATGAATCTCTTAGAATACACCTTGTATCCTAGTTCATCTGGTGATGTGAATTATAGGCTGGTGATCATTTGATCTAGGTCTAAAATCCATATATGAGTGAGTACATACTGTGTTCCTCTTTTTGTGACTGGGTTACCTCATTCAGGATGGTTTCTTCAAGTGCCATCCACTTGCCTGCGAATTTCAAGATACCATTATTTTTTTCCTGCAGAGTAGTATTCCATTGTGTAGATGTGCCACATCTTCATTAACCATTCTTCAATTGAGGGTCATCTAGGTTGCTTCCAGGTTCTTGCTATTACAAATAGTGCTGCTATGAACATAGTTGCACAGATGTCTTTGTTGCATGGATGTGAATCCTTTGGGTATATGCCTAAAAGGGGGATTGCCGGGTCCTGTGGTAAACTAATTCCCATTTTCCTGAGGAACTGCCATACTGATCTCCAAAATGGCTGTATGAGTTTGCACTCCCACCAGCAGTGGAGGAGTGTTCCACTTTCTCCACATCCTCTCCAACATAAGTCATCACTGGTGTGTCTAATTTTAGCCATTCTGGCAGGTGTACCCCACTTTTTAGTTAGATTATTTGGTGTTTTGGTAACTAACTTTGTATATTTTGGAAATCAGCCCTCTGTCAGATGTGGAGTTGGTGAAGATTTTTTCCCACTCTGTGGGCTGCTGTTTTGTCTTGTTGACTGTGTCCTTTGCCTTACAGAAGTCTTTCCGTTTCAGAAGGTCCCATTTATTAATTGTTGATTTCTGTGTCTATGCTACTGGTATTATGTTTAGAAAGTGGTCTTCTGTACCCACCCCAAATCCCCCCTAAAATAAAGATTTTTAAAGAAAGTTTTCCCTATGTGACACATTTTCTGTGTTAAGAAGAGAGTATAAGATTATCAGTGAATGAGAAAGATAGGATTTGAAAAGTGAGCATGAGAGCCAGTGTGATGACTATAGTTTCAGCATCTGGGAGGTTAAAGTAGGAAGATTGTCCATGAATTCAAGATCATCCTGAGCTAGCTGGTAAAAATCTGACATCAAAAAAACAAAACAGAGCAAGTGATTATTTGTAGAACTGTAAACATAAACAGTCGACAGTAAATATATTTGTGGCAAAAAGAGAAGGAATAGGGTGGGAACATATAAAAGGATTGCAGATTGGCTTTAAAAGCTTGGTCAAAGTTAAAAATTATACTTACTTTTGGTGTCATATTTCATAGATTACAGGACTGAAACTAGGTCACTGGGAAAAATGGGGATGAAGTAAAGGTAGGTTTCCCTGAGGAGTTTGTTACCTGTAGGTATTAATGCAAAGAGAGAGTGTAGAATCTTCAGAGAGGAAACACTCGGAACGAGAGAGATGAACATGATGCTTTGAATCTAAGAGATGGAATAATTTCTGTGAATGAGAGATTTAAAAAGTGCTCTCTGTCCTTTTGTGCAGTGTGAGTGTAGAAAGTCATTACCAGTGGACAAAGGGTGATGGAAGGAAGTCATTATTGAAGTTTCAGTGTGGTAATAGTTTCCTATTAAGACTCACTAGAAACATCCATTTTTTCGCTAATGGATGTCTGTGAAACTGCCTGCTTTCATGCAGAGCATTAAGAGGGAAAATAAGCACAAGGCAGGATTTACAAAAAATGTTGATTGTATCAAATATTGAATGTCTCTGGTCTGTCAGGTCCTTACTATATATTTTTGCTGGTGTCTGTTGATATATACCTGGACATGTTTGGGGGAGGAACCTCAATTGAGAAATGCCTCCATCCAGATTGCCTGTCGGCAAGTCTATTGACATTTTCTCAATTGATGATTGATATGAAGCAGTGCCATCCCTGGGCAGGTAGTACATACTGGGTTGTATAAGAAAACAGGCTGGTCAAGACATGAAGAGCAAGCCAGTAAACAGAGTTTTCATGGCTTCTGCTTCAGTTCCTGACTCCAAGTTCCTGTGTCGAGTTCTGCTTTGACAGACTGTTACCTGGATGTATAACATGAAATAAACTTCTTCCTCACCAAGTTATTTTTTGTCATGCTCTTTATATCAGCAATAGAAAACATAACTAAGACAATTCCTACCATATGTGATCTTTCTCTTTATCTTTTAATATTCTCACGAGCTTTATATAAATAAGAAAAGTGAAGCTTAGAATTTAAGTCAGTTAACGGCACTGTTTACAATTGCTCAGTGTCTCATTCTTATTTGTCTATTAAAAAAAAGATTTATGATATGACAAGTCCTATTCTTGGACGTTCTGATAGTTAAAAAATATCCAATGCTCAGGGACAGCACAATTCATCCTTTAGCAGAGACTGAAGCCTCACCCTCAAGAATGTTTTTCTGTGGTGTGTGTGTGGGGGAACAGTGGACCCAGGTTCAAGTGGTAGCTCTGTTGCTGCTACCATCCTCACTTAGAAAAGAGCGCCATAAGAGTCCTTGCATCTTAGGGTTATGTAGGATTAAATAGGGTAATTCAGGAAAATCACACACTGTGAAGTGGAGACTAAGGACTTACTGCATGACAGTCTTGTTCTATATTGCCATCAGCAGTCACAGGCATAGTAGATAGATAGTAATTCTGTTCTTTTGCAGGAACTTTGTTGATTCTTTTCAAAATGTCAGAATACAATTTTTGTACATTAAATATTATTAAGCAGAGAAGCCTGAACTCCTTTTCCACAATAAACATCACAAGGTATATCAGAGAAAGACGTTTTCTGCAGTTGATCTGAGCTCTCCTCACAGCTAGGGCAGAGGACAGTGTTGATATTTGTCCTACCTACAACCCGAAAGTGTTATCCTTCAAAGTTGGTGAGCTTGATTTCTCCCTGAAAGGTCCCTGAAGTCCAGCCAAAGCTGCTTTAGCACTCGACCTTGCACCTGACCTATCTAAAAAGAGATAGAAGAACATAGTTTGTCACAGGTCATTGTTAGTCCATTCCAGTTTCTTTTTATGCTTTTACTATGACTGAATTTGGCATTAGGATGAGTACTTCAAAAATAACCCAAATTGCAATGAAGTAGTGATCAGAGCAAAGACACAGGAACACAAAAGGAAGGGTGCATTAAGGGCCCAAATGCTTCCACTCATCAGCCCGCCTTAACCTTCCAATAATTATATTAGGTGTAGCAGCAAAGAAACAAAAAGGGGATAAAGGTCTTTGGAGTTATATTGATAAACTATGTGTGGTGCTCAAAAATGGCATTGAATGTCTTGTTTAAGCTGTAAAAATATATTAGCATGTCATGTTATCTTCATAAATTCTTCTCACACATAGGGTAGGTGGAGTTACCAAATCCCAAGGCACATTACCAATTCGGCTGGCCACTGCCATCCATCAGCTGTTTTGTCACATATCTGCAGGCTCACAGTTGGGACTGAGGTATTATGATGCTGGAGGGTTTGATAACAGGTGAGTTATTAGCTGCCAGGGACAGATTTGTTTCTGAGCTTCGCTGTGGTAGTCTCTCATATGAGAAGGTCATCATTTTCATGGAATTTGCTCCCTCAGACTTAAAGAGATTTTGAATATACATTTTAATTTATCCCCCCAGTAAAATTTCATTAGTGGTTAATTATGTCTGGTAGAATGTTGCGGAAGTTCACCAAGTGTGCTGAGAGTTCAGACATGTCAAAGCTGAAGTCTTACAAAGGGACAGCTCTCTGCATTCTTTGTCACCATATTTACCCATTTGGCGCAGTTTCTGATTAGGAAGCAAGTTGTAAAGAACTTAGGTTTTCTTTAGGTTTCTAGACAATTTCAACATTTTATTTTTGAGAGCTTCCTGGTACTGTAAGTTTTGAGTAAGAAATAGTTCATTCCAAGGAGGACTGTAACATTTACAAATATGAATGAAGTAAAGTTCTTTTCATGTATAAAGCCAATGGTGCATGTTTTATGAGAACAGAAAGACAGGAAACACAAGGCAATTCAGTGAGCTTCTCAATAAGATTGCTTTCAAGTTTAACACTCTGTTTTAGAAGGGCATGTTCGTAGATAAGTAGGTACTTCATATCACATATTGACATTACCACCAAATCTAAAATTGGATTAACTATTAAAATAGTATGAATTGCTAATGTATTTTCCAGTCAAGATGGAAGGATATATAAAAAGTCAAAAAGTTTTAAAAAGTCAAAATAAAACATACTTACATTGAAATAATTGGATTATTAAATCCATGATTTAAATCATACTGGACTCAGAGTCTTTGCTGAGATATCCACTTGGTGTCAGATATTTTTTAAAAAAAATTTTGTCCTTAAAATTTTTTAAAGATTGTAAGATGTAAGATTTTTATAACTGAAGCCGGGAGTTGTCTGAAAACTTCGTCTACAACTTCCTTATTGGATGATAGAGAAGGGGAAATGAAGTGTTAATATGGAGAAATGGTCATTTTGACAGTGGAACCCACAATGGCAGCCCCAACTACAGCAAACATTCCTGAATAATGTAGGGGATTAAAAACATTTTAAGAGTTTTATGCTTTTTCTGTTTTGAAGCCAGCCATTCTGTTTAAGCAAAGAATGATGTGACTGAATGACCTGGAGTGAAAGGCTGGGTTTGGAAAATTTTGTTGTTGAGATTAACAAGGAGGCCGAGATCATTTCTAATTGGTTGTTTTGAGTCTCTTTGCCTTCCTTCTACCTCTTATGTTCTTGTCTACCCCTTAAATCTACCCATCTTGATGAGGGGTAGATTTAGTTTTGAACTTTTTTATTTAAGGCCCCATGTGGAGGATGCAAACAAAATGAATTGGAATGAAACAAACAAAACACTCTAAACCCTAGATTCTTTATTCCAGAAATCTGCACTCTGTTTTGGGGAAGCACTTTTTCACAGGAGTGTGTAGACAAGAAGACCAATGAGGGGCTAGTGACTGTGGCATAACTTGAACCAGGGAGGTGATGAAGAGGAATTTCATAATCTAGGCAGTGGAGTGGGTGGGAAAACTGATCTTGTTGAGAATTAGATGTCCCCTTTCCTTTTGTTTGTTAAATTCAGCCACACAGTCAATATGTATTGAATAGCAACCATGTGCTAGGTCTCTTGCTTGTGAAGATAGCATGGAAGGCAGAGAACTGAGTCATCCCATGTGGTTTAAAGTCTAGTGGGTAACAGGAATGAAATGAAAAACAACAAAAAAGAAACATTCCATCTGATAGAAAAGTTAAAAGAAAGATCAGGCCTTATCACAGGTCTAAAGAAGGGACATTCACACTGAGACCTGACACATATCCTCATTAAAATGTAAGTGCATACTTTCGTCAGAGAATATGCTAAAATTGGTAGGAATAACTACTCTCATGCCATTTCATAGTCTGACATACAGAATAAGGAACTATTTATGACACATTCATTCCCTTTAGCAAATTTGTCCTTGAGGGGCTTGTCAGAAAAGCAGCTACCATCTCCAAAGCAGAGCCCGAGGAAGGCTTAAAGACAGACCACTAACACTGGAGTGACCAAGAAGAAAGCAGCCACAGGGAGAGTGCAGCAGGCTGAGGAACGATAAGGTAGGGAACATATTTACCAATGTCTGGAAAGAGAAGATAGGGGAAGGGACTGTGATGCCTTTTAAGGGGCTGGCTGAGTCTGACAGAGGGACACAGCATCATGAGGTGACCCCTAATGCTATAGTAGGGAATACATTATTAAACCTCTTCCTTCTCCTCTCTGCTTAGGATGCCATATGGCTCAATCAAACCAAAAGGTAATACATTCCATGCAGGCTGCCCTCCCAGCCTCCAGAATGGGTACCATGGAGATACAGAGACAATATCTCATGCTGACAATCTAAACAGAGCATTTTCTAACAGGCAAAGTTCAGTGGAAGTGAGGGGGGGCAGATAAGGTATAATCCTTGTGAAAAGATTGATCAAGATTTAACAAGCTTTGAATTAATCTATGGTGTGAGGAGATCTGCCAGAATCCAGCAGCTGCTGTGGAGAGACACTACCCTTCCAGCTTGTCTAAGACTCTATTACTTGGTAGCTCAGATTTCTCACTCTATCATAATGCTATTTGAATCATGTGTATGACAGCAGCATCATGGGAAATACAAAGGCCAAAAATACACACAACTGAATGATGAGCTGCCAGCTACCCAGGCATTTAGGCATATTATGACAAGCCCATATTTCCTTGTGATGATTGTTCTGTTCTTTCTTATAGTGGCTTACCAGTTTTTCCCCTAACCAGGCTGGGGATGTTGAAATGAAGAAAGGCAGAGACTGCGATGTGTTGGTAATGCTAACTGACATTTACTCAGTGGTATTTCTACATCAGAGGAAGACATAGCAATATTTACTAACTGCCCTATTCTCTGTTTCACCCCAGTTTCAGATTAGGTAGGAAAAAGATAGCTCTAAAAATTTACAGATCATAACTTGTTTTTCATGACTTGGTCACCTGGTAAGCAGAGAGTCTGTAGTTCTAAGGATCACCTACAGGTCTAGAGAGTTTGTGATTTTTATCAGGAGTTCGTTGGTTTCAGGAGGACTGATTGGGTGCTGAGAGGTAACTCATTGGTCAGCATGGCTGCTGAACACTTTCCTTCATCGTAAGGATGTATTTGCAGCTCTCATTTCAGAGGGGTGTTAGAGTCTCACAGCTACTCATCTGCCATGGTTGTACATCTGGGAAGGAGCAGAGGTGCCAGAAGTCTAATTCCACCTTTTTGTTTTAAAAATGAGAACAGTTTTGATGGAAAAAGTTAAGGAATGACCTACCTACCAGGCCTCTTTCTGTGCTCAGACTATTCAAGAAGGTCAGCATAATGAAGTTCCACCAAGTTTCCACCAAGTTTTGTACATGAAGTTGTCTATTTGCTAGAATAAAACTGTCTTATTTGAATTGTTGTTCAAAGGTCTCTTTACTTGCCCCCCTTCTTCAGACATAGTGCCAAGACTAGAAGCCATGTGAGGAGAGTCACTTACAAATGCCCACACTTAGTAAATTACAATTCACACCCCATTTTGAATAGAAGAATGAGTTATGATCTTATGTTCATGAGCTCATTTGGCCAATATGCTGACTACAGTTGTTGGGTAAGATAGAAGGGACCAGGAGAGTTCAGCAAGAAGACAGGAACCTAAATGAGAAAGAACGATGGTAGCTGAGAGGCGGTCAAAAGTACCTGTCTTGGGCATATTTTGAAGGAAGAACCAACAGGAGTTCTTGACAGTTTAGATGTAGCTTGTGATAGAAAGAGAGGAGTTGAATCATACAGTTATTTTGGCTTAAGAAACCAGAAGGAAGAAAGGAAGGAAAGAAGAGTTGTCAATGATATCAGGAAAGACTGAAATGAAATACATCTGGTGGGAAAGTCAAGTTTAGTTTTGAAAATGTTGAACTTGAGATAGATGCCTATCGTCTTGACTCTTTTTGGTGTATATATGAGTTATTTTTAATAATTTTTCCTTTGCAAGTTCAGTAAGCAGCGATTTTTATCTAATCTGTTTGAGGTAGAGTTTCATGTAGCCCAGGTTAAGCTTAGATTTACAAGTTGCTTAAGATGACCTTGAACTCCTGATCCTCAATCTCCATTTCTCAAGTTCTAGTCTATAGATATGAGAGGCGATACCCAGGCAAGTTATTAGAATATGGTGCATGCCTTTAATCCTAGCACTTGGGAGGCAGAGGCAGGCAGATCTCTGTGAGTTCGAGGCCAGCCTGGTCTACAGAACTAGTTCCATGACAGGCTCCAGTTCAAGATATATCTGAGACAATGGGCGTGTTTGAAAATATTTTTGTAGTATATTTATAAAATGCAGATATTTTATGGAAGTTGTCACATTATTTAGTAAAGATACTTTTCCTAAAAATCATTTCAGTTGACTAAGTAAGAATAACTAACATTCACACTAAATTTGATTTAGTGTTTTAGATTAAGCACAGTTAAATTATCATGGTTAATATCCAACTTATTTCATAGTTGTACCCTTCTGACAGGGCTAAAGTAATATTTATTGTTTTGTACTACTTAAGTTGGAAATACATCACGTGAAAACTATATACATTGTTAAGAAAATATGATGCCCTCATAGGCTGGTTCTTTCCTTACTACTGCAATGTTCTCTGACTTCTTATTTCTTCTGGGCTCTCTAGAGAACTAGAATCAATAATATGCATGAAGATATACAGTACATGATTATGATGAATTGATTCATGCGGTTGTGGTAGTCAGGAAGTCCTGAAGCCAGTAGTATAGTTGTCATCTAAGTGCAAAGGCTTGAGAACCAGGAGAGTTGGTGTGTGTCCCTGCTCAAATCTGAAAGCACTAAAACCAGAAGCAGGGAAATACAGATAACCTTGCTACAGCCTTTTTGTTCTACTCTAGCCCTCAAGGGATTGACAGCTTCTCACAAAAGTGACAATAAAAACCTTTTACTCAGTCTAGAGATCCAAGTCTGACCTTTTCTGGAAACACCCACAGATAATCTCTAGCTGTCTGGCATATCTTAGTCCAATTACTTTGATTCACTAAATTAACATCATGTAACATCATATAACCAGTACAAAACTCACAAGTCCTTCTCAAGTGTCAGTGCATAATGAAGCTTCATTCTGCATCAAATCCTCTTTCTGAAGAGCTTCTCACTTAGCTGTCTCATTCACTTAGGCACTATCAATATAGAAATGACAACTTGAGCTACAGATAGCATATACGTCATGATTTAATTTAAATGAATATAATCAGTATCTTGGTATTGTACCTATTGTTGTGGGCCTATATTAGATACATGTTTTATTGAATAAAATGTCTTGTTTGTTCAAACCATTTTCACTTATTTTATATTCTTCATAAGGCAGAGGTTATATTAAGTATGGAACTATAAAGCCCTCAGAACAAGGCAAATAGAAATGTTAACAGTGAACATATACTGGGTGGATACTATGTGAGATATGTACTGTATGTTAGTGTTGAAAGAGCTCCAGTGAAAATTTTTCTTATCAGAGAACTTTCATTATAATTTTTAATGTGCATTTTCTTGTGTATTATATGTATGCATGTACAAGTTAAATGTATGTATAAGTGCTCTCTCTCTGTGTATGTGGAGTCATATGTTGTACTATATGTCCCATACAAATTGTTCTCCATCTTATTTTTTTAATTTAAAATATATATATTTTTTAAAATACAATGTATTCTGATTACAGTTTCCCCTCACTCTACTCTTCTAGGTCCTTTCTTCTCCCCAAACCTGGATCCACATTTTTCTGTCTATAGAAAACAAATATGTTTCTAAGGAATAATAATGAAATAAAATAATAAGACTTAACAAAAACAAAGAAATCAGAATAGGAACAACAACAGTAACAAAACCAGAAGAAAAAGAACCAAAGAAAATGCATTAGAAACATATATAGCTGCAAAGACATGTACATTTGCACAAACAAGAATTGCAGAGATACATAAAATGGGAGTCATAATGTACATGCAAAAGTTCTGTGAGGGTAAAGAAAAGAGAATGCCCTGATTTAATATTATCAGAAAAGAACTCCCAAAGATGCCTTAAGTTTGTTTTCTGTTGGTCATCTATTGCTGGGCATGGGGACTACCCTTAAGAGTGGTTTGTATCCCCAGTGACACTCTCTTGGAGAAAACTCACTTTTCATTTGCAAGTGGTTATCAATTGAAGATAGCTTCTGGGTTACATGTGGGGGCTGTGTTCATGTATCCTTTCATCTCTGGTGCAGACTGGTGCAGTTCCTGTGCACACACCATCATAGTCTCTGTGAGTTTGTATGTGCCTGGATCATGATGTGTTTAGAAGCTGTGTTTCCTTGGTGTCCCATTCCCTCCAGTTTTTGTTCACTTTCTGCCTCCTCTCCTGCAGAGTTCTCTGAGCTCTGAGGGCAGAGATTTGATGGAGACATTTTGTTTAGGGCTAAGTATACCAAACTATTTCACTCTTCATATTTTCTGATTTTGGGTCTCTGTATTTGTTCCCATCTGCTATTGGAGGAAGCTTCACTGATGATGGCTGGGATGTAGTAGTATAGTAGAATATCATGAGGAGTAATTTTATTGGTATATTCTATTAGTAGAACAGTAGTATTTTGTTTTTCTTTAAGTCCGTGGCCTATATAGTCTCAGGTTTTTGGCCACCTGCGCAGAGCCATGTATGGGCTCCATCTCATGGAGTGGGACTTAAACCAATCAGGTGTTGGTTGGTTACTTCCAAAAGTTTTATACTGTTATTGCAGTAGCATATTTTTTCAGGCATGTCACTATTGAAAATCACAGGATTTGTAGCTGAATTGGAGTTTACATTTCTCCTTAGATAGCATGAATTATATATTCTGACACCATGAACACTAGTCTGTAGGAGTGAAGGGCTCTATGGAGGTATCAGCTTGACTTTTCTGTGTTTAATGAGTTGGGTAGATGATTTATTCAGCAATATGGCCTTCAGTGTGTGGACAGCAACCTACAGTCTTGGCAAGTGCCTGAGTTGTTTGGAACTTTCCATCCATGGAATCTTCTTGGCCAACAACTTGTTCCAATGTAACCCATTCCTGGTATTAGAGGCTTCATTTGGTGATAAAGGATAGCGAGTTGGGCTCTGTCTTTCCCACTGTTTGGCAATTTCATCTAGATTGTCTTCCTCTGTGTATGTATTTTAGGAATCTTCTACTGTATTAGGTTTCCTTATGACATCTGAAATGGCCCTCAGTTCCAGCTGTCCTTCCCCATATTCCCTTGTATGCCCTCCCTTCCTTCCCTTCCCCATTTACCCTCCCTTTCCAGTCCCTCCTGTTACCCATCCATAATTATCTATTATATTTCCCCTTTCTGGGGAAATCCAGGTCTCCTCCATAGTCCCTTAATCTGTACCTAACATCTGAAGTTATACAAATTATAGCTTGCTTATCAATGATTTGGCAGTTGATATCCAAATAGAAGCTAATACATATCATAGTTTTCTTTCTGGACTTGATATACCTCACTCACGATAATTTTTTTTTCTGTTTACATCCATTTACCTCCAAATTTAATGTTGTTGAGTAAATGTACCACATTTTCTTTATCCATTCTCCTGGTGGTGGACTTCTAGGTTATTTTAAATTTGTGGCTACTATGAATGGGGCAGTTGTGAACATGGTTGAACAAGTGTCTCTGTATAGGATGACAGGTGCTTTGGGTATATGCCGAAGAGGGGTTCCTATTGCTGTGGCAACTCTTATAAAGGAAAACTTTTAATTGGGGATGGTTTACAGTTCCAGAGGTTTAGTCCATTATCATCATGGTAGGACATGGCACATGGTGGCATGCAGGCAGACATGGTGCTAGAGAAGAAGCTGAGAGTTCTACATCTTGATCTGCAGGAAGCAGAAGGAAACTCTGCTCCACATGCTAGAATCAAGCTTATAGGAGCTGAAAACCCACCTCAACAATGAAATACTTCCTCTAACAAGGCCACACCTACTCCCACAAGGCCACACTTCCTTATGGTGCCACTCCCTATGGGCTAAGCATTCAAACACATGAGTCTCTGGGGGCCATACCTATTCAAACCACCATGGTATAGCTGGATCTTGAGGTAGACCAATTCCCATCTTCCTGAGGAACTGACACACTAGTTTTCATAGTGGCTGTATGAGTTTGCAATGTATTGTTGTTTGTTTTACTCTTTGTTCTTTTGTTCTTTTGGGGGCCTGCCATCCAGCTCCCAAATAAATCACACATAGAGGTTATTGTTTCTTATAAATGCCTGGCATTAACTTGACTTGTTTGTAGCCATCTTTTCTTTTCCTTTTTTTTTTAATTTAAAGTATTTATTTTTCATTTTACATACCAATCCTAGTTTTCCCTCCCTCCTTCTCCCCTCCTCCCCTTATCAGCTCTTCATAGGGGGTAAGGACCATGTCTTTTTATTGGGGAATTGAGACCATTCATGTTGAAAATTATTAATGAACAAACAGTGTTTGTTGATTCCAGTTATTTGTTACTATGATGTAGGCATTTTGGCCTCTCCTTTTGATGTGCTGGTATGAAAATACTTATTCCTTGAGTCTGTTTGGGCATGGTTAACCTCTTCAGGTTGAAGTTTTCCTCCTAGCACCTTCTTTAGGACAGGATTTATAGATAGATAATGCTTAGTTTTGATTTGATCAGTTTTTCCTTCTCCATCTATTGTGATCAAAATTTTATCTGTGTATAGTAGTCTGGGCTGGCATCTATGGTATCTTAGAGTTTGTAAATCATTTGTGCAGGCCTTCTAGCTCCCAGAGTTGTCATCAAAAAGTCAGGTGTTATTGTAACAGATTTGCCTTTATATGTTATTTGGTCTTTTCCTTGAAGCTTTTTATCATTTTTCTGTTTTGTACAGTGTTTTGAGTATTACGTGCCATGGGGAATCTTTTGTAGTCCATTCTATTTGGTGTTCTGTATGGTTTTTGTACGTTGGTAGGCACCTTCATTTTGTTTAAGGAAGTTTTCTTCTATGCTGGAGATGGGGGCAGAGAGGAAGGGAGGTTGCAGCAGGTAGTGTGCTACCGAGCTGAAAATGAGACTGGGATATTGGATTATGAGGAAGGAAGGTAGAGTGAAGATCTCTATCTTACTTTTTGAGACAAGGTCTCTTACTAGTCCTCAACTTTACCAATTTGTCAAGACTAGCTGGAAAATGAATTCCATGGGGTTTCCTGTTTCTGACTTCTTAGATCTGGGATTACAGGAGGTCCCACCCTCTTTTCTTGTGGGACCCAAACATAGCCCCTTATTATTGGTTTCAACAATCTATAGTCATATATCCATTGGTCACAAATTGATGCTATGGCATATAATGATTTACTTAAGTAAATTAACTTGTCAAATTCATAGTGTTGATTTCTCCTGTTATTTTGTACTCTTTGACCTGTGTCTCTCAACTCACTCTATCCCAAACCTCTGGTAACCACCATCACTATTCTGCTCCTTGCTTTTTAAGAGTCTTTGTGCTTTAGATTATATATTTTGATTAGAGTCTACAGTTTGTTTTTTCTCTCTGGATTATTTCAATTTAAAATAATACCCTCTTGGCTCCTATGCATTGTCACAAATGATAAAATATTTTCCTTATTTTTAAAGTCAAATAATGTGTGTTTTGGATGCTAATTATATAATTTATCATTGACTTAGTTCTAGATCAAATGATAGACAATATTGATCAGATAGAGAATCAGACAGAGAACCAAATATTAATTTAATGATGAAAGAAGCTAAAGATGCAGGCAAAGTGGCAATCACAAATTATAAATGTTGGACCTTGAAATTAGATAGATTTCTGCTTGTAGACTTAGGACATCCTGGTTGAGTATTAGGTTTTACAAATGAAAGATTTCCAAATAGAGGAGATGGGTTGGGGGATGGGTCTATAAGCAGTTTCCCCTAGGAGAAAGGGAAGGAAAGGTCTGGGCTACTTCACCATGCTTCCTCTTTCAAAATCACAGTTAAAGAGTTCTTAAGGTAATTTCAGCCTCATCCAAGTTACAAGAGTAAGAAAGAGCTGGCATCCATGGGAACGAATGTATTAGTTCTTTTTATTCTTGCTTGCAAAGACTGTATGGAATAGGCCTTATACAGTTTTACAAATGTGGAAACTGAGGCACAAAGAATTTCAACTCTTACTTCCATAGTACCACAAAAAGGATGCTCTACAGTCAGCCTTGAATCCTAGTAGTTTGTTCAAGAATGGACATTTTTCACTCATGTTTACTCTCTTGTACCTTTAATTTGTATTTTCTCCAATCTTTTAAAATTATTTTATTATTTGAAAAAATGAGGAGTCAAGATGAAAAACAATCTCTAAAAATTTCTTTCAACTTTCAAATATGCTTTTAAGTTTCTTGTTGGAACTGTCTGTGTGGGTTTCATTTAAATTCCTCAGAAGGAGGGTAGATTGGAATAACATTACACAACTTAAAATACTATTTTGATGAACAGTTACAGTAGGTAACTGTAACCCAATTCTGTGTTCAATGTGGAAAACCTAACAGTTGAAAAAGTAACAGACAGATGGAATTTTGCTAATATGTCCAAAAAGGAAATGTGATTTCACATGCATATTATATGCATGTTTATGAAAGCACTCATCGTGTCTGGAGCCTAGGTAGGAAATTCTGATGCAAATCAGTGAAGTGAAATATAAAAATAAAACATTGCATGACAACTTCTAAAGTAGAGCAATGTTGCTGGCTTTAATAAAACCACTTGGGAACATAAACAAGTTTTGTAAGTGGCTGAAGTTTTCCTGGTGAAATCCATGCTAGTAGCATGCTCTGCATGCTTCCATGAGATGCCAGAATTGTGATATCCACTAGTAAATCCACTTTGTGTGAGAAATATGTAGACTGTTGTGTGTTATTTTCTAGAAAGAAATTAATCGAAGCAAAGATTTAGAATTATAATTCAAATTAAGACTAGGATGTGTGTTTTAGAAAACAAATTTATCTTTGCAACAAAATTGCTTTTTATTGCTCTGGTTGCAAAGGGTTCAGTGTATATTTACATATACCATGGGCAATTTGGAATAGCATTTTTGGTGGAAGGTTCCCCCCCCCAAAATCAACTTGAATTCACAAACCTTCAGAAATGGATTCACATCAATGTAATCTCTAATTATGGAATAAATAGTTCACAAAAGTTAAACTTGTATGTCAAATTAATTTGGTAGTTGGCAAGTGTCAAATATCTTTATTTTAAACCTTGAGTGAATTTCTAGCTGGGTGTGCTGGTGTAAGTCTGTAATCTTAGTACTAGTAGGTTGAAGCAAGAGTTCAAGGCCTGCATTAACGGCATACTGAGTTTAAGGCCAGCCTTGGCTACATGACACCTTGTCTTAAAGAAGCTAAAATCTAAAACAAAACGTACCCACCTACCAACCATCCAACCAACCAATCAATCAACCAACCAAATAAATTCTAGCTGATATATTAGAAGACGGAGGTTTCTGTCCTGCCGGGTCCTGCAACCATTCACCCAAAAAATAAATACACAGAATCTTATACTCATTATAAAATTACATGGCTGATGCCTTAGGCTTCATACTGACTAGCTATCTTTTAATTATTAACACAATTCTATTTATCTATGTATTGCCATGAGACTATGGCTTATCTGTAATCCCACATGTTACTCCTTCAGCAGCATGGTGTCTCTTTGAGGAGGCCTCTCTCTGCCTTCCTCCCCAGCCTTTTCCAGGTCTGGTGTCCCTGCCTATGCTTCCTGTCTGGCTGCTGTCCAATCAATGTTTTATTCATCAACCAATAAGAGAAATATATACAGAAGGACATCTCCCATCACTTCCCCTTCAGGAAACAAAAGCTACATTATTTGTCTACTAATATATAATGTTGATGACTTGTTAAAATCCAATGAATGCTAAGAAGTAAAATTAAATGTGCATGTGACTTGATATATAATATGATGGACTGACCATCTCAGTTACCACCCAGGCCCAGAACCCCAACATCTACCTCATCCATGAACCGCTGGAGCAGGGACAAATCTACAGATCCAAACAACAGAGTCTCCAAGACACAGAACAATACAATAGCCAAGAGGAGCTCCAGTGAGGGTCCAGGATTGGTGGCATAGCAGAAGCCAGAGTCCTCAAGGAAGACCAAAGTCTCGCAGTAGTCAACACTTGCAAGCAAAGATGAATGGACTAAAGGGTAAACTGTGTGACACACAAGCTTCCACAACAAGATTCTTCTGTTTTTGTTTAGTTTGGATTTTGGTCCTACTTTTAACCTTTTTTGGGGGGAGGCGGTTCAAGAGCAGAGGGCAGATTGGGGGGGTGGGACATAAGTGGAATTCGAATGAAAGATGTGAAATCCACAAATA
The DNA here is from genome assembly GCF_943737965.1 of Phodopus roborovskii. NCBI lineage: Eukaryota > Metazoa > Chordata > Mammalia > Rodentia > Cricetidae > Phodopus > Phodopus roborovskii. Next base: position 9,855,662 of record NW_026126410.1, on the reverse strand, counting down.
ATCAATAAAAATGAAAAAAAAAAAAACAACCCTAAACTATGTTCAGTGCATGACCATTACAGTAGGAGGGGGGCAGTTATCAGAATAGTGAGGCTTCATTTATTTGCTGTTTATTTTGAGAACAGTGACCTGGACCTCTTGTGAAATATCCTCCTGTAATTTCTCCACCTATAAATAACTGGCTTTGAGGCTGGTGGCTTCTAATCAGTGAGTTATGATTGCTGACTGGGGCTCCATTATCAACAACAGCATTGATGGGCATTTAACCCTCATAGCAATCCTGTGAAGTAAGAATCACAATTACTTTCATTTACTTCCCAGCATACCAACACCCAGAGAGTTTAGACCACTTGTGAAAATACCATCCAACAATGTGGCTATAACAGACATTTATTTTATTTTGTTTCTTACTGGACACCAAGGCACTCTATGTTTTCAATCCTTGCACAATTTACTGGAGAATGGAGATGAGTTCCTGGACAACCATTGCAGAATGGCTAAGTATATACACATTATACATACCAGGTTTTATAATGGTGTTTTAAAGGTCAAGGACGTATTTACAGGGTTTGAGGAAAACCTGTAACAGGCTGTATGACAGTAACAAACCTGCCTGACAGGTGTTTCTCGGGGGTGCCTTGCTATGTATCTAGAGTGTTCACCTTTATCCTTTGAGTTCTACAAGGCTATAGTTCTTTGTAGGCATATTATAGATTATCATAGCCCCATAATCAGAACTACCACTTTTTCTTTTGCACATGTAGTACCAGAATATATTGTACATTTATTCTTAGGGATGTGTAGCAGGGTACTTATCTATGGTGGAAATGAAAGCATATACTTGAGAAGAATACCAAATAATTTTATAGATATATGGAATCCTCAGATGGTTGTTTATAAGATCAACTTGCTACTTAAAAAGTCTTGATTTTAATATTTTTTAATCCACTTAGGAAATATTACTTGCCATTTTAAAAGGTTTTTAGATTTATAAGTTGAGCATGATGTGTACTTCCCAGCTGTGGAGAATGATGACATGACTTTATTGCATCAGCAGAGACATCTGTCACCCTGCCCAGACTTTAGAGGAAGCAACGGTGGCAACTACTGAAGCTTAGAGTAGAGGGAGATTCTGGGGTCAGACAGCTGCCATCCAGAAGACAGGGGAAGCAGTAGTAGGACATGCAGAAGGAAAGAAAGGTAAAAAGCCCTGAGGCAAAAAGAAGATGGAGAGAGACAGGTTAAATTAAGTTATAAGAGTTAGTGAGATAAGCATAAACTAAAGGCTGAGCAAACTACTAACTAATAAGTCTCTTAGGAGCCCCAAAGAAAACCTGATAAACCAATCTAGCCTTGGATTCATAGAGATCCTCCAGCCTCTGTCTCCGGAGTACGAGGATTCAGGTGTGTGCTCCCCACTCTGCCTGGCTGGGTTTTAGGATATTTGCAGATGTCTAATGAGTTATCTTTGTGATGAGACCAACCCTAAAAGGAGAGTCACTTACACTTTGTATACACCTTGTATAAAGAATCCTAAGGATAATTTTATACATAGTTCTCCTGCACCATGGTTACAATCTACCTCATAAAGTCATGGAGTTTTCCTCTTATGGAGTTAAGCCAGTAGTAGAAAACTTTCTGATTTTGAATTGTTTTGGACTTTCAGGTTAGTGTGCTCAACTTGTATTTGCATTAAATTTTTTATCCTTGGAAAATAATGTTTTCTTTCTTTGGATGAGAGGTCAGAAATGATTACCTGCAGGTGAAATCTGATCTGTCATTGATGCTACAAATGGTCTCAGGATCCATGCCTGTCTGCATTTTAATGATCAGTCCTAGTCCTGGATTTATGTCTCAATATTAGCGTTGCAGACTACATGGCTCCCAACGATGAAAATAACTTTTGATCCTTTATGGTAGCTAAAATTTGTTCCCTTCATCTTTAGGTCATCAAGAATGCATTCATTTTAACATCACAGTAAAAATATGAAATTCAAAAGTGGGATTATAAAAAGAACAAAAGCTAAAAAAAAACTAGAAAGAAATGTTCAAATGAATGTTTCAAATTTAAACAACTAGAAGCTGGGGAAGTGAGCAAAAGCCACATAAATATCAGAGGCAGGACATTACAAATTCTTTAAATACTTAATGAAAAATGAGCAAGGAAATTTTTCTTATTAAATTCACAACTGGAACTGGCCAGATTAAACTTGTAATATCAAATTTTCTCTGAAATGAAACTATCACCATTGATTAAATCAGCAAAAATGGAAGAGAAAATTGTTCATATCAAATTCACCATTCAATGCAGCACATGTAACTTTGGCCTGATCATTAGAAGTTGGGGAGAACTGTATTCATAAAAATCTGAAAGTTGGATAAGAAAGTAAGAAGTCTTTGGAGCGCTTTTCTGCTTATTGGATGATGGTTTTGGAAAATGGCTGTCATATCCGGACATGACTAACTAGGCACCATCCAAATCAAATCAGTGATTACAATTTTCCATGGGATAAACATGGCAGAAAATCTATATTTCACTTTAAGCAGAAGTCTTCAAAATTCTGACAGAGGCTATTATAGTCTAATTTCAAAGATGAAGTGTCCTGCTGCTATTGTTACACTCTTATGTATCTCTCAGTTTCACGATTGGTTCTGGCAAGTGAAAATATTCATAACTGGAAACACATTCTTGATTAGAATCAGATGAAACTGGGCTGGATGTTGTGGTAAGCTCCTGTAACTTCAAGGCTGAGGCAGGAGGATTGCATTTCCAGGCCAGCCTGGGCTACGTTAGAAAATCCTGCCTCGAGAAAGAAATCAGAGAAACATCACGCTTTACAATAGCCACAAGCAACATAAAGTATCTTGGTGTAACGCTTACCAAACAAGTAAAAGACCTATATAATGAGAACTTTATGACTCTAAAGAAAGAAATTAAAGAAGATACCAGAAAATGGAAAGATCTCCCATGCTCTTGGTTAGGTAGGATTAACAGTATAAATGGCAATCTTACCAAAAGCAATCTACAGATTCAATGCAATCCCTATTAAAATCCCACCACAATTCTTCACTGACCTTGAAAGGATAATAATCAACTTTATATGGAAAAACAAAAGACCCAGGATAGCCAAAACAACCCTATACAATAAAAGAACTTCAGGAGGCATCACCATTCCTGACTTTAAGCTCTACTACAGAGCTATAGTTCTGAAAACAGCCTGGTATTGGCATAAAAATAGACAGGTAGACCAATGGAATCGAATTGAAAATCCTGATATTAATCCACGCACCTATGAACACCTGATTTTAGACAAGACAGCTAAAATTATACAATGGGGCGAGGACAGCATCTTCAACAAATGGTGCTGGCACAATTGGATGAGGGTGTGTAGAAGACTACAGATAGACCCATATCTGTCGCCATGCACAAAACTCAAGTCCAAATGGATCAAAGACCTCAACATCAATCCAGCCACATTGAACATCTTAGAAGAGAAAGTAGGAGGTACCCTTGAACAAATTGGTATAGGAGACTGCTTCTTGAACATAAATCCAGGGGCACAGACACTGAAAGAAACAATAAATGGGACCTCTTCAAACTTAGAAGCTTCTGTAAGGCAAAGGACACAGTGGACAAGACCAAACGGCAGCCCACAGACTGGGAAAAGATTTTAACCAATCCTATATCCGACAAAGGGCTGATCTCCAAAATACACAAAGAACTCGGGAAACTAGTCAACAAAACACCAAATAACCCTATTAAAAATGGGGTACAGAACTGAAGAAAGAATTCTCAATAGAGGAAATCAAAAAGGCTGAAAGACACTTAAGAAAATGCTCCACATCCCTAGCTATCAGGGAAATGCAAATCAAAACAACTTTGAGATACCATTTTACTCCTGCCAGAATGGCCAAAAATAGAAACACCAGTGATGACTTATGTTGGAAAGGATGTGGAGAAAGTGGAACACTCCTCCACTGCTGGTGGGAGTGCAAACTCATACAGCCATTTTGGAGATCAGTATGGCGGTTCCTCAGGAAAATGGGAATTAGTTTACCACAGGACCCGGCAATCCCCCTTTTAGGCATATACCCAAAGGATTCACATCCATGCAACAAAGACTGTTCAACTATGTTCATAGCAGCACTATTTGTAATAGCAAGAACCTGGAAGCAACCTAGATGACCCTCAATTGAAAAGTGGTTAATGAAGATGTGGCACATCTACTCAATGGAATACTACTCTGCAGAAAAAAATAATGGTATCTTGAAATTCGCAGACAAGTGGAAGGCACTTGAAGAAACCATCCTGAATGAGGTAACCCAGTCACAAAAAGAGGAACACAGTATGTACTCACTCATATATGGATTTTAGACCTAGATCAAATGATCACCAGCCTATAATTCACATCACCAGACGAACTATGATACAAGGTGTATTCTAAGAGATTTATATAAAGTCCCTCACAGAACTGGGAAGGGACAAGTCCCCCAGAGCTCAGGTGAAGTGGGGGAGGACAGCGAATGGAGAGAGAAGTAGGAGAAAATGAGGGGGAGGAGAGGAAGGCATGTGCGACCAGGAGGATTGAGCCTAGTTAGGAATGGAAGATAGGAAAGAGAGAGAGAGACAGAGAGAGAGAGAGAGAGAGAACATAAAAGAGGGAGCCAATATTGGTTTGAAGATAAAATTGAACACAAAGAAAGGTCGAGAGAACTACAAGACTTCCAACTAACAATCTCAGCTTCCGTGGAAAGGCTATCATAAATGCCCTTCTCGGAGAGTGAGATCAACAACTAACTTCTCCATGGAGCCCTCAACTAATGCCTGTTGAAAATAGGATCAAACACCCATACATAAACACTGAGTCGAACTAGAACCCAGAAGCAGATGGAGAGGACAAGACCATGCGGCAGAAACACATAGAGACAGCTTACCTGAACAAGGAGGAGCTAAGGGCCACTAGACTAATAGCTGGGAAGCCAGCATGGGACTGACTCAGGCCCCCCTGAATATGGGTCTCAGCCAGAAGGACTGAGCAGTCTAAGAGACCTCAGACAATGGAGCCAGGATGTATCCCTGGTGCACAAAAGGACTTTGGAAACATATTCCCCATGGAGGGATAACTGCCTTAATATAGAGACAGGAGAGAAGCCCTAGTCCCTACTTCACAGGACCTGTCAGATCTACATGACCCCACCTGGATGGCATTGCCCTACATATGGAATTGTGGTGGGGGGATGGGAGGGGAGGGTGTTTAGAGTGCATGTGAGATTCCAGAGAGGATAAAAGGGAAGGAAGGAGGGAGGGAGGGCTGGGGGGGGGAGGGAGGGAGAGGGAACTGGGATCGACATGTAAAATAATAAATTAAAAAAAATGCTTTGACTCCAAAATTTAAGTTGAAGGACAAGTTACTGGGGAAAAGGATTTCTATTTTTGTTTCCACAGAAAATGAAAAGATGTGGATTCCTTCCAGACTAATGTGGTTTGATCATGCCAGACCGCCTGAAACAGAGTAAGTACAAGCTGATCCTACATTCAAAACAGCTGGACAAAACAGCCCTACAGACTACAACCAGGATATCTGAATCTTCTTTGAATCCCCCAAGACAGTGCCCCTTACCAGCAGGAAGTAGTTTGGAAAGAACGACGCCCAAATTCCCAAATATTGTGTATAAATGTTTGTTTTCATTTAATTGGACTTTGTTATATAAAATTAAATAAAAAAATAGAAAACAAATCAGGAATAGCACAAATTATCCAAACATGTTGACCATGTGGATGGCCATGTAATATGCTCAAAATAAGGAAAATATAGTTTCTATTTCTGAATGAGAATTCAAATTTCAACTTTTAAAAATAAGAAAGTAGACATTAATAATATTCAATTTTACTGGGGCTCAAACATATTGAGAAGTTTCTTAAATAATAATGAAATTGTGAACATTGGTTACACATTCAAGAATGTGTGCTGTTCATTTTGTTTGCTACAAATAGCCTTAGCAAAAGACAATGATAATATGTTTTTAAGAGATGCTGCTTAATAAAGACAAAAATATCACTACGATTTCACCTAAACTAACTGTGCTTTTGTAAGAAATTGACAGATAAATTAAATTTCCACTACAAATGCTTGCTTCACTTTAATCATAGAGAATTCTCCTACAGTAATTAGTTTTCCTTCAGTTTCTCATCAAAGACCATTGAAAACTGGAACACACTGGGCCTATTTGTAAAGTGTATCACACAGAGAAGATTTTAAGTTAAAGTCATAATTCTATGCCTATTCTACATTCCATTGCATTGATCAGCTTCCAGATAAGTTGTTATTGAAAATTTAAAAACTTAAAAAAAGAGATGCTGCTTAAAAATAGTTTAAAAACTTCAAATGAAAACGTATTTCTATGTTGCAAGAAATTATGTAACCAGTGAGACATTTTACTAAGATAGAAGGGAATTACAAGAACTAGAAACATTTCCTTAATTCTGCAGAAACTAAACTGTTGTCAGCGATTAGAAGCAAATTGTGGTCTCAATTTATAAGTGACGGCAATGAACTGAGCAAGGCAGGACTTTTTTGGTTCTCTTTGTGACAGTAATAGTTTTAAAAATGAAAACTGAAAAAGAGCTTAAGATGTGCTCCGTGGTGCAGAAACCACTTTCAAGAAACCACTCTTAAGATTTTATAAATTCAAAGAGATTTACACCTCCGATTTAAATGGTTTCATGATATTTTGGTGGTAGTTTATCATGAGCATCTTCATTTTAATATTTGAACACAATGTGTTAATTTCACATTTTGTTTTCCAGCCTATATCTTGTTTCAAAATGTTGCTGACAGTTGCCATTGTCTCTGCAATTAAAAGGAAAAAATAACCTATTTAAGAATTTCTGATTATTAAGAATTCTCTGCCACTACTGCATAAAAAACTTGGGTAACAGCAGAATAAGTAGTCAATTTACTGAGATTTTTCAGGTACATTTAAAATTTCACTTACATCTAAAAATTAATTATGTTTTTTTTTTTCACTATTTTATCACGCACTCATTGCTGGACTCTAAGTAGAACTTCCATAGAAGCACAATGAATGGTATATTGTTTTCTTTGATATTTTGCCAGTCTTCAACCATGCACAAACCACAGCTCTCAATTTGGAAGGTAGAACAATAGAGAATATAATTTTGGAATATAACAGTGTGTTAAGTTTGTGTAAAACTTAAGTGTTTAGATATGGATGCCCTCATTTGCAGTCACTGGGAACAGAGACTAATCCCTGGACTGAGATAGAACATGAGAAGACATGGGCAACAGGGTTTGTGACTGCTATCTAATCTTCTCTTTCCTGATATTAACTTTCAAATAGATACGTGGTTGCTGAATCTGGGAAACGGTAATACTGCTGTCACTCCAACTGCTCAGTATTTTCTTCGTGATTTATTGCTTTTCAGCTTTCTTGACTGGAGAAAGTTATGCTTTATGAACCCATGTAAGTCAACTTCTTCTCCTGCTTCAAAATCTAAGGAAATTAGCCTTTTTTTTCCCTAGTTGTTTCCTGGGAGTAGACATGTCATCCCATCTAGAAGAATCACTAATCTCCCACAGTCTAGACCTATTAAATGGAACAATTGATCACAACAAAGACTATGCTGTTATATTAAGCAGTTATTAAACATGGCATGTGCCAAAGCTATTAAAATCACAATGCCTGTTACTGCCAATGTGGGAAGCTGGATCATTTTTAAATGCATGTTCGTGTGAACTCGTACTTTTTGATGCATGCAGTAAATGGCATTCCTTAGGGACTTTTTCAGCATGTGTCCAATGTTGTAAACAGAAAGTTAAAATATACCTAACATTCTCACTGGCATTCATTAGCATAGTGAAGGAGGAAGGAACTACCACATTTTACATAAAAAGACTTAAGTTATTTTCATTTCCATCAACCCTGTCTAAACCAGCAGGACCTGCTCTAGGCACAGAAATGACCTTTATTCGCAAGTTTTTTTTTTTTTTTTTTTTTTTTTTTTTTTTTACCACAATGTGTTCTTTATTAATTCACATTTTTCTTAGCCTCACATAACCTCTTGTATGCAAAAAGGTAGCCTTTGAATGCTGAGGGTCATTGACCACTGAGCACATGCCTGTGTCCTCTAATTATCAGTGATTACAGATTATTGAATAGAAATGTCCTTATCATTCATTTGGTATTTTGTCAGTTTGTTTCCCTTTGGGTAGCCCAATGAATACCACACATCTGAGCTTGGCTGGGCCTTTTGAATTGAATCCCACACTGAGAAAGAAACAACTCCTTGCATATCTTGTTAAAGGTATTTGGTTTCTCCCAAGATTAAAGTGCAAAGTCCAAAGTAACTGATCTATTCCAGCAGTAGGGTTAGTGAAGCTTTGTCATATAGACCATTGGTCTATATTCCTTGGTCTACATTCATTAAATAGAAAAGGCTTCATGGAAAGGCTCATGAGGTAACATTTCTTCCATATAATGTTTTTCTATATGTAATGTTCAAAAGATATAGAGCCCTGGAAAGTGTTACAAGGGACTTCCCTTGTAGATTTGTGCTTGCTTTAAATGCATTTTTGGTTTTTTTTTTTTTTTTTTTTTTTTTTTTTTTTTGGTCAGTGTTCCACAGTTCACATTTGTGGATGAAGGTCTCTGAACACGTGTTTTATTAAATCCTTACCCCACTTCAGTCATGTCTGGCTAGTTTTGTTCAATTCTGTGTGTCATGTTGGTTGTTCTCTGAAACTAATAGTATATTTGGAAAGGATTTGATCAAGAGAAACTTGCTTGTAAATAAAAGTGTCTCTCTCTAACTTAGAGAATAACTTCACCCACTGAAGTATTTCTGTGCTGTGTTCTGTAAGCGAAGATTCTAGTTGGAAAAAGACAATTGATTTGCAGTCCTTTGGCATAGTTAATAAATTATCTGTCAGTCTGGCGAAAGACTCCTTTATATGATACAAATATTTTCTAGGTTGCCAAAGGACTGTCTGTGACTTAGTGGCAGATTTCAAGTGAATAATGTGTGGGTATACATGCCCAACAAAGTCTGTGCAGGGTAATCTACTTTCTCTCACTATTTAAAGCAAATGCTGAAACTATCCTTTTAGTGGTTCACTCGTTTATTTAATCAATGAATTTTTTAGAGCATTGAGCATTTCATTTTATGTATCCACTGCACATAGCAGTATGTTACAGAAGAACATTTTTTATGTATTTATACATTGTATATGTCCACATGTCTCCTTCCCTTTTCCCACACTGCCTCCCTTCCATTAGTTCCTTCTGTTGCCTCGGATACTTTCATTTCTACTTTCAAACATGGCTTCATGTAACTATACAAAATTGAGAAGCTACACATTTAGAAAGTCCTTGCTTCCAAACCTCACTGTTTCGTCTAAGAATTTAGAACTTCTGTTTTCACATTGAAGTCTTATTTTGGACTGCCTCTTGTTCACATGCAATAGCAAACTCTAGGCATAAGGGCGTATTGCCCTCATCTGACTGGGGAAACATATAAAAAGGGCATGCAATAGATGATTAATGCCACTGGAAGGTCGAGATCCTTTGAAAATGGACAGCAAAGTACTCCAAGCTAACTTATGGAACCTCATAAGGCTTTAGAAGGTGGGCATGTGGGTGACATTTAATTTGAAACTCACAGGAAGATAAGGACAAACTAAAGGAACTAAGAAGAGTCTTATAGGAAACAACACTTGCAAAGGCCCAGAGACCAGAAAGTATGTGTTACATTTGAAAGAGAAAAAAGATCTGCTGCCAACGCTGAAAGGGAAAAGAGAAGGCATGGTGCCAGATTGCATTACCTTTTCCCAGCATGTTTCAGATCAAGAGGATTATTTTTAATGTTAACTAAGGTAACTCATAATAAAAGACACATCTGCTCAGCAAATTATCATGCTGGTTTTAGGTTGAACCACACCACTGTGCATTCAGAGTTGCTTGGCTGCAAACCCTTGTAAGATGTCAGATCCAGATTTGCTCAGGGCAAGTCCGGTTTTTATTGTGTTCTTTAAGTGATAGTGGTGCCAGGAGGATTTTGTTTTAGCTGAAAGTTCATCCAGTTGAGTCTCAGTTTGGGCTTGGAAGTTGGAAAAGTGACTGGATCACAGCTCAGTGTGTGCGGTTATCAACTTGGCTTCTGTCTGGGCGGCAAGTGTAAATACTACCCATGGCTTCTGCGCTGAACCCAATACTTCAATAGAGCTCTTCAATAGACTGAGGTCTATCAAGGGGGAGGTGAAGCTGCGATACAGAGATTCTAGGCTGCATTGGTTTCTGTGACTGGGTGGCAGTAAGAAAAAAAATAATGGAAAAAAAAATACAGGAGTGTGTTCTGTATACAGTTTAATCCCCGTTTTATTTCCAACACAGCAAAGGAGAGCAGCCATCACTACTCTTGGGGATTCCTCAAGATGGCGGCCGTGCTGGTGGCACTCACAGCATCCATAGTGATGAGTTGCTCAGGGCAGTGGTATTCAAGATGGTAGCAGTAAAGACCAGCAAGACTCCCAGGAACGACACACCATAGAGTGTTCCACAAAGAAGAGCCAGTGTATCTCGTCTATGGTGCCCTTGGTGTCTTCTTTTAAGGGATGCCTTAAGGAAGCTCAGTTGACAGGACAACAGCAGACCCACAAATTCGCTAATAAAAACAAACAGGATAAACCTACCGAGGTTGTTAAGGTAGGTACTGCTCTAGTTACTGAATTGCACACTGAGACATGGCGAAGTCAGGGCTCTTTAGAAGTCATGGGGAAAATAGTTTGTATATACAAACAGCTGCCAGGCTTTATGTAGTTTTACCCTAGGCACAGCGTTCTCCTCTACGAGATTGTTCAAAGACTTGAGGGCTAGAGAGACATCATATTTTGAGTGGATTATCTATCTTAGCTCTTGGGAAGTCATCGGTCCCCCTGACGGAGACAATTCTGTAGTCCAAAGGAAAGGGATCTTTTTATATGACAGCTGATGCTGTACCACTGATGTCATTGATGTGTTGCTGTGTCTAGAATGTGTTCCACACAGTTTGAAATGTAGTGCTGGTTCATACAAGAATCACGTGTGTGTTCAGATAGGAGGTTCTTCTCGCTTCTAAAGATGTCTACAACTGTTTGGCAGGGTCAAATTTGATCATTCCTCTGAATGTTGAGTTTTATTTTGTTAAACATCTATTTTTAAAAAGGACAGCTATCTCATTGGAAGGATACATTTAAGTACTATGAAAGAAAGACAAATGTATGTGAATTGTAGCCTGGAAAAGTACCAATAGTTTAAAGGAACAGGAAAAGGAGAAACTTAAGGGGAAGAAATATTTTCCTGAGAAAGTTTGCTTCTAGAAATTTCTGATTAGTGTGTAGCACAACATAATGATATATATATATATATATATATATATATATACATATATATGTATATATATATATATTTTTTTTTTTTTAAATAAAATTGAGACCTTCAGATTATTCACATTTTATTGTATGCACTCTCTTTGTGTGTGTGGTGCTTGTGCCCATGTGCTTGTATATACTACAAATGCCTGTTTGTGTGCAGGGATGCACACATGTGTTTGTTTATGGAGACCAGAGCTTGATGGTTGATATCTTCTTCGGTAACTCTTTATGGTTTGAGGTCTCCCACTAAACCTGTGGCTCATTCTCATCCATTAGTCTAGGAATCTGGTCAGTGAACTGCAAATATCCACCAGTCTCTGCCAGTCCATCTTCGTGCTGGGATTACCTCACATGTACTTTTGCTCAGGTTTTTACATAGGTTCCAGGGATCTTTACCTTCTTCCTCTTCTTTGCACCACAAGCACTTTACTGATTGAGCTCTCTCCCTAGTCCTCTGGGTTAAGTTGTAATAAATTTTAAAATGTTGATTATTTACATATCCAAAGGAAAGCTAATCATTTAGAAATGCTGTTAACCATTAGTTCATCCATTAGAATATGTTTTGTTTATGTGTATTGTTATTTTGCCTACACACATGTTTATGTATCATGTGCATGGCTGTCTTGGTGCTCCTGGAGGCAGAAGAAGGCATCTGGATCCATCGGAACTGGAGCTATAAACTCAGTGAGCCACCATGTGGGTGCTGGGAGTTAAACAAACCCAGGTTTCCTGGAAGATCAGTCAGTGCTCTTAACCACTGATCCATCTCTCTAGCCTGAAAATAGTTTGATCTCAGTCATGCTCAATGGGGGGTGGGGTGGTAAGCTTTAGAAGCTGAGTAAACCAGAAGCAAAAGAGTGACATTTGCTGTCTCCTGTCCCCAGCGAGAGCACCCTTGGAGCTATGATACACCCCCACCCATCCACACTGTGAGCCTGACCCCCTTCCCTGTGCCCTACCCTACCCACGGTCCTGCTGCTCTGGTTGAGTACTGGGACAGAGGGTGGAGCCAACAGTCTACCCTACTTCAGAGACTTCTCGGAGCAACTCTGAACAAAGGAGACCTGCCTATCCACGCAGTACCACCTGTAATTTCCACCTGCTTGGTCTCTGACCCCACCTCCAGTCCTCTGCTGGAGTCCCGGGCCCCTCCCAGAGATCCGCCTATCTCTGCAGGACCACTGTGAGTTCCTGCTGGCATCGTCTACTGGATCCTCATCCATGACCCCATCCCTGGGTCCCTGTCTGCGGAGAGACCTCCTAGAGAGCTTGGATAACACAGAGCTACAGATATTGAATCTCAGACACACATAAGCCCACTGGGGAAATACTATAGAGAGAGGGGAGACCCCACCAACACCTACTGGAAGAAGCTATGGGAAGAAGGCAATACAAGAAAACACCTAACAACAGAAAGACAAGCATGACACCACCAGAATCTAGGGAATGTACACCAACTAGAATGGAACACAACAACAAAGCAGAGGAAGCAGAAGGGAACAACTTAAAAATTACCATCATAAAAATGATAGAGGTCCTCAAAGAAGATGTGAGAAAACCCCTTAAAGAAATGGAGGAAAAAACAAACAAAAAAGTGGAAGAAATGAACAAATTCCTTAAGGAATGTACAGAAAGCCAAGAAAAAACAATTAAGCAGGTGAAGGAAACAGTTCAAGACTTGAAAACTGAAATAAAGAAAATAAAGGCAACACAAACCGAAGGAATGCTGGAAATAGAAAAACTGGGCAAAAAATTGGCAACTACAAATACAAGCATAACCAACAGAATTCAAGAGATGTAAGAGAGAATCTCAGGCGCAGAAGATAAACTAGAAGAAATAGATTCATCGACCAAAGAAAATCATAAATCCAACAAATCCTTAACACAAAACATTCAGGAAATGTGGGACACCATAAAAAGGCCAAACCTAAGAATAATAGGCATAGAGGAAGGTAAGGAAACCCAGCACATAGGTGCCGAAAACATATTCAACAAAATCATCGAGGAAAACTTTCCAAATCTGAAGAAGGACATGCCCATGAAAGTACAAGAAGCATACCGAACCCCAAATAGGCTGGACCAAAGAAAAAAGACCCCTCGACATATAATAATCAAAACACCTAGCATACAGAATAAAGAAAGAATATTAAGAGCAGCGAAGGAAAAAGGACAGGTAACATATAAAGGCAGACCTATCAAAATCACACCTGACTTCTCCATGGAAACCCTTGAGGCCAGAAGGTCCTGGATAGATGTTCTAAAAGTATTAAGAGAACACGGATGCCAGCCTAGGCTACTATATTCAGCAAAACTCTCAATCACTATAGATGGAGAAAACAAGATATTTAATGACAAAACCAGATTTTCCCAATATGTATCTACAAATCCCGCCCTACAGAAAGTATTGGAAGGAAAACTCCAACCCAAGGAAGGTAACTATGCCCACAAAAATGTAGGCAACACATAATCCAATTACACCAGAAACCAAGGGTAAAACAGAACTAATATATTCACAATACCACTGCCAACAACAAACCTAAATCAAACAAGCATCAACAATCAATGGTCCTTACTCACCCTTAACATTAATGGTCTTAACTTAAGACAGAATGAATCATTCTACTGCTTACAAGAAACACATCTAAGCTTCAAAGACAGACATTACCTCAGGGTAAAGGGTTGGGAAAAGATTTTCCAATCAAATGGAAATAAGAAGTAGCTATCCTAATATCTAACAAGTTAGACTTCAAAGCAAAATTAGTCAAAAGAGATGAAGACGGTCATTTCATATTCATCGTAGGAGAAATCCATCAACACAAAGTCTCAATTCTGAACATCTATGCCCCTAATACAAAGTCACCCACATTTGTAAAAGAAACACTTCTAAAACTCAAAGCTCATATAAAACCTCACACACTTATAGTGGGAGACTTCAATACACCACTCTCAACACTAGACAGGACCACAAATCAGAAACTCAACAAAGAAACAGAAGAATTAACAGAAGTTATGTCTCAACTGGGGTTAACAGACATCTATAGAACATTCCATCCAAAGGCAAAAGAATATACCTTCTTCTCTGCTCCACATGGAATCTTCTCTAAAATCGACCACATACTAGGTGACATAACAAACCTCAACACATACAAGAGACTAGGAATAGTCCCCTGTATCTTATCGGACCACCATGCTTTAAAATTGGAATTCAACAACAACACAAATAGCAGAAAACCTGCAAACTCATGGAAACTTAACAATGTGCAATTGCACCACTCCTGGGTCAAAGAAGAAATAAAGAAAGAAATTAAGGACTTTCTAATATTCAATGAGAATGAGGATACAACATACCCGAACTTATGGGACACCTTGAAAGCTATAAGACAACAAAAGGAGATCAAGGTGATCCAAATTGGAAAGGAAGAAGGCAAACTGTCTCTATTCACACATAATATCATAGTTTACATAAGCGACTCAATAAACTCTACCAGGGAACTCCTACAGCTGAAAAACACCTTCAGCAAACTAGCAGGATACAAGATAAATTAAAAAAAAATCAGTAGCCCTACTTTTTTCAGACGACAACTAACAGAAAAAGATATCAGAGAAACATCACCCTTTACAATAGCCACAAGCAACACAAAGTATCTTGTTGTAATGCTTACTAAACAAGACCTATATAACAAGAACTTTGTGGCTCTAAAGAAAGAAATTAAAGAAGATACCAGAAAATGGAAAGATCTCCATGCTCTTGGATAGGTAGGATAAACACAGTAAAAATGGCAATCTTGCCAAAAGCAATCTACAGATTCAATGCAATCCCCATTAAAGACCCACCACAATTCTTCACTGACCTTGAAAGGATAATAATCAACTTTATATGGAAAAACAAAAGACCCAGGATAGCCAAAACAACCCTATACAATAAAAACTTCAGGAGGCATCACCATTCCTGACTTTAAGCTCTTCTACAGAGCTATAGTTCTGAAAACAGCCTGGTATTGGCACAAAAATAGATAGGTAGACCTATAGAATCGAAATGAAAATCCTGATATTAACCCACACACCTATGAACACCTGCTTTTCGACAAGACAGCTAAAATTATACAATGGGGCGAGGACAGCATCTTCAACAAATGGTGCTGGCACAATTGGATGAGGGTATGTAGAAGACTGCAGATAGACACATGTCTGTTGCCATGCACAAAACTCAAGTCCAAATGGATCAAATGCCTCAGCATCAATCCAGCCACATTGAACCTCTTTGAAGAGAAAGTAGGAGGTACACTTGAACAAATTTGTATAGGAGACTGCTTCCTGAACATAACTCCAGGGGCACATGCACTGAGAGAAACAATTAATAAATGGGACCTCTTCAAATTTAGAAGCTTCTGTAAGGCAAAGGACACAATGGACAAGACCAAACGGCAGCCCACAGACTGGGAAAAGATTTTCACCAATCCTATATCCGACAAAGAGCTGATCTCCAAAATATACAAAGAACTCAAGAAACTAGTCAACAAAACACCAAATAACCCTATTCAAAAATGGGGTACAAAACTGAAGAAAGAATTCTCAATAGAGGAAATCAAAAAGGCTGAAAGACAATTAAGAAAATGCTCCACATCCCTAGCTATCAGGGAAATGCAAATCAAAACAACTTTGAGATACCATCGTACTCCTGCCAGAATGGCTAAAATTAGAAACACCAATGATGACTCATGTTGGAGAGGATGTGGAGAAATGGGAACACTGCCTCCACTGCCATTTTGGAGATCAGTATGGCGCTTCCTCAGGAAAATGGGAATTAGTTTACCACAGGACCCGGCAATCCCCCTCTTAGGCATATACCCAAAGGATTCACATCCATGCAACAAAGACATCTATTCAACTATGTCCATAGCAGCACTATTTGTAATAGCAAGAACTTGGAAGCAACCTAGATGCCCCTCAATTGAAGAATGGTTAATGAAGATGTGACACATGTACACAATGGAATACTACTCTGCAGAAAAAAAATAATGGTATCTTGAAATTCGCAGGCAAGTGGAAGGCACTTGAAGAAACCATCCTGAATGAGGTAACCCAGTCACAAAAAGAGGAGCACAGTATGTACTCACTCATATATGGATTTTAGACCTAGATCAAAGGATCACCAACCTATAATTCACACCACTAGAGGAACTAAGATACAAGGTGTATTCTAAGAGATTTATATAAAGTCCCTCACAGAACTGGTAATGGACAAGTCCCCCAGAGCTCAGGGGAAGTGGGGGGGCAGTGAATGTAGAGAGAAGTAGGAGAAAACGAGGGGGAGGAAAGGAAATCATGTGCGACCAGGAAGATTTAGCCTGGTTAGAAATAGAAGACAGGAAAGAGAGACAGAGAGAGACAGAGACAGAGAGACAGAGACAGGGAGAGAGAACATAAAAGAGGGAGCCAATATTGGTTTGAAGATAAAATTGAACACAAAGAAAGGTCTAGAGAACTACAAGACTGCTTCCAACTAACAAATTGAGCTTTCCTGGAAAGGCTAACATGTATGCCCTTCCTGGAGACTGAGATCAACAACTAACTTATCCATGGCTCCCTCATCTAATATCTGTTGGAAACAGGATCAAACACCCGTACATAAACACTGAGTCGAAGTAGAACTCAGATGCAGAGGGAGAGGACAAAACCAGGCGGCAGAAACACATAGAGACAGCTTACCTGAACAAGGAGGAGCTAACGGGCCACCAGACTGATAGCTGGGAAGCCAGCATGGGACTGACTCAGGCCCCCCTGAATATGGGTCTCAGCCAGGAGGACTGAGCAGTCTAAGGGACCTCAGAAAGTGGAGCCAGGATGTATCCCTGGAGCACAAAAGGACTTTGCAAACACATCCCCCATGGAGGGATAACTGCCTTAATATAGAGACAGGAGAGAAGCCCTAGTCCTTACTTCACATGACCTGTCAGACCTACATGACCCCAACTGGATGGCATTCCCCTACATATGGAATTGGGGTGGGGGATGGGAGGGTGGTTAGAGTGTATGTGAGAGGGCAGAAAGGGTAAAAGGGAGGGAAGAAGGGAAGGAGGAAGGGAGGGAGTGAGGGAGGTTGGGAGGGAGGGAGAGAGAGAGGAAGGGAGGGAGAGGGAACTGGGATCGACATGTAAAATAATAAATTAAATTAAAAAAAATGCTTTGACTCCAAAATTTAAGTTCAAGGACAAGTTACTGGGGAAAAGGATTTCTATTTTTGTTTCTACAGAAAATGAAAAGATGTGGATTCCTTCCAGACTAATGTGGTTTGATCAAGCCAGACTGCCTGAAACAAAGTACCAGGTGATCCTACATTCAAAACAGGTGGACAAAGCAGCCTTACAGACTACAGCCAGGATTTCTCCATCTTCTTAGATTCCCCCATGACAGTGCCCCTTACCAGCAGGAAGTAGTTTGGAAAGAAAGAAGCCCAAATTCCCAAATATTGTCTATAAATGTTTGTTTTCATTTAAATGGACTTTGTTATATAAAATAAATAAATAAAAAAAGTTCAAAAAGAAAAAAAATAAGTAACACTTGAGGCATGAGAAACTAGGAGTGACAAAGGAGACAGCAATGAGCAAAATTATGCATATATATGAAAATGCCATGTCAAAACTCATCATATTTGCTAACTTAAACCACTTTTAAAGGTCGGGATGGTACAACTGGATTATCATGCAGGAAATGGTGTAGCTTCATAAAACAAGTTACCCATCTTTGAAAAAATTCAGATGTCCCTTTAGGTTGTGGTTATTGTTATCACATGCCCATGAGGAAGACTACTGGTGTCTGAGAGAAATGTTGCCTGTGTGATCTTGTGTGCATAGTGAATGCTGACATGGTAATTGGGACACCAAGGCACAATTACAGAAAAACCACTCAAAGATCTACAGTGTAGATAAATAAAGTAATAAATTAGACACATTGTGTTAGGAGCTTAGGTTGTGGGGGTAACAAATTAAAATGTTCAAAATTTTATAAAGAAATCATGGTCTAGATAAAAATAGCTTATCATAAAAATGTAAGGCTCAAGGTATGCTTGGGTTATCACAATAACTCTTTGTATCAATATTTTGCTAATGAAGAAGCATAGAAGTATTGGCTGTGACTTTCCAGTTCCTTTCCTACAAAATGATAAGAGCCAATGATACATTTTGTAATTTTTTTTAGGACCATGGGAAATATAGAAAAAGACTGCATGAGAGGGCCTTCTCACACACCACTGATGATCCATCATCACTTTTCAAAAATGTTGTGTGGGGAGGCAAAGAATCAGCATCATCACATTCTCTGCTTCATTATCAGGAGATGATGTGGTTGAGCAACATGGGCTGTTGCTTGAGTATGTGAAACACTGAATTCTTACCACAGTTCAATTGTATAGACTTTCCTTCATTCTGAATTTGCCTATGTGTTTATACAGAATTGTAGTGCCTCCCAAATCCCAAAGAGTCAAGAACCATTTTCTGGGAAGAGATATTTTCTCTCTTTGATAGAAAAGTTAGTTATTCTTTCTGTCCAAATGATGGAAAAGTCAAAGAAAAATATTGATTTGTGGAAATTTCAAAAGTTCTTAACATTTATGCGATACTATTCAGAACCAAAGCATGTGCAGTACTGTATAGAATACAAATCTTTGCCATAGTGTCACTCATCATGGCTGCATGCCTTCAACTAACAGGCACACTTTATATTTGGCTTGAAATTTAAAAACAGTATCCTAATTCCAAGGCAAAGCATGAAATGCTTTGACAATGGTATTTGTGTGGTATTTTGGGTATATTAGCTCACAGAACATGGTCCTTCTATTATAAATCAATGAGCTACTTCTCTCTTTTATTTAGATATTTGATCTTTTAAAACCTGCATTCCTCTTTCTTCAAGAAAACCTCATAGCATACAGAAGATTTATACCTTTCATGAATTTAAGATGTGAAATTTTGAAAATAGGGTAGCAATTCACATAAAATAACTTATTTCTCTGAAGTGGAATTGTGGATTCATATAATATAGCCATAGTGCATGCATGAACTTCTCATTAGTAGGTGCCAAGCCAATCTATAAGAAGGTGGCATCAACAACGCAAACCGTCTTCATTTACTATTGTAACTACTGTATCTTTTTATGCAGTTACTATATATTTTTTGTGCTGGAGTCATGCCTCCAATTGGTCCATGAGGCAACTGTGAGTTGGTGGTAAATGTGGTGAGCTTCTGGCTTGTCTTATATTCTTACAGAGTTCTAGCAAGATAAGTGTCAGGGAGGAATGCAGGACTGCCTTGCCATGGTTTCCTTTCAAGTCAATCCAGAAATCCACACTTTCATATGAACTTCCCCATCTCCCTTAATGCCACCTCTCAGAAGGACCAAACTACACTTGCAATCCAAATCTAAATTTGCTTTTACCATCATATTACAATGCACAATTTGAGTATTAAAGATTTCAGAAACAGTGCTTTTGTGAATGTCAAGTGTTTGGTGTTCAGCATTTTGAGAATTCAGTGTAGTTTAAATATGGGACTGCCCTTTAAGAGAACTTAAATGAGGGAAAAGAAGTGTACTATGGGATTTCATTCTTGGGGCATGAGATGGAGTACGAAGTTCATCACAGGATAACTAACA
The DNA here is from genome assembly GCF_943737965.1 of Phodopus roborovskii. Taxonomy (NCBI): domain Eukaryota; kingdom Metazoa; phylum Chordata; class Mammalia; order Rodentia; family Cricetidae; genus Phodopus; species Phodopus roborovskii. The sequence continues at coordinate 9,835,584 of NW_026126410.1, read as the reverse complement.
CACACTTTTCCAAGTATGCATTCAATGCCATGAGTACAAAGTCTGGGCCAAGTGGGGGTAGCACTTTCTGTGCTGGGTCTTATCTTTGCTCACCTTTACTTACCAGACCAAAAAAACCATTCTGGAAAGCAAACTTCAAGCTGTTGAATGCAAATACAAGTTTAATAAAGCAAAACTATTTTTTTAACAAAATATTTGTATTCAGGCTGCCGTGTGGTTGCCTAGGTGTTTATGGTCAACTCCCAATTATCTAGAAGCAGGCTGTTGAGTTTTTATATTAGTTTTCCTGTCTTTTGCATCCTCTCTGTTTTATGGCTTGTACTACTGCCATGGTCAGCCTGGCAGATAGAACGATGCTCTGAGGTTTTACTAGCAATTACTTCAGAGGCAGGTTGAAGGCATTTGGAGCCCAAGGCGTAATATGAACTTAGAGTTTGGCCACTTTTTATTTATTTATACAATTTTTTTTTTTAATTTTTGCCAGCACTGCTTCTATTTAAGTAGCTAAGGCTAGCTGAGATCTGTGTTTCATCCACCCTCTCCCACAAATTTTAGTATTTTGGCCTTGGGAAGGAAAATGCTCAATTTAAAAAAAAAAAAAAAAAACAGGAGAGGCAAAGGGAATAATGTTGACTATCGAGAAGCAGTAAAAATTGAGCATAGGGTCAGTACATATCATGGTCAAGGATGGGTGACTTTGAAGCTGGGCTTGTGTGGTATGTACACCAGTAATCCCAGCACTGGAGGAGTGGAGACAAAAGGTCAGGATTGGAGTGGTCATCTTCCTCTACATTGTGAGTTTGAGGCCAGCATGGGTCACAAGACAACTTGTCTGAAAACAAAACAAGAACAAAACAAACCAGGATGGTGTGACATTAATAAATTACCATACCACTTTATGCCTATTTTCCTCACATAGAAAATAAAAAATTCAGGCAAAAATCAGCCATAGTCTCTCCCCACCACCCCCCGTAATTTGCTTTCTTTGGAGATCCACCATTACTACCCAGTAACCTCAGAGTACTTGAGTGGAAGTATGAGACACCCCCACTTTATAAAGAAATTCTACTTTGGCATGCACAATGTCAAATAGTATGAAAACTCCCACTCTCTTAAACAATTTTTCTTTTTTATTGCTTAGTTTAATTTGATAATTTCATACTTGTAAACATGGTGTTTTGATTACTCTTTCCCTCATACTGTCTCTTACCTCCTTCCCATCCCCATGAAACCCTGACTTCCAAATCCTTACCAGTCGGTTTCCCAGAATCATGTTCTTTGGTTTTGTTTTGTGATTCATCTAGCTTAACCAGAGCCATCTGTGATACCACTGGATTTGAACCATCCACTGGAGACTGGAGAAGTCATGAGTGGGTATAGATCTTAAGATAATGATTCCTATTCCTGAATCTATCAGTAACAAATGATTCAGCAGTGATCTCTTCCTCCACCCAGGCTTGAATGTTGATTCTTATGGGGACCCAGTGCAGGAATCCACAGCAACTATGAGTTCATAATTACAACATTATAATAACTTGTTTGCATTTGGTTATTCTTTTCAACCATTTTCCCTATTTTCTGGCTTTTACATTCTTTCTGCTCTCTCTTCAACACTCTTCCCCGAGCCTTACAGAGGCTTAGACACCATATACTTTTCACAGGATAAAGAAAGGTCGAGAGAACTACAAGACTTCTTCCAACTAACAATCTCAGCTTCCATGGAAAGGCTACCATAAATGCCCTTCCCGGAGAGTGAGATCAACAACTAACTTCTCCATGGAGCCCTCAACTAATGCCTGTTGAAAATAGGAGCAAACACCCATACATAAACACTGAGTCGAACTAGAACCCAGAAGCAGATGGAGAGGACAAGACCATGCGGCAGAAGCACATAGAGACAGCTTACCTGAACAAGGAGGAGCTAAGGGCCACTAGACTGATAGCTGGGAAGCCAGCATGGGACTGACTCAGGCCCCCCTGAATATGGGTCTCAGCCAGAAGGACTGAGCAGTCTAAGAGACATCAGACAGTGGAGCCAGGATGTATCCCTGGTGCACAAAAGGACTTTGCAAACATATCCCCCATGGAGGGATAACTGCCTTAATATAGAGACAGGAGAGAAGCCCTAGTCCCTACTTCACAGGACCTGTCAGATCTACATGACCCCAACTGGATGGCATTCCCCTACATATGGAATTGTGGTGGGGGGATGGGAGGGGAGGGTGTTTAGAGTGCATGTGAGAGGGCAGAGAGGGTAAAAGGGAGGGAAGGAGGGAGGGAGGGCTGGGGGGGAGGGAGGGAGAGGGAACTGGGATCGACATGTAAAATAATAAATTAAAAAAAATGCTTTGACTCCAAAATTTAAGTTGAAGGACAAGTTACTGGGGAAAAGGATTTCTATTTTTGTTTCCACAGAAAATGAAAAGATGTGGATTCCTTCCAGACTAATATGGTTTGATCATGCCAGACCACCTGAAACAGAGTACAAGCTGATCCTACATTCAAAACAGCTGGACAAAACAGCCCTACAGACTACAGCCAGGATATCTGAATCTTCTTTGAATCCCCCAAGACAGCGCCCCTTACCAGCAGGAAGTAGTTTGGAAAGAACGACGCCCAAATTCCCAAATATTGTGTATAAATGTTTGTTTTCATTTAATTGGACTTTGTTATATAAAATTAAATAAAAAAAATAAAAAAAAAAAGAAGAGGGAAAAAAAAGAAAAAAAAAAAAAGAAAAATCAAGTTGGCATTGACTGAGAAGCTTCTCTGCTAGCTAGGCTTTTATGGTACTCGAAGATACTATGCAGGTTGGGGGTGGGAGTCATTACCCTTTAAGCTATAACAATTACCTCTATAGCAAGGTAAGTCTATGGGTACAATAGTGATACAAATGTTCTCGTGGCAACCAACTACTTTCTGATTGGATTTAAAGTCTAGAAAGAAATACATGCTTAATTAATAACTCCATTTCCTACCCTAAGGAGGGTAGACTCACTACTATTGTTTTACTCAATGAAAATAGTGTCAAATTGTCTTCTAAACTTGTATCTCTACCATTCAGGCATTTTAACCAGCGAGGCAGCATAGCCAGATCTTAAATTTCTATCTCAGACCTCACTGGAGAGGTTTCTTTGTGCAGTGTAATGCAGAAATTTCCAACTGTTCAAGGTGCAGAGAATAAGAATCTGAGGAATGTTCAGCCATTGATAGGACATTTGTACCACTTTCCCTTCCTCCAGTGCCCAGAGACCATCACAGAACATGTAGAAGAAAGATGTTATGAGACAGACCTCTGGAAGGAATGGAATCAAAGAAATAGCATTTTCTGGATCTATCAGGGTTACAGTACTCATGAACTCACAGCAACTGTGGTTACCTGCACAAGATCAAACTGGCTAACATTCCAGCATGGAGTTGGAAAAGGATGATTAGCCCCTACTCCTAGTGGAGGAACTTTGGATAGTTGCTAGCTGCCAGGGGAGGGAGAGTCAGTGTTCTTTAAGGGCATAGGACCTGATATGTCAACCATTCACCCATAGATTCATTGCTCCATACCCATGAGTATGTGGGCAACACAAATTGGACTAAGTAGGTTATTAAGTAAGAAGAAAGAAGACATGAAGTTGGGGGTAGCTAGATCTGTGAGGAGCTGAGTGGGGATTAGGTGGGGGAATATGATAAAACACACTGTATGTATGTATGAGATTCTCAAAGAATTAAAAAATATCATATACTTTCAATTTTTTAAAAAGAAGGGCCTTTTGGGAAGATGATTAAACCATGGCAGTAGAGCCCTTGTGACTGGGATTACTGAAAGACCCAGAGAGGCAGCTTGCTCTTTCTACTGAATAAGGACTCACAGAGAAGGTATCATTTTAGTAAGGATGGATTCTCACCAGATACTGGATCTGCAAGTGCCTTTCCATCTTCCCAGATGCCTGAGAAGTAAGAAATGGATTTATGCTGTATAAAAAAAATACCAAATCTTGGGCATTTTGTTATAGTTTCCAGACAGGGAAAATTAAAGTTTTATTTACTCATCGTGGAGCTTCTGTGTTCTTATATTCATTGTTTTAATAATACATCATCTACCAGAACTTTCCCTACACCTACTGTCTGATGATTAGCCAGTCTCTATCCATCTAAAAAACTTTGATATATATGATGACACTCTTAAATATGCCATTAGTTTGTTAAGACCAGAAATTACGTTTAGTCTGTCCTCAGCTATGTCCTACCATGTAATCAAAAATATTCTTTGAGGCATTAGAATAGATTTTTATATCTTAATCAATGGCTATATTGGCATTAATACCATTCTTTACATCCAGGCAGGTAAGGTTTATAAGTGTATTTTCCTGAATGCAAGTATATTTCCATTGCTATTTTCCATCTCTTATTGTTATGGTGAGGAAAATTTAACCTTAGTAGATTCAGGATTCCTCTCTTCCCCAGAGTCTTTGGGATTTAATTGGTGCTAAGGTAAGAAGTGGCATTGTAGCCACTGTCACAGGTTTCAGGTTGTTGACCCAGTTCCTACTCATGTGACACCTCTTTGTCTCTATAATTTCAGAGAGATATTTCCTCTCTGTCAATCCAGACCTCTTTTTTAATTTTTTTTCTACAAGTTTGATTTCAAAATACAAGAGTACTCCATTTAACTGAAATTTCTGCAACAAAGATGCTCTACATTTTATTCCAAGTTCTGTTTATTCTCTCAGGACTTTACACCATTTATAGAGAAGTGGTGTGGAGGCTCTTCGGCTTCTGCTTGCATTCATATACTTCTTGCTCTTTGTGGTGAGCACAGATGCTTGTGAAACGTTTCTTCTCCTGTAGATACAAATGCAAAACCCCTACCCCAACGTAACACATATCCTGCTTTCCATTCTGAGGTCAGTACATCCTTGAAGTACACTGGCTGATTTAGTTCAGAAGTTTTTTTCTATTGTCCAGTGTCTTTCTGCAGCTGTTTTTCCTTTTTCATCAGCATTAAGAAAGTTTAATGTTAATAAAGCATTATGTAATCTGTGTTTGGGTGTTTTGGTTCCTCCTGCCTGTTTATGGAGCATTTCTTTTAAAGTACGATTGGATCTCTCAACCACTGCTTGTCCTGTAGGATTGTGTGGTATACCAGTTATGTGCTTTATCTTGTAATACTCAAAAAACTGTTTCAATTTGCTGGAGACATATGCTGGAGCATTGTCAGTTTTTATTTGTGCAGGTATGCCCATAATAGCCATTACCTCTAATAGGTGTGTGATAACAGAATCAGCCTTTTCAGAGCTCAGAGCAGTAGCCCATTGAAACCCTGAAAATGTATCTATAGTGTGATGCACATATTTAATTTTCCAAATTCTGCAAAATGAAACACATCCATTTGCCATATTTCATTCCTATTTATAACTTTAGGGTTACTGCCTGGTGGTAAAGGAGTTTGGTTATAGAATGAGCAAGTAGGACATTTCCTTACTATTTCCTTGGCTTGTTCCCAAGTGATAGAAAAATCCTTTTTTAAACCTTTGCTGTTCACGTGGTGTTTCTTACGAAACTCTGAGGCTTCTAGCACACTTCCTATCAATAAACGATCAATTTCATCATTGCCTTGTGCTAGAGGACCTGGCAGACCCGTATGGGATCTGATGTGTGTTATATATATAGGATGAGTCCTCTTTCTGATAGTATCTTGTAACTGTATAAACAATGAAGTTAATTCTGTATTGTCAGGAATAAATTCTGCAGTCTCAATGTGTAAAACGATTCTCTCTGCGTATTGAGAGTCAGTAACTATATTGAGGGGTTCTTTAAAATCCATAAGTACCATGAGAATGGCATACAATTCTGCCTTTTGTACAGAATTGTAAGGGCTTTGAACCACTTTGCTAATTTTTCCTGATTTATATCCTGCCTTACCTGATTTGTTTGCATCAATGTAGAATGTATGAACTCCAGAAATAGGTGATTTTCTTACAATGCGTGGAAGAATCCAAATCGTTTTCTTTATGAATTTGATTCTCTCAGTTTTGGGATAGTTGTTGCTAATTGTTCCCAAAAAGTTACTGCAAGGTCTCTGCCAATATTCTTTATCTTTCCATAAGGAAGAAATTTCCTCATTAGTTAATGGTACTATAATTTCTGCTGGGTCCCTTCCTATTAGCTGATGAAGTCTTAATTTACCTTTTATAATCAAGTCAGAGATCTTTTCTATATATGTTTTTAGTTTTTTATTCTGTTTATGTGGTATGAATATCCATTCTAATATGATATCTTCTCTCTGCATCAAAATCCCTGAAGGATATTCTCTAGATGGTAATATAACCAGAATACAGTCTAGGTTTGGATCCACACGGTCCACATGTGCTTCTAGTATCCTCTTTTCTACCCATTCTAATTCCTTCTCAGCTTCAGCTGATAGTATTCGTGGACTATTCAAGTCCTTATCTCCTTTTAGGGCCATTTTCAAGTTTTTCAAATCATGCCCTTCTACTCCAATTATGGTTTGCAGTTGAGAAATCTCTCCTAGTAATTTTTGAAGATCAGTAAGAGTCTGGTAGCGATCTCTTCTGATATGTACTTTTTGTGGTCTAATTTTCTGTAGACCTATTTTATATCCTAAGTAGTTGATAGACTCTCCTTTTTGTATTTTTTTCAGGTGCAATTTGTAATCCCCAGCGAGGTAAAACTTCCTTTACTTTCTCAAACATTTTTTCTGGTATTTCTCCTTTAGAGTCAGCTACATATCATCCATGTAATGATAGATTATGGATTGTGGAAACTGTTTACGAATTATTTCTAATGGTTTTTGTACAAAATATTGGCACAGGGTGGGGCTATTTAGCATTCCCTGTGGCAAAACCTTCCATTGATATCTCTTCACCGGTTGAGAATTATTATAATTAGGTACCGTTAAGGCAAATTTCTCTTTGTCTTGTTCTTGTAAAGGTATAGTGAAGAAGCAATCCTTTAAATCAATAACTATAATAGGCCATTCTTTGGGTATCAAAGAAGGCAAGGGCATTCCAGGCTGTAGAGAGCCCATTGGCTGGATAACTTTATTGATGGCTCTCAGGTCTGTAAGCATTCTCCATTTCCAGATTTCTTTTTGATCACAAATGCAGGAGAATTCCAAGGGCAGGTTGATTCCTCAATATGTCCAGCATTTAGCTGTTCCTGAACCAGGCTTTCTAAAGCTTCTAACTTCTCAGAGGTCATAGGCCATTGTCCTACCCAGACAAGGTTCCTCTGTTAGCCATTTTAAAGGTAGGGCTTTTGGTTCCTCTGTTTGTTCAGCATTTGTATTTTGTTTTTGTACTGCCTGGATATTTGGTCTCTGTCTTGTATAGTACTTAACAGTATTCTTTCCACAATCATGAGGTCGTCTATGGTTCCTATCTAATACTGGAGGAATGTTAATCTGTATATTCCATTGCTGTAATAGATCACGACCCCATAAATTTATCACTACATCAGCCACATATGGTCTCAATCTCCCTCTCTGTCCTTCTGGTCCTATACATTCAATCCATCTCATGCTTTGTTTTACCTGAGACAGGGTTCCAATCCCTAAGAATTGAACATTTACCTCATGCAGGGGCCATCTTTGAGGCCAAGATTTATTAGACATGATAGTTATATCAGCCCCAGTGTCCAGGATACCCTCAAACAGTCTATTATTCATCTTAACTATCAATCTAGGCCTATGACTATTTATAGCGGTTTGCCAAAATATACGTTTTTTATTTCCTTCTGTCATGTTTGATTCAACTTCCATCACTAGTTTGTCATCCAGAGCAGTATGAGTTTTTATAATAGGCAAAAAATTTTCTAATTGTCCTGTGGGAGATTGTCTTCCTCTGTGACTGGGAATGTTCGAACCACCTGTGACGTGGGGGCCTTCGAGAGGCCCCCCAAGGAGTTTCCCGATGGTAAAGGGTTTCCTTGCTTGTCTCTGATGGATCTACACTCATTTGTCCAGTGTCTGCCTTTGCCACACCTTCTACATAACCCAGGAGGCTGAGGCCTTCTGTTTGATTCATTCTTGGGGGTGTTATTTCTAGGGAAGCTTTGCCTACAATTTCTTTTTAGATGTCCTATCTTACCACAGTTATAACATCTGACATGTTGATATCTCTTCAAACCTTTGGGGATGGCTTCTCCTACCCAAGCTTCTAAGTCACCATAGTAAGGAACTCTGTTATCTTGATATCTTCTCTGACCTTTAGATATGGCTTCTCCTATCCATGCTTCAGTCTTATTGTCATTATACTCAATGTTGCCTGTATATAGGACCCATTCATCCAAGGGTGCTGATCGCATTTTTAAAGGCCAAAGCACCTGTTTGCATTGAGGATTCGCATTCGCATAAGCTAAAGATTCTATGAGTATTCGCCTAGCATCTATTTCTGCTATCTCTAATTGTACTGCCCTAGATAATCTTTCTAGAAAGATACTAAAACGTTCTCTAGGTCCTTGCTTTATCTTGGTATAGGGTTCTATCCTCTCTCCTAATTCATGAACCTTATCCCAAGCATTCAAAGCTGCTGTACTGCATAGAAACAAGATGTGTTCATCATAGGCAGCTTGGGTTTCTGGGTCAGCATAGAGACTCTCACCAAGAATTTTGTCTTTGGGAGCTTTATAACCTTTCTTTAAGCCCTGAAGTTCAAGAGCTTTTGCTTCCTCTCTCCATAAAGCCCTCCATTCTAATTGAGAGGAGCTTTCAAGGACAGCTGATATTAATTGATCCCAATCCTTAGGGGTTACCTTGTTATTCCATGCCCATGATTCTACTAATTGCTTCACATAAGGTGAGTGCATGCCATAAGAGACTACTGCTTCCTTTATACCTTTTAAATCTTTCATACGTATTGGTTCCCACTGATATGCAACGACACCTTTTGGATGTTTCTTCTTGCTGGCTTTTCATGAATAGATACAGGGAAAGCTCCCCTGACCCTAAATGGTGTGGAAAATTTTAAATCTTTTTCATGCCCTGTTACCTGTAGTTCTTCTTCTGATGTATCAGACTGAAGGTCTTCTAAAGCCTGAAATCTATTCACCATTGTTTCTTTGAGTGTCTGAACTTCTTGAATCAAATAACTTTCTAGAGACTTCATTGCATCAGTTAGTTTCTTACTTTCTCCAACTACAAATGATTCCATGTTTTTAATCTTATCATCCTTAGATATTATCTGAATGGCGTGTAAACTGCCTTCCAGAAACAATGTTCTATCTGCTAGCTTGCCATTATCCTCAGACATGGAAGAGATTCTGTCATCTAGTCTTTCTATCTGATGTTCCAGTTTTTTAAACTTATTAGTAGCTTCCTCCGACCAGGAGCGAGCTGTTTCTGCTAGTTTGTTAATGCATTGCATTGTTTCTGTTCTGGTTATTGAGGTATCTGACATGAAACAAATTATACCTTTCAGCTCGCCAACGCCATCTTCAATATCCTGAACCTTTCTTTCTATACTTTCTATGCTTTGAATTCTATCATTTTCAATGTTTCAAATCTTTGTCTCTATGCTTTGAATTCTATCATTTTCAATGTTTTGAATCCTTGTTACTAAGTCTCCTATGGTTTGTACAAGTTCCTTATTGTTTGCTGTAATCTCAAACCATTTCTTTAAGAATATCATGTTAATGATGAAACCCATTGCTATTACAAAATAAAAGTATATATTGGTCCAGTCATAAGTTTCTTCTGCTAAAATCCCTTCTACATATGAAGTAAAATAATTCCTAAAGTTCTCCATAGTAAAATTATCTGCCATAGTTATGGAACAATTTATCTCAGATTTTATATCAGCTTAAATTGCAAAGGATGTTACAATTACCGTAGGTGTAATTCTGCTGTCCTGGAACTTTTAGTTGTATATCTCAGCTTGTGGTAGCTACGCCTGGAGGTGTGTCACCAAATAGCGCCTAGCCGCCGAGGCCCGACTTATTCCGGTTCTGCCTAGAAGTGTGCTGCCAAATATTGTCTGGCAGCAGACGATCCTTCTGATTCCGGCCCCTGTAGAATAGCTCTTAACAAACTATGACAAGCAGAATTTTGTTAAAAGGGGACTTTTGGAGTTACTTGTAACACAAGACGAAACGCGTGCAAGCCGGGCGGGTGCCGCCGAGCGGCTCTGCGCAAATGCAAAGTCCCGTGCGGAAATGGGCAATTAGCAGCAAAGATCTCCATTGCAGTAAGGAAGAGGCAAATGTCCCAAAGCTGTGGTGAGTTCACTTGGTTAAACCCTGCCCGTTGGGGAAGGTGGGGGAGGTGGGGCGGCTTCTGCCGCCTGGGGGCGAAACCCAGGTAAATCCGCTTCTGACACCAGATACCGTGGTAAATAAGGATCAGGATAAACAAATAGGCCGAATAGATGTTTATTCAGGGAGAAATAACTTACAACCTAGACAGATGAACACCAGGAAATTCAACCCGATCCTCTCCTGTCCGAGTCACGCCAGAAAGAGAGCACCTTTCCTGGCCCCCTCCGACCTCCTTCCACAGGTCACTTCCGCCCATGGCTCCATCCCCCAATGGGCGTCGTCAGTGCCACAGAAGGACTATCTCACTACAAGATGGTGAGAGTAAGGAGAGAGAGAAAGAAAAACCTCCCTAGAGGAAGAAAACTCATGGTTTGTAAAAAATCACCATGGTCTTGGAGACTTGTGTTCTATCATAAATGCACAAATTAATTCTCTATAAAAATGTATTCCTTCATAATACAGAATATCTAAAATGTTTTCAGCTGGAACTATATGAATTGTAAAAAAAATGGTATGTGCAGAAATATGCATCATCTTGCATTTTCTTTTTCTTTTTCTTCCTTTCTTTCTTTTCTTTTCTTTTTTTTTTTTTTTTTTTTTTTTTAAGAAAAACCCTTTACAGTCCAGGTCTTTATTTATTTTTGTACATTAGGCCATGAATTCATATGGGATGGGTTCCAGCAGCTCAGGCTCCTTTCCGTTTGTCCTCACAAAGTGTGCTTCTCTGGGTGGAGCAGGCTGGTGCTTGAGCTGAACCCAGGTGCCCTTCTCCTTGGCTTCCTTTTTCTTCTGGTCGGTTCTCCTTCACCTGCTTCAGGAAGCTGTCTCTGCTCTTAGAGTGCTTGATGTGCTCAATGCACATGTTAATCCTCTTGGTGAGAATCTTGCCCTTAACTTGCTTGTTTACAATGATGCCCACGGCATGCTGAGTGACATTGTAGACTCTTCCTGTCTTGCCATGGTAACACTTGTGGGGCATTCCTTTTTGAACAGTGCCCATTCCCTTGATGTCTACAATATCACCCTTCTTGTAGATTCGCATATACGTGGCCAAAGGAGCAACCCCATGCTTCCTAAAGGCCTAGAGAACATGTAGCGAGTGCCCCTCCTCTTTCCCTTGGTGTTTGTCATTTTGGCGAGTTACTGGAAGATGGCTGCCACGGCCAAAAGCTCATCTTGCATTTTCTATCCTTAGGTACCTTCAGTGCTGAACAGCGATGCTAAAGTGTAAGCCAAATAAACGCTTTCCTCCCAACTTGCTTTTTGGTCGTAGTGTTTCATTGCAGCAATAGAAAACCTAACTAAGAGAGTGTCCACCAGTTGTTTCCTCTTGGTTGTGTACTTTCTAATCTGACCGAGCATTATAATTTTGTAAGGTTTCTTAGGCCAGAAATTTCCATTCAGTAAACTCTCAACTTTTATCAGAAGATTGCAGTGGTAGGGAGTGCCTTTGACTTCTTGCTAAGAATTTAAATGGAGTGAAGGTCCTTTCCTTCAATTAGTGGATAGAAGCCATCTGAGGTAGTCTGTGGGAAACATTGTAGATTTCATTTGGATAGCAATGAAACCAAGTAGAGACTTTTTCAGCAAGACTTGAACAAGATTGGCAAGCTTCAAACCTCTAAGATAAGTAGCCTGTACACAATAGGCTAAGGTTTTGAAAAGTTTACAACATGTATCTAAAAGGATCTGGACATGTGTTAGGAAGAGTATTTCCAGTGTAAGCTAGTCATATAGTGACTCAGAAACAATGTACCAGCTTGAGCAAGTAATTGAAACAAACCTGTATGCAACTGAAGCAGAAAGAAAACAACTTCCCCCAAATCACCTCTCACATGTTGGTTGGTTTCCCCTGAATAACCCAGATAATTACCATAATACTTCATTTCATTTTGCCTACAGGGACCTGATTTTTACACTGGGGTTGTATAGAGCATAATCTGCTTCCCTTATGGAATTTCCCAAAGAAATTGGAAGGCAAGCAATTCACCCAACAGTTGAAGGATAAACCAAAGACATTTACTCCTGTGCAATGGAAATTTAAATGCAGTGGGGTGGTTGTTTTAGTGTTCCCCTCAAACTTAGTGTAACACAGTTTTCAATCAGTTCAAGTAAAACTAACCTGACAAAATCATTATTTTTAATTACTAATTATCTTAATTAGTAAAAAGCAAAGCATCTGTCCAAGACTGCAAGTTAGTGTTTACATCTGTCAATCTGTAAAGCTCCACTATCAGGCCACTTTTGATAGTTATTTATCAAATATGAAAAAAAATTTTTTGAGTATCTCACCAATATGATTTGAGAATGTCTAGTGCTCAGATATTGTGGAGAGTTAGAAACACTTTGAACAGAGCATGCCTGCTGGTCTCCTGAGCCCTTTGAGGTGGGCTTGGTATACTTTATCTAACAGGGCTTCTTAGTAATGTTGAGTCATTCAGGAAAAACAAGATTATGCCTTGGCTGTTGTCAGAGTGAAATACTTTAATTACCACATCTGGCCTCTGATTGTTTACAGTCCCCTGTTGAGGCTGCAGTATGCTGAATCGTACTTAAAACCCATAAATTACCCCTCAAGAGTAGCTGGGAGCTTGGAGTGTGGTGAGGGACTTCTAAATGGGATGGATAAGTGAGGTCTACTGAGTCCTCTAAAATTGGGGCATTGCAGTTTGTTTAAAATATAGCACAGCCCAGACTAAAGAATGAAATCTCTATGATAGTTTAGCTAAAGGAAAAAGTACAGGCCCTGTGGAAAATAAACACTTTCATAATTACCAAAGACCCCTAATGCCTTAAATGCCAAAGCTAGGGCTATTTTAGGGAGGTAGCTTGGGTGAATAGTGATTTGTAATCTCATCCCAGGCCCCAGAAACAAACAAATACACCGAGAAACAAAAACAAACCAAAAGTAACACTTGAATTCCCAATCATATTGGCTAATTGGAGTTTCTTAGGTGACTCCAACTTGGAGAAAAGGAGATTAACGAAAGATAAATGTACCTTAGTATGCCCTCTGAGTGTCTGAATTCTAAGGATTTCAAATGTTCAGTCCTGTTCCTCTACAATATCATTTAAATTATAAAGCTGTGTATTTGGCGTTCTTTATCACAGATTACAATTCTCCCCTAAAACTTGCAATAAACTGAATTAAGTCTCACGTAACTTTGTTTGGAAGGAACTATTCTGGGAGCAAAGGAAAGCTGAATTGGCTGATCTTAAGGGTGTCTTGGTCTGCCTGGCCACACAACAGGGTTCTGTCTTCTCCAGAAAATGTCTCTGTAGCTACTGTTTTCTATTTATGCTGCTTCATAGACACTGCTGGCTTTATTTCACTTGGAAACTTATTTATTTTGGTTTTCCCTGCCAAGGGTTCATTTCCCATTTTTAGACTTTATCATTTTTATTATAATGATTTGTGGGAAGTGATGTCTGGCACACCAGGATACCATGATCGCCATGCTGTTATAGTTGTTTGGCTTAACTTTCAGACATTTACTATAAGTTTCTGAAAATGAAGCAAACTGCTTTGGAGAGGCTTTCATGTATATTATACAGATATTTCCTCATGTATGTTATACTGGTACAATAGTTTCATTAACATCTACACATACATGTCAGAAACTCTTAACTGCTTTCTCACGGTTTCCATCAGTCATTATTTTCAAAGGGGTCAGTGACTCTGTTGTATCCCAGGCAGAGTTGCAGAGCTAATGAATTTTGGCTCATACTTCGCTGTGACTTCCAAAATAGCAATTTCATATTTGGCAGATAGTTTTGTATTCTGTAGAGATAAGTGCAAGGATATTTAAAGTGAAACATGCATATAATTGGGATGGAGATAGAGATGGTGGAAAATACCAAATGGAACATTGAGGACTGAAAAACAAATAATCTGAAATAAACACTGCAAATGATAAGCTGGGTGGAGAAAGAGAAGAAAGATCAGTGGATATAAAGACAAAATAATACACCCGTAACCTCAAGGATAAACACAGAGTGAATCATGCCAAGGTACATGATGATCATTTGATAAAAACATGGAAACGAGGAATCATAAAAGCAGGCAGGGAATGGGAGAGTCACATGACATGGGGAGGAATAAAGATGACCATTGTTGCCGACTGCTTATCATAAATGGTGCAAATTACGTTAGCAAAGGAAAACAAAAACAAAAACAAAAAACCCAAAACAAACAAACAAACAAAAAAACCCAAAAAACCAAAAACCCCACAACAACCACCACCTTTGCAAACCTTTTCAACTAGAATCTACTCAGTGAAAATAATTTTTAAAGTCAAGCAGAATAAAGATAAAAGTCAAGAAAATTTGTCACAATGCTTTTTATTACCAGAAATGTTAAAACAATTCATTTTCAAGACAAATGATATGAGATGAAAATTTAGACACAGTGGGAAGAGGTAAACCAGAAGGTAAGTACAAGTGACTTTTTTCTTATTAAAATTTATGTTTGGGGCAGTGGTGGCATTCACCTTTAATCCCAGCACTCAGGAGGCACAGGCAGGCAGATCTCTAAGTTTGAGGCCAGCTTGCACTACACAGTGAATTGCAGTATAGCCAGGGCTACACAGAAAAACCCTGTCTCAGGAGGGAGGGCCTAGGCTCTGCTCCAAATAACTTGACATATTTTATTGATCCCCCCTGGTAGGCCTCACCCTCCCTGTGGAGTGGGTGGGGAATGGCATTGGGGTAGAGGAAACTGGGATTGATATGTAGACTAATAAAAAAATAATAGAAAAATAAAATAAAAAGAAAAACAGTGTCTTGAAGAACCAAAATAAAATTAGTTTTATTTGTGATAATTGAAACACTAAGAAGGTTGTATTATAGAGTTTATAACAAATGAAGCATTAAGATGAAGAGTATGATAACACAATAGGTAGAAAAAGAGGTGGAGTCACCCTGGCAAAACTCTTCATATCACACTTTCAGTGTTGTAAGATTATCTGAAGGTAGATCCATAGGTTGACATTATTTTGAAAGTAATAGACTAATTATAAAAAAGGAAATACCTAAGTCAACAGAGTAGTCTAGAAGGGAGTATCAACAGATACTAAATCAAACAAAAAGAGAAAAAATAAATAAAATCAGAAAAGAGATCAGGAAGTGGCAATGGAACCTGGTACTAGAGTATGTGCTTATCATTCATAAAGCCTTAGGATTAATCTCTAACACTTGAACAAACAAATGAACAGTGGCTGGGAATGGTGGTACAAACCAGTAATCTAAGCAGATGAGCAGCCAAGGCCTTGTTCTATGCTCATCTAGAATATGTGTGCTCCTAACAGCAGAACTCTGAGATACATTTAAGAACAACTGGCTGTACATAATGACAAGGAAGTTGAAGCAGAATCAGCCTAGCTGTTTAAGGTGGCTAAGGAAAATGTGCTACACAGACACCATGGAATTTTTTGTAGCCACGAAACAAATCATGAAATTGTGATATTGAGTGAGATTCAGAAAGACAAATGTTACATGTTTTCTCTCATATGTTGACTCAAGGTATGGGTTTGTGTATGGGTCATGAAGCTAGAGAGGGGGTCGTGAGCAAGGAAAAAAAGAGGTCTTCAGTGGGGGAAGGGGGAAAAGGAGAGAAATAGGATATATGTGACTTGAAGGTAGTGTGGACTACTTGGGGAGAAAGAAGGATATAGGCAGGAGGAGGTGAAAGGAAGATAGTGGAGGAGAATGGACAGATGCAACTGTATATGAAAATACCATAGCGAAATACATTACTTCATATGTTAATTAAAAAATAAAAAGGAAGGAAAGGACAGGAAGACATAGGTGGTGGTGGGGAAGCATGTTTGTTCACATTACCATATGGAAACATGTATTAAGTTTTGAAGGTCAAGTCTAAGAAAAATAGAATATAAAAAATCTTACTAAGTAAGAAAAACAAAACAACCAACATTGTTAAATATATTAATGTTATGTTAAATGTTAAATATATTAATAAAATTGATTTCACAGAAAACAAAATTAGTCAAAACTGGCATAACTGAAGGCAGAAAAAGGCAGATGAGGCAATTACAGATGAGGCAATATAGTGGATAAATGAACAGAGTAGAAAACCAGTAAGGACTAATGTCTAGATCATCCATTTGTATCAACTGTACCTGACAATGGCTAAATCTAGTCATTTCAGGAGTATTACTGGGTCCAAAACGCCCCCACTAAAATTGAAAAGATAACTTACACAGACTATATGATCACAACAGAATTGATTAGAGATAAGTTTTAGAAAAAGAGGCTGGATGGAATCTTGAAATTTGCAGGCAAATGGATGGAACTTGAAGAAACCATCCTGAATGAGGTAACCCAGTCACAAAAAGAGGAACATGATATGTACTCACTCATATATAGATTTTAGACATAGAGAAAAGGATCACCAGCCTAAAATTCACACCGCCAGAGAAACTAGGATACAAGGAATAAACTAAGAGATTCATACAAGGTCCCTTACAGAAGGGGAAAGGAACAAGATCTCCTGAGCATATTGGGAGTGGGGGGGGGCAGTGAGTGGACAAGGAGCTAGGAGAAAGGGAAGGGGAGGAGAGGAAAGCACATGGGACTGGGAACATTCAGTCAGGGGAGGAATAAATGAGAGGAGAGTGAGTGAGAGAGAGAGAGAGAGAGAGAGAGAGAGAGAGAGAGAGAGAGAGAGAGAGAGAGAGAGATAAAAGAGGAAGCAAGCCATTATAGGTTTGAAGAGAAAACTTACTCTAGAGAAATGTTCAGAGACCTATAAGACTGACCCCAACTAACAATTTGAGAAACAGTGGAAAGGCTATCATAAATGCCCTTCCCTGATAATGAGATTGATGACTAACTTATTCACCATCATAGGGCCATCATCTAGTAGCTGACGGAAACAGAAGCAGACACCCACAGCTAAACACTGAGCTGAACTGGAATCCAGATGCAGAGAGGGAGGACAAGACCAGGCTACAGAAACACACAGAGACAGCTGACCTGAACAAGGGGGAGCTCATGGACCCCAGACTGATAGCCAGGATCCAGCATTGGGCCGACTGAGACCCACTGAATATGGGCCTCAGTTAGAAGGCCTGGTCAGTCTAAGGGACCTCTGACAGTGGAACCAGGATGTAACCCTGGTGCACAAAAGGACTTTGGGAGCACATCCACATGGAGGGAAACTCCCTTAACCTAGAGGCAGGAGGGAGGGCCTAGTTCTTACTCCAAATGACTTGACAGATTTTGTTGATCCCTCCTGGAAGACATCACCCTCCCTGTAGAGTAGGGGGGGGAATGGGATGGGAGGGTGGTTGGGGGGCATGTGAAGGTGGGAGGGAATGAGGGAGGGAGAGAAGGAAGGAGGGAGGGAGAGAGGAAGAGAGGGAGAGGGAACTGGAATCGATATGTAAAATAAGAAAAATAAATAAAAAAATTTCTGAAAAAAAAAGAATAAGAGGCTGGAAAATATATGAATAAAACAGTTCTGAATAACCCACAGGTCAAAAGTGAAATGTTAGTGAAAATCGTAGAATTCTTACTGTTGATTGACAGTGGAGCATTATATATTGAATTTTCAGGATGCATTCAGTGTTCAATATGAAAAATAATGAAACTTTAATATGTTGTGTTCTAAGAAATTAAAGACACCCTCCCTCGTAATCTCCAGGTTTGGAATCTTTGCTCTTCAGGGATTAATGTGCAATTTATGTTTCAATTCTAACCTCCAGAAATTTGTGTTTGGAGTTGGCAAGTGCCTGGAAGCCAAAATTTTCAAAGGAAGCAAATATACGGTACCTTCTTCCTCTTCTTCTCATTTCTTTCTTTTGCCCTCCTCAACTCTGTGTTTCTCATCTCAATTTAAATTAATGACATCATGTCATGTCACTGTCTACTTAACTGCTTCCTTGAAAACACAAAGCATGTTCTGTTTCCCCCATCTTACATAGACTCAATGGGGTAATCCTGTTGAGCCTGTTTTACCATCTAAAATCGCTCAGATGTGTGTGTGTGTGTGTGTGTGTGTGTGTGTGTGTGTGTGTGTGTGTGTGTGTGTGTCCTCCTTGTCCCTGTTTTGAGAGCATGTCATCGTGAGTCCCTCTTCCAGCTTGCTAGCTCCTCTCCTCCCATCCCTGCAATCTGTCCCTTCATGTTTGGATCAATTTCATCTCAAATCTCCTCTTGAGATCTATTAAGTTTATGTTCTACCTTTGATGAACTTCCCGTTTCACAGTGGCATGCTTTTCTCTGTCTTCTAGGCCTTCACAGATATTGTTTATTTTCTGGAATATCTTTCCTTTCGAACCCTGGTGCTTCCTCCCTGGTGCTTCCTACTCCTCACATTTTATCGGATCATGCCATTTACTTGATTGAACTTGTTTAGTTGTTATTTCCATGGGAACTTCCACAATCATCCTTCTGCTGCCTCCTTGTGTCCCCTCCAATGGCTTAGTGCCCCTTCTAAGATTTCATTGCATTTTACCGTTGCTTATTTGCTTCTCTATATTTTAACACAGAGTGTTGTCCAAGTACAAGTGACCCTTTTATCTCAGTCTCCCAAGTAGTTTGTCGCAGAGTCATACACCACCAGGCTTGGCTGCACTTTTTTTTTTATTATAAATTAATATGTCTTAATTGTGAATTTCTCTTACTAGAACATAAACATATGATGTCTTATTTTGTTAATTGATGGTACTTTGGAAATTCTTATATTAAAAATTATAATGACATTCTTTTAAAATATTAATTTTTATTGTTTTAATTATGTATAGATGTGTGTGTGTGTGTGTGTGCGCGCATGTCTGCCAAGGCTAGAGGTGTCAGATCCCCTGGAGCTGAAGTTGCAGTTGTGAGCCATCTGATATGAATTCTGGGTCTTCTGGAAGAATAGCTAGATCTCTTAACTGCTGAGCCATCTCTTCAGCATGATGAAATTCTTAATTATCTTTAAAATATGGAACACTATGTAAATATTGGTATACATCTAATAAATATTTCTATACTTTACCTGTGATGACACTTTACTATATATTACTGTATAATAAGTGCTCTGATACATTTTTCCTATTTTATTATGAAAAAGATAGAATAATTTATCTTGTCAGCACGTAGTGGTGCCTCTGTGCTGAAGAGCTGATGGAAAATAAATGTGAGAGCTTCCTCTCTCAGCTTCCAGCATGTGTTTCTCACATACCCTTTCTGTTGAGAGGTTCTAAGTACCATCATGGATCTTTGTTTCAGGACCCGTGCTATAGAAGACTTTAGAATCCTAACTAAATGCAGAACTGGTGAACTTATGGCTGTCTTAAGTCATTTAACCTGCCTTTTATCTGAGTTGTAATTGTCTATTCTCTTTTGCTCATTTAATATGAACAATCTCATGGTTAGTACTAAAATTATAGCACTCCATCTCCAGATACCAGGCACCAGATCCTTATTAGGCTAATAACAGATTCATTAGAGATTAGAAGGGGTCAGTGTGCCCTTCAGAAAGGCTCTCAAATGCTGTATTCTATTCTGGTGGAAAAACAAAATCATTAAAACAACATTATGCACGATTAGCCATTAAACTATGTTATAAACATTTAGCCATGACTGGTTTGATGCATTTGTTCATTGAGTTATAATGATAAGGTTGGCAAAGGATTTTGGGATGTGCTTTTTGTTTTTTTAAATCTATAGACTTGTGCTTAGAATTTTCCATGTCTTTGTAGTATAAATAGAAGGAAAATCAACAACAAAGTAAATATCATTAAGAGTGTATCTATATAATGTTATTGCTTTATTCTTAACCACAAATGTAACACACTTAAAAATAAAAATTCTAATTATAGAATATTTAGAGATGTTCTAAACATAGCCAAATTATATTATTCTGTGAACACCAATTCATAAATTTTAAAGATGTAAAAAGTAACAATCATATGAGAGAAGAATTGGATCCAGATATACTGATACTTTACAGGTGCTTAATTTCTCGTAAATATAGTAATATAACAAGAGACCAGTAAAAACCAATGAAAACTTTATTTTAATAGACACAAGAATTTAATCTTCTGTTGGTGCATTTTTTTTCATTTGAGCTAACTCTCTGTATATTGATGTCATTCATTCATTTGTAAAACTATTTTTCACTTAGTATATGTCAAGGATGGTGATGCTTGACTTCACAGATAAATAACATACTGCTTATAAAGTCAAGAGGGTAGACGGGTAGATGGAAGCTGGGTAGAGTGTGGGAAGGTGTGTACCTTTGTCTTTCAGAACTCTGGCCTGTGAGAGAGGAATTTCTATCCTTAAGCTTTTCCTTGGAATCTCATGGACATGACAGAGCATGTCAAAGGCAGCTCTGGCTGGTTTGAACATTTACCTTTACAATGGTCAGTAGACTCTATGTTTGGCTTTGGTTTATCATTTCATTCTTTAAAGAAGAATGGTAATTGATTAGGTTTCTGTCAATCTTTTTGCCTAATTACAGAAAAGCATAACTGTCATATACAGCTTTGTTCCTGTGCAAGGTCCAGCAGGTATCCTTAATGACTGGAATTATCTGTGGTACATGTGTTCAGCATGGCTGGAGACTGAGTTATCCACTGGTTTCATGTGCGCTTATCTGGGAGGCATGGCTGCAGACTGGTATAACTCACACACCAAAAGGATAGTATTCTCTGTGCTTTTTGATTTTTTTTATTCCTTAACTTTTTTTATTTTCCCCCTTAGGGAATAGAAATATGTTATTTTTTTCCCCTCCTATTTTATAGGCAAACCACTTCAATAGAACATGGGGTAGCCATATGGTCATGTATAAACCTCACAATTAATTCAGCAAAGAGAATGGCCCCTAGCAAGCTTTAATGTGCCATGCTAGGTGGTGCTTTGATGATGAACAAGGAGATGATTGCAAAAGAAAATGACAGTAACATTTATAAAAAGGTATGTTTCCTTTATTCCTTTAATGATATTCTAATTATTGGTTGTCATCTGTTTAATGTGTCATCCAGGGCATTTGTAGGAGGTACTTAATACATTTTGTGTATAATTTTATAGCAAAAATATGGTGTTAATATTGAAGGATCTTACAGTCTAGCAAACTGTTGAATGAATGCTTGCATCTGCTTGCATCGGCCTTATCTAAAACTCCCAGGTCTAGACTTTTGGATGTAAAGAACTGGCTTTACAATGGTATTTCAGAATCTGTGCTTCAACCAAAATGGTTGCAATAGTGAGGAGTGGCTAAAAAAAAAAAAAAAAAAGTCCCAGTATCTTTTCCAACAGAGAAAGAAACACAAGTTAACTAAAAGCACTAGAATCCCTTGAATTGCTAATTAAATGGTAATTAGCAATTTCAGAGAAAACAGTTCATACCAGTTTACATTTTATTTGACTGAATATTCTTTCACAGATTTCTCCCAACCCTGGATGGTTCTTTCCACTTGAACATTTGCAAAGGTAAAGCTTCCTTCACAGTCATCACTTGGCACAGGCAGGGAGAGCACATGGCATGTGGTTAGGATCCTGGCCCTTTGTAATTCCTTCATACCAAGAGTAACTAGAGGGAAAGAAAGCATAAGGTGGATTTTTGTGCTTTGTTTGCATTGTGCTGAAAGGCAACTGCTGAGATTCTGCCCCAGGAAGTGAAATTCACACCTGTCTTTCACAGACCCAGAAGAAAGCATCCCTAGTTAGATGAACAGTGCCACGAATGAATTTTTTTTTCCAAAAAGAAAGCAAACTAGATCATATTTTTTTCTCTTAATTAGCTATTTTCATTACAGTTACCAATTAGATACTTAGATACTTAGTGTATGAAAATAAATACCAATTGAACTTCAGAAATGAAACTAGTGACTAGACACTAAAATCAAAATATAGTTCAAATGTATAAGATATGGCAGATGTGAGACAGTTATAAAACTAGCCACAGTATATTGATAGCTCTCACATCTGGAGATGTAAATACCCCCAAACGTTTTTCAAGCAGAGACAAGAATATCCACTGATTAGTTCACCTAACAAAAGTAAAATAATTATTGAGTAAAAATTTTAAAATCGCTGAAGTACATAATGATGTCACTACCCATTTGTTTACCTGAAGCCAGAGAATAACCTGTCTCCACCAGTAGTTACACAGTCATCAAGTCAGATGAAATATACTCCAGTTCTTTTTTCTTTTCTTTTCTTTTAAAACCTCTTATGCACACATTAGTAGTGGGAAGAGAACTCACACCGAGAAAAGGGTAAATGGAAATGATTGCTCCTCAGAGCTGGTCCCCATGAATCTCTTGACTTTCAAACAGCAAGGCATGGTATGACTCTCATACTCTGTGGAAGGCATGACACTAACCACGAAGTTTACCCAAAGGTCCCTTCTGTTTGTTATATTTAGCTAGGCATTCAGTGTTCCAGTATTTACAATGCTGGATGGCCTTAAAGATAGGAAAGTGATGTACTTACATCTAAGGGAAAGGAGTTGAGAGATGTCATAGAATTAATATGCAGTGAATGCTATCTTAACCATCCTGTAAAAGTCTGTTTTATACTAGTTACTTTAGTTTACTTTGTCCTTGTATTCAGACTTAAAGGAAACAGCAAATTATTCCAACCATAGTTACTTGGCTATTAAGATGAGCATTGCAATGGGAAGAATTTTCAATATGTGATTTCAATACAGGTTTCAGGATCACCCAAGCTTAGACTCTGCTCTTGGGGCTTAGCATAAACCCCCTTAATCCTTTAAATAGCTATGTAGCTTCATGTATAAAATGATAATTACAACTTGCCTAGGGGCTCTTGTAAAGATTAATAGGATGAAAAATATGAAAGTCAATCTTGTTTAATATTTCATTTGAGGAGTCCACAGGACAAAGCCTATAGGCAATTATACTCCAAATTCTTTAAGACAGGGCTTCTCAACCTTCCTAATGCTGTGACCCTTTAATGCAGTTCCTCATGTTGTGGTGACCCCCCCCCCCCCAACCACAAAGTTGTCTACATTGCTACTTCACAACTGTAATTTTGCTACTGTTCTGAATTGTAATTTAGATATCTGATATTCAGGATATCTGATATTTGACTCATGGGAAGGGGTCAAAACCCAAAGGTTGAGAATGCTGCTTTAAGAAACTAGAAGCTAATTTTTTTTTCCAGTGTGCTCTCTCTCTTTCTCTCTCTCTCTCTCTCTCTCTCTCTGTGTGTGTGAGATGGGAAATGCCATTATGTATATATGTTTCTCATACTGGTTAATGAATAAAGCACTGTTGGCCAATAGGAAAGGAAGATAGGAGGGACTAGGAGACAAGGAGGAAAGAGGAAGTAGGAAGGAAGAGTCAACATGGGGAGTCTGGAGAGAACAGAACCACCATTCCTCCGTTCTCGGTAAGACCAAATGGAAATACATAGAAATGTGTTAATACTTAAGACGGAGCTAGCCGATAAGAAACAAGTAACTGGCCAACAGCATAATATCAAATACAGAGTCTCTATGCATTATTTAGGGCTGGCGTGGTGGCAGGACCAGACCGGCGGCAGGCAGAAAAACCCTACTCCTTGTGTGTGTGTGTGTGTGTGTGTGTGTGTGTGTGTGTGTGTCTGTGTATAGGTGTATATATAGGTAGGGGCTTATGTATATGAAGGACAAGGTCTCTCATTGGCCCAGAGCTTGCCTTCTTGGTTAGACTAGACTGTCAGTGAGCCCCAGGAATCAACCCTTTATGTGGGGTCTGGAGACTACACTCAGGTCCTTATGTTTGCACTGCAAATACTTTACTTGGTGAACTATCTCCCTAAGCCTAGCAGTTGCTATTGCCATGTATTTTATGTGTTATATTCTCACTACCCCCCAATAACCTATTTTGTGTTTTACCCTACATGTTTCAGCGTATTATCAATTTTATTCTTCATTTTTAAAATATATTTCCTTGTTTATTTTATGTGTATATATGTTTTGCCTGCATATATGTCTGTGTATCATGTAAATGCCTACTGTCCATGGACTCCAGAAAAGGGCGACAGGTCTGCTGGAGCTGCAGTCACAGATGGTTGTGAGCCCCCTGTAGGGGTGCTGAGACTTAAACCTGGGGCCTTTGGAAGAGCAATCAGTGCTCTTAACCATGGAGTCATCTCTCTAGCCCACAAATTTTGTTCCCTGACACACCTGGATCAACTTTGTTCTTGACCTTCCAATACAGTGTGGTCTCTGCAAGTGTGAATTTGCTATTTTATGTATTTGTGTCAACAGAGTCCTGCTCAACATTCGTTCGGGAGACAAAGGAACAAGCAAATAAAACTTAGATATGAATTATGCAAAATCTCTCCAGGAGCCTCTACAGCTTGGTGTTAATAATACATTACACTACTCTTTTTTAAAAACAAAGTCAACTTGAAATGTATTACTTTTTATTAACACATGTTAACTATGCAAAATAATTCATTGTATTATCATAGTTTCATTCATGTAACTGTTCACTTTACCTCTCCTAATGATCTCATAACTCTTCATAATATTCTCCCTTCTAATTTCATGGTCTCTTTTGGTGTTTGCATTTTGGTGGTCTGGCAACTTTCATTAAAGTTGTGTGGATGAGAGATTATTTTACAGCAACCTCAGTGACTTTCTGATAATTACATCACTGAAGAAATTGCTTCTTTTTTTCCCAGCAACCATTAAGTACCAATAGATTCCCTAGGCAAGGGTGAGGCCTCGTGGATTTCCATCCCTCCATGACTGAATTGTGTTCTGATGTTTAACTTATTATCACTGTGTGTGCATGCATCTATTGGTATGATATGTGTTGTGCACATGTGAATGGCACAATACCCCCCTGTAGAGGTCAAATGGATAGCTGTTGAAGTCCATTATTTCCCTTTACTATCGTTCTAAGGACTGAACAAGGGTTTTCAGACTTACCCAGCCAGTTTCCAAGGGAAAAATGGAAAGGTCTAATCTTGTGTTGGTCTTATGTGAGTAATCAAGCTTTCTGTTTGTGATAATCTTACTGGATGAATAGAATTATTAAAACTCACAGCTTCATTTGACCTGCAACCATTCCAAATTAGGCAGTAAAAGACAGAAGTAAATCCAAGATATGAATTTTATTGCCACTCTTTCAATTTTCTCTTATGCCCAACCCTTTAGTGCGGTTGTCAGAGCTCATACTTCATGATTAGATACTCATAATTGTGTGAGGTTTTTAATTAAAAGAAACCATTAGAAATGTTACAGGCATGTTCTACCAAAAGTAATTGTAAGGTAGATGCCATGTTCCTCAGCTTGTTTTCCTTTTATAAGTTTAGTGGGAACATATTTTTTTCTCAGTTCACTGACTGTTTTTATTATACTTGACAACAATTTTCTATTTATTTTTTATAGTATTTACTGTTTATTTATTTATTTGTGTATGTGCAATCACAGACATATGGAAGAGGGTGGATCACTTGCCAAAGTCAGTTCTCAGCAGGAACATTCTTATATAAATATATATATATATATATACATATATATATATTTATTTATATATATATTTCTGTTGGCCAGTTACTAGTTTCTTAACAGCTAGCTATTGCAGTTAAATAAAGATCAGGGGATCAGAATAAACAAATAGGCCGAATAGATGTTTATTCAGGGAGAAATAACTTACAACCTAGAAAGATGAACACCAACAAGTTCCACCAGATAGTCTCCTCTCTGTGTCCTACCACCAAGAGAGCCATCCCCAGCTCCTCCTCAGACCTCCTTCCACAGGTCACTTCCGCCCATGGCTCCACCCCCTCAATGGGCGTGGTCAGTGCCACAGAAGGAGACAAAGCGAATATTCCATTATAGCTAGCTCTGTCTTAAATATTAACCCATTTCTATTAATCTTAACCTGAGTCATTTCAAATTCTTCAATGTGAATCCAAGGGGAGTCATTTGTTTGCAGATAGCATCTTGGTCCTTTCAAATCCCATCCAGGATTCATTAAATAAAACCCAAATAGAAACCTCAGAAAAAAGTTTTAAAGACAAAATGACATACACATTTTATTACACATTACATATACTTATTGAATAATCTAGTCTTGTTCTTCAGTTGACTTATGGTGAATAAAGTCATTTAGGAATAAGATGAACGTTTTAAAAAAATCATTATAGATTCAGTTGTTACTAGAGAAAGTATTTTTAGAATTCTTTTGAGTATAATATGGTTCTGCTGTTTTTGGACCAGATGCAATTGGCACAGCATGATATTTCAACAGTTGCTCAAAGTTAACAGTAATTGTAGAACCCTTTGTGATCAGCTAGGGTTATTTTTAAAGCTAATTCTAGATAACCCAGAGAAGTACTTCTCTTATTTCACATAGTCATGTCGGTGGCAGTGCCAGAGAGAGCTCAGCCCATGGCACTGCCGTCAGCTGTCAGCCAGATTCAGCTGAACCACGTTTATCACTAAGTCACCACTTTCTGCAAAGGGAAAGCCATATTACTTTAATTAGGAAGTTCACACCTCATTGATTTAGGAATTCTTTGATGCATGGAATGTTTTGCTTACTTGTTTATTGAGAAAAACATCCATGGAATTTCGATATAATTCACCACCTCCAACTCATATGTAATATTCCTTATCAAGGAAATCACCTTATGTATTAGTTTCTCTGAAATTCCTGGGAGAACTATGCATTCATTTAAGTTGATGACAAAACAGAAACATGCTAAATAATGTGATTAAAGTTGTTAAAAGCCAAAATAAACACTTATAATTATCTCAAGGAAAAACGGTGTTAGGCAAGAGCTAGTTGTGTAAAGTTGGACTCCATGTGTGTCTTTTAGACCCTGCTGCACAATAGATCATAGTTAAAGGTCTGTTAACAGACCCCTGACGGCTGAGCTAGGTAGCTTGTGGTTTTCTTGGAAACCTATTGGCACAATGTAAATTTATGTGTGAGGTGCAAATTGGAAGTTGCCTTCTATTGGTGCCCTTGGCAGAACAGAAATCATACTGTAGGGCTAGCAGCAGGAAGTACATTGCTTTGAAATTACCCAGCAGGGTGTCTACTTGCTGCTCTTGCTGCCTCTGAAACAACGGCCTTATATTATTGTCTGTCTGTGATTAAAATCAAAGTGTAGGCTGTTTTGTTGGGTGCCAGTAAAGTTAAGTGAAAACCAGAAACAATCAGGAGTTTTAATTATTTTAAACTGCAATGTTGGGAAGAAACGAAGATGGAAGCATTGACTAATCTGTCCTGATTATTCCATATTAGTGAATGTGCTAAAATGCAAAGAAAGAGAGGAAGAGAGAGAGAATGAGGGATGGAGGGAAGGAGATTCAGAGAGAGGGAGAAAAGGAGAGAGAGGGAGAGAGACAGAGAGGGAGAGAGAGAGGGAGGGAAGGAGAGAAAGAGGAAATTTGTTTTACAAGAGGTTTTGTGAGGTATCTCATGCCATAAAATATATCTAGTTCAGGGTGTCATTAAGAAATTCACAGGGAAAAGCATCAAAGCATATGATATTTTTGGGTGATTAGAGAGAAACAGATATGTCTTTATCTTATTACAGACGTAAGATGAAATTTCTCTATAAAATAAGCCTGGGTTAGAATTTCTTGACTAATCACTGATTTAAAGCTGTCCATTTTAAGGAGACTATTTCTGTCCTATAATCAAAACTTGTTCAATGTCTGCAGGCTGGACAGTGTTCCAGATGCCCTGATTCTCAGGGCTGGCTGCTTCTGAGTTTTTTCTATTTATCTTTCCTTTCTATGAAGACTATTAAAAAACTCAAGTTCAGACATTACCATCACTAAAAGCCATCTGAGAGAAAAATGTAAGTAAATCTGAGTAACAGAGGCAATACAAAGTCACTGTCACACTGAGCTAAACAGCTCTCAAGTACATGGTGATAAAATCAGGAGTTGATGTGTAAGATTTTTGGGAAATATGTAACAAAACCACCCATAAATGCTGAGAATTCATACATTAAGTCAACACAATTTGTTGAATGCCTTCTATGGAGTAGCACCTTCTATAAGGTAGGCAGGGACTGGACATGTGCAGGTGAGCAGACATGAGGGAAGATAGAGTATTAAATAACCATTTACACCTGTTGCTCTGGATACTGGAAAAAAAAAAAAAGCCAAACAAAGTGATGTCTGGTGTGTCATACAAAAACTGTAGTTATTACCTAACTTAGCTGCTGTTATCTATCACACAGCCACACAGCGGTGTGGACATTCCATTTCTTCTGTTAATATCATAATTGGCTCACACTTACTTTTTAAACATCCAACAAGAGGAAAATATATCATGTTGATTACTTTGGTAGTAAGGTTAGCAACACCTTTCAAAAAATTAGATATGTAGATCCATTACTTTGCAATAAGAAGGTATTGGTGAACAGTTCCTTTCAATATCTCAAGGCAGCCAGTCTCTGCAAATACATGTATAGATCACCTAGAAACCTTGGTAAACTCCATGACCCAAATCTCAATGGCGGATGTTGCTCTTGAGTTATTGAACCTGTTCAGGCAAGGGAGAAATCAGATATGTAAACTTCCACTTGAATTTCAGTTTGAGAAAGAGAGTCTCACAATGAAATGGAATACTATAAAATGAATATCTTTTCTGAACCTGCTTTGCTTCATGTTCCTTTATCTCCATTGTGTTTGTTCCTTTACTTTAGTTTGCTTTATTTAGCAGTCATGCAAATAGGAGAGTCAAGATTCCTCAGGTATTAAGTTAATGTGAAATGCAGCTGCTTAGCATTTAAACCTGTTTACAAAAATTAATCCCTGTAGGTGGAAATATACGCTTTTCTCTATGACATATTGTTTGAAGCTTCTTTTCCTTTCAGGATTTCATTCTAATCAGGCTTTAATATTGTTTTCAAACTAACCTTTAATTTAATAAGCATAGTAATGTCATTCAGGAAAAATTTCCGTGATATTTGCGGCATTAAATGTACACATTGAGCATTTTATCCCAGCAGCACTGCCTATGGTCGTGAAGCCCTTCTGCTAAACCTCACAAATATCAATTCCTTTCTCTGTGTGAAGTAGCTAATGTTTGATGCTGTCTGTGGGTACCATGGTGATGCTCCCAAGTTGTAAACCTTGCTTTGTAAACAGAGTTAATGTCACCTTTTAATTGGTGAGTAGGTACTGATTGCAGGTATATGATTAATAAAAGAATGTTTGGCAAAGGGACCAAAGCACATCTCTATGTTTTTGAAGTTACTGCTCCAAAGCACCGGTGACTTTACAGTTAAAATTAGAATGGGAATTGGAATAGAATAAGAGAACACACATGGCATTTTTGTCTTATTTTCTTTTAGCTAGAGTTCAGTGCATTTATTACCAAATTTCAGTGGCATTTTCCCCAGTGGGGTTTTTTTTTTCAACTTGCCTGTGATTTAAAAAGAAATTAGTAAAATCAACAGACCACAAATATTATTTGTATTTGCAGATTGAAACTGAAGTTCAGGAAGTGTCAAAATGAAGATCAGTATGGAAATTTTTGGTATTATTTTCAGATTAAGGAAGGTTTGAAAAATTCACATCATCTTCATCTTTTTCTGATCTTTATATGTTTATATATGAATGTGGGCAATAAACAGTAACCATGGAAGCTATAAAAAAGATTTCAGAAGGAAAATAATTAGCAACATATGGAACATTTTCATAAATATCATTTAATCTTCTTTCAATTCCCTGGGGGTAGGTAAAGTGGTTTTGAGTCCTTAGCTCTTTTTGTTTCCTACTGTGCATGCTCTTCTTGAGACTGCTATGTCGTTACTTATAATCTATCTTCATGACTGTTATTTCAAGTATGTACTCACGTTCTTTGTGTCTCAGACAACTTCTAGAAAAATCTGTATTTATAAGTTGCATATGCATATAAAATTCAAAGTAAGCTTATTGTTTTTCCTGCTGAAATTACACTTCCAATTCTGCTTCCAATATTCCTTCATTTTAATCAATGAATCAATGTCCTGTCATTAATGTTTGCTTAAGCCAGAGCCCTGGAAGTTATCGCACACTCCTCTTTTCGTTTATCTCCTCCACCTAATCAGTCATGATAATTACATTTACCCCATGAATTCCTCCCTGTTTCATTCAGACCCTATCATTTCTAACCTGGCTCTTTAATATTGGTCTTACTGATGTTCTTTTTGCCCTTTGAAACTGGTTTACAATGACTGTATACAGTGAGATGGGGTTCATAGAGACACCTTCCTATAAGTAGATCATGAACTTTGAGCACATTCAAATCCCTTCTCTCTCCCCACTCCCCTCCTTCCATTTATTTTTCCAGACAATATCACTTCTCTTTTATGTTCTATATAAGATGTTATGCATCTAATTAAATCCTAGGCTTTACAAATAGGAAAACCATAATCATATCTTTTCTGAACCTGACTTATTTTGCTCAATGTGAATTTTATTCAACCATAAAAATAAGTGAATTATGTTGTTCACCAGAGAAGGAATGTAAGTGGAAGCTGTCTTACTTGGCTCACAGTGCTTTCTGTTTGACTTTTTTTTTTCTGCTAGATCTTCTAAAATTCAGGACTTTTAGGAGGAAGCTTCATGCATTGCTCATCACTGATTTTATTATGAAGCACAAACTTTGTACAGATGATCTGATGCCATTTTGAAACTAGGGACCATTATAACTTTTCCAGTTTTCTAGTCTACCCCTGGTTTTAGTAGGTGGCCAGTCTTAGAGTGGCTGCTGACTTGGAATTTATTATTTGTTATATTATTGGAATTTAGGAGACAAATCTTAGGATCAATGCATAGATGCTGAAATGACATTTGGAAAACTCGGCATCTATTAGTGTTAAAATAAAAAAAGTAACAGTTGACAGATATTTTAACATGATAGTATTTATAACTGCCAGGTAAACGTGAACATTTCAAATGTTGGATGAAATGAGAATCATTTCTAGGAAAGTGGAAACCAAGGAAGGAAACGGTATCTCAACTACTCTTTAAGTGTATCTTAAAGTTTTAGCCAATGTCATTTTAACAGGAGTACCTGAAGGCATAAAATTTGGAAACAAAGGCAATAAACTCTATTTTAGATGTTATTATTCTATATCTTGAAGCCCCTCCAACTTTCAGAAGATTATTGCAGCTAAGACAATTTAAAGTATCAAGGCATAAAATTAACAAAATGCAATAACACCTACTAAAACTTAAAAGGCAAATAGAAAAATATAGCAGGTAAACTACCAAATTCCTTCCTTCAAAAGAGGAGGCAGAAATGTAAGAGTCAGAGGGGATGGAGGACACCAGGAGAATGAGGCTCTCTGAATCAATTGAGCAAGATGAATATGAGCTCATAGAGGCCGAGGCAGTAAGTGCAGGGCCTACATGGATTTGCACCAGTTCTTCTGTGTATTTATCATAGCGTTTAGTTTAGTGTTTTATGGGACACATGAGTGTTAGAAGAAATGGATGTCTGACTCTTGTGCTTACTTTTGGGGTTCTTTTCCTCCTGTTGGGTTGTTGAGTCCAACCTAGATATGATGGTTTTTGCTTTATCTTATTATTTTTTATTTCTACATGATTGGTTATTGTCTCTTAGAAACCCATTCTTTTCTAATGAGAGACAGAAAAGGAGTGAGTGGATCTGGAGGGGGAGGGAAGGGGAGGAGGAACTGTGAGAGGCAGAGGGAGAGGAAACTGTAATCAGATCAGGATATATTGTATGAGAAAAATATTTTCAATAAAAAGGAAAACATGGTCATATAAAAAGACAACAAAACAAAGGTCTTAGACATAAAATCAATAAAATATGAAAAAAATCTATGCAGAAGAAACCATAAACATGCCTCAAAGATGAAAGTAAGAGGTTACATGTCATAAGTGCCAATCCTTCATAAACAAGTTATTTATTTGATTCAGTCCTAAGGAAAGTATTTTACCTTTGGAGTTACATGGATTGGTTATAAAGGGGGCATGGAAGGGTGGAAGAGAGGGAGAGAAGGTTGGACAGAGAGGGAACTGGGATCGATATGTAAAATAAGAAAAATAAATAAAAAAATAAACAAGCATGAACAGTTATGGAATTCCTAGAGTGGGATTTTGAAAAATAAACCATAAATTATATTTAGTTACGTGTGAAGATTGAATGTCTGTCTGCTCTGTTGATGCAGGAGCAGACAAAGACCAATGGAAAGACAAAAAGTTACTACAGAAAACAAAGTGCCATACTAATAAAGATAACAGTTCTACAGGGTAGAAATGTGGTCTTTTTCATATGTGGCCTTAGACAAACATATAGGACAAATGTAAAGTGACATCATTAATCATATTATTGTGAAGCAGATCTCAGAATAGCCTAGAGATACAAATGGACACAGCAAATTTTAGAAACAACAAGGGAAAAACGATAAGTCTGATACAGATTAATACACTCAAAGACAAACAGTACTTCTGAGAACTGACAAAAAAAATCTTACGGAATAATAAGCAAAGGAAACAGTTTGCAGAACAAGTCCTAACACATGTGAAATGGTATTGACACAGCTCGTAAGGAGGAAAATATAAGTTTAAATTACAGGAAGAGTCTATTTTCACACACACACACACACACACACACACACACACACACACACACACATTTGACAAGGATCCCCAACCCTTAAAAACATACATGGTTGTAGAGGTTTTAGTGTAACAAATATACAAAGTAATGTGAGCCTCAGTCAAGGAGAACACAACATTATTAGATAAAATAGCCTATACACACTCTTCAGGGTTGCAACACTGCTTCTCAGAAATTGTTCCAAAATGCAAATTGACATATGGTCAAGACTGCTCCCTCATGAGATTATTTACAACACTAAAGGATGAAATAGCTTAAATATCAGTGGGAACCCGTTCAATAGACTAGAATACATTGCCACATGGAGCACGGCCTTTTTTTCTCCCTTAAGAAAGTGCCTCAGATTTTTTCCCATTATATTAAATAAAAGTATTTAGGATGGTTATTTGCCAATTAAAATCCCCAATCAGTTTTCTTTCTTCATGTTTTCCTTTCTTTTTATTTTTGTCAATTTCATACATGTGTAAGATGGATTGTGATTATATTCATCTCCACTAGCATTTGCTAACTCCTTTGCATTTCTCACCTCTTCTTAGTCTAAACCAGTTTCTCTTCTACTTTCACATTGCACATGTGCATGTGTGAGTGTGTGTGAGCATGGTGTGTGTGTGTGTGTGTGTGTGTGTGTGTGTGTGTGTGTATAGGTAGTGAAAGTTGAAGGGTATTTATTTGTATTTCCCAAGTTGTATCCAGAAGAAAACGATCATAATTCTCCTTCGCATTCTCTGGCTCTTTATGTTCTGTCTTCTGGGATGTTCCCTGGTCCTTGCATAGGGAGATGGTTAAAGTACAGACTAATAACTTTTCAAAGAAGTGAGAATAAGTGATTATTGAGTCCTCATCCCTAAATGGGACATGTATAACAGCCCAAACAATTCTTAAAGCATAGAAATGTACATGTCAAAATTATAATGTAAGATGCCTAAAAATGTTCATCTTCTGAAAACAAGTTAGTATGGTTGGCACATATCAGCAGTCTTTTACATAGTGACATAGCTGAATGTGGTCTCTCTTGTCTTCAGCAACAGTACTAAAGGACATATTGTGTTTGACGTCCGCACATGCTTTTTTAGCATTTTATAACAATGTTTGGGGAAACATTCAAGAGTCACAGGACAGTAAAGTGTCTTTTCTGAGGCAACAGTGGGAAGATGAGATCTAAATCAAAGCGAGTTGCTTTTCCTCCCTTCCAGTCTCTCCAGCATTTCTGTTTGCCAAGTCTTAGAAATAGCTGGTGTCAAAGCAGAAACCTGTAGTCTTAGTACCAGGGTCAAAAGTGGAAGGTAGGGCTTGGGCCCTAGGTACAAAAGCTAGTCAACTGACACTGCTAGGGATGTTTATGCTTGGCTAGGAGAATTTGAAAGATTTTAGGAATTTCAAGGTTACAAGGATGTTGGATTATCAATGAGACCTGAAGTGTTGGCCAAAATGATTTCAGATGGAATAGTGCAAGTGAATGACTTCAGAATACAAAGTGCTATGCAAATACAAAAATATTGTTGTTTTGTTGATGGGGTCAAAATTTCATTCAGAACTATAAAGGATAGATCGGATAAAAGAAGAAATTTAATTTCAAAGATATTCATAAAGTGAAATATGTGATGATTACTTGGTCAGAAAGATATAAATAATGGTTGCTCTGAATTTTATAGTTTGGGCCAACTTTTAGTTTGGAAACTAGAGGAATTGCATATTGGAATAATACACTTTATAAGTTCTCTTTCCATGTTAACTTAGAGTTTTAAACTTGTATCAAATTTTCTAACTATATATCATATAATATATTGACTACATAAATGTTCTGAATTATTTCACTGCATAATTATATGATTGATTATTAATGTGTTCTCTGAAGTATAATATTTTTTACATTTATTCCTTCATCAAGTATAACTATAACTAATGCAATTATTGTTTCATCTTAAACTCATTACTTATGGTCATCAGTTTAGAGATAAGAATGGAATTATGTTGATAAGTTTATAAACTGATGGCTGGAAGCCAATCAGATTGATTGATGCTCCTAAATTATTCTATAATAATGTTTCTTATAGTAAACATATTGACTTGAAACAAAGCTTTTGGGGATCTGTGTTAAAAGGGCCGTGAGTAAGTTTTCATTTTAATTCTCTTATAGAGATGCAGAAAGTGCTTGTACATATAAATGGAGGAGGGTGTTGAGAAACAAAGGGATTCTGGTGTTTTATGAAAGATATAGAGTCTTGCTAAATTAAGCAAAAAATAAGTGGTAATTAATAGCTGGAAATATTGACATAGGATTTTTGGTACTTGTTTGAGGAATGGTAAATGGAAGTATGACAGAATAGAGTTTCTTTCATTATCTCTCTATCCTTCCCTCCCTCTCTCTGTAATCCAGGCCATCCTGAAGTCAATACATAGACAAGCCTGATCTTGTACTCATAGTGATCTACCCTCCCATGAACTGGCCATTCCCAGTTCAGAGTAGAGGTTGCTAAGAGAATCAGAAATTTACCTCCAATTAATGTTATAAGCTGTCAACAGAACCAGAAAGAGTAGTAGAAAAAAAAAAAAAAAAAAAAAAAAAAAAAAAGAGAATGAAATGGTCATGGTATAGCAAAGTAGTCTCTAATGTAGATTTAAGACAACTGGAAAAGAAATGGATGATTTAACTAAAAACTGAATTCAATTGAAAATAGGTGTCATTTTAATAGGATACACTGACCAAACAAATTTTTTCTACTGTTAGGATGTAGCAATGGTTGACTTTTCCCCCTAGCATTGCAGAACAGCTACTTAATGTACAGGACTGTGTCAAGTACCTCTGCAAAATAGAACTTTAGCAAGTTACTGTTCAGGAGACCAGAATCCATGGCAATGGGCACAAACTTAGAAAATGAACTACCAATTTCAAGAATCCTACAAGCCATTAAAACAGACTATTGTGGCAGATAAATGGAAATAAGAAGCATACTCAAGTATCAGAACTAGGAAGAACATAGTGGAAAAGAGAATGTGGTTAGGTGATGTAATAGAGATGAACAAATGTAATTCAAGTGACATTTACTTGGCACCAAGCATTGTCTTCAGTGTCTTGTATGTGATATTTAATTGTGTAGCCAGTCACAGAACATAAAATGTTTAAATTATTATTCCATTTGCCTTTAATATAACAGTCAATATTTTAGTGAAATGATACTTGAAAACTTAGCATTACATGGTAGGAAAGTCATAAAAGGTATACTGTCAAAAAACATGGTGCCCTTTTCAGTTCAAAAGGAAAATACAGAACTATGCTAATGCTTTGGGTATGACAGTGTCAGTATAGAGAAGACTCCCAGTTAATGCTTGCTGGATTAATGAATGCATAGTACAGAAACATTCATGTATATGGGGAGGTATTAGGAAACGAATATGTAGAAGCAATTAACTGTGGTAGGATTGAGTGATGCTGGGGACAATAGTCATCTTTAACATTGTACTATGGTCAGATCTTCCAAGTTTAGACCAAAAGCAAAGAACTAGCGATATTAACCTAGACATACAAATGACTCAACCAGATGTCAGTCACCAATAGGTAATTGTTTTGCTGGATATTCTTTTTTTTCCCCAGGATTATTGAAATATTTTATTTTTTATTTTTCCTTATTTTACATATCAATCACAGTTCCCTTTCCCTCCCTCCCATGCCCCCCAATTCCCCTGACCATCCATCCTATTCCTCCACCACCACTCCATAGGGAGAGTGGTGCCTTCCAGAAGGGATCATCAAAATATGTCAAGTCGTTTGGTGTAGGGTCTAGGCCCTTCCTCCTGCCTCTAGGTTAAGGGAGTATCTCTCCATGGGGAATATGCTGGCAAAGTCCTTTTGTGCACCAGGGATACATCCTGGTTCCACTGTCAGAGGTCCCTTAGACTGCCCAGTCCTTCTAACTGAGACCCATGTTCAGGAGGTCTGAGTCGGTCCAATGATGGTTTCCCAGCTATCAGTCTGGGGTTCTTGAGCTCCCCCTTGTTCAGGTCAGCTGTCTTTGTGGGTTTCTCCAGCCTGGACTTGACCCCTTTCCTTATCACTCCTGCCTCTCTGCAACATGTTCTCTTCTCCTCCCCTTCTCTTTCTCCTAGCTCCCTCTCCACTCACCTTCCCCCACCCCACTCCCAGTATGCTCAGAAGATCTTGTTTCTTTCCCCTTTTGTGAGGGACCATGTATGAATCTCTTAGGGTCTTCCTTGTATCCTAGTTTCTCTGATGGTGTGAATTATAGGCTGGTAAACCTTTGCTCTATGTCTAAAATCTATATTTGAGTGAGTACATACCATGTTACTCTTTTTGTGACTGACTTACCTCACTCAGGATGTTTTCTTCAAGTTTCATCCACTTGCCTGTGAATTTCGAGATTCCATCGTTTTTTTCCCACTTTATTCATTCTGTTTTTTTTCTTATTTTACTTATCGACCACAGTTTCCTCTCCCACACTCCCTCTCATCCTCTCTACTTCCCTCCCATGTCCCCCCCCTTACAGGGAGGGTGATGCCTTCCAGGAGGGATCAACAAAATCTGTCAAGTCGTTTGGAGTAGGGACTAGACCCTCTCTCCTGCTTCTAGGTTAAGGGAGTATCCCTACATGGGAAATGTCTTCCCAAAGTCATTTTGTGCACCAGGGATACATCCTGGTTCCACTGTCAAAGGTCACTTAGACTTCCTTCTAACTGAGACCCATGTTCAGGGGGTCTGAATCAGTCCAATGCTGGTTTCCCAGCTATCAGTCTGGGGGTCCATTAGCTCCCCGTTGTTCAGGTCAGCTGTCTCTCTTTATTTTTTATGTTAGGTGTTTTGTTTATTATGTGGTGAGGGGACTTCTGGTTTTGGTCCAGTATATTTGGTGTTTGGTATGCTTCTTGTACTTTCATAGGGATGCCCTTCTTCAGATTGGGAAACTTTTCTTCAATGATTTTGTC
Source organism: Phodopus roborovskii (assembly GCF_943737965.1). Taxonomy (NCBI): domain Eukaryota; kingdom Metazoa; phylum Chordata; class Mammalia; order Rodentia; family Cricetidae; genus Phodopus; species Phodopus roborovskii. The sequence goes on along the minus strand of NW_026126410.1, from coordinate 9,797,803 downwards.
GAATGTTTTCTGCACCTTTAAGCTGGGTTTCTTCGCCTTCTTCTATGTTTATTATTCTTAGGTTTGGTCTTTTCAAGATGTCCCACATGTCTTGGATGTTTTGTGTTAAGGATTTGTTGGATTTAAGATTTTCTTTGGTCCATGAATCTATTTCCTCTAGTTTATCTTCAGCACCTGAGATTCTCTCCTAGATCTCTTGTATTCTGTTGGTTATGCTTGCATCTGTAGTTCCCGATCATTATCCTAGTTTTTCTATTGCAAGCATTCCCTCAGTTTGTGTTTTCTTTATTGTCTCTATTTCAGTTTTCAGGTCTTGAACTGTTTGCATTGTTTCCTTCATCAGTTTTATTGTTTTTTCTTGGCTTTCCTTACTCTGTTTAAAAGATTTGTTCATTTCTTGCATTTTTCTTTGGTCTTTACCTCTATTTCATTCCATTTTTTGTTTGTTTTTTTTTCTTCTATTTCTTTAAGGGATTTTCTCATATCATCTTTGAGGGCCTCTATCATTTTTATGAAGTTTTTTAAATTTATTTATCTTTTATTTTATATATCGATCCCAGTTCCATCTCCATACCTCCCTCCCTCCCTCCCTTCCAGCCTCCCATGCCCTGCCGACTATCCTCCCTTCCCATTACCTCCCCCACCCCACTCTACATGTAGGGCAATGCCTTCCTGGAGGGGTCAACAAAATCTGTCAAGTCATTTGGAGTAGGGTCTAGGCCCTCCCTCCTGTCTCTAGGTTAAGGGAGTATCCCTCCATGGGAAATGTTCTCCCAAAGTCCTTTTGTGCACCAGGGATATATCCTGGTTCCACTGTCAGAGGTCCCTTAGACTGCCCAGGCCTTATGAAGTTATTTTTCAAGTTGTTCTCTTCTGCTTCATCTGCTTTGGTGTGTTCAGTTCTAGTTGGTGTAGAGTAACTAGTTTCTGGTGGTGTCACACTGGTCTTTCTATTGTTGGGTGTTTTCTTGTATTGCTGCCTTCTCATCACTTCTTCCAGTGGGTTGGTGGAGTCTCTCTCTCTGCTTTGCTCTCCCAGTGGGTGTAGGTGGGTCAGGATTTCCATGTCTGTAACTCTGGACAATCCCAGCTCTCTTGGAGGTCTCTTCAGGCAGAGGGCAGGAGATGGGGCACAAAGATCAGGTGAGTGCAGCCTCAAGGTGATCCCATGTGGACAGGAAGGTCCAGTGTCCTCAGAGCAGACCCAGGAAGTTCCAAGGAGGTGGAGGAGGTATTGGACCCACCCTCTGTCCCAATCTCTCCAAGATCAGTGGACCCAGCAGGAACAAGGGTTAGGGGAAGGCAGGCTTTGGGTGGTGTATGGACTAGGGTACCAGGACTGTACTATCCAGGGCCAGGAGGATACATGGGGGAGCTAACCCAGGGAGTTCTCAGGGAAGGATGTTGGGGGGGGGGATTCAGCTTGAACTGGTCTAGACTCACCTCCTGCAGACAATGGGGCCCAGCAGGACCAAGGATGAGGAGAAGGCAGGCTCTGGGTGGTGTAGCTTGCTGGATATTCTTTCTGAAGTTTGATTTAAAAATTTTTACCTGACTTTTTTTCAAGAACCGAAGAATATGAATCAGATAAAATGTTGTTATGTGTGTCACAGCATAGGCATGCACAATTGAGGCCGTAAGAGGAGATAATGGCTTGCATGTGTACTTTATTGTGCAACCTGATGTCTTATTAATCATTTGTAATGGTCCAGTATTAAAAACAATCACTAATGTAACATTACCTACACCTGGAAAATAAAAAAATAACTAATGATAAAAACCAGGGAAGTGATGAATGAGAATGGTTAAACATACATGTTGATGTAATAAAATTTTGAAATAAAATTTGGCCATTAAGGATTTTGGCTTGAAAAAAATTAATACATTTTATTGAATTGGTGTCAGGAAATACAAAATTATTTCATAGTCATTTGGTTGGGAAATAACAGTTGCATACATACATATCTACATATGTATATTCCTTGAAAAAGTATGGTAATTTCTAAGTCTGTAGCTTCATTTTTTTTCTAATTTTAAAGGGGGTTTCTGGTAGCATTGAATATTTTATTGTATTGAGCTCACTTGTTCTATATTGGATATTAAATATCCTCCATAGCCCCATGTGTTAAGGATTTGGTTTCTAGAGGAGCCTTCATGGGAAAGTAGAGCCTTTGAGATACAAGGATTTGAGTGTGATCTTTAGGTCAAAGGGGATTCTCTTTGAATGGGATTATGGGACTCTAGCTGTTCTTGATATTTCTGGCTTCTTCCTGGCCATTGGATAAGCACTTGCTACTCAGTGTGTTCCCACCATGACACACTACCTTTCTCCAGACTCAAAACAATTAAGCCAACTGATCACAGACTGAAAACACCAAAACAAAAAGCCCCAAATAAAATGTCTTATTTTTCTCCCTGTAAGTTAATTATCTCAAGTATTAGGTGTAGTTACAGAAAGAAAAGAGGAAACAATGCAGTCTATTTACCAATTGCCCCTGAAATTGTGAGTTTGAATGGAAACTAAAGAGGTGAGTATGCATTCAGTTTAAGCTGAAGTAGCTGTTTGAACTATGAGTCAGTAATACCCACAATGTTTGTGGCAAATATAAGGGTCCAATGGAAGACTTTTAGGAGTTTAGAAACAAGTTCTTTACTTATTTGAGAAAAGATTTCTCTCTCTTTTTTTTCTTTTTTTTACATGTCGATCCCAGTTCCCTCTCCCTCCATCCCCCCCCACTTTTGCCCTCTCTGCCTTCTCACATGCACCCTAACCACCCTCCCCTCCCATCCCCCCCAGGCCATTTCCATATGTAGGGGAATGCCATCCAGTTGGGGTCATGTAGATCTCATAGGTCATGTGAAGTAGGGAGTAGGGCTTCTCTCCTGTCTCTAGGTTAAGGCAGTTATCCCTCCATGGGGGATTTGTTAGCAAGGTCCTTTTATGCACCAGGGATACATCCTGGCTCCACTGTCTGAGGTCCGTTAGACTGCTCAGTCCTTCTGGCTGAGACCCATATTCAGGGGGACCTGAGTCAGTCCCATGCTAGATTCCCAGCTATCAGTCTGGGGGGGGGCTGTTAGCTCCTACTTGTTCAAGTAAGCTGTCTCTATGTGTTTCTGCAGCATGGTCCTGTCCTCTCCATCTGCATCTGGGTTCTAGTTCAACTCAGTGTTTATGTATGGGTGTTTGCTCCTGTTTCCAACAGGTATTAGATGAGGGCTCCATGGATAAGTTAGTTGTTGATCTCACTATCCGGGAAGGGCATTTATGGTAGCCTTTCCATGGATGCTCAGATTGTTAGTTGGCAGCAGTCTTGTAGTTCTCTAGACCTTTCTTTGTGTCCAGTTTTATCTTCAAACCAATATTGGCTCCCTCTTTTATGTTTTCTCACTCTCTCTCTCTCTCCTGTCTTCTATTCCTATCCGGACTCAATCTTCCTAGTTGCACGTGTCTTCCTCTCCTCCCCCTCATGAGAAAAGATTTCTCCAAAGAGTTGTTAGTTTCTGGTAGACATTAAATATCTGACCAAGGTATAATACAAGTATATGGCCATCAGACTGTAACTGCCCCATCCTATGTATAAAATTCAGTTTGCTTAGAAGTACTCTATCAAGCTCAGGGGGTAGAGCACTTGCTGTGCAAACATGAGGAGTTGAATTCGATTCTCAGCACCCATGCAGATGCCTACAGGGCATGGCAACTCCCTGAAATTCCAGTACCTGAGAGTTGGGCACATAGCATCCCTGGAGTGAGTTGAACATAATAACTCTGGGTTCAAGTGAGAGACTCTCTGCTCAATATACAAGGAAGACACCTGACATCATTGTCTAGTCTTCATCAGGGGTACAGACATCTGCATGCATGCATGCATATGTCCCTTCCCTCAGCTCTATTGGATGGATTGCTTAGAACCTGGTGAAGAAACATTATATCAGCTTACAGAGCTGCCCTTGTTGAATCTGCTTCTACTTCTTTATCTAGTCTTGCCAAGAAGGTACAAGACGGCACACAGGGTTCTTTCTCAGGAGCTGAGTGACAAGGCAAATGATCAAGAGCTTGGATTAGAAGTGAGTCTTGTAGAACATGTTAGAACTTGCTGCTCTTCAGAGATGGCTCTGAAGGAAAATCCCTTCAGTAGGGAAAACAGCAAGCAGTGCATTGGAGAATTGGTAGGATGTAGAACTGGGAAAAAAATTTAGGCATAGACTCCTTGGAATGGCAAAGTACTCAAGCACTCTCCATGACAGAAAGAACTAAGTGTCAGGTGCACAGGATGACTTTGTTCCTGCCATGCTTTCCCCCAACTGTTGGCTCTTGGTCTCATGGCTTACTATGGAAACTCCATAATTTCACTAACACTGGCTTACTCCTTATTAAAAATCATCTGACTACTGACAATCACTCCTTCAATGCTGTCAGCTTATTAAAGACATCCTCTGATAGATACAGCTACTGATGGGACGCTAGTGGGTCAGGGAGGCCTGCATTAAGCCCTCACTGTGGCTTATTTGTACGATAAGGGATCCAATTTTTGATGAACACTTTATACTTTAGAACCTTTCCACTTTAGACCGAATAGTTAGAATATTCTCCCTCCCTCTCTCTCTATATATCTATATCTATCTATCTATCTATCTATCTATATATATATATATATACATATATATATCTTCCTTGTAGAGATATATTCTCTACAAGTAAGTACTGTCATCCCCATTCTTCCTAACTGAATCACTATCAATTACCTTATATAGTATTAAAAAAATGATTGAAGAATTCAGTTCATGCCCAGTGATGAACTCACATCTCTATTATCTACTAGTTTTATTCAGTACTCCTTTTGACCCTTTAAATAGATCCCAAATATATAGAATGGGGATTTATATCACCCTGACCTCACTAGGCTTTCCTCTTTACTATCCAAAAACACAGTGGTGCAGGTATAACATTCTTAATTTGAGGTGGTTGATTAGTAAAGAGCTGTTGTAATTTCCCCTAAATTTTTGCTTTATTTATATGCTCTTAAAATAAGACCAAAATCCAGAATTGAGTGAATAAGTTCATTTTTAGAGATTATTTTAATATATCTTTCAAACATGAGATTATTTTATATGTCAGTATCAAGTGTTTATCACTAGCATTCATGTATGAAGTTATTAAATCACATTTGAATTCTGGTTTAGTATATTCTTTCAGAAAAAATAACTATATATACATTTTTAATTTAAATATTTTATCTTCTGAGAGTTTATATATGAGCATTGTATTTATATTATTTCTACTTTTTCTCCCCCAACAACTCCTCCCATGTCTCCCTACTCCTTAAATTATTGACCTCTTTCTTTTCAGTTATTGATTATACATACAAACATACATACATATGGATAACACCTGCTGAGTCCATTTATGTGGCTTGTATGTATTTATTTAAGGCTGACTGCTTGACATTGAATAACCTGTCAGGGCTCATTTTTTGGGAAAGACTGAGTCTCCCTATCCCACAAGTAATTGACTACCTGTAGCTCTTTTTTTTAGGGGTGGGGTTTTGTGAGAATTTCCCCCACCTATACTGGCACATCAGTGCTATTTTAATGATGAAGATATTGCTTAAGTGACTCTACTGCTTATGTATTTTTAAGAGTTTTAAATCAGTAGCAGATATCAAAATCAGGAACATTTCAAATGCTTTGTCAAAAGTCTGTAAGATTACTTAGGAGACAGCCAAGGGTGTGATTTTAAGACATCAGCAAATTCATAATTTTTATAACATAATTATTATGTTTTGTTTGGTAATTTCACATCAGACATCCCAATCCAACTCACCTCCCAGTTCCTCCCCTCCTTATCCCTGCAGCATATTCCCCAAAGTCCCCCAAATCAATTAAAGACAAGACAAAACAAACAAACAAACTAACGAACAAAAACGCACCTTGACTCTCAGTCTTTTCAACACCTATTCCTTCATCCTAATGGCATTGGGAGCTGTGGGTTATCATGCAGTACACCTTTTGTCCAATCAGCTCACCTACAAATGCTCATTGTAATGAGTCATTGGCCTTTTTCAAGGTCTCTGGCACAACATCATCATGGACCCTCACTAAAGCTCCTCTCAGATAATTTTAAGATATTGGTAAATTTAGCATTTTAAAAACTCATTCTAAAAAGCTGCTAGTGTTCAAATATAGATGGATAAAATTAAAGCTAATGGGTACTTTAAAACAGAGAAACTACTCCATAAGCATGCAATTTTTAAGTTACATCTTCTGTACAACCTATTGGAGGAAAGTATTGGCAAGATAAGGATATACTAATAATTTAAAAATCAAATGTTCTGATCTAAATATGGCATACTCAGGTAAGATTGGAACAAGTATTAAACAAAATATAGCAAGTGACTTACAAACTATGACAAAGAGGTTGGCACAAATTGTTCTAAAATGAAGGTATGAAATGCAAAGAGCTCAAGGTGAGTGCTATAGGCATTGAAAATATCTCCCTCCATTCTCTCAAAGGGGGAAAAAGGCAGGTCATGTAATATTTTCCATAATAGGAATAAAGATTTAAGAGCGAAAGTATGGTGGCTGGGATGCAGAAAACTTACATCTGTATCTTTTCATCGTCTGTGTTAGCTCAGCGCCAGGTGGTCTGAGCTCTGTCAGTGACCAAATGGGGCAATTTTCCTTACATTAAGTCATTGTGAGACCATCAAATAACCCCAGCTTTGCCCAGATCAGAAGTTGGGTGAATTTAGTTCAAGTCACACTTCTATCAATATTTATGTGTATTGCGGTAAATAAGGATCAGGATAAACAAATAGGCCGAATAGATGTTTATTCAGGGAGAAATAACTTACAACCTAGACAGATGAACACCAGGAAATTCAACCCGATCCTCTCCTGTCCGAGTCACGCCAGAAAGAGAGCACCTTTCCTGGCCCCCTCCGACCTCCTTCCACAGGTCACTTCCGCCCATGGCTCCACCCCTCAATGGGCGTGGTCAGTGCTACAGAAGGACTACCTCACTACAATTCCCCTTTTAGTCTAAAGAAAAGATTTAGGCTTAATACAAAACTATATACAAAACAGTGAATAACAAGTGTGCTCTAAGAAAAGGAAAATCGAGAACAAAATGACCTACATATCTAGTCCTAGGGTGAGGGCATAATGGAGTTTACAATAGAGTTGTCCTAAGCTGGAAAACGTAAGTCTAGTACCTAATATATCTAACTAGGAAGAGAGAATAATAGTTGTGATAGTTTAATCTTCAACCTCATCAAGACCTGAGAAGGAAAATAACAATATTAGAGTAGACAGGAAATGCGGATGGACAACTTCCAAAAGGTGCAGCAAGGACAGAAACAGCAGGCCACCTGAACAGTCACCCTAGGTCTCACAGCGACGTTGGTACACCCAGATTTGGCTAAGGCCAAGAGAACTTGACAGACCACAACAACAGCAGGGAAATAGAATGGCTGTCTTACCCTGACTTGGCAAGGTCAAGCAGTCTTCTATATTTGTCTCCTGCAAGCACATAGGACTGCATGTCCAAATCAGTGGTCAAGGTGGGGGCAATTCTATGCCCAACAGGCCATTAGCTGAGGCGAGATTGAACTCCAGCAGGAGCAACAACAGTGTCCAACATATTTTCGGGAAAGTGCACGGTGCTGTCAGGAGCAACAGTGTCTCATGTCAATGGAGTACTAATATTAAAACATTTAAATGCCATGTTCTGCATGTCTATGAAGTGATTGAAGATTAAGCATCTATATCTGACTAATCTCATAGGTACAGTGAAGATAATCTGTAATACTCGGGAACTTAGCTAAAAAGACTGATTAAAACTTTCCTGAGTAAAGCAGGAACAAATACTTAAACAATATAACTATTTACATATACCTACAAGTAAATCCCTAAAATAGAGGTAGAGTATAAGTGTCAAGACAAGAGGTAGAACTATAAAGGGCAGCAAGATAAATATCCCAAATTGTATCAATATACAAAATGTCTTGGATAAGGAAAAGTATACATACATAGAATATGGTAAAAAATAATGTGCATAAAATATTATAAGTGGAAACATTTAACACAATATAACAAAATATAAACTTAATTTTACATAGCTTACCACATAGGAATACACAACAATGTAAGCTGTAAAATACTATCTCATTCATACTCAAATTCTCAAGGAAATAGGCTAATCTACTTATATCCCATCTAAACCATACCTTTACCCACCATATGTGACTTTTAGTAAACTATTCATTTTCTTGAGCCTTAATTTACCTGTATATAGGTAGGCTAAATAGTGCTGACATGAATGATGAGAAGCAAATCAAATTCCTAACACATATTTGTAAAGTGAACAAATCAATTAATAAATGCATTTTTACATAGATTTTTTTTGTTTTTTTTTTCACTCAAGTAGCCCCAATCGCTTGAGCCATCTTTATTTATACTTTAACTGAGTTTTGTTTTTTAAAAATAAATTTATTTTATGTCTTGACTGCAGCTTTCCTTCCCTAAGTTCTCCCCCATCCCCTTTCTGTTCCTACCCCACAATCTACTCCTCAGTTTCTGTTTAGGAAAGGGCAGATTTCCCATGAGCATCAACAAAACATGGTCTATCAAGTTGCAGTAAGACTAAGCACCTCTCCATGTATTAAAGCTGCACAAGGTAATCCAATATGAGGAATAGGGCCCCCAAAACCAGTAAGAGTCAGAGACAGCCACTGTTTCCTCTGCTAAGAGTACCACAAAAGAACCAAGCTACCCAACTATAACATATATGAAGAGTGCCTAGGTCAGTACCATTCAGGCTTTCTGGTTGTTGGTTCAGTCTCTGTGGGCCCTTATGAACCTAGGATACTTGATTCTATGGGTTTTCTTGTGGTGTCCTTGACCTCTCTGGGTCCTACAATCTTTTCTCCCCACAGGTTGATGACAAGTGCCTGGTTCTAACACACTCTTCTGTATTTTTTTTTTTTTTTTTGAGACAGGGCTCTCTTACTGGACCTAAATAAACCTCACAGGTTGGCTAGGATAGTTGGCCAAACCAGCTCCTGTGCTGTCTTCATCCCAATAGCACTGGGTATGCAGGCACAAGCCACTATGATTGTTTTTGACATGGGTGCACCTCGGTAAACAGGGTCAGCTCTGTTGTGCGGCCCAGTTTATAGGCAGAAGTTTCTGTCCTGCTCAGTTCTGCAGCTAGGTGCGGGGCCCTGCAGCTAGTGAGGGGCAGGGTCAGCTCTACCACTCTCATGCTCCTGGGGCCAGCATTTCCCACCTGCAGTAGGAGGAGAGCAAAAAGGGACTCTGTTCCTCACCCAGACTGCTTCATGACAGACCACGGGGCTAGCTCTCCCACCCTTGCCCCTATGCAAGGTGGGCTTACCCTCACTTGTACTAGCAGGGACAGTTCTGCTGTGCTGTCTTTGGGAGGTTCAGGGCCTGTTCTCCAGAGGGGTGCAGTTGGTAAGGGGCTCTGTCAGTCCTCCCTAGTGCTGCAGCCAGTGAAAGGCAGGCCCACTCTGTGCTGTCCTATCCTCATTGCTTTGGTGGTAACAGGAGTCTTAGACATCAATACAGACTGGCCGTGGCAGGGACAAAGACCCAGCCAAGGCCCCTGGCAGCAGCCTAGGCCTGGATGACACTATGGCTCTGGTTGTCGGACAAGCTACTCAGATCTGCCTGGTGTGGCAGAGGTTCAGCTCTTGAACATTAACTGGAACCTAGGTGATGGCCCTGTGTGGCGCTTAGTGGCATTATGGGTCATGGACATCAATACAGACTCCAGAAGTGGTTGGACCATGAATACAGACTTGATCCTTGGCTGCAGCCAGGACTCTGATGTCACCCCTAATCTCAGTTTGTAGACAGAAGTTTCTGTCCTGCTCAGTTCAGCAGCAGGTTCAGTACCAAATAAGCACACAGAGGCTTACATTAATTATAAACTGTTTGGCCTATTGCTCAGTGTTATTATTAACTAGCTCTTATGACTTAAATTCATCCATGATTCTTATCTATGTTTAGCCATGTGGCTTGCTGCCTTTTCTCAGAATGGCATTTTCATCTTGCTCCTCTGCATCTGGCTGGTGACTATGTCTCTGCCTTTTCCCAGAATTCTTCTAATCTGGTCACTCTGCCTATACTTTCTGCCTGGCTATTGGCCAATCGGCATTTTACTAAACCATTACAAGTGATAAATCTTTACTGTGTACAAGACCATCATCTCTCGGCAGCATGGACCCAACAGCAACCCCCACTTGGTACCAGGTGTGGGTCCAGATCCTGGGCATCTGCACTTCACCGTGACAGGAGCCTCAGACTTCAGTGCAGGTCCTGTCTGCAGCAGGGACCCAGACGTGGCCCCATCACAGCTCAAGCCTGTGTGATGCCCTGGACCCAGTACAGTACTTATTTTTAAGAATGAGAGAGACACATACAAAATCACAAAATCCCTATGGAGTAAAGCAAGAAGTAACTTTTAAAACAATATACAATGTTTTGATACTCCTTCAGATGATTTAAATTTTTCATTTTTTTTGAGCTCATGTTGTAAGAAATGCATATACATTTAGAAGACAATGATACGATACTAGTGTTTAGAAAGGGGGCTGAGGAGATGATTCAGTGATTAAAGTCCTTATTGCTCAAGCCTGAGGATGAGACTTCAGATACCCAGAAACCTATGTAAAGGCCAAGTGGGCACAACAACCTGCATACACTCCCAGCCTCCAAAGAAAGGGAAACCACAAAAGCAAGCTAAGTAGCAAGACTAGCCATATTAGTGAGTTCTGGGTTTGACTGAGAGACCCTGCCTAATTGAATAAGGCAGAAGAGCAATCACTCATGATTTGCAACCTCAACCTCAAGCCTCCACATCAAAAATATGCACACATGCACTTGCATTCCTTCCTCTCACACACATTTGCACAGACACGGGAAAGAGCAAAAATAAATTAATTGGTGGTATATTTCTCACAAAATTGAAATGACTATACAATATTAATAAGCTGTACTAAGATTTAACACTAAGTAGTAAACTTATTTGCTACTTCAAACTCAGGGGGTGTACCAAGTGTTATTCTTTAAAGATGTCCTGTTCGGATGTGACTGCTTGTGACTGAATAAGGCTGACTCTTGAAAAGCTAGTGTGACTCTTAGTGTGTAAAAGCCAGCTGCTTCTGAATTTTGGTCAACTTTTCTGAAATCTTACTCCATTCCTCTTTCCTCCCTTATGGCTCAATTTTAATATATGCTTTAATAATATGGATTAACAGTGTTAATATTGTGAGAGAAAATTAGTCAGGCTTTAAATAATATGAAATGAGCTTGTTTTTATTTATAAGTGAAAATCTTGTTATTATGCAGACATTTGAGGAAAGTAACTTATCACCAGTATTTAGAAGTAATAGAGTATTTTCACAAAGGATTATTTGAGTACTGGTATATATAGACCTCACTCAGACCAGAGTAGTGAGACAAATATCCTAATATTTAGGTTTGGCTCTGCCACTGCCTCAAAATGTGACCTTGGATACACTTCTATACATCAGGTAAAATAAGAACACAATAGGATCTGTTCTCATAGCTCTGTAAAAGGCTTTTGAGGAATGAGAAAAGAACACAAATAGTTTGGACGAGCCAAAATATAGAACCTGTCTCCAAAAGGAGAGAGATGGAGGCTGAGAGAGGACAGACTTAACAAGGACTTTAGATCTATCCCAGCAGTGGGAAAGTTTAGGAGTCGTCAAAGATTATTATTGTTCTACAAATATAATTATAATTATTTGTTGTACAAACACAGGTAATATTTCCCAGTTAAGTCTGAAACAGAGAATAATGTAAGCCTACGATATTATTGGCAGTCTGGTATTTCTGTAGTTGGGGCCTGGAATTAGAATTCAGTAGTGGGATTTTAGCTATGCCTTCTAATGCACGAGGATCCTGTAATTCATGGCTATTTGGGGTCAGATTCTGTTTTAGTGAAATCCAACTCTTTAGAAGATTTGAGGCATCTAATCTCTTATGTGTTCCATAGTGATATGTAGTTAGTTAGGAACCTCCCTTTCTTCATTTCAGTCTTCAGTGTAGAGCTACAGTCTATGTGGGTCTTTCTGTTCTATCACATACTCATCCTAGATCCCATGGCTGTTGCTCAGCTCCAGAGTTTGGTTTAGGCTAATAGCTTCAGATGAACAGTCTTCTGATGTGCCTGGGACTGATGAGCTCCTGTGATGAGAATTTTCAGTGTTAAAATGGAAAAGCCCTAGGCAAACCTAGACAAGTTAGTCATGTTAGAAAGGGAAGCAAGAGGAAATACAGGATTCCAAAGGCAGTGTGGAATATTTACACAAAATCAGCCCCTTTACACTAAAAAGATTAACCTACTCTTAGCATATTTCCTATGACCTTAAAAGAAACCTTGGCTCTTTGTTTGCCTGGAGAAATATGTGTCTTAAAACCCTGTAATAAATCCTTTTGTGCTTAAACTAGCTTGAGCAGACGTTCTTGCCTGCAACTGAACTCTACCTGACTCAATACCACATGTTATATTTACACTGAGGAGATTTCTCTAATGAGCTAAAAATCATTTTAAGAGAACTTGCATCTGGGAGTTCTACAGATTGTTTTTCTTTAGGACAGCTATTTTCTTCCCTCCTTTTGATAGCAATAGCCAATCTGACTTTCCTTTAGAGAACATGGCAACTCCAGTCTTAATCTGTGGAGGGATGCCTTTATACACAGGCCCAGATGATAAATCATTTGCCCCTTCAGGCCAGTGTGATGGCTCAGACACTGGAACATGACCCAACAGGGTAATGAGGATTGCCATTTGGAAATTTCACTCCAGTTACTAAGAAGGGACCTTTGTTTGTGCTGTCTGTAATTATGATAGGGACATAGATTTACTTGCCAGTGGTCACAGAACTGTTTGAGAAGAAATCAGGTTGCAGAGGAGAGAATGAGACCTCTGACTTGTCACACTGTTGGAAGTTCTGGGTCTGGTCATGCTGTAAGTGGCTTTGCAGTTAACACAGACCAGTATCACTCACTGCTTGCTTAAATGAAACTTTAATTGTGTTTCTGTTGCTATACAATTAAAGTGTATGAAAGAGTTTAACATCAAAAAATGAAAGCCAAGCCATGTATGATGGTATATTCCTGTAAACCCAGCACTTTGGAGACTGAGGCAAAAGGATCATGAGTTTAAGCTCAACCTGAGTTACAAAATGAGACTCTAAGAAATACATTTATAAATGCAAAAACTCAGAGTCACATTACTATAATATGTTTCACTTATTTAAATGTATACTTTTTATTTAATATATGATGAGTTTTACATAATTGATTGGCATATACATGCTTAGTGTAGCACTTACAATGAGAGAAATTTGGTAACGCTCCTTCATTTAGCTGGATTCTATCATTTGCTATGATGCTTTAGGCAAGTTGCTTAAACTCTGTGTTTCATATTTCTTATCTGATAAATGCAGATAATAGTGGTCATTAATTACCTCATGTAGTTACTGTGTACAGAGTGTCAAATTAGGTAGGAGAACAATCTAACTTTCTGTGTTTGCTCTTGTTGATAAGCAGTGAAGTTTTATTAATTAGTCTCTTTTCTATCTCATTATGAATTATTTTAATGTAATAGACTTTAGAGAGTTTAAGAACTTGCATCATCAAAATATGTAAACAAATATGTAGATGTTTTAAGTAGTTACATTCATAATAGGGGCAAGGCTAGAAAGCTGCAATGCAAAATAAACACTTCATGTGTTATCTAGGTCATTTTTAACTTTTGATCATTTAAGCCTTATTTGTTATTTTGTTTCTTAAAAAGGAGACATTTAAATAATCAATTATGCATTAATAATTTAGTATATGTACACTGAGAGAGTAGGTTTTTAAGAGCATCTTTGTTAGAGTGAATACTGTAGTTGATAGTAAGTAACCTCATTAACAGCATGTTCTCCACTGTTTTTTCTCTGAAAAAGGAAACAAAAGATTAGGATTGAGTCATCTATCCAGTGTGAAATACAGGGTATTTCAATTAAGATTCAAGTTGACTTCTATAAGTGTTGTTCAAGTCAAATGCTACCCCTTGTCAATTGCTTCCAGCTGTTGAATGAGTTTGTAGAGTTATAGGGCATTGTAACAACATTGTCCTGCAACACTTCTTAATTTTACTCTTAGAACCCAGAAAATAAATCATAAAATGCATCACGGTCTGTGAAAAAGGTAAGCAATAAGTGAAAAATAAAAGTAATAAACAATCATTTTCCCCTTGTGGAAATAAGTACAGAAAACAGCTACAATGTGCATGCATATTTCACAGTCAATACACCAATTCCTTTTAAAGTTACAATTTCCAATATTATACCTTTCTGTCTCTTCTGTCTCTTTGAACAAAGTTTGCAGTACTTAGTAAATATGTTGAATTATTTTTATCTGTACCCTTTTTTTTTTAAAGAAGTGCATTTGAAACCCACAAAACCCCAGGATGGTGTAATTAATGCTACTGTCATTTCAACAGAATCTCCCCATGTCTTATTCATAATAAGGGAGCAGGAAAACAGAAGTTCCTTTGAATTGTCAAGCACAGTTCACACTGCCTGACTTTCTAAATTCTTGTGTCCAAAAGAAAACTAAATGGTGTTTTGAAATAAGTGTTCACATATAAAAAATTCTTTCAGAATCCAGTGGTCTCAGGTTGAATTGAAAAGAAAAAAAAAAAAAAAAAAAAAAAGCCTCAATGCTGGCCAAGGGGCTTATTCACCATTTTTCATTTCTGTTTGTAATTCCTGTCATCTTTGTTTCTTATGCTTTGGCTAAAAAGGGCGACTCGTATTTATTGGAACTGGGTTTCAATAAACATTATGCATTATGGTGAACCAGAGAGTGATTTATTGATAATTTGTCACTTATATTTATGAAAATGTAGACCCCAGAGCTCCAGGGCTGGTAAATCATATTCTACAGCCCCAATGTGTCGGAGGCTACCCAGTCTGCTCCATTAATGCCAAAAAGCACCCCCTTCATGCTGGCTGCCTGTGCAACTCAGGCCCCAGTAATCTGCACGGTTGTTAATACAAAACATGAAAAAAGAACAACTGTTGGTGATTTAAGGTTGTTTTTTCCAATATGTTTTTAATTTAATTCTCAAGTTGCAGAAATAATAAACTGATAAAATATAATTAGATGTGAGATTACAACATAATGAGGCCAGAGAAGGGGCAAGAATGTACGGGGAACAGTAGATTGTGTGGAATTCTTTTTGTAAAAGTTTGTTTATTATGATACAGCTGTCTAGAGTTTTCACACAGTTTCCAGATGCAGGCAGCTGTTAGTTCTTTGCTATTAAAGAAACAAAGGTCCAGAGTTCATGTTGATCCACTTGTTCTATATTTGTGATGTTTAAGATGACACTTGACTGAGTTGTGGCCTCCAGTCACAGGCGAGGTTGTCAAGATGGACATGGTGTTCACTTGCCTCTTGCCACTCACTTATCTCTTCTGGCAACCCCTGTAGCAGGCTGCTCCACTCTTCCTAATATGTTTATCTCCCATGGTGATGTCAGCAGAACTCAACAAATCTAATATTCATGCTCAAGCAGATTTGTTGGTGCTCTTTGTTTGTAAGAATAGGCCCTGTATCACCCTCACAGCTGCTTCCTCTAGATATGGAGGTAGGACTTTGTGTTTCAAGTCCCTTTCAGACAGGACTTGGGCAGTGAACAAAGCAGCTACCTATCTTACTTCAATCCACTTTTGTCTTTTCCAAAAGACCTAATCCCACTATGTTCTTTTTCCACAGATGTGACACATCTTTTTCCGTTTAGCCAATACATTTGGATGTAAAATGATTATACAGTATAATAATAATGTTTTTTTTTCAAGGAAGCATTTAAGGAGAAAGTACAATTTAGAAAATACAGAGAAAAAAGAGTATCATTTAAAGGCAAGGCTTGAAGTCTTAGGTTTAAAAAATGAAGGTGTTGAAAATTGCATGTTCCATGTAGACTTTAATAAAAATCTTATAAAATACTTTATAATATCTGAATTATATAGCAGGTAGTTACTTTGTTTCGAGTTTCAAATATTGCTTATGATTCAGGGGTAAATATATGATGGAGAGATGGAAAAGCTGTCATAATTAGTTGTGATTCTGGGTTTCTTTCAGTTTCTTTATCTTTTTAATGGTACAATACAGAATGTGAATTAAAAATTCCAAGTGTATGAATCAAGATTATCGTTAGCTTATTAAATTAAAGACATCAAGCTGAGGTTATAGCTCAATGCTAGGGTACTTGCCTCATATACACAAGGACCTAGATTCAAACTCTAGTCAAATTCCTAGTAACCCCCCCTTAAGATGTGAAAATTATTTACAAGATTTTAATATAGTTTCCACACTTCCTTATTTATGTATGAGTGGCCCATGTCAAAATTGCTTCTAAATGAGTTTTGGCGTTATTTTTATGTATGATGTCATAGCAATTAGTAGCCTTCTTTGATTAACAGTTCTGTTATGCAAGATTTCATATAACTTCCAAGTTTTGGATAGTTCACTATTAAAGATTTTTAAAACTATTTTTTGAGAACCACACTGTTAAACACTGTGGCTGATCCACTAGAACAAGACAGAAAGTTAGCTAACTGTGAATGTTGTGGACTTTGGAACCTCAAAGCAAGCCTCTAGTGACTCACCTCCTTCAACAAGAAAGCACCTCCTAATCCTTCCCAAATAGTTTCACCAACTGGGAACCACGCATTCGGGGCCTTTCCCATAAACCATCACAGAGCAGAATATTTGCTTATGGCCCAGGGTCTAGCATGAGAGCACTTGGACTATGAGAGTAATCTAATCTGTGAAATAGACTTCTCAGTGTTCTATATGTTTCTCAAGGAAATATTATGATCACATCAGTTGTTTTTCACCCAATATGTAGGCTATTCCAAGAGCTCTATACTTATGATCCAGTAGATTTTGTGTCAATAAAGTTAAAAAAAGTTTTGCCAAGGCAATAGGTTGCTCTCACAAACTGTCAGCAAGGCCCCATTGCTGAAGAGAACAACTACAAATTCATTGAATATGGAGAAATTGAGCAAGTGCCTACCTAGAACCTTCACTCCTATGTGCTAATGTCTTTGGTACAGAAAGGTACACTGCTTGATATCAAAGAAGAAGTGTAAACCCCAACCCAGCCACAAATACTATGATTTATAATGGTGGCCTGCCTGCAAGATATGCTAGTGTAATGGTAACACAAAGCTTGTAGGAGTAACCAATTGATATCTAATTTGAATGAAGGTGCACTCTGAGATGGAACCCATACCAACATTGCTTGGGTGACCAAGAACCTCGGACTGGATAACACTGAAAACTAGGAAATGGTTCAGTCCCAAATAAACACACAGAGGCTTATATTAATTATAAACTATTTGGCCTATTGATCAGGCTTATTATTAACTAGCTCTTATACTTAAATTCATTCATAATTCTTATTTATGTCTGACCATGGCTTGGCACCTTTTCTCAGTACCCAGTCTCATCTTGCTTCCTTTGTGTCTGGGTGGCAATTGTGTCTCTGACTTTTCTCTTCCCACAATTCTCCTAGTCTGGTCAACCCACCTATCCTCCCTGCCTAATTACTGGCCAGTCGGCATTTTATTAAACCAATATGAGTGATAAATCTTTATAGTGTACAAGAGCAACATCCCACAGCATACACAGCATACTACTGTTTTGTTTTGTTTTGTAAAAAGTAGCAATGACATTGTTCTAACTCAGTGACTTGCTCAGCCACCATCAGAGAATCTTCCTGTAGCAGATGGGAACAAATACAGAGACCTGCAACCTGACAATATGTATAGCGCAAAAACCTTAGTACACTCAGCCCTAAAAAAGTAACCTCCATCAAATTCCTCTCCACATGGCTCAAGGAACCCTGAAGAAGAGAAGGCAGAAAGAGTATAGGAGCCAGAGGGGATGGAGGACACCAGGATAACAAGGGCCTCTATATCAACATGATCTGTGCTCATAACTCACAGAGACTGAGGCAACATGCACAGGGCCTTCAGAGTCTGCAGCTGAAGGGACACAAGTCCCATCCATAACACAGAAGCGATCTACTATTGAAAAACACTTGCAAATGAAAAATTAGTTTTCTCCAAGGGAGTCTCACTGGGGAAACAAACTTCCCTTAAGGTTACTCCCTATGCCCAGCAGTAGATGGGAAACAGAAAAAGGAACTCATGGCATTATTGGAAGTTTCTTGTCTCAGAATGTGTCATGGCTGCTTTTCCTTTTTATAATGTTTTTTTTTATCTCATATATACTTTTTCTTCTGTTTTTACTGTCTAGGTCCTTTGCATATGCATTATGACTTCTAGTTTAGTGTTTATGAAATTTCTGAGTGTGTGAATGAGTGGATTTGAGTCTATATCTGCTTCTTGTGCCTTGTCTTAGTCTTTTTTATTTCTGTTTGTTTTTGTTTCTTTCAAATGTGCTAATTTTTGTTATATTTCCTTGTTATTCCTTAGAAGTGTGATTGTTTTCTATGGAGAGACAGAAAGGAGGAGAATTTGGATGAGAGGGAGATGGGGAATAACTGGGGAGTAGAGGATAGGAAACTGTAATCAGGATATGAGAATGAAAAATTTATATTTTTGGTTTTTTTTTTTTGAGACAGGAATTTTATGTGTAACAGCCCTTGCTGTCCTGGAACTAGCTCTGTAGACCAGGCTGACCTTGAACGCCCAGAGATCTGCCTGCATCTGCCTCCTGAGTGCTGGGATCAAGGCTGATGCCACCAATGCCCAGTGGAATCTATTTTCAATAAAAGGAAAAATATAGAAAGAAATAATGCTGTGGAACAATCTTTTTGGCACACTGGGAATATTTGTTGCTCTCATTGGTCTAATGAAAGGCTGAAAGGCCAATATCTGGGCAGGTAGAGGTTAGGCAGGACTTGCAGACAAAAAGAGGGCACAGGGTGGTGGTGGTGGTGGTGGTGGTGTTGGGCAGGGTGAGGAGAAGTCACCAGCCAGATGCAGAGAAAAGCATGATGAATACGCCCTGTTGGAAAATGGTGCTGCCATGTGGTAGAGAGTAGGTAAGAAATATGGGTTAATTTAAATTGTAAGAGCTAGTTAGTAAGAAATGAAGCTATTGACTCAGCATTTACAACTAATATTAAATCTTTGTGTAGTTATTTGGGAGATGGCTATGTGTCCTAAACAAAAAGAGAACCCCTCCAAAACAATACAACAAAAACCAAACCAAAACAAAACAACAAAAAAAATCCAAATAAAGAGAAAACAACCCCCCCATAAAAACTCCACCTACAAGGTAACAAAAGTTTTTGTTTTGCTAATTTAGTTGCTTTTATCATATATTAATAACAGTAATAAGAAACATTGATTGAACCTATTTGATCCAAAGGCAACAGACTTGGCAATATATCTTTAAGACTTTCACGTAGGTATTATTTTGTTTTAAAGATTTATTGTTATTTGTGTGTGATTGTATCTACAACACATGTGTGCAACTGCCCTCGGAGGCCAGAAAAGGGTGTAGAATCCCATGGCTCTTGAGTTGTAGCCAATTATGAGCCACATGACATGGGAATTAAGCTCATACTCTCTGGAAGAGCAGCAAATGTCTTAGCTGCTAAGCATATCTCTAGCCTGCCTATATAGGTACTGTTATTGTTCATATTTTACACATGACAAAACCAGCAGGGAGAGGTTAAAAAAAATTATTGCATTCTACTGAGAGACAGAAAGGGGATGGATTTGGATGAGAAAGGTTAAAAAAAAAACTGAGTCAAATTTATGTGTATATTGTAATGGTCCTCTTATATGAATAATAGTGATTTTGAGTGTAAGCTAACCATTCTTACAATATTGGTTAACTGCATGGATAACAATTTTCTGAAACTATGTTAAGATCATTAGTCAATGACTTTAAAAAAACATAAATATTTGGTCAGTGAGCCCTTAGAAAGAAATGGGCCCTTCCAAAAAGAAAGTGCTAGTACTATGAAGGGGAAAGGGCCCGTGGATGGGCTCACATACTAAGAACTCAGATGTTGAGATCATTCCCAACCAACAACTATCAAAGAAACCTATCAACCAAAATAAAATAAGTATTGACAACAGAAACCCAATGACGTAGATTAAACAAGACACAATGAACAGACTATAACAAATTGAATAATCATGGAAGTGGATTCTGACTTCCATATAAGAACCTACCTGTGGCTGATAACTTGATTTCAGCCATGTAAGACCCTGAGCCCAAAACTCAGCCATATATTACATGAGATATTAATCTAAAACATGTATAATTTGAAGTTCAGTAATTGAAAATGAGCATGGTTATTAACTGGTAAAGGGTTAAATATTTTAAGTCTGTCTAATTCTTTAGTCTTTGCTTCTTCCTTCCCCCATTGTAGGCAGCTGGTCTGTGGACCCATAATGGTGGCGGCCACACCCTTTAGGGTGTGGTTTCAGGTGGAAGGAAGTGGAAAGAGAGGAGCTTGAGGTGTGGTTTTCCTTTTTGTGCTCTTTCTGGTGGCAGTGGATCCAGTAGGAAGATCAGGGAAACCCTCCAACGGTTCTTTGTATTTTTCTGTGTAATTGTTCCCTTATAAACCCCCTTCATCATTTATCTTCAGTCTAGTGATATAATTACATCCTCGACTTCAATTGGTGCCCAAGGGATGTGGCCACCATTACAGGTCCACATATCAGACACTTACACCTCACTATTTTATTTTATTGCATATTGGTTTTTTGTACAGTTATTCTAAGTCTTTTGTGACTAAGACTGGAGAGCATAGTTAGGCAAATGTGGTAGTCTGAATGTAATTTGGCCCCCAGAAGCTCACAGAGAATGGCACTACTGGGAGGTGTGGCTTTATTGGGGTAGGTATGGCCTTGTTAGAGGAAGTGTGTCACCATGGAGGTAGCTTGGGGGGGGTGATTTTACATATGCTCAAGCCACTCCCAGAATTACAGATTACTTCCTGTTGCCTTTAGATCAAGATGTAGAATTCTCAGCTCCTTCTCCAGCACCATGTCTGCCTACATGTCACCATACTCCCAATCATCATGGTCCCTGCAATGATGCTAATAGACTAAGCCTCTGAAACTATAAACTGCCACTCAATTGAATGGTACCTTGAGTTGCAGTGGTTAAGTTGTCATTTTACAGCACAGAAACCCTAACTAAGACAGCAAATAATGACTCAAAGTCTATTTGTTAGTCTTTGAATTTGTACTTGGATCCTGGAAAGGTATGTGTAGTCATCAGGACTTAGCTTATATGATGAGAGAAAGTGGGGCTGGTAAATTTGTGGACAGGCTCATGTTTGGTTAATACCAAGTGTTAGTATGTTATTTTCAGGCTGATATGCAGGTAGAATTTTATGCATGTGGCAGTTATATAAACATTATTTTGGTTTGTAATTAAAAATAATGTTGGTTATATTAAGTGATGTCTTTTTTCCCGATACATTTTGTTACCTTGTCTTCCTATAGAAAATATGTGATGCATCTGATCCAATTTTACCTCTTTCTAAGCAAAGATTCTGTGAAAGGAAAAAAGAAAGAATTGGAGAATAAGCAAGAAATTCAGGGGCTGTGTGGCAAAAAGAATTTTTTTTTAACCCAATTAGTGGGAACAAGGCACATTCTTTGTTCAAAAACAAAGGCAGTGGGGTGGGTACAGCTGTGTCATTGTCATAATGACTAGAAGGGAAAACTCAAGAGTTGTATGTAGTTTTCCTTACATCCCACTGAGCTGACGAGACAAGCACCACAAACCCAAGAGAATCCCAAGTAACCTGTGGACACATTATTTGGAGAGTGGGTGTGTTCTTTGTCACTCAGGAAGGAAAAACCAATTGAGAGTGAAATACCCCAGAGAGTATCAGTGGATATAAGTGAGTAAGAAGCACGGGACACTCTGTACTGCTTTCCCCACAACCAGCCTACTCTTTGGTTTTCTGGAAACTCATAGGCCACAGATGTGGTTCTAAAGATTGGGTGTCAGGTGAAAAAAAATCTTAGAATAATGATATAAGCCTTCTGCATATATGTTACATTTGTGTAGTCTGGTCTTTTTGTGGGATTCCTAACCGTGGGAGCATGGGGTATCTCTGACTCTGTTGCCTGCCTTTGGGACCCCTTTCTCCTATTGGGTTGCCATGTCCAGTCTTTTTTTTCCCCTCCTTTTTTTAAACTTAAATTTGAAACAAGCTTGTATACATGTCAATCCCAATTCCCTCACCCTCCCTTCCTCCCCTATCACCAGTGCCAAACCCCAGCCCATCCCCTTTCTGCTCTCCAGGGAGGGTGAGGCCTTCCATGAGAGACTTCAAAGTCATATCATTTGGGGCAGGGCCTAGACACTCCCCCATGTGTCTAGGCTGAAAAATTATCTCTCTATGTGGGATGGGCTTCCAAAGTCCATTTGTATACTATATACTAGGAGTATCTATTACTAGAGGCCCCATAGAGGCCAGTCCTCATAACTTAATAGGACAGGAGATGCTAGCATTACTGCAACTTGATATACCATGACTTGTTGATATCCATGGGAAGCCTACCCTTTTCTGAAGAGAAATGGAAGAAGAGGGGTGAATGGGGAAAAGTGAAGGAGGAGGGGAGGATCTGGAAGGAGAGGAGAGAGCAGAAACCTTGGTTGGGATGCAAAAACAAACAAAACAAATAAACAAACACAAAATTTAATCAGGGTTCATATACATATACATATACATATATATATATACATAC
Organism: Phodopus roborovskii; assembly: GCF_943737965.1. Taxonomy (NCBI): domain Eukaryota; kingdom Metazoa; phylum Chordata; class Mammalia; order Rodentia; family Cricetidae; genus Phodopus; species Phodopus roborovskii. The sequence goes on along the minus strand of NW_026126410.1, from coordinate 9,774,989 downwards.
ATATACATATATATATACATATGTATGTGTATATATATATATATATACATATATATATGTATATATTCAGTGAGACATGTACTCAATAGAATGTCCAAGGTACCAGAGCAGCATCCTCATAAATTACTTAGAAAAATGAAGGGGTTTAGAAAGTCTCCTTGTCTTTAGAAGGCCTGATTTCATTTGAATTCAGTGTCTTAGAATGTTTTCAATGTCATTTCACCTAGCAGAAACCAATCTGCTTTAAGAGTAGTGGTTAAGAAGTTAGAGTCATAAAGCCTGGAGTAGCATTGTTAAATGATGTATGTCCAAGATCTTGATTCCAGTAAAGGATCTGTGAACTTCAAGCAGTCTCTGTAAGGGTCTTGAAGAAAGATGGCTGAAATATGTTTGTCTTTAGTTGAAAAGCCAATCCATAAAACCACGGGTTCCTAAAATCTTAAGTATTTCATGACTGGCTAGGAACAGACTCTCCAGCATCCTCACCTCAAAGCCTGGGATGTTAAAATACCTTCATGGTCCTTGAGTAAACTGATATTTTCACCTCATAAAAATACCTTTGCATGTACACCTGAGAAGGAAAAAGTGACATTTTTTCCTCCTGGTGGCTCTCATGAAGAATCCCAGTACCCCTTTCAAACAGAAGAAATAGCAAAAATCTTCATTTCCAGATGCTTGGTGAGGGAATTAGCCTTGATTTCTTCAACAGTGTATCTTGTTCAAAAAGTATAAAATTCTATGTACAGCCATGTGTGCATACAGACAGAGATGTCCACCTTCTTTACTAACTCTCAAAACTTTCCCCCCTTCTCTGATTCCCACTCTTCTGTCAAATTATAGGAAAGAAAGCAGAGTTGGGTGGTTTTGGGGCATCAGGACACTATCTTGAACTTCTTATGTGTAGTTCTCTTTCACTCCTGAATACTGTAAATGATGTGCAGCTTTTTTTTTTTTTTTAAGAGTATATATGAAACATGGCTATTTTGTGTCTGTGAGGATTCCATTTGATATTCTGATCTCTGTTACATTGAAATTAATATTGAAAACCTAACTTCCGAGGTTAGCACTGAATATTGTGAGCATTTACAGTTCCTCAGCTATGTAGTTGTGTCAGTTTGCCTTCCATTGCTCTTGACATCTCAGATGCTAAGTGCCCAGTGACAGCCTGTAGAGGTTTCTCCATAATCCACCTTTATCCATTAACAGACACTCAATCACTAAAGTGCTTACTAGACTAAACATATTTATCCAACCAAATCACACTTTACAATGCTAATCTGCCAATCAGACTCCAGCTATTAACAAGGAACTGCTTTAAGGGGATTTTGGTGTTTGTGCTGTGAAGAGCCTGCTTACCTCCAACAAACCACTAAACCAAATTAACATAGCTGTATCCCCATAAAAGAAACCAGATATCCTGTTGTGAAAATAGAGAGCGTGGTGGGACAGGCCTCCTTTGATGGCTAACAGTGTGGCAGACAAGGCTTCAGACTTCAAATCTGGCTACCACAAAGTCATTAGGAACCTCCAGCATCGGGCTTTTGATAACTTTAAAAGCAAAATAAAAATGTAGTGTTGGGTAACTCAGTAAGTCGTCAACTTACTCAGTTACTATTATAACTGCAATAAGTACTGTAATTGTTGGATAAGACTGCTTAATTCTAATTGCTCCTTCAACCAAGATCATGTTGTAAAAGTGCTTGCATTAGCCAAAACTCAAATCCAAGACACACAAATGTGGTAGTAATAATAATTCTTTTTATTGGCCTGGCAGAGAGGAAGAGAACAAAGCTTTAAAAACTTCAAAGTTCTGACCAGGAAAAAAAAAAAAAAAAAAAAAAAAAAAAAAAAAAAAGGCAGAATTGGAGAAACCCATACATTTTTTGCCCCTTGATTAGATGGATATTTACTGAGTGCCATCACTACCGGTTAAAACACTGGCATGTTTTTCTTTTCGTCTGTGAGCAAGTTACCCATCCATGCTGCTGGGCTGATTTAAGATTTCTGTCACAAACTACATAAGCCAGTCCTGTATGTCTTCACTGTGCACGCCTAAGCGCTTCGGGCTTACTGGTATTATACCCTCTTTAAATAACAAGACTTTAAGGCAGCTTTGACACTTGGTAGAGTTGGAGGGAATTTTCCTTCCACTTAGCTAGCAACAGAAGAAAAGTAGAATTTAGCCAGAGTTAAGCTACAGACACAAAGTAAATAGCAATTCATAAAATAATAGGCCATTATGTTGTGCAGAAAAAGCATGCTACTGTATCTCAGTTCCACACTCGTGGTACTAAAATGAAATATGAATTTCCAGTCTTCACTGTTTATCAAAAATAATGAGCCCTTTCTTATTTTAGCAGACTTTATAGGCACTTCTGGGGAAAATATTATGTGCAGCTAAAACGGGTTTATTTTGGAGGTCACTTTTCACTCTGAAATAATTTCCAAAGTGAATAAACCATGGCATGCGCATTTTCCCAAGGATTAGCTGAATAACAATGTCAAGCCAAACTAGAAAGTTGTCATGCAACAAAATGACATAGTTTGCTAGAAACAGTTTAGGAACATGGGTATATTACTGAAGCAGGAATAATAAATTAAGATTCTTGTTGTAGTTAAGCTTTATTTACTATCACCATCTCTCAATGTAATGAGTTTGAAAAGAGTCCCAAGACGAAGCAAGGCTTATTTGGAGGCTAGATTTTTTTTTTCTTTCTGGAAAATGTGTATGAAACAGTTCTGACAGCCTACTCAATAAAGGAACAAAATAAAAACAAATATGAGTGTTGTGTACATTTGATGACATGTAATTTTCACAATTTGCAGTAGTAATAGAAACAAGATTGTAAATATCTATTATTTATATCAGTTCACACCAAATAATGATATTATGAAATTATCTGCAGTGTCCATGAAAAAAAAAACTACTGCAATTGAGATGTGAAAAATGGTAAGATTATGTTCTACAGACAAGCAAGAAACACACACACACACACACACACACACACACACACACACACACACACACACACACTAATGGGCCACTCAGTATTGCATGCTGGATTTTGAAGCTGCATTTTTTTTTTAAAGCAATGCTATGTATCACCTAGTGGAAGCCTGGATAATATAGTTAGTAAATAGTATTTATTGATGTGGATGCTAGAGAGGAAACATATTTCACCTTAGAAGTGTACATGAAATGAAATTATAAGATTTTATAAATTCTTTGCAATAAAAAGATAAATATGGTAGAGTAGTAAAGGAAACAGAGGAGACAGGCAGAAAAAGTTTCCAACACTGGTTTGTAAACTGCCATGACAAAGCCTGCCATTCACTTCTTAATACTGTAGTGCCTAGTATTGTTCCAGGGGGAAACTTGCAAATGTTTGTTGTAGGAGATCTACAGGCTATGAAGGTAAATTTCTCTTCCAAGCCACTGAAAGTTAAAAACCACAGGGTTATGGCTTTGATACAGAAAGAGTGTGACTGTTTAACTCAGTGAAAGGCAGACAAAAAGGTGCATTAAAAAAGCTAAATTTAGTATGCATACAAGTAACAAAATAACACTAAATACACCTGAGCAGGTGTATTTCATATATTTAGGTATATGTATGTGTGGGAGATCACATGTGTATGCACACACATGCATATATACACACCCACACATTGAACACTTAAAGAAAAAAGAAAGCATGATATTGAAAGGCAGCAAACAGGTTATATGGGAGAGATTGAAGGGAGGGAAGGGGGAAATGATGTAATGTTTAATTTAAAAAAAGCTTAATTTAAATTAAATCAGTTTAAAATACAAACCTTTATTTTTCTCCTGGTGTTTCTTTGTAGTGTAGAAAGCAAGGCTGCTTGCTGTCAACCTGAGTTTACTTCACTCCCTAGCTGGTGTAGGAGTTTCTTCTGCATCTTCCTTGACATGGATATAATGAGAAAATGATTTGTGATTGAGGAAGAGGGTTCAGATGGAAGCCCCTGTTTCAGCATCTCACACTCCAGATAAATGGGTACCTTAGTAGATGCTCAGGACCAAGATACATGTCAGCTGCGGAAGTGGACACGTTGTGGATTTACATTTGGCTTCATCTGTTGCACATATCCAGGACAGGATTATCAGCTGCCAAAATCCTCCTTCTACCTTGCAGATGGAAATATCTGTACTTTAAAAAAATGCATGAAGCATTTTCTCTTTTCCTTTTTGACATCTTTATCTTTCCTATCTGATACCACTTCAAACCCAAATTCTAATAGTTGCATCCCTTGTTGCTTCTCTAGTTCCTGGGATGTCATGGTACAAAACAAAAACAAACAAAAAAAAATAAGATCCCAAGAACAAGGGTGTGATGGTTAGTCTTGGTTGTGAGTTTGAAGGAAGTTAGCAACAAATCCCCCATGGACATGACTGAAAGGGACTGTATAGAGGACATTACTGAGTTGGGAAGATTCAGATTGAATGTGGGCAGCCCCATGTCTTAGGATGAAGACCTGCTACAATACACAAATACAATACAAAAGAAAGCTAGCCAAGAACTGTTCACCATTTTCTGATTCCCTACAGGATGTAATGTGTCCTTCTCCACTAGATAGAACAATTTCCCTCTGATTGGAAACCAGAGAAAACCCTTCCTTCCTTAAGTTGCTATTTGTCAGTTATTTGCCACAAAAATAAGGAAAGTAACCATCAGAATGCCTTTCTCTAGCCTGGGGAATGGAAGGAAAGAAAGAAGCCCAGGGTTTCCAGAGCAGACCTTGTAGATACTGGGAAGAGATGCCCTATGCCTTAGATGTAGTTAGCTCCAGGGAGATTTGGTAAAGCAGAAAGTAGATTTATAGACTTTGAACACAGGGAATTCCTTGTAGGGGAATTCTTCCTAGAGGAAGGCAGGCTGTGGAGTGGGCTTGGTAAAAGCATATAGAGCCAAATAGAAATTACAAAAGACAGGCTTACTAGCATGGCTGTACACAGCTTAGCGATCCAGCTGGTGCTCAAGTGGTCATAGGAACAGGAATGAGTATGGCACTAGCATCTGAGTGGAGTGGTGACTGAGGACCAGTTAGAACAAGGGGATAACTGACCACAAAGACCAGAGGGCCTCTGCTTTCCAGGTCTTGGTACTACATAATCAAGTACTCACATGTTCATGCAATCTCCAGCCCCGAGTTCACAACTGCCTGAGATACTTGGATTGTGAGGATGTAAAATCCAAGTTGGGCTGAATTATTAAAGGGTACAGATTATGCCTTCTAGAGCTCACTAGTGTTTCTGAAACCATACAAATAGTATATCTGGCCAAAGGGGGGAAAATCACCTTACTTTCCTTCCAATCTTAGATATGCAAAAGCAAGTACACTGCACTGTGGATGTTCTCTGAGACACACAAATCTGACCTGTAGAGAAGTGTTTTCCACTCGTTCAGAGGCCATTAGATAACAATGGGCCTCATCTGAGGTTGAAGAAACAGAAGAAAAGAGACTCTACTTTTTCCCGCCTAATTTTCATATTAAAGTTTTATTTTAAACAAACCAGGAAACCAACCAAGTTTTCCCCATTATGACTCGTCCTCAACAATAAATGTCTTTTCAGAACTCTGGTCCGGGGGCAACTTGATTTTATTTTCTTTTATGGGTTGGTTTTATTTTAACATCACCCAAGCAGCTCTAATGACGCACACAATTACGGAAATCTTGGATAGGGAGAAAGCTCTAGTAACTCACAAATTATGTTAATCCAACAACAGGCCATTCAGTGTTGTTCAGTGACTGGGAAATTATGTTACGGTCAAATAAACTGTGGGCATTGGTTCAAAAGGCATTCTCAGGCAGCAGTAGTTCCTCCCAGTTGCCTAGATATTATCTTTTTCCTGGAAGAACCTAATATACCTTTAATCCTCAAATTGTGGTGTTTGAAAGGAAGAAAATATACTCTGTAACTATCAGTTGCTTTGACTAACAGAAATAGCAAGTAAAGAATTTTTAAAATTTTCCCTTTTTAAGTGTAGAGTTATCTTCATGAGACCCTGCAAATGCATGAAAGAAAACTTATCAGTATTTCATAAAAGTAATTTGGTTTGTGTTTTGGGACAAGGTCTTATGTAGCACAGGCTAGCCTTGAATCTGATCCTGCTGCCTCCACCACCTAAGGGCTGGAATTGAAGGTGTAAACTACCATATCTGTTCTCTTTTAAAAGTATTAGCAGTGACATTTAATTCTATGAATTTTTGAGAATAGCTGGGTAATTACAAAAGATTCACTGTTTTCATTTTTATCATCTAGGAAGACTTAGTGATTTAAAATTAATAAAATTAAAAATTAAGTTTTTTTTTTAAGTTAACCATGGTTTAAGCTTGTGTCTGTTTAACAAGGATACACAATGCAGCATTCTGTGAAGTTCTATTGGACAACATAGTAGACAATTTTGACACAAGGGGTGAAAAATCTAAATTATTCTAGCATGATTCCATTCCTTCTATTAAAACAGAACTTTTCTGTAACAAGTTTGTGTCAGTAATGTTGTGACTATTAAAAAGGATGATATTTATGCATTTAATGTGTTTAAGTTATCTTATATACTTTAAAATTAATTTCATGTTCTAGTCCATATACTTCTCATTTCAGAACTGAGAGATTACTGATTTTATAATGTAATGGATCTTTAAAAATTGTATCCATTGCAAATAAAATTTGTGAAGATGTTCTCTCATAGGCAATTTGGAGGTTTGAACTTATTTGACATTTTCATATTGAGTCAGGGAAAAGAAACAGTTAAAAAAAAACCACTAATCTTTATGAGTGTTATCTCTAGCTTTTCCTGGACTTATTTTTGAAATCCAGCTTTACTGTCAGTTTGTGGAATACCTACTCACAATAAGGAAGTGAGTCAGTGCATCTGGGGAATGAAGGGATTGCATTCTAGGCCCAGGTATGTCTGTCATGTTCTAAGTTACAATTGTGTGACAAGGCAGTGAAACCAAGTGTGTTGTTATTGGGAAACCAGTGTGGATCCTGCAAGCCAAAATGTCTTCTTGAAGTTGGACTAATTTAAAAATAAAAGATAGTATACCACAAGATGATAAATATTTGGTGGATACCCTCATCTGATTATTCTACATTATATATGTATGTTGCAATAACACACTGTAAGTTATGATATGTCAATTGTGAAAGTACTTTTTAATGACTTAAGAGTTAACCTTAGAGAATTTATACTTAAGATTATTAATGTTATTTACCCATTTATATCAGTAGAGGCTTTTTTTTACTTGTAACTTGTTGTCTGGTATCAGTTCTCAAGCCAGACATTTTAGAGAGGAAATATTTTATTGGTCTAATGCCTGAATAATGACATTTGCTCCTTGTTTTTAAAAAATTAAATTTACACTAGTCTTTTTGAAACTTATGCATTTGACATAGTTAGGAGTTTGTAGATTGGTTTAGATTAGATACGAGTCTAAACACATTTCCTAGATATCCATTGTCTTTCAAAACACATTTTCTAGGGCTTCCCTGTTCTAAGGCCAAGAAGTTAAGTGATGATTTGGCCAAATAGAGTCAAGATTTCTCTGAAATACAGAATTTGTATTAGCAAAGAAATACTGTATTTATGCTCTTAATTTAGTCGTGTAAGGTGGGATTTAGCTTTTAGTATCAGTTTTAATATTTTACTTCAGTTATACTGTGTATTACAGTTGGTAACCATTACATTTAAATTTTAGAGTTCTGCATTGATTACTCAAAAACACTACAAGCTGGGTTTATTTGTGTATGCCAATAATTCCAGAATTCAAGAGAGTGAGGCAGATGGGTTGCTGATAGTTGGCTAAGCCAGGGTTACATGGTAGGACACTGTCTCAACACACACGTAACAGAAAACAAAAAGAAACCACTGAAAGTAATTAACTTAGATTTAGTTTTGAAATGTGCTTCAAAGTTCTGATAATAAAAATCTCTTAAATAGTAACACATGATATAGCCTATTCTCTGGAAATTTGTAATGGTGTTTTCACAACTGAAAAATACATACTCTTGTGGAATATACAGTTAGTGGTATTATTTCCTAAACTAATGCTTTCATGCATCATGATTTTAATGGTTAAAATACTACCCGAAGCCAGACATTTGTGGATGATACAATGTAAACTTTGTTTCTTTAGATTTTCGTTGATTTCAGAAATTGGTATTATTTGGTTATTCATTGCTATTTCTCCGTTTGAGTCTTAAGAATGAAAGGAAATATATATTTACCAGTAATACAACCCAGTGTACATCTTATGTGTTCCGCAGTCTCTGTACACACACACATTATCTTATTTAACTCTCACATGAACTTCACTGTCACTAAGGTACTTAAAAAACAGAGACTGAGATAAAGTTATAATTTACTCAAGGGAAATCAGTGGCAAGAAGTCAACGCAGAGAGCCTGACTCTATAGACCTTTCTGCTAACTTTTACATAACTAAAGTCACAAGGAAGGATATAGACTCAAGGATGCTACACAAGGAAGGATATAAACTCAACAATAACTTGTACAAAATATGACAAAAGTAACATGGATTTAACTTCAAATTATAGCTTTTTTTTGCTATTATTATTATTAAAACAGACTCAGCAAAAGAATAGCTATAGGCTACCAGAAGTTTGTAAGAATGAGAAGAAGGTAAGTGGAAGTCTGTTTGGAGCACGTACATATAACTGTTAGACACTTATTAACTTGTCATATGGGCCTAGAAATCAGTTTGTATCCATGGTGCATTTCTTTTTATAGTGGAAACATTCAAAAAGAAAGCGTATATTATCCTGTTGCATCGGGCTTATATTTCCCAGCAAGAAGGAGGGAAGAGTTTTCTAGAGGGCCATAGTTACTGTTCATGAGATTTATTTGAATGTTTTTAGGGAGTAATTTTCATTTGTACATGTAGGAGATTTCAGAGGTTGACTTCATTTATGGATATCCTTAAAGAATTTGTGATGTCATCAGGGTGCACAGTGCCATCTTCAACTGGGAGCTATTGCAAGGAAAACAACAGAGCTTTTAAAGACTGCATGACAATTCAGTATGACAAGGATACTCCATTTGAAAGGAAAACTATGACTCTGATTGTCAAATTTGCCCCTGTCATTCAGCCATATGCTGCACATTTACAGAGGCAACTTTAAGTCCAGGCTAATTGTCAATAGCTAAATGTTAAAACTGGAGTGTGACACATACAGAGAACTACAGCTAATGCCAAGGACTAGGGCTTTACCTATGAAAATGCTTTGTGACCATTCACTTGTATGATGACTAGTAGTTCTGGTCCCCAACAGGTGAGTTCTATACCAATTGGGATTACAACAATTGGGACATCTGCCTTCATATTTTTAACTCTTGAGGGAGGGAGGTGGAAAGAATGAAGAGAATCGAACCAATAGTAGAAATAGAAGATAGCAGAGTATTACAGGAGATAAGATATAGGTGGAATTCAGGGAAACATGGAGAAAAAAATCCAATATGAAATATGGATCTATTGATGTTGCTAACTTTTACTATGTTTCAGTAAGTGCAGGGAAGAAGTTTTTGAACTTTAATATTTGTGTGCCTAATTGTATATTTCAATAAATGCTAAGCTTTATGAATGCTTAGAGTTTTTCAAATCTCTTGAGCTTTCTCATGAAATTCTCACTGAACTGGATTAAAGTAATAGTGTAAACAATCACTGTGCAAAGACCAATGGACTGATTCCTTGAGGATTTAATGAGTGAACATGACAAATCCATAAAAGTCATTAAGCAGTAACAAGGGAGTAATATGACAGGCAACAGATTTAAATGGTAAGCACATTAAGGCAGAGTCCCTGGTCCCTGAAGGGGATAGAACTAAGGCCAGATCTTTTTTTTTTTTAATTTATATTTGAAACAACCTTGTTTTACATGTCAATTCCAGTTCCCTCACCCTCCAGTCCTCCTCTGTTCCCCCATCCACCCCCATTCCATCCCCTTTTTGCTCCCCAGAGATGGTGAGACCTTCCATGGGAAGCCTTCAAAGTCTGTCATATCATTTGGAGCATGTGTCTAGGCTGAGAAAGTATTCCTCTACGTAGAATGGGTTCCCAAAGTCCATTCCTATATTAGGGATAAATACTGATCCACTACCAGAGGCCCCATAGACTGCCTAGTCCTTCTAACTAACACCCACATTCAGGTGGTCTGGGTCAGTCCTATGCTGGTTTCCTAGCTATCAGACTGGGGTCCATGAGTTCCCCCTTGTTCAGGTCAGCAGTTTCTGTGAGTTTCTCTAGCAAAAGAGGGGGTTCTTTTAGGCAGAGGAAGGATGAACGGAATGTTGGCAAACCAAAGAAGTAGGTGATCCTTAGAGGTGCAAGACAGTAGAGAAAAGAGGGCCTAAGGTGGAATAAGGTGAACTTTACCTGGTACTAAAGTTGATACATGCAGGGTGCATGAGTCCCTTTAGGGACCAAGGAAACTACCAATTATGCAAAGATTATTTAAAGAGTCAAAGAGAGCCTCTTCTCAATCAATTTCCTTTAGTGCTTTCTCTACCAAAAGGCAACTGACTCTTTTCCTAGCTCATGATCCATGACTAAGAGAAACATTATTCTGAAATTTGTACTCCAGTTCAGAAGTTTCTCAGTGGGTTAAAAATTGAAGGGTAGTTCCAAAATTTATTCCAGAATTTTTCCTCTTTATTATAGCTTGTATAAATATTAATTCATCCTAGAAATGACTTATTGGAAGAGGGCTTCCCCCCACCCCCTTAACCATATAGTATAGCATTCCAGGAAAACCTCATTTCTGCTGATGAATGGCTGTTGGCATCCAGAGATCTGGCATGAGGCAGAAAAGAAGGGAGGCAGCTGACATGAGAAAAGCTTGAGAAGGGAACCATAATCCACCCTCAAATTCACTCCTTATTAGAGGAGCTAAAATGATTAAGCAGCTGGAGGTTTTGATGGATGAGGAAAGATTAAGAGAGTTACATGTGTGGAGGTTGGATGAAGAGCTAAGGAGTATGCATGTATGAGTATGCGGTGGGCAGGGGGTGTCTGATAATCATTTGCAGATAATTGAAGGCATAAGTCCCAAAGAAAGAGAGGGATTTTGAAGGTGGTCTTTAGTGGATTATCTAAGGGTAATGAATGAACTAAAGAAAAGGGGAAAATGTTTCATCAGGAAGACTTTCATAAGAGGTAAGATTTAAAGGCAAAAAATAATCTCCTAAGAGAAGTGCTGAAATTCCCATCCCTTGAGTCACTTAGGGGAGGCCCATAAAGTTTTGGGAGTGAATAAGGCTGTCTTGGTGGGGGAACAGATTTGGTCATCAAGAGCATCCCTGTCCTGATGTTTTATGGCTTGATTTCCAAGATGAGTCAATTGGTAAATAAGAATTTGGAAACTCCCCAGAAATCACATCTATCTTATCTCACTGATAATAATGATGTGTGTTCCCATCTCTTCCTCTCCTGGTTTCCACACATTGTTTTTGACATTATCATTTCTTAAGGTACATTCTGGTCCGTGGATGGAGGAATTACATGACTGAAAGGATAAGCAACATGTACTTCAGCAAATGGCAGGATCAAAGAACATTCCTTTTACAGACATCTCTTTCCCAAAGATAACTGATGTATCATGGGGGTAAGGGAGTGATGGCTCAGTGTTCCCAGTACTTAGACCATGTCGCCTCTTCACATGAAATTGGTCAAGACTAGGAACAAGTCATGCTTGTTAATGCTCACAGAGTAAGTCAAGATAAAGATATCCCATTACCACATCATTTCCTGTCCTCCAGGATTGTAGCTTCTAATGGCTTTCTCTGGAGAAGAAAAAAAATCTTTATATAAGATTCATGTACATGTTTTACTTCCCAGTATTGTTGATACAAATAATTAGAATTAACCTGAAATAATCACTAATAGATTAAGAAATTTTGTTATCTCCTTCGGTAGCTAAAAAGTATGGCTTTAAAACCCATGTAATGACACATAAAAATACATGATGATGTAAAAACATGCATATACAACTGTTTCCTAAATTATTTAGGTAAGTTGATACCCAGAAATTTATTTACCTTTCTACTTTTTTTTACTTATATTTATTTACCTTTATATTTGTGCAAGTAATGTGAGCTACTAGCCATATTTGAGCATCCTTTACCTTTACAAATGATTGCATTTGGATATGAGTGCTTTTCATTAAGTAACAGACAATAGACAACATAAAAAGAGCACAAAATTAACTTTTCTACATAAAAACTTAGGAAGATGAACTTATGTTTCTGGACCATTTACATTGAGTGTAATCCCTATGATTCTCTCTCTCTCTCTCTCTCTCTCTCTCTCTCTCTCTCTCTCTCTCCTCTCTCTGACTCTCTTCCCCTTCTTCATGACAGTGTCTCATGTTGCCCTGGTTGACCTGGAACTTGCTATGTAGACAAGGCTGGTCTTGAATGAGCGTTTGCCTATCTCTTCCTTCTCAGTGCTGGGATTAATGGTGAATTACCATATCTGAACCATTAACATTTTTTCTTCCCCCTAGATTTTATAAACAGAAATTGGATGTTTTGTAAGGAGTAAGGTTTCTGTCTTAAGTATTAACCCATTTCTATGTATTTCCATGTGGTTTCACCTACCAGGGAGTGAGGCAGGCATCTGGTCTCCCCGGTCTCTCCATGCTGACTCTTCCTTACTACTTCCTCTTTCCTCCTTGTCTCCTAGTCCCTCCTATCTTCCTTTCCTATTGGCCAACAGTGTTTTATTCATTAGCCAGTATGAGAAACATATTTACAGAATGACATCTCCCTTTAATGTTTAAGATGGGTTTATGCTCACACATCACAAGCTATGTCAAAGTATTTTAATATATCAAAGTATTTTATGGTGAGAGGAGATGCTATGGGTATAGTATTAGACACTTTAAACAATACTATAGAAAGTTTAACATAACAGGGTGAATTTCTGAATCTTCAAGACAGGGATATTAGATTGCATTCACAGTGAATTAATAGATTTATTACTATGAATATAATCCCTATTACCTTTAAAATTAAGTTTTAATTACAGTCCTTAGTATTTTCATTATCATAAAATATCAAGATTATGAAAAATAATAATCATAACAGTAAGAAACATTACAAAATGAAAAGCAATTACACATATGAAATTTTTTTGAGTTATTCACTGATTAAAAATTTAAAACTTCTTTCTATAAATATTTGTCATGTTCATATGGTGGGTCTTTACTCTCTTTGGGTCTGGAGCATCAATAATGAATAAAAACAATAAAAATGCTTGTGTCTGAGTTTTCATTCTAGTAATTATAAAATCTTCAACAATGTTTTCTTATGCACACTCAGTAAGGAAATGTCCTTGGCCATTCCATAATTCAGGCAGTCAAAAAGCATAATCAGTTCTTTCAGAATGTTTCTGGCCCAAGGTGTTACCATGGAGAAATGTAAATAGACTGCACCATCACTTGCTTTTGGTTGACCTAAAGATCACTGTTTTTGTTGGGCATATTACTGAAATGAGAAATGTTGATTTGATACCTTTCTGAAACAATATAAGCAATTATCATCTTATTCTTATTGGGTAATTATTAATTGAGTTTTCTCTCATTTCAACATCAATTTAAGATTCCTCATCATTTGCTTAAAACACATACACAGAGAGACACACACACACTCACACACATTTATTAATCTGCCCTTATACTTTCATATGAACAAGGGACAGACTTATGAGTTTAATACTTAATAAAAGTTAATAGGTTATTAACTTTTAATAAATGTTTTAATTAGTTAATACGCAATATGAGAAACTGGTTTAGACAGGATTGAGACCAAATAGTCTAGCTCTCAAATATGGCTTAGTACCATCTCAAATACAGTTGGACTTTCCCCTACTTCTCTGACTCAAGAATGCTTATAAGGGAAGGTTCATCATTGTAGATACCATTGATGATATATATACACTCAAAGGATGTCAGTGGCAGTCACTTGCAACTGAATGGTAACTAGTCTCACTCTTATAAGTTCTTCAGCTCACAAACACCCCATGTGTTTCTTCCTAGGCACATACCGCCTCATCACTCTTTTTATTTCTTTTTTACTTGAGGCAATAGACTTTAAAAATTATTTAGTCTCCGTCCAGCAGATATTTGTCTCTCTTTTCTTTCTTCTGATTCATAAAACCCATGGGTTCTTCTAAACCTAGAAAAGCTCTCTCTGTTTTTTAATGAAAGGCAAATCTTCTTTTCCTCTGAAAGTGGTTCTAATATCATTCCTACATCAGTCTATCTGTTTATTCTCCCCCTTACACACTTTTGATTCTATAACTGAAGTGTAGTGGCTGAGGTTTTGATAATTCATTATCAATTATCAAGTTATTTTGTCCTGTTTTGCTTACATAAGTTAAATTCTGTCATTTAAACTTTCGATATTTAATTTGTCATAGTTCTTTTTGTACTCACTTAGATTTTTTTTTAAAGTTAGTTCATCAAATTATTATCTAACTCATTTCTTGAGTCTTTTGGTACTTCTTTGAATTTTTGACTAAGATAAGTATTTTAATTGTTTGATTATATTCATGATTATGTTCAATGCTCATTTTGTAGAAACAGCTCTTGTGTAGCCCCAACAGGAGGATTGTATTGGCAAAAGGCTTAGCAATTGTTTTCTAACTTAATTTATTTTTTTTACCATTTTTTTTTACAAAATTAAACTGAGCTGCTTTTTAAAAAAATTATATTCATAACAATGTAATTTATTTTTGCTAGATAATAATAGGAGTGCTGCCCTTAATTTATTTATCCATTTATCAGGGAATCTAAGAGAACTTGTTGATCAACAAAATGGATGTTTGTTTATTTTGAAAGACTGTATCTTTTGCAGTATCTTAGAGAAAGTTTCTGGAGGGTTGGGAAGATCACACAGTTCTGAAAAAATGTCTGCATAATCTAGCACAAACTCTATTTGTACAACTCCCAACAACAAAATCTAAATTGTTAAGCATTTTTATATTTTCAGAAATCATTTTTTCAAGAAAAGTGGCATCCTACTTGATGTAAATATTGAAACCACAGATTCTGAAAGATTGGTTTAGAATATTTTTACATGGATCTGGATATTGGGTTATTCAGGTTTCAGGAGAGCAACAGAGGAGAGTCAGTGTGAATGGTTTGGTAAAACATCCATTGTAACCATCATTAAAAATTAGAAGTATTTCTGTATATTCTTTTGGATGTTAAAGGAGAATGAACACATTGTAGTTAAATTATTAGAAGTATTGAGATAACAGATTAAGTTACATAAAGGCAAACTACAAAGAATGTAGAAAGATCTGAAGAGATTTTTTTGAGGTCCAAATGAGGGACATTTGAGGACTTAGTATCTTACATGGGACTCATGCATTTAGATGAAGAAAACAGAGGGTTTTCCTAGTAATTGCACCTTATGAGATGAATAGTAGGGCTAGAAGCCCAGCTGCACTCAAGTGGTGGTTGGGTCACCTCCAACAATCACTGATGCACAGGGTCTTTTCAATGTGTTGTGTATTAACTCTGGCAGACCCTTGGCATTTTCATCACTTTGGCAGAAAGGGCCTTTCTCTAAGTGTTCTTTGCTAGCCTCCGAGACTCTATGCCTCTCCATGGCAGCTCTCCACCGAGCCATTAAAACTATCACATTTGACCCTTGTTAGTGTTGCAACGGTCTTGGATGAAGTGAGGCTTCAACAAGGTGGGATTTGCTTCCTAAAGACAAAGTCACAGAAGATCTAGTGTTCCTTTCCTTTTCTAAAATAACCAGACTTTCTGATTTTCATTTACTAATTGTGGGAGTATAAAAAGCAAAGAATAAAGTACCATGAGAGTTGACTTGTAAATCACTGAAGTAATTAGGTTTGCATTCTTTAATTAACTCAGAGCTAAAAAGAATTACAAAATTTTGAAATTGTATAGTTCAACATCCACATATCCATGTGATGTTCTTTATTGCATTTCCAGGCACATTATCATTCAAATAAATGAATTCTTTTATTAATGGGGACCTTAATTACCTCTTCATCTTCTTCCTCTTCTGTGATACTGGGAATTAAAAACAGGACCTCATGTATGTACTTTACCCTTGAGCTATATCCCCAATATATCCCCAATATATATCCCCAATATGACTAACACACACACACACACACACACACACACACACACACACACACACACACACAAGCACGTCTTCTTAAGGAAGAGTATGGTTCAAGGACAAACCAGAAACTTTCAAACCATATAACTATCTAAAATTTGGAATTCATATTCAGAAACTATATTGTATTTGAGCTAGGAACTTATCTTTTTTTATTTTATTTTATTTTTTTTTTTTTTTTGGACAGGGTTTCTCTGTGGCTTTGGATCCTGTCCTGGAACTAGCTCTTTTAGAACAGGCTGTTCTCGAACTCACAGATATCTGCCTGCCTCTGTCTCCAGAGTGCTGGGATTAAAGGTGTGCACCACCACTGCCGGACTAGGAATTTAGCTTTTCAAAACCTCATTTTCAGCAGATTCAGTGTCCCTGTAGTTCTTTCTCTCTGCCCCTTCAGTTTTTAATTCTAGCTATTTCCATTCTGTTGCGTGTCTCCCAAGCCCTGAGAACTACTTTATACCAAGCACTAACTGAGGATACACTAGGCTGGGACACAGCCCATCTTAATTTGTAACTCCTGATGAACTGCAGAAGCATTCTCTACCAGGGACCCCAGAGCCACCATGCTAGGCTAAGGATCCATATTTGGGAATTGCAAACAAGGAATGGAACAATTACCCAACAAAGACACTGAAGCTTCTTTCAGCGGATAATAATTAAGGAGAGGCTGCAAACTGAACAACTATTCAGTGAGAGATTTTGGAGCACTCAGTCCTAAGTGGTACTCTCTTTGCTTTTGGCCAATTGTCTTGTAAAGGATTTATTTACCAGTCTCAGGAGGACAGGGCTGGGCTAAGTCCGCTCATTTCAAATTCAGTCCCGTAATCACCTGTGACTTTGAGACAGGTAGACGTGTTATTTCTGAATTCCTTGACAATCTTCGATTCTAATCTAGAATTGAGCTGAGTACTGAGGAATATAGGCCATAGGAAACTCCTACTATATTTGGGAGAAAAACTTATTATGATCTTCACAATACAAATTAAGTCCAAACATAAGATTTCTTTCTTTTCTCCTCTCTCTCTCTCTCTCTCTCTCTCTCTCTCTCTCTCTCTCTCTCTCTCTCTCTTTATGTTTGTGGGTGGGTGCATGTATGTGTGAGTGCAGATGTGAGCATGTATGCATATGTATATAAGAAAGTAAGAAGACAACCTCCATTGTCATTCCTTAGTGGCTTTCCAGTTTTTGTTTGGGAAGGCATCTCCCATTGGCCTGGATTGTCATCATGTAGACTAGGCTGGTACACCTGTAATCCCCAGAGATCTGCTAGTTTTCATGTCCCATTTCACCAGTGATACAATAACAAGCATGCACCACCAAGCCCAGAGTTTTATATGGGGTCTGATCATTTAATGCAGAGCCTTGTTATACTTTCAAGACAAGTGCTTTATCATCTTGGCTGCCTCTTCATCCCTTAACCATAAGTTTTCTATCAGAATGTTTTCTAACTCAGTGTTGATATTTTCTTCAAATCAATCATTTCTCTGGCTCAAAGTAAATACAAGGTCATTTTTCATGATTATTTTTATTGTATAAATAAGTATAATATGTATAGAACACACACACAAATTAATGTGAATTTCAAACTGATGCTCCAGAAACAAATATATTTGTCTGTGACCATACGACCACAAATGCACCTATCTTTATAAAAGTAACAATTACAATCTGAAGTTTAAGATGAAGGCAACATTATGACCATAGAATTTAATTTCTGCTACTTTGAGAGGCATAAGCAACAAATAACAAACTGGACAATATTCCCTTATCACATAGAGCTACTTAGCTTTTTAGGTAACACATATACATTGTTATAAATATTCATTTTTCTATAAATACCTCCTACCCTGTAGTACCAGGGATAGAACTGGGGATTGTGAACACATTAAGAAATACCATACCATGGGTATTTTTCAACAAACATGTAGCTTGATGTTTTAGCTTACCTAGCAAGAGGAATAATTTAATTTTAGTGTTTTAAGGAAACTCTGTTTCTTACAAAAGAGAATACTACTAGAAGCATGTAATTGAGGCTTTCTGTTCTCTTATCAATTACTCATGTAGAGGAACTGGATTATACCGTGTTTGCTGTTTCTTAATTGTTTGAACTAGCTATGTTTAATAGTGCTTCCTTCCCTTTTGAATATTTTGAATAATCTCAGTTGTACCAATTTTATTCTTCTGAAATTCTCATTTTTGAATCCTATTTCAGTTCTTTGAGAAGCCTATTTCATACTTTGTAAATTGCATCTGTGCCCAGTTTTCTGGTTTTTATAGCTTGAAAAAAATAGCACAAATTTAATCTGGTGTCTTAGCAAGTGTTGAGGCAAAAATATGGAAAGGAAAAACAAACACAAGCACACATATTCTGGTAATAAGATAAAAAACTTACATTTTTATAATTCCTCTGGAAGGGGAAAGAAAACAAGGAAATTTGATTATAAAGTGCTACTGAATATTCTTTAGGGAAGTGGGGTTCACAGTTCACTGTTGAAAGCTTATTTAGAACATGAGGGGTTAACCGATTATTTGGAAATTTGGACCATTCTATGAAAGAATGATTGTCATTACTTCCCTAATTTTTTTTCTGGTGATTTCCTTCTCCACCAATGTTTGTGAGAGGGAGAGGAGCTACTCACATAGTAAATTTTTTCCACCTGTCACATTGGACTACAATGAACTATTATCTTTGACATCTCACCAGCTTTTGTCAGAAAATATTAGTCTCTCAAAGTCCATCAGTCCACCCATCCATCTGTCCATCCATCCATGCATAGATTATTCATGATATTTAACAACATCTTAATGCTTTAATTCTACTACTTCTTTTAAAAGGACCATGGTTAGATGATATCTGTACATATATCATCATATGGACCATGTTGGATGATATAGTAAATATGTGTATATGCATACATGTGATATTGTAGGTGTTATTTTCAATATTTAAAGTAATATCTACCAGTTATCCTTAATAGATTAATAGGGGAAAACTTAAAATGTAATAGACTTCTAGATACAAAACTATAGACACAACTTTTTTGCTTAAAGGTTAATTTTGTGTACATGACATTGTGGTCTTGAATTGGCTATTTGACCAGGCATCAGGTTACACAGAGCCATCTATCTTTTCTTCTTGAGTGCTTGTAGTATAAGTATGAACTACTGTACTCAGATATTTGGTTATTTTAAAATTTAACAGAGTGGATAAGTAAAAGATTTCCAAATTAACTCTCCCCTCAAGTACTTTCATTAGAACAGACCAATTACACACACACACACACACACACACACACACACACACACACACACATACACATACACAAACACACAATTTCTTCATGGTCCCTCAAATTAGAGTGGTTTGGGCAAAACATTTCAGATATCTGTGACAGGAGCTCATAAGACTTATCTTTATTAGATTTACAAATGTTGAGTTCTACAACAGGACTATAAGACACACAGGACATTGTACTAAGACTAAGCCTACTCTGATTCAGCAATTAAAATATCTTAGAGTAGCTCAAGCCAAATAACATAATACCTGTATGACAAGAACTTTAAGTCTTTGAAGAAAGAAATTGAAGAAGTATCAGAAAATGGCAAGATCTCTCATGCTCTTAGAAAGGTTGGATCAACATATTAAAAATGGCAATCTTACCAAAAGCAATCTACAGATTTAATGAAACGCCCATCAAAATCCTAACACAAGTTTTCACTGACATAGAAACAAGAATACTCCACTTCATATGGAAAAACAAACAAACAAAAAAAAATCCAGAATAGCTAAAACAATCCTGTACAATAGAGGAACTTCTGGAGGCATTACCATCCCTGACTTCAATCTCTATTATAGAGCCATGGTACTTCTAAGGCTATTTTCAAGACCCAAGAACCTTGTTCAAAGTAGAAAAGATCTTGGAAGAAACAAAAAACCTAAACATCTATCGGTGGAAGAATAGATAACTGGTATGTGCACTAGAAAATGAAACATTAAAACTCTAACACAAATCAATTAACTGGCCAACCAAGGAACCAAAACCTCAAATCGAACCTCTATTGCAATTCATGCATAAATCTTAATAGATATACTGATGAATACAGGACTATAAACAAAGACTACATCCAAATGTAGAAATCACAAGAGAAATTAGAAACTACTTTGAGATAAGTGAAACAAAATATAATGTGACATGCAACTAAATTAGCACTTAGGGAAAACTCAGTAGTGACGTCTAGTTTTAAAAATATAACTTCAATCAATTTTTTAAGATATCAGTGTAAGAGGCAGAAAGACAAAAGAGGACTATATTCAAGTATGCAGAGAAGTACTAAATATTAGAGTTAAAAAATAAAAGAAACAACATGGATGTATACAACTGCAATCTTAGTATTCAGAAGGCGGAGGCAGTAGAATCATGAATTCAAGGCCAGCCTGGGCTACACAGCATGATTATGTCTCAAAAAATAATAAAACAAGGAAACCAATAGCAATGACAACAGAATCAGCTACACATACAACCAAAGTAAGAAGTTAAATAGAGAATATAAAATCAATAGAATTAATCAACAATTGCTTTATCCTCAACAAAAATAAATAATTCTATTTAATAGCAACTGATTCCAGAGACATATAGATGGGATTTGTTTCAAGATACAAAGTTAGTTCCATATGTGAAAAATCACCAGTATACAGTATTAGTAAAAATAAAAGGACACAATGATCCTATATGCAGAATGGAACAGCAGAGCCATCTAATCCCACACAACACTATTTTCTCTTAGGAAACATCTTGCAAACTAGGAGCCAAACTGATAAGACAAGACCTGAAAATCTCACGGTTAACATCTGTGGTTAATGATTGACTGTTTTCTTCTACAATCAGTTGAATGTATTGCCAGAGCTAGGATCTGTTCCATGAATCCGGCGAAGGCCTAGAGATTGAAATAAGAGACAAGGCAGTGGGTCATTCATTCAATGAACGCCAGATTACAGTTCTATATACTCCTTTTGAAAATTTTCAAGTAACACAATTATACCAATTGAAAATGAAGTCTCAAATATTCAAAAACATTTCATTCCTGAAAATCTTGGAGTAGTCTGTTTTTAAATGTTATCAGTGGAAAAAAGTTCACATGATTTTTGCTGCTGTTCACAGGGCTGCATTTAGCCAACATGTAGAAATGCATAAAATTATTTGCCTTACTTTGAACTTGCCATAATTTCTTATTCATTTGGGCACTGGTACTTAAAATATTGCGTGGATAATCTACTTCCTTTATACATAATTCCTTTGCAGGTAGTTCTATTTTCTTTGAAACATAGATGCCACAGTAATATTACAAAAATTTTAACAGAGGTAGGGAAGATTTGCCACACAAGCATAAGGACCCATATTCTTATCAGCCAAAAAAAAAAAAAAAAAAAAAAAAAAAACTGGGATGCTGGGATTGGGGAATTCAAAAAGGGGATGGCCCCTGGGGCTTGCTGGCTAGCCAATCTATTTGAACCAGTAAGTTCCAGGTTCATTGAGAGACTTGCCATTAAAAAAAATATGGCAGAGGGACTGGAGGCATGGGCCATTAGTTATAGAGTATTTGTTGTTCTTTCAGAAGACCTTGGTTGGTTTGGTTTCTAGCACTGACATGGTTGCCCATTAGCATAAATAACTCAATTCTATGCCATTCAACACATTTCTTCTGGCATCTGTGGGCACTGCATACTTGTGTGCATATACATACATGTAGACAAAACACACATGAAATAAAACTAAACTAAAAATTCTAAGGTAAAGAGTGATTGAAGAAGACCGATACAATTGACCTATGTACTCCACATGAATACACATGCATATGTACAATATACACACATAAAACTTCTACTTCTAATAATGTTAATAAATGAAAAGATAGTAATAGATAAGTAACTTGATTTAATTATGAAAGTAAATGAAAGGAAAAATAGGTAGAAAAGCTTGGTTTGTCCATGTCTCATTTGATTGTCTGTTCTTGGCTGATTACATACTGGAAGAAGTATGATACCATAAAACTGTAAACAGTTTTGCTTACAGATATCAAGAAAAAAAAAACATGCTTTTTTGTGGCATTGAGACATGATGTTGTTATTCACACAGTTCACACATAAGAATGTACTATTGAGTAATAAATGTAATGGTGAGACAAAAATTTCAAAATGTTTTAAATAAAGTTACAGTTTACTTGTCTTGGGGTGCATACCTAGCTGTCCTTTGTGGCTCTGTGTTGAGCACCTCTGCTGTAGAGTACCAGTTGTTAACTTCACAGTAAAAGATCAAAATTTAAAATTGGGGATGGTGAGGTTGCTCAGTGGGTAAAGGCCTTTGTTGCCAAGCCTGGTTATTGGGGTTCAATCCCTACTACCTGGTAGAAAGAGAGAACCAACTCAGACAAATTGTCTTCTCAACATACAAACACACATACACACACACACACACACACACACACACACACACACACACACACATACACACAAATGTAAAAAGAAAACCCCACAAACAGGTAGATCTCTGCACATCATAGAATGTGGCTATACCTTTGTTTTGTACCACATTGTACAAGAATTTGCTTAAAATAGACCATAGACCAAATAAAAAAGACAAAATCGGGAAATTCTTAGGAAGAAAATGAGTAGTTCTTAATGGCATGGAGTTAAGCAAATAAATATTAACAAAGGATTTGAATAGACACACCACAAAAGAAGATATAAAAATACTAAAATCACAGCCAAAGGCATTCAAAAATCATTGTATTTATTAGTTCTTGGACAGATGCCAATCAAAGTCATTAGTTATTGAGAAATGAAACCCAAAGCCACTCACTAAAAGGATATAATAATTAAGACAGGCAATAACTGCTACTGAGAGCCAGGAGAAATTGAAACTCTCATTTATTGTTAGTTGAAATATGAAACAGAGACACAACTTAGGAAAACAGTTTGGCAGTTTTCAAGAAAGTAAATACAAATGTAGCATTTTCTCTGATAATTCTACCCTTAGGTATTCTACTCAAGGTGGAAAAAACACCTGAAACCAAGCATCTTTATAAAAGAATGTGCACAAATATTCATTGCCAAATTAATTATAATAGCTTCAAGTATAAACCAAAATGTTCATTAACAGCTGCGTAGACAAACAGAGTGTAATTTTGTTCATACACTGGAGTACTGTTTGGACATAAAAGGAAAGGGAGTGTTACAGCAAGATGAAACTTGAAAACGGTATATAAAGTTGAAGGAATTGTAGGGAGAAAAGTTCACACTCTATGACAATATTAAAATAAAATGTCTATTGCACACAGTTTTATCATTCGAAGGCACACCAGAGTCGCCTGTGTCTGAGTGAAGGAGATGACCTTGAGCAATGACTGTTAAGGGGTAAGGGGATGTTTTGGGAATGACACACTTGTTTTGAAACTTGAGTGTAGTTACAATTGCACAGATTTGGGAACACATTAAAAAACTATGGAATTGTCACATTTAATGATTTTAAAAAGAAACTAACATATGAAGATAATGTACTATGTAATTCCATTTAAATAAAATTTGATACAGAAAAAAAAATTAGTTTGTGGTGGTAATAGTTCTCTCTGAGAGTTACTGACCTTGAGGATCACAAGGGTGTTGGAAATAATTGTTTTCTTTAAGTTGTGACATATATGTATATATATATATATATATATATATATATATATGAGATCTTTACATATGTACATAATTATATCATTTATTGCATATAATAAAATACTTTAAATGACTAAGAAGTTTTGTGCTAACATGAAGTTACACTTACAAAAGTTATACTTTTTGATCTTAGAAAATAATGAAATTTTAAGTTGATAAAAAAATGTCATATTTTATCATGCAAGTCATTTATTTTGCAAACAGAACAGCTTCCATTCTGACACATCATGGACAGCTTCAGTCCTGACACATCATGGATGCTTAAAACAACTGTCTTTTATTTTCTCCTTTCAAATTTACTGTTATGCTAAAGAACAATTTGATAATGCAAACTATTCACATTCTAAATAAATATTTTTTTCTTTTTACTACTGAGTTTTCTTAATAATGACAAGAAATGCTCTTTCAACATCACAAGCCAATATTTCAAGCAATGCAAAATGAATATAAAAGAAATATTTGCATCAATCCAAAAAGTGACTTCACAAATAATGAACTGTTCTGGCTTCCACATGTTTAACAACATCTGAAACGTACAAACTGTTTGTCGTTATCATAAAGATGATTGCTTATTAAGTATATTTGTAAAAAGGAACAATAGACTTGCCAACTGCTCTAAACTGAGTTTTGTAGATTAAACAGCTTTTAATTGCTTATAAGGCCAAAATAAATTTCTGTGATTGATTAGATTTTAATTATCATTAAGCAATCTTTCTAGATTAATGATTGCATTAATTTGTCAAAGATTTGACTTGGGGACTATTTCTATTAGTTATTTTTGATTGAAATATGCTAAGAAACCTAATGTTCTTAACAGTCAGAATAATGGAATTTAAGGGTTTTTTTTTTTTTTTTTTTTTTTTTTTTGTATTTCTAATTTTGGGGCTTGATTCAAGATATCAGTATGCAGTTATATTTTGTGTTGTGATCATTTCAAAATATTTATTTTTTTCATTCAAAGAACTTAAAAGTGTTTATTGTGACCTATAGTTCAGTAAGTGCAGCCAGTAAAAATAAGGGGTAAATTGATAATATAATTTGTTCTTAGTGGACTTAAATACAGAAAAATAAAATAATCCTGTTTATCTGAATGACACACTTCACTTCCCCCTGCCTTCCAATTCCCTCACGTCTGGAATTTTCTTTCTCTCCATTCTTCCTATTAAGTCTCAATTTTTAAATTCATAAGATCCTAGAAACCAAAGTCCATGATAATTTGCTTGTATATAGTCATTTGTCTATTTGCAAAAACATAAATTATTTAACACTGCACATACAGATATTAATTGCAAATTTGACTCATGCATAGCAATTGTCAATCTTAGTATGTTAACTTGGCTTGGTTAAAATATGACCAAATAGTTGCTAGTTTCATATGTCATTTCTGGGTGCACCTGGGAAGTTGTTTGCAGAAGTAATTGCCTTTGCATTTGTGAACTAAATAAAAGGGGTAGCCTTCTCATCCTGGGGTGTTATCTGATCCGTTGAAGATCCTGGGGTGTCACCTAACCTGTTGAGGATCCAAAGGTATCAAACAGGTGGAGGAAAGGCAAATCTGACATCTGCTTGAGGAAGCCAGCAATCTTTTTCTGCCTGCTAACTTTACATTGTTACTCTATTCTAGATCTTGGGCTGGAATTTTGTCATTTTTTAAAGCCTTCTTGGCCTCTACAATCTCGCGAACCACGTTTTCATATCAAACCACGTTCCGAGACTCTGTATAGATGGTGTTGATTTTATTTGCCTGAAGGGCTCTATCGTGTACTGTTGTGTGAATATTCCATGAAAGATGTGAATAAAGGCTCTACCATGTACTGTTGTGTGACTTTTCCTTGGAAGATGTAAATAAACATCTATTTGCCCCAGATCCGGCACTGAGTGTAGACACAGACTTTAAGTCTCCCTTGATGAACCGATGAGTTTATTGAGGTTACTTGCAGAAGCATAGGTGAAGGTTTATTTACATGAGCATGGATGATCCACCAGTATGGAAGACCCACAGCATCTCTGAGCTCTAGGTACAGTTGTAGGAAGGTTGCATCTACCCAAAGGATTCTCTACTCTCCCCAGAGATTAACACTCTTATTATAATATTGGGAGGAGCCTTGTGAATCTTGTAACTTTCAGGAACTTCCTGAGACTTGTCAGTTTTGTTTACTTCCTGAATCTTAGAGCCACCTTCCTTTGTCCAGGAGGGAAATTCTTCAATTTTGAAGAAAACTACATAACCAATACCCTCTTGTTTAAACGTGTCAAACTTTATAAAAATTTTAATAGCAAGTAACATTTTCCATTCAAGTCTTCAATTCTCCAAACTTCAGAGAGCTTTCAGTCTCATAGTTCTGAAGAGCCAAATGTAGAATTTGTTAATTTGGGGGGGGTTCTTTTAAAATATGATTATAATATTTTGATTTAAAATAGCAGATGTTCAAAATAAAAGCTCTTTTGAAGTTTTACTTTAAGGAATTATGGATTTTATTTATATATTGCCTTTTCATTGACCATATGTATAAATGTTAAGGAAAACAGGATGTTGGATGCATGTATATAATGATGCCCATGTAGGTTGTATTTTAATACATAATAAAAGTCAAATGTGTGGAATTTTAACCTATCATACAGCTATATAGAAAACTATAAGCTTCTTTCTCTTTCTGAAGAAATGTCTATAGGGAACATATAAAGTGAATATTTGAAAATCAATTTCTCTCCCTCTCTACTACTTTCCTTTTCTTTTTTCTTTACTTTCTCTCTCTCCCTCCCTCTCTCTCTCTCTCTCTCTCTCTCTCTCTCTCTCTCTCCCTCTCTCTCTCTCTCTCTCCCTCCCTCTCTCTCTCCATTCTCCCCTTTTCTATTGCATTTTGTAACTACTGGTTTGTCTCAATATGTGCTTCATTTAATTTATAGGTTTACATGATCAAAAGCACCAATTTTCTAATTTTATTTTCTTCTATATGTGTAAATAAAGTCAACATTTATATGTAAGTCAGGACTCCCACCTATATATGTCACAGGGGCTCATTTGAAACTGTCTCATGCTTGAGCCCCTACTCTTTTATCTTTTTCCTCTCATAAATCCTCTTTGTGAGCCAGAGGAAGACACTTTCGATTTTTTTTTTTTCAGATTTGGCCTGTGCACATCTACATATAACTCATGTAAAGACTTTGCATTTTTCACATGCAGGTTTTAACCCCTCAGAATCAAGCAGCTAAAACAGACACACTATTACACATCCCATAGGAATGGAATGAATAATGGACAGTGAACTTTGTAGTCACATATGTGGAAATTGCAATTATACTGTAGATGTGAAAAAATAGAAAAATTTCAGAACTGCACACTTACAAAGTTAGTTATTTTGGAGGAGAAGAACTAGGATATGAGGTGATGAATTGGGGGCTCCAACTATTACCCCCTTCCCAGTCTTTGCCCTGCTCTTTCAATGTCCATTCTTCCCACAGTATATTCTCTGTAACTGGTCCCTCAACTCCTCACATTTATATGAAAATATTTGCCTAAAAAGCAAATGAAGCTGTTGATGTCAAGAGATCTGAAGTCTACAACTCCAAGGAGAAGAGAGCTCTTTGAATAGAAAAGTCCACACCACACAGAAAGGTTTTGCTCACAATCTCCCTGTATCACCCTTTAACTTATGAAAAGTACTCTATGCTCCCCAAACCCCTGAAGATGGCATTTGAGATGTTGAGATCACACTGGTCTTTTTCAGGTCTAACCATTCACCAAATTCTTTCCTAGGTCATAGATAAGACAGTGCACAGTATATACCTCAGAGTCGAGAGTACAACATGGCTTGTAATAGTCGCTTCTCTTAGAGCTGTGACTGAGTACCCTGGCCAAAGCAACTTAAGGAAAGAGTTCACTTTGGCTCACAGTTTGAAGGTACAGTCCATCATGATGGAGAAGCCAAGGTGAGGATGTCAGGTCACCTGACTTCCTCAGTTTGTAAACAGGGAATGATGAATGCTTAGCATTCATTTTATTCAGTCTGGGAATCAAGCCCAAGGAATGCTGAGGGAAACACTCAGGGTCGGTCTTTCCACCATAATTATCCTAATGTAGATAATCCTTCACAGATATCCCCAGAGACTTATATCCTGCTACTGTATGCTTACCAAATCACTGTTTCACGTACTTCTTTTACCTTGAAGCACATGGCTTCTAACAATTTTCAACATTCCTCAAGAATCTTTCAGACCTCTCATTGTAAGAACAGTTAAAAGCCACAAGTTTAATTTTTCAAGAACTGATCTTAGGATTTAGAAACATTACTAAAAAATTTTATTAATTTTGTAGTAATTGAAGTGATTTAAATTTAAATCTAAGTTAAGTGGGGAGATTTTTCTACATGAGGAAATAACAAGACTTGTATGTTTTATTAAGCCTGTTTTAAGTCATTGTAAAGGTTTTCCTCGGCTTTGAATGAAAATGCTATGTGGTCCACAAAAAAGTGGTGAGGGTTTCTTCACATTTTCTACTTATTAAGTAAGGGTCCTGCCAACAGTTACTAGGTACCCACTTCAAAGGCATATTCTGAGTACTAACTAATAAAACTAGATTTTTTTGTTTGCTTCCTCTTATTTCTGCAGTTAAATAGAAAAGCTACAGTAAATATGAATTTCTGTCTTTCCCAAAACAATGTGTCTTCTCGAGTGTTTTTCTTGTTTTTCCAACTTCAGACAATTGACAAGCTTGGATTTCAGAAGTTCTAAGGACATATTTTAATATTTAAATAGGCCATTTGCCAGCTGTGATTAGACACTCAATAAATAATTGAATTGAATTGTTTGGGTAGTTTCATGAGAAGAACATAATATACATCTCTTTTTGTTTGCACTTCAGAAAATTCCTGGAAAGTCTTCACTAAATAGAAAACAAAACAAGCCAAGAGACCCACACGGAATAAATAACAAAATCAACATTAGGGGTATGGAGTTTGACTTAGCAGCTTGTACATGAGCTTTTATAAGAAAACCTCTGGGCTAATATGAAGCAGCTGTGGTAATTTCACAAAATGGTCCAAACTGTTGAAAAGCCATTAGGAGTCTGATGTATGTAGAATAAAAAGGTTCATTCAGCTTTTTAAAGGGTTTCCCAATATGGAGTGTTATTTTATTTTATAACTACGTCTTAGTCATATTAAGTTTAAATGCCATAGAAAAATTTAATGACCATGTGGCTGGCTTTTTTTTTTCTGTGAAATAGTAAGAATTTTTCAACATATCTAAAATTCTTTCAGAAAAATTGTACAAATCTGTAACATATTCTTCAAGTTCTCATCATCAAGTATAAAACTGGAAACTATAGGAACATGTATAGGATGAATTAGCATTGATACTTACAGGGGAACCTAACTAAAATAGAATCTATCTCTTTACACAGAGTCTGATGGAATTAATGAAAGCCACTTGCTTTTACAACTTTCTCATTGGTCTTAACTTCAAGCATTGATGTATATTTCTGAATTTTGGTTCATGGATTGCATGATTTTTCAAAAATATTGGAATGGTTTCCTGGGAATCTATGAATGGCTTGTACTTTTATTCTCTTCCTTGTTTTTCTCTAAAGGTGATAGATATTTAGTGTGTTCTATGTGTTTGCATTTTTGACATGCCATCTTGAGTTTCACATGGTTTATCTTAATGTTATTCAAATTATTTCTAAAATAGATGATATATTAGTTTATCAAGATAGTCTGTATTCTACCTGAGAGAGATGCTGAAGGAAAATTAAGGTCCCTAAGATCCTTACCCCCATCTTTGACTCCTCCATTCTGATGTTCAAGAAGGGAATTTCTCTGAAATTCTCTTATCAGAATAAATGAAGGTGATTTTCATGCCCCACCACTATTAGAGACTTACAAAATGCAGAGTTAACTCCCAGGAGGGATTAATTCAGTAACTCCAAGTCCATCTTCAGGGATCATATGAACTTTTCTTTTAAATAGAGCATGGATTTCAGTAGGACACAAGGCATATGCCAAATTGAGCAGCCTTGGTCAAGATGAAGTATGGTTGATCATTACACCCATTACCTATTCTTCAAGGTGATTTCAAGGAGTTCTTATGGCCCGGGACAGACTGTTTTCCACTAGAGGCCATTTTTCCTTTGTTGCGGCTGGCTGAGGTGTCAATGTTAAAAAAGCTCTGCTATTTCTGGACTCCAAGGTTACAGCAAGTTTAGAATAATGACTAGAGAACTTCCAACATATCTTGTGGGGTATGGAACAAGACATTGTAAAATCTGAAAGTAAGATACCTTGAAAACTCTTGCCTACGTGCCTTTAGTCTTGAGGGGGGATGGGAATCTTAGGTTTCAGCAGGTTTTGCATGGACATTTTTTTTCTTCTATTCTTTTAAATATTCTTTTAAATTTCATTTTACATTTCAACAACAGTTCTCCTTCCTACCCCTCCTCTGCCACATCCCCTTGTTTCTAGCCTATCCCAAGTCCACTCCTCCTTACGGGTAAGGGCTTCCATGTGGAATCAACAAAGTCTGACACAGTAGGTTGGGGCATGGCAAGGCCCTCTCTGCATGGGAACTTCTGTATAGTTAGGCAAGAGACAAAGTGAAGAGTAGAGATGCCAAGCTTTTAGTTATCATTTGCACTCAAGTGAGAAGGTAAGGCTTCTCAGCAGAAACACCTTCTGAGTACTCATTCTACTGTAGTCTCTTCCATCAGTCTGTCCCAAGTTACATTTTGTACTGATGAGTCAGTGCAGGAATAATGAAACTGTTTTTGAGTTCTGTGAACATTTTAAGGAAAGACCAAACCAATGGAGGAAATGGTGGAATTCCAGCTGGTCAGATAGATAGAAGCACAGGACACAATATGTACATGACTTTGACATCTGAAGCAATGTCTGTCTTGTATAACTGAGCCTTAACCTATGGAGTCTGATGTTTAATCCAAGAAAACAGTATCTGAATTGAGTAGAATTATAATAGGACATAAAATTTGAACAAAATTTCACACTGCTCTCATGTTGATACAATTGGTAACTGATAGAGAATTGAGTTGAACTATTGTGGGGCACACAACCTCATTTTCTTCCATCTAGAGGCCAGAAGTGCTGTGAGAAAGTACAATGAGTAAAGAAAAACAGTTTGTTTTTCTTAAGAAACTAGACACAATAGAAATCCAGATTCACAGGAAATAGCACTGGCTGTCTTCCATGTTAAGGAAGTTCTAGGATTTGCTGAAGTAACTCTCAAATTCCCTGATAGTCTGAGGTTGTCTACTCTGTGCAGTGCATTTAACTAGATGTCACGAGGGTGAAGTCGATAATATGATGGGCATTGAGTTCAAGGCACTTGTATCATGTTAGAAAGGTCAGCCATTTGTGCTTTTTAATGATGATGGTTAAGTGCTGACCTAGTAACGGTAGTGTTCTCTGGCTTTATGGCACTGGTAGTCAATGTTGTGGGGGTAAAGCCAGGAACCTGTGGTCAGCAGTTGTTCTTATTCATGAGAGACTTGAGTAAGGTTATTCATTAGATGGGTATAATGATGGAAATGTATGGGCATCTTACTAGTGACCAGTTGCTAAGCTTGCAGAAAAAGGAAAAACGGTGGTCATTTGGAAACAAGTCTCCCTGTGGTGAAGCCAGAACCATCTTAATCATGGATTGTTTTGACTCTACCTTTCTACCCTTGTCATCCCAACTTAGACAGCTAATGAAAAAATGGTGGACCATTTTCTGGGAGTAAAGATTGTTTGTTTACTCCAGCCTCTTCTTCCTTCATGCATAATATCTGGCATACAACCAAGCATTATGTGACACCAGAGGAGTAGGAAAAAAATGTTGTATAATCAAGAGAATGACAAAAAGAATATGGAAAAAAATGAATAGAAACTAGCTTACAGATGGCCTACATATTATAGTCATCCCATAAAGACCTTAAAATAGCTATAATAAGTACATGAACAAGCTTGGTGTGCAAGAACCAGTATGACTGGACAGAATTATCTTCAGAAAGGCATAAAAAGAAATAAGAAAGATTTTGCTATTTTATGGCTTGCTAACTAGAGAGTCAGGGGTAACTACAATGAGTTTTGTAAAGAAACCGAGAAATGGAAACATTGAATAAACATTCACATTGCTGTCATATTGATACAGGTCATTGGGATAATTTTATGCTAATGCCTATGACCCCCACCCCATTATCTCCTATTTTGGATATTTTTGGATACAACACATTCTCCTTCGTAGCACAAATTTCCTTTGGTCTTAATAATAAAGACTCAGAGAGAGCTATCAGGGTGTGAAAGCTGAAGGATCAGAGGCACAGAAACACCAGCCACTAGAGTTCTTACCTCTACCAGTGCTCAGAACGAAGGGGCGATCCTGTCCTCAGACTACTTCAGACTGACTGCTGCTTAGATTGCATCCTTCTCCACAAATCCTCAGACTGCCCTGTACTCCCGTCTCCTCTCTCTTCCCAGCCATATCACTCCTGTCTCTACCATCCTAGTGCTGGGATTCAAGGCCTATGATCCCAAGAGCTGGGATCTCCTTTGTGTGAGCTATGTTCTTCTTTTAGACAGATTCAATCTCGTGTAGCCCAAGGAGATCCATCTGCCTCTGTCTCTTGATAACTGCCTGGTTTCTTTGGCTAACTAGTGTGGCTAGCATTCTGATCTTTAGGCAAGCTTTGTTATAGCATAAAAAAAAATTGTCATTTTTTATGTCATTCTATTTTAAAATTTAAACAATATTAAATGGAAAATGTAAAATATGACTTCAAAATAAAATCAGTGAAGCTCACAGTTATCTAGAAAACTGGTGATATTAACTATTTTCCTTTATTATTAACATTTTATTTGTAATTCTTTAATTTGCACTATTGCATTTAAACTAATCTCTGGATCATGTTTCCAACAAAAGTTCATCTTCCATAATTACTTGATTTCATTATTACCTAGTAATGTAACTATATTAAAATAACCATTTTTATTTACTATATTACTATTTTTTCTTATTTTACATATTAATGCCAGTCCCTTCTCCTCCCATGCTCCTCCAACCCTCCTCCCTACAAGGATGACCCCAACTAACAATCTGAGCAATAGTGGAAAGGCTACCTTAAATACCCTTCCCTGATAATGAGATTGATAACTACCTTATATGCCATCCTAGAGCCCTCATCTAGTAGCTGATGGAAACAAAAGCAGACACCCATAGCTAAACACTGAGCCAAACTCCTGGAATTCAGTTGTAGAGAGGGAGGAGTGATGCGCAAAGGTCTCAAGACCAGGCTAAAGAAACCCACAGAGACAGCTGATCTGAACAAGGAGGAACTACTAGGCCCCCAGACTGATAGCTGGGAAACCAGCATTGAACCGATTCAGACCCCTTGAACATAGGTCTTAGTTAGAAGGCCTGGGTAGTCTAAGGGACCTCTGACAGTGGAACCAGGATGTATCCCTGGTTCATGAAAGGATTTTGAGAGCTCATTCCCCATGGAGGGATACTCCCTTAGCCTACAGACAGGAGGGAGGGCCTAGGCTCTACTCCAAATGACTTGACAAATTTTGATGATCCCTCCTGGAAAATAAACATTTTTTAATCAGATTAATGATTGTTTGAAAAATAAAAACAACACCAACTAAAGAGGAAGGATTTAGGCTATAACCTAAATATATATATAACCAAGGATTTCTCTTTTATGGGCTCATGCATTTCTTGATGTTTAATATACTGCCATGCTTTGAACATATTGTAGTGAAAAGCTACTTAGATTCTTCATGTAATTGGCTGGCAAGGGTGAGTTTTGACTATTATGATTCAAGTGGGAATGGAAACAAGGTAGTAGTGGGGGGGGAGGTAGAGTAGACTAGACAATTTTGTCTCAAGTTGGAAGTGTCAAAAAAAAACTCATTAGGAGACTCTAAAATAATAGTAACTACTGAGGACATCTGTATAAGAAAGTATCAGGAACTTCATAACTAAAACTTATACACCCATCTGTATAAGAAAGTATCAGGGAACTTCATAACTAAAACTTTTTTCCTATAAAGTGAGAAATTTGGTAAAAGTCACATTGATAGGAATAGAAGCAGTGTCAAAATTCACACAATGTGTGGTAGGTTTATCTGGGTAATCTCTGTCTAGATCCTCATTTTTAAAGAAAATGTTGATGTAAGAAGAAAACAAAGATGAAAGATGAAATAATTTTTGGTTGTGGCACATTCTATAGTGCTACTTGCTTTATTGTTTCCAGAGCTTTTCACACACAATTCCATACTAATTGAAATTAGAGAATATTTTATAATTTGTATTTCATAGTATCCAGTATTATTCTCAGAAGAGGATAAATTTCAATTTCATTTGTCATTTCAACTCTTTAGTTCTCCAAGTCTTGATTTCTTCCTGCTCTCTAAAAATAAGGAAATGAGGAAGGTACTGTCCTACTTCAAAGGTATTTATCACGTTCTAGCTGTTGACTGATACTATATTTTGTATCTTTGCTTTTTCAAAGACCAAGATGTTAAAGGCTTGGACAGGGTGTTATAGGACAGTGATGGAAATCTTAAGAAAGGGATCCCAGTGAAAGGCATTGAAGTTACTGGTGGACTATCCCTTGAAAAGGAAGGAGAAACCACAGGTCCTTCTCATTCACTTTTACTTGCTAACCAAGCAGTAGGTGACTTTTCTGTTATGTGCTACAATCCTACATTGCTGTTCCCACCCCAAGGCCTAAAAGCAATGGTTCCATCCAGCCATGGACAAGGATCTCTAAAACCCTGAGTGAAAACATACCTTTTATCTTTGTAAGTATTTTGCTCCTAGTGACAAGTGACTAACAAATACAACTCACAATAGCAAAAGGACAGAAATAAGACAACTTTAGCTTTTTGGTTATATTATATTTACCTTTTCTTTTTAAAAATTGAAAAATAAGGTTTTTCTTTCCTCACACAATATATCCTGATTACTGCTGTTTTACCTTGTCAAGGTGGCTGTGCTTTAAAGTACTAGAGACCCAGCTACCAAGACAATAGGTAGGGGTGGGGGTGCAGATTCTGTTCCCCCAGACAATGGCATTGTTGCTGCTGCTAAGGTGTTTTTAACTAAATCTTTCTCCTTCTAATAAAATTTGAGATTCAAAGATTATGGGGAAAAGCTTCAAGCTCAGAGTATTAGAATAACAACTGGCTAACTTTCTCTCTGAGATGGCATCCCCAGAAAATTTTCTCCTTCCACCCATTCCAACTAAGAAACGCAGGCTCTGCACCTCTCTGCTACTTCCTTTTAACCAGGTGCTAACCCCGCCTCTCTGAGCCAGGTTAATTTTCTTTAATTAACATAAATGCAACACATCTTTAATCGTTAAACAAATGCAGCATAAACAAATGTAACACATCTTTGCCTAGTTAAACAAATATTCCACAACAGATTACAGCATCTTCTCTTCTATTCCTCCCAGTTTCTCCCCACCTCACCTCTCATCCAGATCCACCTCTTCACTGTCTCTCTTTAGGAAACAAACAGGCTTTTAATAAATAATAAAATAAAACATCTGGTTGGGACAAAACCAATAGAAGGCATAAAACATATAAAAACTGGAAGCCATAATATGTATGTAAAGAACTAGTAGGGTAAAAATATAGAGAAATTAATAAAATAAAATAAAAATAAAAAAATGAGAAGAAAAGGAAAAGCCCTGAAAAAATATTTTCAGACCTCAAAGCCACTGTTGAGTTCCGTTTCTGGTGGCCATCTACTGCTGAGCATACAGCCTTCCCTAAGAGTGGTTTGTTTCCCCAGTGAGACTCCCTTGAAGAACACTGAACTTTCATTTGTAGATGATTATTAATTGGGGATTGCTTTGGGGTCAGTGATGGGTGAAGGTGTCCACTTCTTTCATCTCTA
Organism: Phodopus roborovskii; assembly: GCF_943737965.1. Taxonomy (NCBI): domain Eukaryota; kingdom Metazoa; phylum Chordata; class Mammalia; order Rodentia; family Cricetidae; genus Phodopus; species Phodopus roborovskii. Next base: position 9,739,174 of record NW_026126410.1, on the reverse strand, counting down.
GGACCCCTTCTGGTGCAGACCCATGCAGACCATGTGGGTGCTGCCTCTGTCTCTGAATTCATGTGTGCATAGATTCTGTTTACTTGTAGGGCTTTCTTTTCTTGGTGTCCTTCATCCCCTTGCTCTTACACATATCCTTCCATTGAGCTCTGAGAGCAAGTTGTTGGAGACATCACTTTTAGGGCTGAGTGTTCCAGAGTCTCTCACTTTCTGCATAACATCTGGCATTACACATATCTCTGTATTTGTCCCATCTGGAGCAGGAGGGTGCATCTCTGATACATGGTGAACACGCCACCATGTCATCAGGAGTAATTTTATTGCTATTCCTGTTAAAAATTTTATTCTATTCTCATATATTGCATCCCAAAAGCTGTTTCCCCTCTCACCTCTCCTCCAAGTCCCCACTCCTTCTCCCAGATCCACTACTCTTCCTTTCCCTTCAGAAAAGGGCATGCCTCCCAGGGATATCAAGCAAACATGGCATACCAAGTTATAAAAGAAGTAGGCACATCTTCTTATATTAGGAGTGGACGAGCCAATCCAGTAGGAGAAAAGGGGTCCCAAATGCAAGTAAAAGAGTTAGTGACAGCTTCTGCTCTTGCTGTTAAGAGACCCACAGGAACACCAACCTTCATAACCATAACATATATACAAAGGATGTAGGTCAGACCTATACAAGTTCCCTGATTGTTGGTTGAGTCTCTGTAAGCCCCTATGAATCCTGGTTAGTTTATTCTTTGGGCCATTTTCTTCTGGTGTCTTTACCCCCTGCTCCCAGTCCCCACAACCCTTCCTCACCCTCTGCCTAATGTTTGACTGTGGGTGTCTGCATCTTTTCCTCTATCAGTTGCTGGGCAAAGCCTCTCTGATGATGATTATACTAGGTTTCAGTCTATGAGTATAGCAGAGTATCATTAGGAATCATTTTATTGACTATTTTTTAAATCATGTTTGGTTCTATCCTTGGTTTCTGGTACAGTAGTTTTACCGTAGGTCCCTGGCTATCTAGTTTCAGGTCACCAAGTCACCCAAGGAATGTAGAGTATGGTTATAATCTTTCAGAATGAGATTTAAGTAACATCAGATATTGATTGGTTACTCCCACAAGCTTTGTGCCACCATTGCACTAACATATTTTGATGGCAGGACTCTGTTTTAGTAGAAAGGGTTTGTTGCTGGCTTGGTGTCTCTGTTTCTCTTTTGGTAGTGTGTGGAATACTTTCTTATATCAAATATATGAGCAGGTAAGGGTGAAGGCTCTATGTAGTCACCAACTTGACTTCTCCATGTTCAGTTAGTTGTGTTGTTCTCAGCAAATGGGCCTTGCTGTTAGTTCGTAGATAGCAACCTATACTCTTGGTAACAGCCTGGGTTGTTTGGAGCCTCTAATTGGATCCCTATAGTACTATGGTACTAGAATTTTCATTTGGTGACTATAGATGATCAGCTGGGGATTTGTTTCCCCAATTATTTGGTGAATTTATTTAGATAATAACCATCATATCCCTATATATTTTAGAAAGTGTCTATTATATTAGACCATACTCCTCAAATGTTTCCTTAATTTTAGCTGCCTCTCCCAGTATTGTCTCCCTCATTCCCACTTTATTATCCCCACCACCTTGATCATCAGTCATTTAGCTAATTTGGATAAATTTGGATAATTTGTCAGTCATTGGTTTTCTCAGCAATAATTTGCTTCATTGATTCTTTGTAAGGTTTCTTTTTCTCTTTTAGGCCTGAGTTTGATTATTTCTTGTGATATATTCTTTTTGTGTTTAATTTTGTCTAGAGCTTTTAGGTGTATTGTTGTTAAGTTAGTAGCATGGGATTTCTCCATTTTTTAAATGTAAGCCCTTAGTGCTATGAATTTGCCTTTTAGTCCCACCTTCATTGTGTGGGTTTAACATAGTTTTGGGTATGTTGTCTACTCATTTTCATTGCATCCCAGAACTTTTTAAATATCTTTCTAAATTTCTGTTTTGACTTGTTTTTCTGTTTTCATGAGTTTGCAAGCTTTTTCTGGTTTTGATTGGTATTTAATTTGTGGTAGTTAAATTAGATGTAGGATGTTATTTCAATTTTCTTCTATCTGTTGAGATTTACTTTGTTTCTAGGAAAATGGTCAATTTTGGACAAAGTTCTATAAGGTTCTGAGAAGAGGGTATTTCATTTTGTGTTTAGGTGAAAAGTTTTGTAAATATCGTTTAGGTCCATTTCATTTATCATGCCAGTTAGCCTCAGCATTTCTGTTTAGTTTTTGTGAGGATGAACTAGCTATCTTTGTCAAGAGTGGGGTATTAAAATCTCCCACTATCAATGTGTGAGAGCCAATAGGTGATTTAAGCCATAGTAGCATTTCTTTTATGGAATTGGGTGCCCTTGTGTTTGGAGGGCAGATGTTAAGAACTGAAATGTCATCTTGGTGGAGTTTTCCTTCAATGAATATGTAGTGTCCTTTTCCATCTCTTTTGATTAATTTTGTTTTGGAGTTTATTTTGTCAGGTATTAAACTGGCTATACCAGTGTACTTTTTGGGTCCATTTGTTTGGAATATCTTTTTTCCAGCCCTTTACTCTGAGGTAATATTGATTCTTGATGTTGAGGTGTGTTTCCTGTGTGCAGTTGAAGGATGAATCTTTTTTTTTTCCCCCACATATATTCTGTTAGTCTATGTTTTTTTTCATTGTGGAAATGAGATCGTTTTTATTTAGAAATTTCAATGGCCAATGATTTGTTAATTCTTGTTATATTGTTGTTGTTGTGTTAGTGGTAATGGAGGTGCTACTGGTGGTGGTATGTGTGTGCTTCCCTTATTTTGGTTTAGTTTGTATGAGATTATTTATTTCACGCATTTTCATGTGTGTAGATAACCTCCATAGTTTGAATTTTATCTTCTTGTACCTTTTGTAGAGTTGGATTTATAGATAAATATTGTTTAAATTTTACTTTATCATGGAATGTCATATTTCTCTATTCTGTTGTTTTTATTGTTGTTGGTATCCAGCTTTAATCCCTGGTGGTCTAATAGATTCTCAATCTTTGGGTCAAGACCCCCCTGAGGGGTCAAATGACCCTTTCAGAGAGGTTACTTAAGAAAATCAAAATACACAGATGTCCACATTATGTTTCACAACTATAACAAAATGACAGTTATGAAGTATCAACAAAAATAATTTTATGATTTACGGTCACCACAACACAAGGTGCTAGCATTTGGAAGAATTGCTGATACATGGTTGATGGGAGATGCCATTATGTATTTATGTTTCTCATACTGGTTAATAATAAAGCACTGTTGGCCAATAGGAAAGGAAGATAGGAGGGACTAGGAGACAAGGAGGAAATAGGAAGTAGTAAGGAGGGTGAAGATGGAGAGTCTGGAGAGAGCTGGACGCCAGCCGCCTCCCCGGGAAGAGAAGGCCATGTGAAAATACATAGATCAGCAGAAATGGGTTAATAATTAAAGGCAGAGCTAGCCGATAAGAAACAAGTAACCGGGCCAACAGTATTGTATCAAATACAGAGTCTCTGTGTATTATTTGGGGCTGGCGCGGCGGCAGGACAAGAGCAGGCGGCGGGCGGAAAAACCCGTACTCCTTACACATAGTGAATGAAAGTTTTGCTGGGTATAGTAGTCTGGGCTGGCATCTGTGATTTCTTAAAGTCTGCAGTACATCTATCCAAGTTCTTCTGGTTTTTAGAGTCTACATAGAGAAGCCAGGTGTAATTCTAATATGTCTGCCTTTATATGTTACGTGGTCCTTTTCCTTTGCAGCTTTTAGCATTTTTTCTTTGTTCTGTATTTTAGTGTTTTGTTATAATGTTGCAAGGAGATTTGCTTTTCTGGATCAATCTATTTGATGTTCTTTGTTCTTCTTATATCTTTATAGGCACCTGCTTTTTTAGATTAGAATTTTCTTCTTGTATAATTTTCTTGAAAATATTTTCCAGGCCTTTGAGTTGGTATTTTCCTTCCTCTATTCCTATTAGTCCTAGTTTTGATCTTTTCATAGTGTTTCAGATTTCCTTGATGTCAGGAAACTTTTAGATTTAACATTTTCTTTAACATTTTTTCTACTGTATTTTCTCTCTTCCATCTCTTGTATTTGGTTGTTGAAGCTTGCCTCTGTAGTTCCTGTTTTCATTCCTAAAAATTTCCATTCCAGAATTCCCAGTTTGTTTTTTCTTTATTGCTTCTATTTCTATTTTCAGTTTTATTTGCTTCCTCCAACAGTTTTATTTGTATTTTTCTCTGCTTTGTTTAAAGGATTTGTTCATTTTTCACTGATTGTTTGTGTTTTCCTGGATTTCTTTAAGTTATTTATTCATTTTCTATTTAAGGACTTTACCATCATATAGTTGGATTTTATGTCCTTTTCTCTGCTTTAGCTGTGTTGGAGTATTCAGTGCCTGCCGTGGTAATATATAGTTGGGCTGTGGTAGAGACAACTTGCCATGGCTATTATTGATTGTGTTCTTATACTGGTGTCTAGGCATCTGGGTTTGGGACAATTATAGGTCTAGGTTATGATTTTTGGGTTTGTCTTTGTGGGAGGCTTTTTTGTTCCTTGTTTTTTATTTCCTCTCTGGATTTTCAGAAGGTGTGTTGGCTGTGTGTTGCCTGTTTTATTGGTTTGCTTGGCTGATGTGTTCATGGAGAATGCTTGCTTGTGTTGGAGGCTGGGGAAAAGGGAAGCCTGGGGGATATGGACTGTTGCAGCTCTAGGAATGACCCTGAGAATTGGCCTGGGAGAACAGGGAGAGTGGAGAAGGACTGGCGGCAGTCTATGTGTGGTCATTTGGCAGGTATGACCTGTGGTTGATCAGTGGATGTCTACTTGATTTGGAGACTTGGACAGAGGGATGAGCTGGAAAGGGGGGGTTCATCTGTAAGATCCACAGGAGTCATGGAAAGAGGGTCGGTGAAGTTGTAGCTGCAGTGCCAGTTGTGATCCTAAGAATTGTGTCTTGGGTAACAGAGAGAGTAGAAAATGTCTGCCAGCAGCTTACTTTGTTTCTCAAATACGTTTAATTTTTTTTAAAAGTATGTTCCAGCCAAGGGATAATGTAGGATAACTGAAGACCTTTGCCTTTCTCACAACTCATCTGTATCCAACTACCCGACGCCATCTTTATCTGTGTGTTAGTGCACCTGCTGTGGCCTTGCTCTCCTCCCTGCCACCATGTTCTGCAGATCCCACAGATCTCCTACAACCTTCCTCACCATCCTTTTCCTTTGTCCCTTTGTCTCAGCCAGCAACTGCCACAGGCATTCCTTCAGAACCCTCTGGCAATGCCTGCCAGGAAAGCAGGTAGGATATCTTTAGTTCTTCACTCTCTCATCAGCTTCCAAATCCAATCCGTAGTCTTTTCTTTTTAAATTTAATTTATTATTTTACATGTTGATCCCAGTTCCCCCTCTCCCACCATGCACCCTGACCACCCTTCCCTATCATCCCCCCCAACCCAATTCCACATGTAGGGCAATGCCATCCAAGTTGGGCCATGTAGATCTGTCAGGTCATTTGAAGTAGGGACTAGGACTTCTCTCCTGTCTCTAGGTTAATGCATCCATGGGGGATGTGTTCACAAGGTCCTTTTGTGCACAAGGAATACATCCTGGTTCCACTGCCTGAGGTTCCTTAGACTGCTCAGTCCTTCTGGCTGAGACCCATATTCAGGGGGGCCTGAGTCAGTCCCATACTGGCTTCCCAGCTATCAGTCTGGGGGGCCGTTAGCTCCTCCTTGTTCAGGTCAGCTGTCTCTATGTGTTTCTGCTACCTGGTCTTGTCCTCTCCCTCTGCATCTGGGTTCTATTTCGACTCAGTGTTTATGTATGGGTGTTTGCTTCTGTTTCCAACAGGTATTAGATGAGGGCTCCATGGATAAGTTAGTTGTTGATCTCACTATCCGGGAAGGGCATTTATGGTAGCCTTTCCACAGTTGCTCAAATTGTTAGTTGGCAGCAGTCTTGTAGTTCTCTAGACCTTTCTTTAGGTTCAGTTTTCTCTTCAAACCAATACTGGCTCTCTCTTTTATGTTCTCTCTCTCTCTCTCTCTCTCTCTCTCTCTCTCTCTCTCTCTCTCTCTCTCTCTCTCCCTCTCCCTCTCCCTCTCTCCTGTATTCTATTCCTACCCTGACTCAATCTTCCTGGTACAGCCATTTTTGAGATCAGTATGGCGGTTCCTCATGAAAATGAGAATTAGTTTACCACAGGACCCGGCAATCCCCCTCTTAGGTATATACCCAAATGATCCACATCCATGCAACAAAGACATCTGTTCAACTGTGTTCCTAGCAGCTTTATTTGTAATAGCAAGAACCTGGAAGCAACCTAGATGCCCCTCAATTGAAGAATGGATAAAGAAGATGTGGCACATCTACACAATGGAATACTCCTCTGCAGAAAAAAATAATGGAATCTTGAAATTCGCAGGCAATTGGATGGTACTTGAAGAAACCATCCTGAATAAGGTAACCCAGTCACAAAAAGAGGAACATGGGATGTACTTGCTCAAATATGGATTTAAGACATAGAGCAAAGGATCACCAGCCTACAATTCACACCACCAGAGGAACTAGGATACAAGGTGTATTCTAAGAGATTCATACAAAGTCCTTCACAGAAAGGGGAAGGGACAAGTCCCCCAGGGCACAGGAGAAGTGGGAGGGAGCAGTGAATGGAGAGAGAAGTAGGAGAAAGAGGGGGAGGAGAGGAAAACACATCCAATCCCCAGTCTTATCCTCAGCTCTATAGCACACAACCTGTAGTAGCCTCCCATCACTTTCTGCCCCCATTCTCAGGGGACTAAAGGGATCTTGGTGGAACACCCTGGTTATCTCTCTCTTCCAGACCTCTTCAACCCCACTTTCCCAGACAATCCACATTCCTAAGCATCACCCCAATACCTTGAATCATGTTTTGCCTGGAATCCCCTGTGGCTATACCTAGAAAGATTGCAGAAGAATGTCCCATCAAGCAACACAAAGCTGTCACATCCTCCTAAGAACCAGAGAGGACAATGGAAACAAAGGAATAAAATATCTACCCAACAAAGACACTACCAAATATCAGTGTCTAGAATTATAATCTTCACACTCCCAGATTCTTAGATACCAGTGTAAAAATACAATCAATAACAGAATCAATAACAGCCAGGACAATATGTCTCCAAAAGCTCAGCAACCCTACTACAGCAAGCCCTGAATATTCCAACACATATGAAGGACAAGAAAAAGATAGCCTTTATGCATGAGATAGAAATATTTAAAAAATGAATAAATCCCTTAAAGAAATCCATGAAAACAAAAGCAGTGGAAGGAAATGAATAAAACTGTTCAAGACCTATACATGGAAAGAGAATCAATCTATAAAGAAAACATAAACTGAGGGAAATCTGAAAAAGAACAGTTTTGTAATTTGAAAAGGAACTTCGGAGGCAAGGATGTAAGAGATGGAAGAGAGAATCCCAGATATTGAAGACATGAGAGAACAACACAAATTAAGTAAAAGTTGGAAAGAGAATATCCAAATTAATAAAATCAGAAACAAAAAGGGAAGCACAACAACAGAAACCTAGGAAATCTAGAGAACCATAAGGGCATACTTTAAAAACTTATACTCCACCAAATTGGAAAAATCTAAAAGGTGTGACTTACCAAAGTCAAATCAAGATAAACAATATAAATATACCTAGTGAAATAGAAGCAGTCATAAAAGGTCTCCCCCTCCCAACCAAGAAAGAGCCCTGGGCCAGATGGTTTTACTGCAGAATTCTACCAGACTATCAACAAGAGTTAAGGCTAATACTTCTCAAATTATTTCACAAAATAGAAACAGAAGGAAATGGAGAGGGAGCAGATCTGGGGGAGAGGAGAAATGAGAGATTTGAAAGAGGTGGAGGGAGAAGAAACTGTGGTTGGGATGTATTGTAAGAGAGAAGAATCTTTTTTTTTTTTTTTACTTTTTTAAAAATAGGAAAAGTTTTATTTTGAAACAGTATTTATTAGTGAACATTTTTTTTTTAAATTTAATTTATTATTTTACATGTTGATCCCAGTTCCCTCTTCCTCCCTCCATCCCTCTCTCCTTCCCTCCCTTTTACCCTCTTTGCCCTCTGACATGCACCCTAACCACCTTCCCATCCCATCCCCCACCCCAATTTCATATGTAGGGCAATGCCATCCAGTTGGGGTCATGTAGATCTCACAGGTCATGTGAAGTAGGGACTAGGGCTTCTCTCCTGTCTGTAGGTTAAGGCAGTTATCCCTCCATGGGGGATGTGTTCGCAAGGTCCTTTTGTGCACCAGGGATACATCCTGGCTCCATTGTCTGAGGTCCCTTAGACTGCTCAGTCCTTCTGGCTGAGACCCATATTCGGGGGCGGGGGGGGGGTGCTGAGTCAGTCACATGCTGGCTTCCCAGCTATCAGTCTGGGGGCCTGTTAACTCCTCCTTGTTCAGGTCAGCTGTCTCTATGTGTTTCTGCTGCCTGGTCTTATCCTCTCCATCTGCATCTGCGTTCTATTTCGACTCAGTGTTTATGTATGGGTGTTTGCTCCTGTTTCCAACAGGTATTAGATGAGGGCTCCATGGATAAGTTAGTTGTTGATCTCACTATCTGGTAAGGGCATTTATGGTAGCCTTTCCACTGATGCTCAAATTGTTAGTTGGGCGGCAGTCTTATAGTTCTCTAGACCTTTCTTTGGGTTCAATTTTCTGAGAAGAATCTAGTTTTAATAAAAATTAAATATTACTTTCTTAGATTAGGCAATTTGTGTGAAATAGCTTAGCATAATGTTTTGTTTAAGTCATCTATAAAAAAAATAGTTATTTTGGGATGTTTATTGGACTTAACTACTCAACAACTCTGAAAGAACTAACCTCTTCCTGGAACTGTTTTGTTTTAGTTCTATTATTTGTTAGTCTCTGATATATAGTAGGGGTATTGTTGTCCTGCTATATGATATATCCATTTTAAATCATGTGTGTTTGTGTTTGTGTTTGTGTGTGTGTGTGTGTGTGTGTGTGCGTGTGCGTGTGCGTGTGCAGTGTGTGTATAAGTGTGGATAAGCAGATGCTCCTATGTACTTATAACAGCTTGGATAGTTTGCACAAAACCTGTGTAATTCCACATCAGACCAAATTTGACAATGAGATTGGAATTATGCAACAACCATGTGTCTCACTAGTGGTCTTGAAGTGTATTTTTTTTTTTTTTTTGAAGGATATAAATTTGGGTGGGTAGGGAAATGTGGGTGGATATGCAAAGATTTGAGGGTGAATTGATCAAAGGACACAGTATGGTGATGGGAGATGTCATTCTGTAAATATGTTTCTCATACTGGTTAATAAATAAAGCACTGTTGGCCAATAGGAAAGCAAGATAGGCGGGACTAGGAGACAAGGAGGAGAGAGGAAGTAGTAAGGAGGAGTCAAGATGGAGAGTCTGGGGAGAGCAGGATGCCAGCCGGCTCTCAGTAAGATAACCACGTGGAAATATTTAGATTAGCAGAAATGGGTTAATAATTAAGACAGAGCTAGCAGATAAGAAACTAATACCTGGCTAACAGCATTATATCAAATACCGAGACTCTGTGTATAATTGGGGCTGGCGTGGCGGTGGGACAAGACCGACGGCGGGAGGAAAAACCTTACTCGTTACAGTATGGAAGTCTCAAAGAACTAATAAAATGTAAAACAATAGTCATTTATTATTTTCTGAATTATTTAAAACTCAACTTCATTTTCTTTCTCATAAACACTCACACACACACACACACAAACAAGCACAAAAACAAAACAACAAATCACAAACACGAGAAAAAGCAAACAAAAGGAACAATAACAAAAATCAAACAAAGCATGGAGTCCATTTTGTGCTGCCTGATATTCCTGAGCATGTTACCTTCCTTGTGATCTGGTTTACATACCACTGTTAATCCATTAAAGAAAACTGGTTTTCTAGAGGCAGGAGGCAGGGCCTAGTCCCTACTCCAAATAAGCTGACAGATTCTGTTTATCCTTCCTGGAAGGCATCACCCTCCCTGTGGAGTGGGGGGTGGGGATGGATAGGAGGGTGGGGGGGGGACATGGGAGGGAGGGAGAGGGAACTGGGATTGATATGTAAATTAAGAAAAAAAAAAGAATAAGTGAGCAGAATAAAAATTTAAATAAAAAAAAAAAAAGAGCTTTTTCCTTCCCCAGCAGGTTTTAATTGCAATTAACTTCTTGTTGAATGTAGAACTTTGTGTCCACTTTGAATCTCAGTGCTAGGATTTTTGTCTTGTTTGAACTTGTGCAAGTTTTGTGCATGCTGCCATAGTCTTGTGCATGTTCTATGAGCATTCAAGCTCTCTGACCAGTTTTGCAGTTCTCATCACTAATCAAATATTTTTTGTATGCAGTAATACAGAATAAAAACAATAGTATTTTGTTGTACTATGAATGCTAGTCTGGAAAAGTGAAATGTTTAGCTTCTGTTAGATAAGTTCTCCATGATGAATGCCATAAGTATGTGGTATATTAAGAATCAGGGTTTTATGCAGGATTGTAGAAGGTTGCCAATATATAAGCACACACACACACACACACACACACACACACACAGACACACACACACTATGAGGCTTAGATATTAATGTAATTGCTAGCTGCCTCTTTTACAACAGGTTTTAGAAAGAGCTTATGGAAATGAGGAGCCCTAAATCTTCAGATTCGTTGAATTCATGATATATTGCTGGCAACAATGTCGGATTTGGAAATATTTTTGTTCATTTCTTGCTTTTTGGTTTTTGACACAGGTTCTCACTATGGAGTCCTGACCTTTCTGAAATTTGCTTTGTAGACAAGGCTGGCTAGAACTCATAGAGATCCTCCTGTCTCTGCCTCCAGAGTGCTGATATTAAAGGTGTGTACCTCTTTGTCCAGACAGAAATATTTTTATTAATAAGTGAATCCTATTTTTAAATCCTTCTAAAATACACCTATTTTGGTGTTATACTTTGGTTCTCTGTTTAGTCACTTCATCATGTTAGACTATCAGAAATGTAGTTCCCATTGCATATAAATGTTGGCCTATTGAAAAAGATGAAATATGGAATAAAGCATATTAGACTTCCCTAAGGATGACTATATGTCTTCTACAGACTTACCTTTAGGTATATCAAGTCTCCTTTCTAGTTCATAATCTTTAATACAATTAAATTGATATAGTCAAACACCCCTTTTTTTTTTTTTTTGGCCAACTTTTAAGAAAGTCTAGAACACAATTCCCAGATAACACTGAACAACAAATGAGAAACACTATGTCTTCTTGCCAGTAATTTAGCTGTCTCTATCTTTGAGTGTTCAACTATCTTACACTGCTACACTGCTTTCTCATCTCTTTCCTCCCTCCCTCTGTTTCTATTTAGCAAGATTTCCCATGGGTTCTGGTAGTGAGAGCTTTTTTCCTATGATGCACTATTCTTGGTGACAAGTTGAGCACTGTGTTCTGAAACATCCAAGAATAGCTTTAATGGATTTAGCCACTTGACTTTAAGCTACATTTCAATTTTCAACTGATGTAATTGTACTTTTCTGAAGGGAGAAAATATGGGTCCTATAAGTCAATTGGAGATAGGATAAGTGCACCTATCTGACATCTCAATGAATATAAATGATGTCAAGCTTATTTAATAGTTCATAAGTTCATGTCATCAATGATAACAGTAGCCATTAGTGATGACACTGAAAATACTGAACCTTTAAATAGGATTACCTCTGAAGTTCAGGGGATCCAGCCACCAAAGTCAACTTTGATATAGGTTGGAAAATAGGAGTAAACAATGTCTAAACAGCAACAGATATAACTTGCTTCTGAACCATTATGCTTCCTAAATCTCCCAGGTCATCTCATTAGTTATATTAAGGTACATTTTGTATATTAAATAAAAGTCAATAATTTTATTTTTAGAGATGAGGTTTCAGTATATCTAAAGAGGATTACTCTCTATAGGATACAACAAAGCATATCATTCATTTTTCTCCTGGCATAGACTATGTGACAATTTTCATGTAGCATCTTTGTCTAATTTCCCAATGATCACGAAGAACCACATAAAATAGCATGAGTTTAAACTTTCAGGTATCCCAGAGCATAACAATGCTTCTCAAGGCATGGTCTTTAAAAAACAAAGGACAATTATTAAAACTGATCATTGTTGGACTCTTCAAGAATTCTACATCAGAATCTATAGGAATGGGGTCTGGAATTCTGCATTTAACTTTGACTGCTCATTTATTTCACATACTCTCTAAAATATGGGGATCTTAGTGTCTTAGTTCATAATATATAAATATTGAAGGGATTTGTGAAGTTAACTTTTCAGCCCTATGAACTCAGGAAGAATGGGGAGTTTGTATTCAAACAAAAAAATAGTATGAAGCCACAATTAGCAGCTTAGTCCCTTCTATGTAAATGGTTAATTAGATCATAGTGATATTTAGTCACAAGAAATGAGGGTCAATCGTAAGACTATCCTGAGGGTTGTCATAGCATAGCATTGTCAAAGGTCAGCACATGGCTTTGTAAACTCTGACACATCACAATGCTCACAGAGATGCAGATTTGGTGGCAGATTGCATGTTTAGAAGTCTATTTGGAATGTTGTATACCTCTCCCTGAAGAGAACATAGTAGTTACCCATGTCTGGGTGTCTTAAGTTATCCACGTAAAATGTGAGCAAATAGGAATGCAACTGCGTGTCTGGTCATAACTTAGTCATGAGATGTTACTGAGAGAGTCACAAAGTGCCTGAGTTTGGAGCTTAGTAATATTTCAGCATGAGTCAATGTTTCCATTTTTGCAAAAATCCATTTTAAGTTGAAAATTATACAATATCACTATATTTGCATATCTATTCTAGTCTTCTAGGGCTTGGAGGAGGTAACACTCATACTCCTTTACCTGAGGGACTAGAGTCAGAGCCCAGGATCAACCTGTTCAGTTGATCCCTCATATATAGCCTGCCCACTGTGTTCTATATTGGTTACAAACAGTCCTACACTACAGCATTACAGCACAATAGACACGTGGCACATTTTGAGATGTTTGTTGAAGGATTATTGAGAACTCAGTTGATTTGTAAATGAACTGTAGAGCTAGTTGAGCTAGTTGTATGAACTTAAAGTTTTCATCTATTAATAGAATTTGTAAACAGACTTAGTGGGTCTGCTCAAGTTACTTAAAACCTGTCTTTATTAAGGATATTGTTTATGTACCAATATATAAGGCCCTATACTAAAGCTTTATAACTGATACTATCCAAATAAAGTATTTGTGAAATAGAGACTATCCTTGGACTGTGAGCCTTCACTTTGGCAACCTGGTATTTTATCTAATAGACAGTAAGTATACTGCCTTTTGCTATTTAATCTATGAGCTGACAAACAGCGGACAGCACCACACAACTAAAAGAGAATATGCTGAAACAATGAATCTTTACAAGGCTGTATGCAAGTATGAGTTGATCAAAACATTGCAATCTCCTTTTAGTTAAAATAAATGATGTTCATATGAGTTTTTGTTTACTAAGGCTTATGTACAGGATCATAATTTTCATCTGGAGAAACTTGCTCATTTTTTTAAAATAATAAGTCCAGAACCACTGAAACTCACTAAAAATTTCAATTATCTTTTAATAAAAGTTATCAGTAAGTCTCTCAGTTCAATGCTGAAGAGAAGAGATCTGCTAAGCTTGAGAACTTTACTCTAGTTCTATGAAAGCAATGACAGGAAGACAAAAATCAACTTCTATTTGGCCAGGAGTTAGTTTATTGGATCAAAGTTAATATTCATGATAGTTGAGAATAACATCAAGTTGAACAGGGTCTGTAGTGCATTTTGAATTTTACCAACTTCTCTGAAAATGGGCAAATTCAATACATAGATAACTTTGTGTGTGTGTGTGTGTGTGTGTGTGTGTATGTCTGAACTTGAAATCATCTCATTAATTTATGCTAATTCTGTGCAAAGGAATTTACATTAATCAAAGAAGTATCACAAAAATATTTTATTATAGAAGGTCCTTGTAAAAATTTCTTCATCATCGAGATGTGACCATATATATATGGTTACATAAATATAGGGTTATTTTTTGTTCTTATTGCTATTTCTTGTTTGTTGTTTAGTTGTTTAGATTTCTCCTCCTGATTAACTTTTAAAAATCTATAATTCTACCTAAGTTTGGGTAGATTTTAAATGTCTATCAAGATGTTTCTAAAAGGTTTGACATAATCAAAATGTACTCTTGGGTAGAGAAGCTGTCTTCAGTCAGCTCAGACTCAACAAAGTAGGAGCATAGTCTCTAGTTTCATGAATATGCTCTCTTAAATTAAAGCTGAAAATATTTAGTACTTTTTTTTTTTAAAAAATCCAAAGGCAGGCGCTCTTACTCAATATTGATGACACACAAATCCAGCTTCTCTTAAATTGCATTTCCAGAATTATATTTTCTTTTGCTATATTTCAAAATGTTTAAAATTATTCTGATTTTAAAAAACAATTCTTAAGTAAAAAAAATTGAAAATAAAATGTCTCAGCTTAATTTTAAATGAGAATTTTATGAAATTTTAGCAGAATCATCCTAAGTAACAATCAAGTCCTTGATTTGTGAAGGAAATGCTGAGGAATGGTTAGCTGCTTGGCTTCACTGAAAGTGTTATAAAAGCAACTTTGGTACAATTCTTCATTATTTTGAGGGGGTCTGGCTTCTTCAGAATAGTTCAGTTTACTCTTTGTAGTTTCAATTAACTTGTAATTTATGCTAAGAATTAAAACTTGGTGTATTTTATGTTTCTCTTAGACAACTCAATTAGATGAATAGAGTTTATTACATTTTTTTATTCAATAATTTTTATTCTTAAACAGAGAGCTGTGCACAATGATGACAAAATGGTTCTTTTTAAAGAGGAGATTTTTTTTAAAGGGTGCTTTTGTAGGGAGAAATTACACACTTCCTTGTGTTATACAGCAAGCATCCTGTGTGTTATTTAGAGATCCTTTATCATGGAGGGTGGTCCAGTGCTGATTTACCAGGGGGAAAAAGGAGTGTACAAAAATTTAATTATTATTTGACCTCAAATAATTATATGCCACTAAACTAATTAAAGAGCCAATTAACAATGGACCACTAATGGGCAGTCTGCTCTTGCATGAGTCACTCTCCATTCACAAAGAATAAGTGATTTATACTGGAAGCGAGTTGTGAAGGATGTTTTTGGGGATAACTATTGCTGTCATTGCTATGTTAAATCACAGGCCAACCTCTGGATAAAAAGAGACACGCTTATCATGAGCCAGGAAAACAGCAGTTCCAGCCCGATAGCTTTGAGTCAAGGCCTTGTTTCAGAGCTATGACTCAGTGCGGGGTAGCCGGGAGCTCTGTTCTCAGCGCTTTCCAATCCAGCCATTCAGTCTGTAATGTTCAGGTTGCGTGTCTCATGCCGATTATTTCTGTGAAGTCCATCACAGTCAGCCTTATTTTCTCCCAAGCATTCATCTTCATTTCCAAGTGAATGAAGGGGGAGTTCAGTGGTACCACTGTCTGTGAGGCAGTGTTAATAGTTCAACCAGGAAAACAACTGGGTAAATGACTAGAGGCATGTGAAAGTCTAACATAAAGGCTTTTAATATGTCAGTGTGGAGTACTCAGAGGTTTGTGGGAACTAATTTATTTTTATGGTGAGA
Source organism: Phodopus roborovskii (assembly GCF_943737965.1). Classification (NCBI taxonomy): domain Eukaryota; kingdom Metazoa; phylum Chordata; class Mammalia; order Rodentia; family Cricetidae; genus Phodopus; species Phodopus roborovskii. The sequence continues at coordinate 9,723,437 of NW_026126410.1, read as the reverse complement.
ATAAAAATACCCACAAATATAAACAAATATATACATGCATTATTACTGAGTAGGTATTTTCAATCTGTCACTCTTTGTAATTTATGACTGCTGTTATGAATGCCATTCTTTCTTAGGTCTAAACCACAGAAACATTTTATTATTGCTTTCTTATTCAGCAACATACAGTTTAATACAATGGGTTGGTCAAGAAGCAGCAATTGGGGCTGGAGAGATGGCAAGGCCAGCAGGAGGATCTGAGTTAGAATTCTAAGCATCCATGTAAAATTCCAGGAGTGGTGAGTGTACCTGCTTGTAATTCCTGTGCTGTGGGAGGTGGACACAGCAAGTTCACTGGGGCTCACTGACTACCAGTCTAGCTCCTTGATCAGTAGGAGAGATCCTTTTGTGAAGGAATGAAGCAGATGGTGATAAGAGTCCTCCTTCTGGCTTCTACACACTCACAGGTATGCAGGCACACATATTCATGTCCATCACACACACACACACACACACACACACACACACACACGTATATATGCATGCACACAGAAAAAGAGACAGAGAGACAGAGACAAAGGGAGAGAGAGTGTGTGCATGTAACAACATATATAAGTGTCATTATTTTATTATTTCTGTCATCAATAGTACAGTTGAGACAAAAAGTGACAGGGACCAGAGTACAAACAGGGATTATGAATCCTTGGAAAAGCTTTACTTTAGGTGGCAACCTTAATGCCCCAAGGACTTGTCTATAACTACCATATTTAGAAATAGGCAAAACTGAAATTTTCCACATTTAATTGCTTTCATTGACTTTTTAAGGTTGAAGACTAATATAACAATTTGTAACCACTGTGCAGATTAACCACCAGTTGGTAGGATGTTTAAGGGTTCCTGTGCTGCCATCTTGTGAACTCTGATTTTAACTTTGTGCTTCACTTTATTTCACTTGAATTTTCTCAGAAAAGGTCCTCATTTTCTTTTCTTTTTAAAAATTCAAATAGCTTTTTTCACGCATAACTTGATCATGTTCTTCTCCCCCAACATCTCACAAGATTCTCCTTTCTCCTCTCTCTCTCTCTGTCTCTCTCTCTCTCACACACACACGCACACACATACCCCAAAACACAACAACAAAGAAAATCAAAGCAAATGAACAAAAACGCCAGTAAGACAAAATACTCCCTTCCCAAAATGGAACAAAAAGTGACCCTCAACAAAAACTCCATCTACTTTGCTTTAGCAATTTAAAGTTTGGGCTGAATATTGCACCTGTCCCCCTTTTCAAGTAATGAGCCATACATTAGCTACTGTTAGTGCTTTGCAAGAATGCAGGAGAATGGGGAGGTATCCAAGGGGTTATGGTTACCTCAACAGTACAAGTTGACAGAGCTCATATTTTCTACATAGATATCTTGGGCTTTTTCTAATTATCTTATATCATGAATTGAATTATGTTCCCAATAACCTTATAAATTCATTTATTAGAGTCCAAACTCCCATTACATGTGGGTAGCTGGAGACTTTTAAAGAAGTAACTGAGGTTGAGTGGGGGCTCTTATTCAATAGTACTGGGTTCTGAAGAGGAAATCTCAGGGATGGGTATGAACAGAGGGGAGACTCCAGAAAAGAACATCTACCCCCAGGAATAGGGACCACAGGACATATTCACCTGTAGGCAACTGGACCTGAGACTTCCAGCTACCACACCTATGAAAACGGGAGGAAAAAAAAATGACCATTGCTTCCTTCTTTCAAATGATCAGAAGCCAATTTTCATATTTTGTGCCACCCAGCAACATTCCAATTATTCATTCACATCAAATTCAAGATTTTGGAAATAAAAAAAGCAATTCCATTAACAGTTTGGAGTCTGATCTTGTGTTGTGTGTAATGGGGAGTTCAAAATATTTATTGGTTGAATGAATAGATAAATAGATTAAATTCTTTAATGTTTGTGAATATCAATTCAATTACTTTTCTTTTGAGTGGCAAACACTTGAGGAGTATAAATGTTGGAACCTTAAAAAACTTGTAAAAATGCAGTATTTTCTTTAAAAAACATTTGTCCACACAAAGATAGTTAGAATTGACCTGGAATTTTATTTCACCAAAATGTTGTGCATTCTTTTACTCCTGTTTCCCAATTATATGTTTTAAAATCATTATTAAAATGTCATTTAAGAAAAGCTAAAACCAAGTTTAGAATAAAAATGTAACCATAAATTTATAAAAGCATCTTTATTAGGGCAATACAGTAATAAAAATAACCAAAGTATTACTTAATACATATATTATATAGGAAGGTAAATAGCTAAGATGTTTTAATGTATGAAACACAGGAAACAAAATAATATATTACTTAGAATAAATAATAGCAAAAGGCAATTTTGAGTAGAATTTGAATTTTTTAATTGAGTATATACTCCATAATGTTTCTCCATAATGAGGAAACTAAGTAATATAAATAAAAATTGTCTTTTGATAGCACTTAAGGTACTTGGAGCTTGGTTAACTGATTATATTATTACTTAACATGAAAAAAGAATTAAATTTAACTGTGTTCTTAAGGACAAATAATACACTACTCAGAAATATAAAATAGCTGGGCATTTGTGGCACACATTTTAATCCCAGCTCCTGGGTGGCAAAGGCAGGTAGATCTCTGTGAGTTCAAGACCAGTCTGGTCTTGTCTTCAGAGTAAGTTCAAGAACACTAGCTGTTACATAGAGAAATACTGTCTTGCAAAAAACAAACAAACCAAGCAAATCAAACAAAAAAGCAAACAAAGAGAAATATAAATAATAATTAGTTACTTAAAAAAACAAAAATGTGTTGGTTAGCTATAATAAAAACCATATAAATCATTAAATAGTATAAAAAGAGACATCTATTTCCATTATATCTAAATGTATGCAATGCTTAAAAATGGCATAGGGTAACTGGAAAAACTGGGCAAAAGAGAATGACTGAATTTATCCCAGCTGTAGAAAGTGTCCCTTGGGGTGCATTCATTACAGACATGCACAATTAATCCTTCAGAGATGCTGTTCACGTCATGCCTTCCTTACCTGTTCATTGGCTGACACCTGCACATTAGAGGTGCACCTGGCTGAAATGTGAGAGACTCCCAACACTAGCTTGTAAACCTTTTTCTATAAATTTTCCTCTTTAAAATGTAGCAAAATAAATTCAGAAACAAAGAAAGACACCTACATAAACAAGTAGATCCCTGAAAAGCATAAGCAGCCACCGGATTCAACCAAAAGCCACAGGTGGAAGGAATATTTAAGGGGCCTTGGAGTACCATGAATGCTTCTCAGAACTACAGTTATAGAAACACCTGGTCATAGAAAACCTATTCTGCAAATGGGCCTGTCCACTGGGAATATTTTCCAGTGTTCAGTGGGCCTCAGAGTAGCTTTAGTACCTCGATTAGGAGCTATATGTTGATGCAGAACTGAAACTATCTGGGCTCTCAGACCAAACCATCATTCCATGAACTAAATAAACCTTTACTGTGATTTCTAAAACTGAAGCTGTAGAGAAGCAAGGCTTTAGAGTTATGAGACTTGCCTGATGTGGAGACTATGCAGAGCCCACCTTTAGTTAATGTGGAGAAGGAAAGTAATCATTAGGAGAAGCCACATTATTGCCTGGATAGGGAATTGGTATTTCCCTCCCTAATTATGGTACCAAGACTAGAGTATTAATAATTTCATTGAGAAATGGGGGTGTTGGAGAACACATGCCACACATTATTCTGGTGATATGCCACTTTGTTCCTGACCATCTAGATTTTGGCTTTTGCTATCAAATTCAGGATAACAAATATTCAAATGGCTTAATGATATAATTCATAACTATAATCATTAACTCATAACTCTAATCATTAAAGATATATTTTTCAGTTTGCTGCCATTTTACATGCAGTACTCAGTTTGATAGCAGGACTACAAGTCAACAGATTAATAAAATGACATTTCCAAGTACTGGGATACATAAATACAACAAACAGATAACCAATAATTTGGAAATCAAACAGAACTTCAGACTTCACATGAGGAGAGAAATGATGTTATCTAATGCTAGCAAGAACAAGACTTATTTCATATTTTACCCCCGACTTACTTCATGTTTTGCCTGCTGATCTCTGAATGCTGTGACTTCTCAGACCTCCAGACATGCACTTATCCAGATGGAAGTAGAAAAGCACACACACTTCTCAAAATAAGAAGAAAGCATGCATGGGGAGATGGGTCAGTGGACAGAGCACTTGTAACACAAGTGTGACTATCAGAGTCCAGATTTCCAGCTACCATGTGATTGCAGGACAGGTATGGAGGGTTTCTATATCCCAGCACCTGGGAAGCAGGGACAGAGGATCTTTGGGTAATCTGGCTAGCTACATTAGCCGGAATCAGTTAGCTCCAGGTTTGAGGAAGGATACTGCTTCAATAAACAAAGTGGAGTGTGATGTAGGAAGATGCTTGATACCAACTTCACATCTCCACATGGATGCCCACAAATATGTGACCACCCAGGTCATCCTGGATTTAGCACTCTTGGCTTTGTGATATGGAAAATGAAGATGACTGAATTTTTTCCCCATTGCTGTGTTGTAGGAATGAGAGGAAATCAAATACAACATTAATACTGGTTACATAGAGCAAACATGTGATTGGTAGGTGAGAAGACAAACAGTTTCCCTTCAGAATCATCACAGAGTTTGGATTGTGCCTAGTAGTTTTGATAAAATGTCAGAAGAGTAATGACACACATAAGCCAGGGTCTGAAAAGTCTTTATGAGCACCTAGGCTCTGACACTGATTGGAAGAGGAAGAAAATAATAAAACAATAAAAAGAAAATAATAAAAAGTCAAGCATGTATTTTACATATTGTTTTATTTTAAAGAATAAATAAATTTAATCAATGATTCTAGATAGGATGTCAAGTATTTTATGTGCATCCTTGTATACACATCATCTCACTTCATTCTCATGATTTGGGGTGGCTATATCTTATTTTGCCCATGAATAAATAATCTCAAAGTAATTGGAATGAATTGTACTTGTTAGTAACAAAACCTATATATCCACTTAACTTCAAATTCTTACACTGTTGTTTTGATTCCTTACGTGAACACTTCCATGCGCTTGTTTTCCAGGGTATTTCTTTTCTTTTTTTGCTTAGAAACAATTACATTTTAGATTTCAATCCCAGTTCCTTCTCGCTCCCACTCTGCAACGCCCCACACTAACCCTCCTTTCCACCCCCATCCAATCCCCAAGGAGAGTGAGACCTTCCATGGGAGATCATCAAAATCTGCCTAGGCCCTCCTCTGTGCATCTCAGGACATTTCTTTTTCTTTTTAATTTATTTCCTTATTTTACATATTGATCTTAGTTCCTTCTCTCTCCCATTCTCCCTCCCTCCCTCCCTTCCACCCTTCCTTCTTCTCCCCTTTCCATGCTCCCCACCACCACCCTTCCATTTCACCCCCCCCCCACTCCACAGGGAGGATGATGCCTTCCAGGAGGGATCAACAAAATCTGTCAAGTCATTTGGACTAGGGACTAGGCCCTCCCTCCTTCCTCTAGGTTAAGAGAGTATTCCTTCATGTGGAATGTGCTCCCAAAGTCCTTTTGTGCAACAGGGATACATACTGGTTCCACTGTCAGAGGTTCCTTAGACTGCCCAGGCCTTCTAACTGAGACCCATGTTTAGGGGGTCTGAGTCAGTCCAATGCTGATTTCCCAGCTATCATTCTGGGGGTCTATTAGCTCCTCCTTGTTCAGGTCAGCTGTCTCTGTGTGTTTCTGTAGCCTGGTCTTGTCCTCCCTCTCTGTATCTGGATTCCGGTTCAGCTCAGTGTTTAACTGTGGGTGTCTACTTCTGTTTCCATCAGCTAGTAGATGAGGGCTCTATGTTGGTGGATAAATTAGTCATCAATCTCATTATCAGGGAAGGGTACTTATGTAGCCTTTCCACTGTTGCTCAAATTGTTAGTTGGGGTCAGTCTTGTAGGTCTCTGGACATTTCTCTAGGTTCAGTCTTCTCTTCAAACCTATAGTGACTCCCTCTTTTATGGTATCTCTCTTTCTCTCTTTTTACCTCTCGTCTATTTCCCCCCCCCTCGACTCAATATTTCTAGTCCCACGTGCTCTTGTCTCCTTCCCTTCTCTTTCTCCTAGCTCCCTCTCCACTCACTGCCCTCCACCCTACTCCCAATATGCTCAGGAGATCTTGTTCCTTTCCCCTTCTGTGAGGGACTTTGTATGAATCTCTTAGATTCCTCCTTGTATTCTAGTTTCTCTGGCGGTGTGAATTATGGTCTGGTGATCCTTTGGTCTATGTCTAAAATCTATATATGAGTGAGTACATACCATGTTCCTCTTTTTGTGACTGGGATAACTCATTGGGCATTTCATATATACTGTCTCTTACTGGGTTTTGAAAACTGGGTTTCTTAGTATACTTTCTCATTTCTATAACAAGATAACTGAGATTGCATGATTTATGAAGAACAGAGCTTTTTATTTTGGCTTACTAATCTGGAGGGTTGCTATGTCTAAGAATATAGGGCTGGCAAGGACCTTGAAAGCTACATCTCATAGCAGAATTTAGCAAGTAACCATGTGAGAGATGAAGTAGGGATAAAAGGCAAGGGATAGCTTCACTGTACAATTTTATGGTGTGTGTGGGGGAGGAGGGTCACCACAACAGGAGGAACTGTCTGAAAGTGTCCCAGTGTTAGGAAGATTGGGAATCACTGTGCTAGGTGGAGGCAGGAGGCATGGAAAGCATCTTCTAGAGATTTGAGCTGAACCCTAATTAAAGAATTAGCAAGAGGAATCCAGTTTGCATCCAGAACCCCTTTTCAGAATGGATCTTATATGGTGGTTACCCCAAAGTTAAACAGACTTGGCATCATTTAGTTCTCTGAGATTATTACAGAAGCAAATATTCCTAATTTATGAGTCAGAAAACCATTTCTAAGAGATTCTTGATATTTGAAATCCTCTTTGACTCTTGTGCATGGGTATTTTCACACAGTCATATAAACAATTAGAGGAACATTTGTTTATTTTTACTCAGTAACTTTTAGTACAGTTGCAGGAGAATTTTGGTTTCATTGTGTAGAATCAGGAATTAAGAAATAATTTTTAGTTTTTTTGGTAGGAGGGTATCTTTGACTATGAAGTTATATTAAAAATTACCCATCTATTAAGAAAAAAACGAAAAGAACTGCTTAGATTAAGGTAGACATGAAATGAGCCATCTTTCTCTTCATCTGAGACTTGTCAAAGAGATGCAAGAAGCGTTAGACCTCCTGGGTACATGTTCTGCCAAACCCTCTAATACAATACATACATTTCCACAACCTTCTGGTATGAAAAGATTAATGGATATGGGTCAGATGACTTGTCTTATAATCCTGGGCTTGTTATTAACTGATAATGTGACCTCGTGCAAGTCAATAAGCACTTTGGGAACTCAGTTTCTTTGTTTTATGCTTCAATATTCCACAACTGTTAAAAATCAACCCAAACTCTTGGCATAACAGTCTATAATACTAGGGGAAAACTTATCAACTCTTCTCATACAGTCATTGATCAAGTCTCTCTACCATTTACATTCCAGGTGACTTAGTCATTCATTAATTTTCTGTAATGCCCACAGATATGTCTTAAAATACAAGCTACAGACTTTAATGCATATGCAGAAGTTAAACCCAACTCATATCTCTACCTGAAACTTTAGGACTAAAATTCAAGTAATAAAAACAGTTGACTCCAAATCCATTGTAACTGTAAAACAATGGTTAGAAGGGAGAGGTTTTGAAAATATGTTTAGAAAATAAATTTCTCACCAATCTTCTTTCATCCCCAACACAGCTGATCCCACTATTTAACATTTAAGGAAAGTCTTCAAAACATACATTTTTCCATAGGAAGCAGTTTAGTACTAAAAGCAGGGTTTTAAAGGGCCTTATTTTTATGTCTTCTTATTTTTGGCAGTGATTAGTTGGTTCTGAAAAATGTTTCAAATTCATAACACTGCCCTCTATAGAGCTAGGCACATGCCACAAATAGCTGTGTAGTAGTTTCTCTAGGGTACAATTAGAAGTATCAGAAGGAGAAATGCCAGTGTTGGATGATAGTCAAATGGTATTTCACAAGTTCCATCGTCAAGTGTGGTTTTAATGTGTGGTTTTCTCCCTATTATGCTTGAAGTCTTTACTGAAATGATCAAGATTAGGTATAGAATGTCTTCTTAAATATGAGTCTGATTTGCACTTAAAGTTAATGATATAACTTTAAAACAATTGGATTTGAAGCATTGTTAATATGGTGGGTTATACTGAGGGGTATGTATTGGGAAAATGCATTTCCTACCAAAATTTGGAAGTAATTTACCCTTTTCTATGATTGATTTTGTAATTGAATTTAGAATTGTAATTACATTTTATCTTATGTTGGTCTTCTACTTGGAAGTCATTCTTTTAAAATGGTATTTAGAATTCAATTAGGTAGCTATTTGGCAATCATGTTTTTATATTTTATTATACCAGAAGGGAAATAGCCTTGTATTCTCATGTAAAAGTTTAAATAGAAGACTAAGCTTGTTTTATGAATTAAGAAATAATGTTTGTTGTGTGGTGCCCTGGATTCTTAAGGGAAAAAGAATGTATAAACCCTGGTAAGTACCGGTACCAAGTCCTTGCTTGGTCCAGTCTTGCATCCCCCTCCAGGTATAAAAAAGCCATAGGATAAAAAAATCATGGTAAGGTAAAAAAAAGAAATGCTTTTGCAATTTCTCTTACAAATAAAGGCAATTTAATTAGAATTTTGTGATGTTTCCTGACTTTATGTATTAATAAACACATGTTAGGGGTTTTATATGATTCTTTGGGATAGACTATGTGAAAATAGTTTTTTGAAGGAAAGGTAACAGGCAGACTTAAATGGACATTTAAAAAATTACATTTCTTGTGTGTATCTATGCATATGCATGTGTGCACACAACACAGTGTTGTGGCCTAGAGAACAGAGGACACATTGCTAGAGGTTCTCTCTACTCACCATGTGATACCCAGACTGTAACTCAGGTCATTAGGCTTGGAGGCAAGTACTGTGATGAGCTATCTCATTAGTCCCATGCACATCTTTGTATTAAGTTAAAAACTACATGTAAGGTGTGCACCCCACTCTCTGGCATTTAGTGACTGTCAGACTTTTAAAATACTAGGCAAGAGAAAGACACTTGCCAATCAAGGCAACTTAATTTGTTACAAACAGAAATGCAGTGCTTTGAGTGTCATTGAAAGTTATTCTTTTAGCTTACATAATTAAGTAAAATGATTTTACTTTCAAATGAGAGACAATACATCATTTCCTACCCTAATCCCTCTATGTGCCTCCCCCTTCCTCAAAAAATGCATACCTTCTTCAGTACATATCACAATTCCAAAACTGTAGTCTCTACTGCCAGTAAAGGAATGGACTTGACAGTGAGAGCAAGAGCAAACAAGCAAAGAGACCAAGCTTCTATTTTCCATGTCCTCTATAGGCTGCTGGCAGAAGGTGTGGCTCAAAATAAACAAGTTCTTCCCACCCCCAAGAGATCCAGATAAAAAGTGGGTTTTCACACTTCTAATGATTTAAATCCAAAAACAGCACTCACAGGTGTCCCCAGCCACTTGGGTTTTAGTTAATTCCAGATGTAGTCAAGTTGATAACCAAGAAAAGCCATCACACATCTTTAGGAATATCTTGCCATGGTGATAATTTTTGTGGTTCCTAGATAACATAGCAGGGTAGGAAGTTTCTCATACCTGGTACTAGAATTTTGTTAGATAGTGTATGACAAAGTGGCATGGCTTCATTTAAACTATATACATATTTATGCACATGTACTTAGGTATATTATATGCAATTTTAGGTAAATATAAAATGATGTAATTCTTTATGGATTTTCAAATAGCCTAGTGTTAATTATTCTTTTTCTCACATTCTTTCTCTGTATTGTCCCCCTACCAAATTCAAGCCCCCAATTGTCTCCACTTTCTCCTTTATATAACCCAGCCCATAGCATTTTAGTAGAAATGCCCAAGTGATTAAATTAAGCCCTTTCATTTCTTACCATGGCATGAATCCACAAGGACTTCTTCAGTCAGATTATCTTAAATGAATTCTTTGTCATTGTTTCAAAATCTACCTTTCCTTTTAGGGGCAAAGTTCTGTAGGAAATTCTTAGTGCTATTACTCATAATAAATACATGTCAAATGAATGAACAATGTTTTAAATATGTCAAACACTACCAGGAAAATTCCTAAACCTAAGTCCTTCATAAGGCCAAAGAGGGGTATATATATGAAAATGAATGAGCAATTCTTGGTCTGTAAAGTTTCTTTGTTTTGAATATCCATTTAATTAATGGTAGCATGTAGAGTTAAATGACTACTAAAATGTGGTGGTGTGTGTGCCTCACCAGTATTGTTTCTTTGTTTTTGATGCAGGATCTCTTATAGCCCATGCTGACCTCAAGCTCCTGATCCTCCTGACTTTTAACTTGGAAGTGCTGGGATTATAGATATGCTCTACTACACCTGGCTAGGATTTTCACTCTCTCCCTTCCTGATCACTTTCCTCCCTTTCCCTCTTCTCTCTATTCTTTCAGGGGATTAAACCCAGCAGCTTATATACATTAAAGATTTGTTGGATTCTAGCCAGGTTTTCTATCTTCTCAGTCTCAAGTACATTTTGTTTTATACTAGAAATACCCTGGCAGGTTGACTAATTGCACAAATTAAACCTGGGTTTGAACCATGCAAAACTGCTGCCATTTGTAGTTTAGAAAGGCACGGCACATCAGCTATTTTGTTCTGCTCTGTTCAGTACACCTGGGCTCATGGACAAATTATTTTATTTGTTTGAGGCTGAACATCCTCATTTATAACCTGGAGAAAATAAGTTTACCTCACAGAATGATCAAAAGGATTGCATATAATGGTGAACACACAATAATTTGCACAGTGTTTAGCTGTGGTCCTTAGTTCAACAGAACACACGTAATATAACAACAGTACCACCTCTATGGTCCTCAGCAGAGACACTGGGATTGCAGCAGCAGCAAAGATATTAGCCTCACTGAGTCCACATGAGGAAGCAAGCAAACCACAGAGTCTTCTTCAGCACAGCATACATATGCTTCTAGAATGTTCTAGAATGTTTCAAGAATGGGGCTGACTGAGTTCATATTTGCAGATTTAGAAAGCTATTTTCCACTTCCAACTGTCAGCCTCCTGCTGGGGACTCATATTCATTATGTTTCACTGTAGTTTGAGAGAGATTAAAAAAATGCAAAGATGCTATCTACCTGAAAGTGATTTTTGATGTCTTTTTTTCTTTAAATTCTTTCCTACCTTCAATTTATTTACTTTACAGATTTCATTTCAAGAATCTCAACTAATACACACTGGTCCCCTCACATTCCTAACCTGCACAACTTGGAACTGTTCTCCTGGTCCCCCACCCCCACCCCCGCCTTAGTCTTCTCCGTGAGCTTCCATGTAGGCCTCGGGCTGCAGAACCACAGAATACCCATCTGTGGATTCTAACAATTGATGCCCCAGTTCCCCCACAGGGCATATAGGAATTCCAGTCTGTACTTCTTAAAGTTATAAAGTGTTAATGCTGATAACAACTTCTACCTTAATCGTGAAACTGACATTTCTAGAAGAAATAAGTGCCCAAAATGGTGTGACAATTTTAGCTACTTTAAAATTATTTTCATTAGCATTTTCCTTTGTTTCTACAAGAAGGAGATCAAATGTTGGAGAATCTGAGTAATTTTATAACATGTCACAGGTACCAGTTGGGGAACTGGTTTAGGCACAAATCTATTCTTATATCTAAGCCTTGTTTTTGGTTAGATTTCCATTTCCCTTCCGTATTTTCCTATGAACCCCAGCACCTATCACTGAGGATAATGAGTCATATACTTGTCTTTCTTATTCTAAACTGTAGACAATTTATAGGAAGGAAATATTTTTATTGCTTCTTTTTAATTCCAGCTCAGACATGTAGTTGATTAAATGACTAAGCATTATTTCCCCCATATTAATGTACTTGATATCTTCCCCCATATTTCTGTCATTTTATACCTTTTTGACAATCAGAATCTCCCAGAGATCTTGTATCACAGGTTCTGGAACTGAAAACATGGTCCAAAGTCCATGAATGGGGATATCATAGTCCCTGGTGGAAATGTACAGTTGTTTTCTTGCCAAATGGTCATATTGTCATTAAACTACATTATAAATATTTATATTTATGTCCACATATGAGCTGTAATTAACTTTTGTCAGAGAAGCATTTGTTTCAGCAGTGAGTAGTGATTAATACAGAGACTCGCAAGTGGCCAACATGGAAACTATAAATACACCCAAATGCTTGCTGTGGATGGGTCATCTAGATCAACATTTCACCATCTAAGCTTCAGGGACCTTCATGCAAGAGGGGGAGGAAAGAATGTAAGACCCAGCAGATGGGAATGAGAGCTATGAAATGATGATTTCTGGATGTGACATGGCTGTTGAATACATCACTCACATTAGCTATGGTTACTTGTACAAGACCTGCACAAGTCAGTCAAAATTTAAATACATATGAAACATGGATCGTCCAAGGCCACTCACCTGTCAGAGGAGCTATTGGCAGTTGAAAACTGCTGAGGGAGGGGTAGTCACTCTCCTTTTGAGATGAGGACACTGGAAAATCTTCATGTCCCAGTTTGGGGTCATACATCTCTGTGCATATGCAAAGGACTATTTGGACTCAGAAACAAAAGGTTAATAGAAAGATGGCATAAATCTGTGAGGAAGATTGAGTATGCACACTGGGTGGGAGATTAACTGGAAGTTTTGTTGGGTGGATATGATCAATATGCTTTGTATAAATGCACGAAACAGTCAAAGATTAAAAACATTATCCAAAACAAAGTATTGCTCAGACTTGGAACATACCCTGCGGGCAAAGACAACAAGCTTGACTGATACAGTGAGGAAGGGAGCCAAGGATGATCCGGTATCCTTAGGCCTGAGGCATTAGGAAAATAGAGCTTCTATTGACCAAACTAGGGAAGGCTGTGTGTGGAGGAGAGGGGTTCAGAGGGCTTGGGAAGGGGGAGGCAGAGACAATTTCATTCCATCATAAGGAGGGCAGCATGTTTCATTTTCAAATGTAAACAAGTCTAGAGAGCTTTAGTTTTGGTGTGTGGAGTCTTACATTATTCTGCACAGAATTTCTTCTGGACAACTGATATCTTTAAGGCACCAAGTAAAATTTTTGTCTACCATAAATTAAAAGGCCAGTATGTTGAAGTTGCTCATGATTAAATAGAAAATCGTTTTAGTCAATCTGTGCACACACTGTTTCATGGAGTTTTCCTCTTGTCTTAACAGGGATAATTTTATGATATAGAGGTCAGACAACATATATTTAATTTAAATAAAGAAGCAGATACCTGGGGTTTAAAATTCTGGAGTAAGATTACATTAATGGAAAGTACTACTGCGCACTGAAGCGCTGGTATGTGGGTGAACACTAGTCGAGATGTCCGCCAAAAGAGATTCTAGCTGTTTTGGTGAGTCAGATATATTTTGATGGCTTTCTTTGTGTGACATAATAGAGAATGTATATGAATGGCTTAGGGGCTCTTTCAGCTACAACATATTAAATGTGACTGACCATATTTACCTGTTCATTTGTGCAACTGAAGGTTAATGGGATGGGATTTACTTTTTGTATATTGGCTCTAGTGCCTTTTGCTTTAACTAATAAATTGTCCTCATTCAATCAAATGAATCAGAAACTTGGTTGGAGAAACTGAACTTGGAGTTCAGATGTAGAGTACTTTCTAGCATGCTTAAAGGCCATGGGGTGAACACCCAGCTCTGCCTGAATCAAAACAAACAAAAAACAACCAGAAACTTGAAATCATCATGTTTAGTCAAAGTGTTACTAGGCAGTAAAAGCCCCACAACTAATGTTCTCATAGGAAAGCCATAATAGGCTCAATAGGCATGCATATAAGGGTTCCTGTGTCTTTAGTTTGTGTCCAACAAATGTCTGTTCATCGGCCAAACAGCAACTCTTAAGAGGTAAGTCTCTCTGACCAATAGCAACAACAGAGCAATCTTGTTCTAAACATAGAAGCAATTTTAGGGCCTGTTTCAGGGAAGAGAGACAATTACTGCCAAATCAAACAAGCCAGTGTCTTTGTACTTCAGGCACCAAGCATTCAGTCCTAGCAAATTGAAGTGCTTGGGTGGAGTGCTGAGCTCCAAGGAGGACCCCTGGATAGCCATGAACCGTTAAGTGTCTCTTTAACTGACAGATTTGCTAACTGAAATGGAATGTGAGACCCAGGAGAATATAGCACCCAGTCACTAATAAGAGGAGTGTACTATAGACACCAGAAATGGAAAACTAAAACAAAAAAAACGTCAATGCCATTTCCTCAACATATCATTTCTGGGTTGTCTCAAATTCCTAATTATATTTTAAATGTAACTCTGAATTTTTGCATCAGGGTAGGGTATGGTAGACAACGTTTTTATAGAGTTAAGTTCAGCTCTGTGAACAGAATAAATGTGGCCTCTATAAATTGCTGCGTTGAGAGTCCGGTCTCCAGTTACTATTCCGGAGAACTCTTTGGCGTTCTGTATCAGTGTGTTTGCTTCCAGGGTTCTGCTGTGGACTCAGGATTTGAACTCCAGGGTCTTTCCTTTGTTTCCAATATCTGCATTAATTGCTTATTCTTTCCATTTTGTTCCGCTATGCTGTGAGTTTTTAAGTAGTAGGACATGATGTGATGAAGTAGGGAAGAGGGAAGAGGAAACATTCTCTAGCCCTACCAGCGGTCCTCCTTCCAGTGAGTCCGTGCCACTGGGCTCTGAATTTGACGAGCAGTTTTCAGCTCCTGCTTCTCAAAAGCAGTAGTGGCACACAAAGCAGCAAGGTGAGCTGGACTGGGCTTCTCCCTCCACCGGGCCACCTCTGCTCTGAGAACAACAGGTTAGGATCTGGTTGAATTCGTTCTTCCGAGGGCCCACCTTGCTAACACACAACACCCAGGTGCCTCCAAAAGCCGGTGATTCTCTTCCCCTACAATAACTGCAAGGAAATTGTTCTCCCAATATTTCTAATGAAAACCCTCATTAAGCTCTTAGAGATAAATGGGCTAGAGAGATGGCTAAGCAGTTCAAAGCACTAACCATGCTTTCAGAGACCCAGTTTATTCTCAGCACCCACACAGCAGACCACAATTGTCTGTAACTTCAATTCCAGGAGATCTGACGCCGTCTTCTGGCTTCCACAAGCACTGTATTCTTATGGCTTATCTGCTTAACCATTCAAGCAAAACACTATTATGCTTAAAATAAAAACAAATACATATTTTTGAAGAAGTCACAGAAATGGGGGCAACCTTGTTATGGTTTGGATCTGTTGATTGCTCAGTTCCCAGTTTCTGCATTGCTCCTTCTCCCAAAGCTTATTAAGAGGGAGAGAGGGATGGATGGATGGAAGGAGGGACGAAGGGAGAGAGGAAGGGAAGGACGAAGGAGGAAGGAGGAGGGGGAGCTGGGATCAATATGTAAAATAGGAAAAAAAAGAATTCTGCAAGGAAGAAGTGAGACAGAATAAAGTGTCTGCCTTGTGACACTGTTTCGAAGGGTAGAGGAGAGAAGTTACTCTGGCAGGTCTTGAAGGTCATGCCCTTTTCTGGTTGCATCTAGTGATTTCAGAGTCCTATTTGCTGTGATACAGGAGTCTTTATTCCATCTTCTATCCCCATGAGGTACACCATGCCTGACCACCAGGGTGAACTAAAATTTCATAGCAACCAAGAGCTGAAAGAAATCCTTCCTCTCATATGTTGTTCCTATAGTCTATCACAGAGGAAAAATTTGACACATGAGACTGCAGCCCTTACATCTCTTGCTGTCAGAGTCAAATCTAAGAAGAGCATTTGACTTGTCAATTTGCCCATCTTTCTGACATATTGATAAGGCGAGATAGTGATTTGAAGGTTGCTTACATACAGAATAGGGAAGTGGAAATCCACTAGCAACACTTTAAAGTCCAGAATGAAGGGGACACAGTAAAGCTAAAATTCCTCAGAGAGAGGAACTGTCCCTAAATATAAGTTAGGAATAAAAGGTCATATAAGCAGTCTCTAAGCAAAACTAATGTGATCTATCTAAACAGACCACACACACAAACACACACACACACACACACACACACACACACACACACACACACACACACGAGTCCCAAGAGGAATTTATGTTGTGGGATAATACTTTTCTTAAACATTAATTAATTTGTATTTGTAGTATACACATTATTTCATAAGTTTTATTCAACTAGAATGATTCTGCATTAAGATGAATTAAAGGTTTAAGTGTACATTTCCTCAGTTATTGAAGGTTGGGAAGTATTCAGAAGAACTTGGTCTCTGGTTTTTGCTCTGTTTTGTTTTGCCCATCTTACAATTTAGCATCAAGAAAACACACAATGCTAAAGCTTTTTTCTACTCTTTCTAAAAGGGAAGGTAAGCAACATCCAAGAAAAATGGGAAAGGTCATTTCACGGCTGGGAAGTTCACTCAGTGAAAAAGTGTCTGCATAAGTGTTAAAGGTGGGCATGGGTGCACATGTGTGTAATGCTAGTACCGTGGGGCTTGCTGCTTAGCAGGCCTGGCTGAATAGGAGAGCTCTAGGCTTGATGCTCAGCCCTCTTTCCAAAAATAAGATAGAGATCACTCCAGGAAGACATCTGATTTGACCCCCTCCCAACACAGCTCCAACTGTATATGCTTACATGTATTAGGAAACAGAGGCAAATAAAAAATAAAATGCCATAAACTATCAAAAGAAACAAGAGATAATAGTGAGTGACAATCTTGGTGGCTTCAGAAATAAACTTTATATAGTTTAAAATTAGGTTTTTGGCTAAATTCCTAAGTGATGCATTTCAATAAAAATTAAAAAAACTTCCATAAAACAAACTATACCTACATAGATCATAATAAAAATAAAGTTATGGAGTGACTGCTTAATTTCGTCAGTATAGACGCCCCATCATGCTACCAGTGTAATAGCTGCCATGATTCCAAACATTACATGCTCCTGTGTAAGTCCACATGCCCACGAGTTTGTGTCCTTTAGCTAGAATATAGCAGTAACTGCTTTCCAGGGTTGTTCCTCTCCCTACGGTCTCTTTTCCTGATTATAGTTCCTCGTTTGCAGTGCTATAGACCGAAAGCAGGATCTCACACCTGTGCTGCCCCTCTCTGTGATTCTGAACTCCCCGTGTTGCAGAGAAAACTTTGCCTGGAGAGAGAGTGATTTAGAAGAGAGAATAGGGCTTTCTTTAGTGTGCCTTGATTATTATGCTTAGTACAATCCCAATTCCCTTATTTTCCATCACTCCTTTCTGGTTTTGAGAATTCACATCTGGTTTTGGCTCTGGTCTTTTATTCTGCTTGGTTAATTTAATTTTGGTAAGATCTGGAATTCCTCTTACATCAATGAGTGAACATGTCATTCTTAGAAGATGTCTATCTGTTTCTAATGTTTGGTACTTGATACAATTGAAATATTTTTCACTGAGTCATCTATGGACTCCCCTCACCTATTCAATTTTTGCTATGTTTGTGATCCTTATGTCAATTTCATTCTCACTAATTACTATTTATATAATCTAATATTTTCCATTATTTTTATACAAGATTTAATCACACATGTTCTGGCTACTTGTTTATTTCACTTAAAGATTTAAAGCCATTCTGGTTTTTTTTATTATAATAAGTACAAGTAGCATAACATGTGTCCACTGAAGAATGGAATTTTGTTTCATTTTAACTATTAAAAATGAACACAACTTATGAGTGGCATCAGTGAGTGTTTATTAGCAGACTTATTTTAAAGTAGATGGTCCCTCTCTCTTTCCATATACCCAGTGCTACTCTCTTCTTTTCTTAGGGGAGATTTAAAAATGTATTCTATGGCTTCTTGTCCTCAATTCTCCTTTACTGAACAATTTATCAGGCTCCTAAAAGGGAACTCAAGGTCTAACTTTAGAGAAGTCTTGTTAGCTGGGTTGCAGTCCTTTCTATCTGTGGTAGGGAAGTTTGAGGCTTTATATTTTCATATATATTCTGCCAAACCACTTTAGTGATATGTTGGTTGTAATAGCTTTCTCATTGCTGTGACCAAATGCCTAATTGAAACAGAAGAAAGACTTATTTTGGCTTATAGTTTCAGAGGGTTCACACCATAGAGGCTTGGTCCCACATATTTGGGCCAAACATCACGCTGGTGGGAGTGCTTAGAGGATGTGACTCAGCTCAGGGTGGAGAGGAAGCAGAGAGTTATCAAGGAGCCAAGGACCAATTATCACCTTCAAACAGATGCCCCTACAGACTCACATCCTTTATGTAGGCATTACCTCCTAACATATACTTGATTACCAACCAGGAACTAAGCATTCAACTTGTGAGTTTGTGGGGGAACATTTTATGTTCAAATCACAACCTCAACTAACGTTAAATTTCATTCTTACTGATTTCATTTGTAATTTGTTCGGTCAATGTTCATTAATTATTTTCTATGAGTTAGGTTGTGTGGAAGAGCCAGAGAGAGCAACTGAGGAAAAAGGCAGCAACATCCCTAGCTGCAGGTCCTGGAGCTCACAGGCTTCCTGGGGAGGGGGTGTGAATCAAATTAATCAAGGAAACAAATGGTACATGCAGGAACCAGCCTTCACTTCTGTATTTCCAGTGATATTTAATGAATAAAGGGGCAAGAAGTTCTAAGATCTATCAGAACACATTTAAAGAAAAAAAGAGGAAGATGAAGGGGGGAAAGAAAGCAAGGAAAATAGAGAATAGGAAAGAAAATGAGGAGAAAAAAATGAGTTTCTTTTATCAGTATATATTCATCATACAAGTTAGTGTGTTTCTTTGTAACATTTTTATTTTTGTACATGCATATTAACTATGCTACTCATACACATTTCCATCACTTTTACTTGTCCCTTTGCTCTCCTTTCCCCAGCTCACTTTTTCCCCCCAAATGGTCCTCAAAGAGGTTCTTTTTGACTAAGGGCTTCCTTTGGTGAGTCATTCTGGAATTGAGATACAAAACTTGGTAAGGAATAGATTGCTTGTAAAGGAGTGTTTTAAACAATGGGAACAACATCTTTAAAATCTCCGTGGCTCGAAGGGGACCCCAGATGGATGGAGGTTGATAAGGCTGCTGCAAGGTGAGAAGGTGCTTAATGAGACTGGCCAGGGTCACATTATGTCAGCTCTCACTGGTTGTACAGAGACTGACATCTAGCCTGAGATGTTCACTTTAGAAGTAGGTGTGTCTGGAATGCTACACGTTTGGGGAGAGAATTATATTTCCCAGATTCTATCTTTAGGCCCTCATGAATTATGATCAGTCCTGTTCACAACTTCAACTGTCAATCATAGTGAAAGAGTGACAGGGTGGATATGTAGGGTAGCCTTGTATGTTCCACCTACATCTGAGTCCTTCCCTGGACATCTATCAACAGCTGCATCTCTTCTTCTAGGTACTTGGAAGCCTCTGCCTTGCTCCATACTCCCCCAGGGAATGTTTTATTGAGTAAAGCAACCTATCTGTTGCTTTATCATTAGGAAGTCTTGAATGGTCCTGCATCCCATTTCTAAATCAGGGGAATGTTCATTTGCTTTTCTCTGCCCTTTTTTTTTCACTCACCTGTAGGTTCTAGAAGAACAAGCAGGCCCAGAACTCTTACAACTTAATTACAATTGGTCAAGTTTTAAAACATCTTTACAACCTGTGTTTCATTATCTATGGAATAGCAACAGCATGTGGTCAGCCATCTTCTGCTTCTCACAACATCTCCATGAGTGGACACTGTGTCATTTGTTTTCCTATGGTTTGAAAAATCTGATACATCAGAAAGTGAATTCACCTGCCTTAGTTTATAAAGGTAATAATTGGTACGAGTGAGGTGCCAGGTCTGGACAACAACTGTGCTACTATAAAAGTGATAGCTGTTTTGTGGTTATATATGTCTACCTTTTACTAGATTGTTTTGAGTGTAAAATGTTCTTTTGGGTGTGTGTGTGTGTGTGTGTGTGTGTGTGTGTAAAAAAATCATGTAGTTTCGGGTACATAATTATTCCCAACAACTTACTTATTTATATTTAAATTGATAATTTTAATTTATCCTTTATCCAGAAGGAAGTTATACAGTACAAAAACTGTTTTTGTATGTGCTATTCCTTTTGTTATTATTTGAATATTTCATCCAGCACCATTAAATAAACAGAAAATGATTTCCAGTGTGATTGTGTCCTGTTTTGCTATTCGGCGTAGCCCCGCACTATTTCTATGGCCAAAAAGCCACATTTTGTGTAAATCTAGGTTTCCTTTTGAATGGATTACAAGTGGAGCTGACTTTTCTAATGACCTACTCAATTGACCTGGGACAAAGAAGGTTAAAGTTCCCACCTAATATATGACCATTAAAGCTTTTCATGTAGCATTTCAGACAGAACAGTCTGGGAAAGCCTGAGACAACATCAGTTTTGGTGCCAGACTGATAAAGCATTTAGCATTTGTCAGTTACAGAAGGAGACAAGTTGATATGTTAATTAGATGTAATACCTCACTTTGGACAAAATGGAAAGAATTAGCTTTTCAGGAAAAAACAGTCAGATGGTAAAAGGTGAGTGCAAATGTAAAGTGCTTTAACAACAAAAGTTTAAAACACACATTAGATGTATGTGTTGTAGAAATGTGCACTGAACCGTGTTTGGCAGCAACCTCACACTTTAACTTTTATGTCTGACAATTTCCCTAAGGGTGATGACTTTCAATGCTTTGAGTCAGGTAAGATAAATTTAAAAATTTTAGAAAAATACCACACACACACACACACACACACACACACACACACACACACACACACTTATTTTAAGACGCTGGCATACATCCCTTTGATTTTATAAGTATTTATTTTTTGCTTCAACTTCCAAAAGGTTGAACAACAAAGAGTAAATCCAATGATTGTCCTCCAAGATTTTTGTCTCAGTTTAAATCAATCATTTGGTCCATTTATATCCTCTTCCCTGCCCCCACCTCCCACCAGACGAGGGTGGATTGGCCGATTGGCCCCTTGAGTGATGTCCATCCACATGTGTTTCAGTTTGGGAATCCTTAACTATAATTGATGAAGGATTGTTTTTCTTTAAGACCAAATCTACACAGCATGCTCTTTAGGAAAAGAAAACTACAACAATCTATGTGTAAATGACATCTTTTAAATATTTTATATGCCTTAACAATGTTAATATACATATTAACATTGTTAATATATATACACATATATATGTATATATATATGTATATACATATATATATATATAGAGAGAGAGAGAGAGAGAAAGAGAGAGAGAGAATGTCAGAATTTCAAAAGCAGAATTTCCAAGCTTAGGTAAGCATTTTATATGGTGATTCTGTAGGGGACAGGCCCACTGTTGTATTCAGGAAAGCAGTTACTTACTATAAACATAATTTATAGTGTGTGATAATGTATAATACCAAACCCACAGAAAATGATCTTGTCCATTTTCACTTTTCATTATAAACCAAAATATATTTGATTTATTTCTTATTATGTAGGTAGAAAGAGTTATGATTTCTCTTTGTGTGTGTTGTGGCATAGTATCTGATTTCAATGTACACTGATGGTAAAAGTTTAAATGTAAGTCAACTATACAAAATAACTACTGTTATTATTTTGTTTCCCTCTCTTTTTTTCTCTTAGTCATTCTGTTGGAGGGGAAATCAAAGCATAAAATATTTAGAAAGGCATATGAGACTACATTTCAACACCTGGTAGAGAGAGGGGAAAAACCTAGATTTTTCTATCTTTGATCACTGTTGTGGTTTCATTATAAATAGTTATCTGCCTATTTACTTTTAATTACTGTAGTAATTTTAAACCCTAGGAAAATACAGATCATGGAATATTTGCTATAAGGTCTTTATTTACTTTATCAGTTACAAAAACTGGAGAGATGCTCATATGTTAGTTAGAAGTAATATTTAATTATGTAATATATTATAAAACTAGTTTTCATTTTGGAGGGAAAATCTCTCTTTTTGATCTAGAAACAAGGTAAGTATACTTTGAAATACTGTTTTCTGCTTTCATTGAACTTTGGTAACCACAGGATGATACATAATATGGAATGTCTTATGAAAAACAGTCACACAACACGTATCTGTTGATGTAGGCTTTGTATTTGTTTGCTTAGCAGAGCATGCAGACACTGCTTAGTACAGAGGAACTGTGAACGTAAACTATGTAGAGTAGTGAGTCATGGATTCTCCTAACTCCCCATGTCATTTGGACTGGCCTTACTGTAAACCAGTGAGGAGCAGATATTGTGAGGCCTCTCCCACATATGCTCAGACACACAGGGTTCCCTTTCTTGGCACTGTCGATGTCCCAGATAAGTAGTGATGGGAATAGCTTGGGGACTAGCTGTGCTTTCTGGGGGGAAAACACTGTAATGTGTTACACCAATCAGCCACCTCCAATAATCTCAAGATACTCAATTTTCTTTTGTAAACTAGTTGGTGTGTTACACATTTGGCTTAGATAGTGAATCACATTATGCTTTTATCATAAAACCTTTTTTAATTTACAGAGTACATAAAGAGAATTCCAAAGAAACGTGAACAATGCAGGGTTTTATCTTCCATGCTTTGACAATGCCCCACACTTGTGATATTTTTCTACCTCAGACTTGGGAATGGTGCCTCAGAAATGTGGGATTACCAGCTCTTCATGAACCATGTTGAAACATCTCTAGTGGCACTGTATGCGTTCACAATATTTCTCTTCTGCCAATTGGAGGAGACACTGAGCTTAGTATGGACTTGTGCACAGGTTTTATAGGATGTCAGACAAAATGATTTTTTATTGAGGAAGGGTCAAACAAGTTGTGTTTTTTGTTGTGTCACACTATACAATATGAGGGCCACTTCATAAAATCTCAGGGCTCCCACAAGAAGGCAAAGGGTAAGAACAGTGATTTAAGACTACATTATCCTGTTCTAATCCCTTCTCTTTCCTCCTGCGGAAATGTAATTGCAGAAGCTGGGCGAAGGGCTTGGAGCATGGGCTTCTATATCTGTCTCAGAGAGAGTCATAAAGTCTGTTTTATGGGTCTCTCTCTCTCTCTCTAGCCCCGTTCTACTTTTCCAAATTAAAGGAGACAATATGACAATCTCACCAGGGTATGATCTTACATCTTCAATTTCAAACTCAGCAGCAATCTTAGGGCCTATTCTAATGGCTCTGAGAAAATAAGCTTGAGATAAATGATGTAACCATAGAAATTCCATAAAATAGCTGATACATCAAAAATTCCTTTTCTTTAAAAGAGAAAATTTTAATCACGAAATTACTTTTTAAAATGTAGATGTATTAAATGTCAACGTCTTAGTTTTACAAGGGATTGGGTAATATACTGATAGGAATCAGAAGGACTGGGTGAGAAGAATTCATATTATCTACATAACAATCCTCTCAATAAAATTTGGCTTAAAAAGTTCATGAACTACCTACAAACTCTGATAATATTGTGATGTGCTAACTTAAAGACTACTCCATTATGTTGAATAAAGATTTAACTAAGTTTTCTGAGTTTGTGATGTTGCTCATTTCTTTCATTTTAAGAAGGGTATTTTTGTTTCTTAGTTTATGCCATGCAGAATGAATATATGAAGTCAAGAGAAGCATTTTACCAACTGTTTGTTTACATTTAGGGCAAAGAGCCCCATTGCATGTTGCATGAATTCCTATTCTCTTGCAAAGGCCTTGATGGAGCTCTGTGATTAAACCTTTACCCACAGTGTCCATTGGTGATGGCTTGAAAAGACCAGCCACTTCTGTGTGTGAGAGGCCAATTCTCTCTCCCTCACAGGCCTATTTTAGACCTTAGGGAAAATCTTCCCAAACTGGATAATATTTATTAGGAGCTGTATAATTCCATCATTTGGCATGGAGTTACATCAACCCTTAGTCCTATTTAAATAGAACACATATGAGAATTTGCTATATATCTCACTGAAGAACCTCTCAAGGAGGCAAGAAAATGTGTTTGAGCTTTAAGTACAATTATTCCATGGCTAATGATTTGCCACTGATTATTCTTGGATAAAAGTAGTAGCCTTTGGCATATAACTCTTTATGTGGTGCTTGTGGGATATGGATCTATTCCTTTGCTGTAGTGAAGCATTACTAATTAAAACAAAAAAAGTACATTAACTTTCCAAAAAGAAGCTACATTTATTGACACAACTTTGCAAATAGCAGCTAATTGAGGCACAAATAAAACTTCAAATAAAAGAAATAATGTGGTAATTGGTCCCCTCATCTTATATAATGCACTTGTTGGCTTACATTATGGGTTTGTTATCTTTTAAGAGTATTAAATCATTGTAGGAGAACATTGCCAAAAAACCTCTTCATTTCCTCCTGGTGACTTCTTACTACCCTTAGAGGGAGTTTAATAGAAAAGGAAGGACATGATGTAGTTTTAATGACAGGAAACCCATGGCCTTTCAAATGAATAAATTCCATCACTCACTGCCACAGTGTGCTAATTATTTCCTTTGATAAATTAAAAGCTGTAAAAGTCTTGAGTATATAAGTATGTGGTTTACAGTTAAAATCAACCTGTCTTCATTACTGAAATTTGTATTAACCTCATTATTTAGTAAGCATACATTTTTAAGGTCCCATCAACTTGTCTACAAAGCCTGTGTGAAACTTACTGTTTTGATAGATGATTAAATAAATAAATAAGCCTTCATGCTTCTGAGTTCTAGGATACTAAAATCAATTATTAATCTAACATAGAAACACCAACCTCTGAGAGTGAGTGTATCACTGCCATGATGAATCAAGGAAAATTAAGAAGAACCAACCAAAATGTAGAAAAGATAGACTATTATACCAGACTTGATTTTATTTTAAATATCAACTAAATAATTCAGAAATGAACTGTAGCAGTTTAATCACTAAACAAAATTTATTATATGCTCTCCTATACTCTCTAGGAATTAACTTATTAATTCAATAAATACTTGATACATGCATTCTGAGGCTAGATTGCTAATAAAAGTAGATTCCATAGTTGCATTATTGAGTTTCTGATACAGTGAAGAAAGCCACCAATCGAGTGACTCCACAGAAACACAGTTGGAAGTGTTACATGAATTTTGGGGCTGATGAAAGCTTACTGACTGTAGAATTGTTCTGATTAGAGAGGTAGGACTCCCTTTGTGAAAGGGGGGCTCAAACTGGAAGATGAAGAATGACCTGTAGAGGACAGGGAGACTGTCTGGCATGGATATAGCATTTATTCATCTCCATGCTAAAACTGAGAGTCAAATTTGAGCTTGTCCGCCCAGGTCTTTCACGCCCTCTTTCTGCATGGTGGATGCATATCGTGTATGATGTGTATGATGAAGGCATGGTTCAGCACGCTGTGGGATGCATTTCAAACACAACATTTCATTGGCTGAGTGCCAAAAAAGCAGCCAGATCATGACCTAGAGAGCATGCAGCTCTGGGGGAAAATGGAGTGAGGGAATGAGCATTGAAGAAGTAAGTGGGAAAAAGTTAATTCAAGGGTTTGTCACTTCATAGCAAATAGGAAGAAAGGATTCTACTCAGCTTGTTCATATTAACTAATCCACTTTTCCACTTCCATTTTGCAAGTGCCAAATTTGCACTAATTTTCCAGTTTTTCTTCTGAAGGTTTTCAAGTTTCTAACTCTCTAGTGCTTTGTGGTTGTT